>NC_067403.1:87529052-88741552 GCF_016432865.1 Antechinus flavipes | reverse complement strand
CACATATGAAGGATATAATACCTCTAAAATCTATGAAGAAATAAGGGGGGAGGAATAGATGAAAGTAGGAAGCAAAAAGTAGTAGAAGAAAAGAGAGGGATCCATGGGTGGGGGGAAGTTAAGTAATACCAAGGCAAGTTAAGGAGCAGAATTAAAGCAAAGAGTTAGCAGGGATAGTAAAGATACATGTGTGTGTATGTGAGGGGATGTGTGAGATTGTTAGTGTACGTGTGTATCTATATATGTATACATAAATATATCTTTACTTAACAATAGCATGCTTAAGAAAGATAGGAGTGGGATGAAGAGAGGAAAAAAAGAATGAAGTTTTAAAAAATGCATAATAGAGAACAAAAGAATGACCTACAAGGAGGTAAAGAAAAGATGGGTATTTGTGAATATAATTTCTTCTACTATTATATATCCTTTCTTAAACTGGTAAATAAAAGGGGGAAAAAGAATAAAAAATAAATAAAATAAAAAGTGTCTTTACATGTAATTGGGAAAAAATAAAATGTTAAGCTAAAAAAATTTATCTAGGCAAACACAAGTCCTAAGACTGGTTTTGCAAAGCTGAAAAGACCTTGACTACATTCCAAGGACAGGCTTTTGACAGAAGAGCTTAGCTTTTGACAAAGGCTCTTCACCAATGTTGTCTACCAGTAGATAATGAAATATTTGGCCACAGAAATCCATTGTCTGTCTGACAAAATATATAGAAGAATAGTCAAAGAGCAGAAAACATGAGCCATGGGATTAAAGAATTAGAAGTAATCTTGGAGGTAATCATCTAGTCTAACTCCCACATTTTACAGTGAGAAACCTAAGCGTAAGAGAGAGAATATGGATTTTTGAGAGTTAACTACATATTCTGGGACTTTATGGAATTGCAGTAGAATAGAGTGTTGACCTTAGAGTTATAAAGAGCTGAATTCTAATATTATCACCAACAATTGCAAGTCACTTCAGATCTCTGAATCTCAGACAGCTTTCTAATACTATAAATTATAAAGAGGTTGCAGTTTTCATAGGTGAAGGGAATACCACAAAACCACAGATCTTTGATCGAGTGGCAGCTAAGTGTCACAGAGCATAGAGTGCTGGACCAGGAATCACTAAGACCTAAGTTCAAATGAAGTTTTAGACACATCATGACTGTATGACCATGGATGAGTCATTTAACCTGTTTGTCTCAGTTTCCTCATCTGTAAAATGGCGAGTAATAATTACATCTATCTCCCAAAGTTGTTTATGAGAATAAAATGATTTTATATGTGTAAAGCACTTTACAAAGCTTCAAGTACTTTATAAGTGATATCTATTATTATTGATTTAATGCAATGGTCATAATGAAAATTATTGAATTATGGAATCCAAACTGGGTAGTAGAATGGAAAAAGCATTGACTTTAAAATCAAAGGATGATTCCTTTGCTTCCCTTCCTTTAACTATTCCTGCTAGACTTCATTCCATTTATCTTGAAATCTTAAAGTACTCACACCAAAGCAATAATAGCCTTGGCTACATCACTATTTCACTGACTAGTTGATCTCTCAAATATTCTTCCTTAAGATTCTAAGTCAAAGAGAAGTGGAATAGTTTTTCAGCTGAAAGGACCTATTCAATAATGCAGAACACTGCTAAATAAAGGAAATCTTGATTTAGAGTTGTTAAAGAAATCATTTCAACTGTCACCTGGCTCACTTGGTTTGATTTTAATTCAGTGCTAAGAAGTTATGATAATTCTGTGAATGCTAGCAAAAGACTAATCTGAATGTGTGGAGGGGCAGTGTGAGACATTCTCTCACACCTGACTCTGCTCAGTACAAAATTTAGTAGTGATAGTGAGCCAAGCAGTTTTCTGGTAGCAGGTTATAAGTCACATGGAGCAGAAAATAAATATTGCTCAAATCAGGGCTTCTTAACTGTGTGTCATGCACTCTCTGTGCCTGATGAAGCCCATGAACCCCCCCCCCCATACTGTTATTAAATGTACAAAACAGAATATTTAGAATTAGAAAGGAAACAAAATATATAGAAAACCAAGGAAATTCTATTATCAACATATTTACAAAATAAGTTAATGAACCCAAGTTAAGCACCCCTCCCCTAAAGCATTTTTGTCTCCACTTTCCCATAAATAAGAAGCTAAACAGTTTTCCTCTGGATAAACAGCTTCTCCTCACGTCCCTCAATTTCCAATCCACCTGATCAAAAATTTGAGAAAGGAGGGTGAGCTCTAGAGGAAGGGAAAAAGCCAAAGGCCCTTTTCATTCTTTCCCAACTCTCCCTTTCTTTCTCGATGGGCTTCAAGCTACAGGAACAATTGTCTCTTTGGCAGTTATTGCCCTGTCACTGTAGCTGAGCAGTGTCAAAAACTACTCAGTATTCAAAACAATTCTGCCAGATACATGTTCCTGTCTTACTCGCATCACTGAAACGTACTGGTATTGATCCCTCCCAAAACTAAGAATCAAATGAAAATCTCAGGGAGAGGAATTTTGTAGGAAAAAATGCAGATTTGTTCTGTCCTTTTCATTTTTCCACTGATCTTCAGAATATTATCTCGGACAGAGCAATTTAGGAAGCTCAATATTAGTTTGCTTCCTTCTGCTTCTTCTTTGCCCCCAAAGCTATGTTAATAACAGCCATTTATCTTTTTTTCCCTTTTGTTGCCTTTGGAATTTCAAGGCTAAAGATCAGTCAGTCGATTGCCTTTTAAAGTCTCCCTTTGCATGAACAATTTAATTGAATAAACATTTAAAAAATATATACTATCTCAAAATACTTAGGGAGATGCTGGGGATAAAAAGGCAGAAATGAAATAGTTCTTGCCCACCAGGAGCTTACATTCTATTGAGGAGATAAATATGTAGGAAAGTAAATACTAGATATATACAAAGGAGTACAAAATGATTTCAAGAGGGAAAGGTTATTAATAACTTAAGAGCTCACCAAAAAAAGCTCCTTATAGAGGTTACCAACTGTTGTGTGTTGTTCTTGTTTGTCCTTTGTTCTCGAAGAGAACCATGACATCAAGAAGGTGACACTATGACATGCAAGTGAATTGGATTTAAGTGAGGGAGAGTTGTGCAAGAGCATCACCTCACTTTCCCCTTCAGAGCCATCTGGGTCCAGTAGCCAGATATAGATCAGACTGTCTATAGTGTGGAGATGAGTTGTTCTTTGAAAGAAACTAAGAATTCAGCTAGATGACTCAAAAGATAAAGTTCTAGACCTAGAGTCAAGACCTGAATTCAAATCCAGTCTCAGACACTTGTTGTATGTGGGTGATTCTGAGAAAGTCATAACTTCTGTTTGCCTTAATGTACTAGAAAAAAAATGACAAGCTAAATGACAAGCCACTCCAGTATCTTTGTCAAGAAAATTCCAAATGGAGTCACAAAGAGTTGAACACAACTAAACAACAACAAGGATTCTACAAGGTGGAAATTATATAGAGATATATTCCAGACATTCAGTATCATATAGTATAGAGGATGGAGATGGACTATTGATAGCTGACTGACCCACAAATAAAATGCAAAGAAGAAATTTCCTCGCTGGATATCCATTTAACTGTTATTAGTCAGGGAGAACAGTCACTTCAGCAATTTCCATGTAGCTGACTTCCAATTTCTTTAAATTGGGTTATCTTTGTTGAATAGGTACCAAAGGAGTGCATCAGGGGATAGATTGTCAGACAACAGAAAGGGGTATATAACATGAGAAATATTATGAAGATAAAATCGACAGGCCCTGGTAACTAATTTTATATAGTGAGAAGTCTTTGGTGGTAAGCCTAGATGACTTAGAAGATAATAGGACCCTAGACCAGATTATCAAATTTATGACCTGGCTAACTTAGCAAAACTCCAGAGTATTGATGAAATTATATTGAAATTTAATAGGAAAATATGTAACAAAATAAATAAAAATACAGAACACTATCGTGTTAGTTTGTGATTTTCTAAGTCAATATCTGACTCAGAGATCCACTTCTATTCAAGTTTGACGATACTGCCTGAACAACAATTTAAATTATAGAAAGAGAAGACCAGGAGGGAAAGATGAACCCATATTTGGACAGGCTGAGTTTAAGATATCTCCTGGACATCCAGTTCCAGTTGTCCATTAAGCAAATGACAATATAAGATTAAAGGTCAGGAAACAGTTTAAGATTTAATGAGTACATCGAGAATCATCTAGATAGATGACCATTGATTCAAGGAACTGCTAATCACCAAATGAAATAATACAGAGGAGATAAAAAGAGACTTCAGGACAGAGCCTTAGGGAGACAGCCATGGTTAATAGATGTGACCTAGATGAAGAAATAGCCAAGGAGACTGAGGAGTGGTCAGACAGATAAGAGAATTATGATAGAACAATTTTAGGAAAACCTAGAGAGAACAGAGCATCAAGGAGAAGAGGGATCAAAAATGTTAAAAGTTAGAAAGAAGGCAAGAAGGATAAGCATTGAGGGAAAGCTGTTAGATTTGGCAATTGAGAATACTGGTTAGTCTGAAGAGAGTAGCTGAAAATGAATGATGAAGTCAAAAATCAGACTTCAGAGAGTCAAGAGAATGAAAGGAAAAGCAATAAAACACCAATTGTCATTATTTGAGAGGGGATTTGAATCTATGTCTTCTGATTTTTGAGCCAATATTCTTTCCACTGTATAATGGCCCTTCCTCCTCTCTCAAGGATATATTTCTTTATCACATCTAGAATCATTCACAGACTCTTAACAGCAGTTAGGGAGATATACAACCATCTGCTCAATTCATATGTCAACACAGGGGCAGTCTACAATATACCTTCCCAATAAATGGTCATCCAGACTTTGACTGAAGATCTCCAGTGAGAGAAAATCCTTACTTTCCAATGCAGCATATTTCATACTGAGGGTTAGTTCTAATCTTAAGGAACTTTTCTTTCCCTTACATAGAGTCTATGTCTGCCTCTCTGTAGTGGTTGCCTTTCAGTTTTTCTGCTTTCTGTTAATAACAACAACAAAAGTCTAATCCGTCTTTCACATGACAGTACTACAAATACTTCAGAATGGCTCTCATAGGTTACTCCATCTTCAAATTTATTTTTATTTTCTTCCAGGTCTTCCCATCCCTACTCCTCAAATAATCTTCTAATGTCATTGATCTCAAGGTCCTTTGCCATCTTCATTTTCAACCTCAGGACATTTTGTAAATAGTCCAATAGCCTTCCTGAAATGTGAACATAGGATTACAGCAGGAAATCACTCACATAGTCTTGGATACTGAGCCTTTCTTAATGCCACCTAAAATCTAATTAACTTTTCCAGCTGTTATTTTTTTTGACTGCCAAT
The DNA here is from genome assembly GCF_016432865.1 of Antechinus flavipes. Classification (NCBI taxonomy): domain Eukaryota; kingdom Metazoa; phylum Chordata; class Mammalia; order Dasyuromorphia; family Dasyuridae; genus Antechinus; species Antechinus flavipes. The sequence continues at coordinate 88,736,205 of NC_067403.1, read as the reverse complement.
TAAATCCCATGCCTTTAGAGAATGCTTTATTTAGATATATTTCTTTTAATATTTGTGAACTTGACTTTATTAATTTGATGGAGGTTTTGTGCTTTTAATTTTGTCACAATTATGATCATTAATTATATACTTCTTTATACTTTTTTATTTTCTTACCTCCCATTCACCTCTGTACAAAAAAAGAAATGATTAGAAAGGGGTGTGCTCAGCACCTCCATGTAAAGGCTATGTTTAATGCCTGATGTAATCTGCATATTTTGTCCCTGTTCACTTCCCTCCATCCAGAACTAAATCACAGTCTCTACACGATATTTCTTTCCTTTTAGATGTCTTTTCTCAATTTATCCTTCAAGGTTAGCTTGTTTTGTTTATAGCTGAGATCTCTCTGCATTTATCTTCCCTCTTATTCTGGTTTTTTCTCCCCTCCCTGTTTCTTGTTGTTATTCTATTGAGTTCAATGTATTTCTATAACAAACCTTTTATGTATATCAATATGTGTGTGTGTTAAACCATCATTTGGTGATGGTTCAGATAAAATTGAGGTTTCAGTGACTCCTACTCCCTCCACCTTTTCCTTTTTCTTTGTATAGGCTTCCATTTGTGTACCTCAATTATTTAACATAATAAGTTTCCCTAATTGTCTTCCCCCATTCCTGCTCCATGCATTCCTTTTGTCTCTTTTCGTTTCTTCTTTATAAGATCATCAAAATATAAAACCATTCAGAGGCTCTCTGTCTTATTTGACTCCTTTAATGAACTCTGGTGATATTAGGGTCCTGAGATGACACTTATTCCATCTCTATTAGAATGTAAACCCTTCATCTATATATAATCCACTCTGATTGCTTGCCTTTTATGTTTCTCTTGATTCTTGTGTTTAAATTTCAAAGATTCTACTCAGTTCAAGTCTTTTCATCAAGAATGCTTAGAAGTCCTTCACTTCATCAAAGGTTCATTTTTTCCCCTCTAAGACTAATCCCAGCCTTACTGGGCAAGCTATTCTTGGCTGTCAGCACACATTCCCTGACTTTGGAATACGGTATTTTAAATGATTGAATCCTTTACAGTTATAGTTGCCAAATCCTGTAGACACATTACTTGTAACTCCTCAGTACTTGAATTATTTCTTCCTCATTGCTTGCAGCATTTTCTTTTCTTTCACATGGAAACTCTGGATTTTACTTATGATGTTTTTAGGGGATTTCATTTAAGATTTTTTATTATATCTTTTTATTTACAAAACATGCATGAATAATTTTTCAACACTGACCCTTGCAAAACCTTCAGTTCCAAATTTTTGCCTCCTTCCCTCACCTCCTCCCCCAGATGGCAGGTAGTCCAATACATGTTAAAATATATGTTAAATTCAATATATGTATACATATCCATACAGTTATCTTGCTGCATAAGAAAAATCTAAAAAGAAAAAAAAACTGAGAAGGAAGCTCTATTCATTACTGAACAACTGAAACTGGTCTGAATCAATTTATTGTTGAAGAGGGCCACGTCCATCAGAATTGATCATCAGATAGATCATTTAAATCTCTCCAGTCCTCCTGAAATCATCCTGTTGGCTGTTTCTTACAGAACAATAATATTCTATAACATTCATATACCACAATTTATTCAGCCATTCGCCAATTGATGGGCATCCATTCAGTTTCCAGTTTCTTGTCACTAAAAAAGAGCTGCCATAAACATTCATGCACATACAGGTCCCTTTCCTTCCTTTTAGATCTCTTTGAGATATAAGCCCAGTAGTAATACTGCTAGGTCAGAGTGTATGCACAGTTTGATAACTTTTTAAGCATAGTTCCAAATTGCTCTCCAGAATGGTTGGATTTGTTCACAACCCTACCAACAATGTATCAGTGTCCCAGTTTTCCCACATCCCCTCCAACATTCAGCATTATCTTTTCCTGTCATCCTAGCCAATCTGAGAGGTATCTAGTGGTATCTCAGAGTTGTCTTAATTTGCATTTCTCAAATCAATGGTGATTTGGAGCATGAGGTTTTTGGGTTTTTTTTTTATTATTTTTAAGGTAATGACCAGCAAATTTTTTCTACCTTCAAGATAGATCCTGATTTCAATAGTTCTAGATAGACAGTTTTCATTTAAAATCTCGTAAAATACAATATTTTGGCCTTTTTTGCCATGACTTGCAGATTCAAATATTTTAAGATTTTTTTTTCCCTCTTTACCCTGTTTTCCAGGTCAGACAATGTTACTTGAGTAAGATTTTTTTTTTTAACTAAACTATTAACTCTCTTTCAAAGTCTTTCCTCTAAACTTCTTGAGGTTTTTTCCCAAGTGTATCTTTAGCACTTTCATTTCTAAAATTATCTTTAACTCATGCTTCATTTCATCCAGGAATTCTAGTTGATCTTATAACTAGACTGTGAACTTGAGATTTTGATTGTCAATATTTTAGAATTACTTTTTTTCTCCTGAGTTTGTGTCTTGAATGTCCCTGGCTCCAAAATCAGTAAATTTTGTTGTTGTTGTTATTTATTTATTCTTCTAACCTTATTTACAGAATTAAAAATTTTTAATGGCCAGGCTGTGCTCATTTCTGAAAGGAGTTTGAGGTTCTTCTATGATCTTCATGTACATTATCTGGGGCCCTGTCCCTTTTTTTTTCTAGGTACCAAGTAATGTATGAGATGCTCAAGCCAGGACAGTTGAAACTTTTAGTCATCACTAAGCAGTCTGATTAAAGAGATGACCTAATCATTCACTGCCCTTAGGGTCTGAATTTTTCAGATTCTCTCTGGTCTAGGTCTAGATAGCATAACTGAAGACTTATTACTGTTTAGAACCCCAAAGCACAGTTGTTGGCCCCATCCCCTGTCACAAAACTAAAAGACTCTGTGGGTTCAGAGTGCTAGAGCTGCTGGTTCACCTTCATTTGGAGTCTTTGCTCTGGTTTCTAAGCTATACCTCCTAGCTCCAGTCTGTGTCCTGAATCTGTGGTCCTGATTTAATGTCAGTGTGACAGCAAAGAGGCACACTCCTGGTCCTTAGTATCTGAATTGGCTTCAGATTCCTAAGTCCACTCTGGATCCAGACCTCTACTCTGAATGAGAATGAGACAGACTGACTCCTCTTCTTATTTTCTGCCATCATTATATATAGCCATAAGTCCCAGCCCGAGTCATGTGCTTAAAAGCTTTGAGTGAGTTTTCTTGACTAGTCTTTTTCTCCAGTGACCCTTGGATCTCTAGTTATCTCCCTATGCTGATCAGTTCTGGAAAAATTACCCACTGTGGTTTCTTCTTGGATTTCTTGATCAACACTTCTTCCTCAGTGTTTTGGAGAATAATTAGAAGAGATTTCTGTGCTTCTTCTTATTCTACCAGTTTTACCTGAACTTGCTAAGACCTTACATTTTTCACTATTAAATTTCACCTTGTTAAATTAAATCCAACTTTCAAATCTGTCAAGATCTTTGGGAATCTTGATTCTATCATTCATTATGTTTGCTATCTCTCACTTTTTCCTCCCTTTCTTCTGGTTTGATAAACCTAACTGCTTTAAATCTAAGTCATTGATAAAAAATGTTAGACAATATTGAGCCAAGCCCAGTCCCTGGTATATTCTGTTAGAAACTTCGTTCCAAGTTCGCATTGAATATCATTAAATTTCTGAATAAAGAAATCACTCAGGCATATTTTTTGAATGCTACAGTACTGTCACTGCTCAATATACTTGTCTAATGCCATTTTGAGAACTGCCTTCTCATAAAAAATTTTAGCCACAGAATAAAATCGGCATTCTTTTATAATATTCAAGAAATGCCTTCAGTGTGATTTCTTTTATTTTTCTCCTACTCATTTGTCTTTAGTTTATCTCTGCCTTCCTGCATCGGCTAGATAAAACTTTGTAAATATGCTTATTCCATCTAATCTGCTATTGCTAGGCTTGTACTATACAAATTTTTAGTCTGGCCAATGGCAAAATCCCATCCAGATATTTCCCCATAATTGGTTTGGGCTTCCCTCCAAGATCTCACTTAGCTGTCTAGCCAAGGATGCCTTAATACGTAACTTCCATAAGACATAAAATGACTAGGTCAAGAAATGGCTAAATTACAGCATTTAGAATGGTCATTTGGATGATGCTATAACCTAGAAGGTTAAGAAGTCATTTCTAAGATGTCCTGGGGAAGTCACTTAAAGGCTGCTGGTCTGTGGGGTAACTGCCCTTGAGCCCCACTTGATCCAAAGCTAACTGTACCCTCAGGGATAGACAAGTTGGAGTCTAAGGCAATTGCATGTATAACCTAGAAGGTATTCTTCTGCCACATCATCAATCCAGATGTGAAAACATCCACTTGCAACACCACAGAAGGGATTTCCTTGTATTACTATCACTTTTTGTTTGTTTGTTTTTTAACTCCTATAAGAACCCACATATTTCTTTTGATATCCTAAATTAGAATTAACAAACTGAACTACTACCCTCATTCTTCAACTATACTCATACTCATAGTAACTAGACATCAGGGCAAGGTCAGTGACGATTAGGAAAGGCGATAGACCAGAAACCATGAGGAGTAATTAATATGCAAGCATTTATGTATTGCCTCCCTACTACATGTGAGGTAAGTTCATAACATGGGTGTAATTGTTAGAATATTTTAAATATAAATTGTTATAAGTCAACGAATAGCTGTACCAGCAAACAACTTATCTTCCTGTTCCGTAATTGAACAGCCACAAACAAAATTCTATGCAAATAATATTCCTTCTCAGCACTGTCTTGTGCATTGTGCTTCCTTGGGGGCTACACAGAGTAAACTAAACAGATAAGGTCTCTGACTCACAATATTTCCAACACTTTCTGCTACCATATATATGTGGAAACAAATGGCTCTTGTTGCATTGTTTTAATTGAGCAAACACAAATTCTAATTGAATATCTACAAATGACATTAGAAAGAGTAATGATCTGGGGAACTAAAGCCAGAGACAGAAGATAGAGAGGGACAGAGAGAAAGCTAGTTTGACAGAATCACAGAGTGATGGAGGAGGGATGTCCAAAGAGGTTGAAAGTTATGTTGGATATTTAACATATATAGGACTGCTTGCCATCTTGGGGGGGGGGGAGGAGGGAGGGAGGGGAAAAAAATGAAACATAAGTGATTGCAAGGGATAATGTCGTGTAAAAATTATCCTGGCATGGATTCTATCAATACAAAGTTATTATTAAATAAAATAAAATTAAAAAAAAAAAAGAAAGTTATGTTGGGACAATTATGAAGGCTTTTAAAAACTTAAGAAATTCTATTTAGGATCTTCTAGTTAATCCTGGAAGGAAAAGGGAGAAGAGGGAAAGAGAGCAGAGAGGAAGTTTCTAAGAAGAAAAGCAAATGTACATATATATAATAATCACAAGAGTATATTATTAGCACATTTTACTATATATATATATATTTTTTTCTTATTCTAATGAAAATAGTTTACTTGCTGAAATCAAGAAGATAGAGCATATGGAAGTAAAAAAATTATATATAGTATAGTAAGTATTTGGAAAGGAATCTATTTTATATTATATATGTAATGTGCTGGGCCTGAAGTCAGATACATCTTTCTGACTTCAAATCTGGCCTGATTTGACTAGTTGGTCAAATCATTTAACCTGTTTGATTCAGTTTCCTCATCTAAATGGAGAAGGAAATGGCAAATCACTCCAATATCTTTGTCAAGAAAACCCCAAATGGGGTCATAAAGAATAGGACACATTTGAAAATTATTGAATAAAGTGGGTTTTTATCTATTTATAAATCTATATGTTCTCCTCCTATTAAAATAACAACAGCTAATGTTTCTATAGTGTCTGGAAGCTTACAAAACATTTTATAAATATCTCATTTTGCCCTCAACAGTCTTCTGGTTCTGATTATTAAAAAAAAATAAAATAAAATAAACCTTTGGTTCTCTATGTGCCCATAGATGAGGACTCATGCTGAAATTCCTTATCATTTAGGTTTCATGCAAAAAAACTCTGAGTAGTCCCTTTGTTTTTCCCTTCCCTATGAAAGTAATAGAAATATAGGCAACCTATTTAAAGGAAAAACTGCTTCTTGCCATTTAATCTCCCTATTGGCTTCCCAAGACTTCCAATGAAAGGCAAAGAATCAAGTATTTTTTTTCTCATTTGGCATCTTGGTGACCACTTTCATGTGATAAAAGGACTTTGCAAGATCAGCTTTGCTGGGGCCCTTGCTTACCTTTTTTGATTTCTGTTTTTTATTTCTTGAGTAAATGACCAAGCATTCACTTTTTGATGGACACATCCAGGCTTAGCATATGATTCAGAAAAGTAGAAGCTTTGGGGTCCTTTGTATAAAAACTGATTAGTTGTTTTTTTTTTTCCTTAAAGAAAATAATCACCAGCAAAAGAAGAATGTTTCCAGAAATCATTGACTTTGAGGGAGACAGTACAGAGACAAGGTGAAATGTAAAATGCCTAATCAGCAGTCTTTCAAACTGCTTTAAATTCTAATTATGATTTAAATATAAACCTCCTACTATATTATAACAGTAGTTATAAGTTATTGCTGACTTACAGTTGTTACTGGCTTAAAATGTTTAAGGCATTCTGCCAATGTGTGACATAAGTCTTTTATGTTTAACATTCATTTAGCATATAGGAATCAAATATCTGTGCCATGCAAGATTTCCATAATAAACTTAGAACTTTTTTATTTACTCCTTTAAGGAGATATAAATATGAACCAAAACCTTAACCATAAGCAATTTTTCTCCTGGGTGAAAGGAAAAAGGCTTAATGAGTCAAAGAGAAAAGGCATTTTAACCTTATGAGAGACAAGGTTACCCATGACTAAACCATGTTTGTAGAAAAGCCATAGTGATATAGGACAATGTACTTTAGAGAAACTGCAAAACATTCATAGACATTCTGTAATTTATTTCCTTGGTTAACCATGTGATAAGTGACACTTTCTAATAAGCTATGGAAGCATTCAAAAAGCTCTATCAGCTTCGGCCAAATGTCTTTTGTCCATTCTTCCTTCATCTGTGCTCTGGTGGTATGACCCTTTTTAGCACAGTGTCTGGTAAGAGAAAATGCAGAAAAGTGGGAGATCATAGTGCTTTATGAAGGGGCTTAAGTTCTTAGCCTCAATATTTGTTCTTTTCCTTTTTAAATGAAGGAAATTGGAATCTCTTATTTACCATGGAGTTAGCCAAGTGGAACCAGTTATAGAATGCCCACCTATGCACCATAATCTCTAGGACACAAGACTTTAATGTGGACTGGAGGTGCCTTTGAAAAACGTGGAGCACATATGTGGATGTATGTATGTGTGTATAAATATCCATAGACTGGTGAACAGTGTGTATGTGTGTAACAGAGTGCTGCAAGGTTGTTGTTTTGTTTTGTCAATGTAAAATGATTTCAATATCATGCAACAGTTTAGCACAAGTTTTAGAGAAATGAAATGCGATAGGAAGAAGGACTTCTTGTCAGCCCATCCTAGGAGATATGGTATGATTGTTTTATATCCTGAATTCTATAATCATAATGAGGTGTCATCCTATAGTTAATACTCTGGATATTGCTGAAACTGAGTTTTCACAGTCAGCTTTAGAGCTCAGGTAAAGCTACCTTTATTAGCATAATAACTAGAATTATTCAATAATTCTTAATGAGAAGACTTTTTTATCCAAGCCATGTCAAACATGTATGCAGGTACTTTGCTCTCACAAATCCAGAACATATCAGAAATGAGAGTTTTACACACACACACACACACACACACACACACACACACACACCTTGCAATCTTTCTGCATTTCATCTCTGCACTAGCTTTTACAAATTGAAGACTAGAGAATAAATTTGGAATTCACATCCTGCTTTCAGAAGTGAGAAGCTAATATTATGGTGGGTGAAAATATTTCCCTCAGGACTGTAGGCCCACAGCACCATAACACATATTCACAGATAATGAGGTCTCAAGATAAGTACAGAGGCAGATAAAATAAATGCATTTTATACCACGTGTCAAGAACACTAGAAGAAAAAGGTAGTTTTTTTTTTTTCCTCTAGTCTTAGGAATTTGATCCTCACCAAGGCAAGTAGTGGTTCTTAAGGCAGTAGGAAAAGAAACAATGAAGAGGAGGCAAGCTCCAATGAGGACCACCCCTGTCTTAGGAACCTAGTCAAACGTTTCACTCTCATTGATAAGCCCAATATTTTTGACATTGAGATACTCCTGCTTCTGGCCCCCCTCAAATATGGCAACAAATGAGGTTCAGCTCAATATAACTCAAGTACAAATTCTCACAGGACATTGCAGTTGGCATATTATATTATATGGACAGAAGGAAAAAACAATGAAAAACACACTTTCTCCTTTGACACCAGAGGGAAAAGATCTGGTGCTGGGAGTTCTCACTAAAACTGTAAAGTTTTCTTGTAAATTATTTGTTTCTCTCTCGAAATTCAGAAGCAATATTAAATATTGTGATGAGGTATCTAGGCCAACCTTTTTAAAAACTCATTAAACTCATAATCTCAATAAATTACTATATTAGCATAAGACAATGGGACCTGATCATCTGCAGAGGTTGTATTGCATAAAAGAGAGTAATCTGGATATGGAAATTTTACTAGTTCTGTGACCCCAGGCAAACTATGAAGCCTCAGTTTACTTCATCTGTAAACTAAAGATAACAATAGGGCCTATTGAAAAGTTATTGGGAGAATTAAATGAGAGTATTGCAAAGAAATCTGGAAAGTTTTAAACACTATCTCAACATCTGCCGTTATTTTTGCAAGCTGATTCTCACCCAAGCAACTCTTGGTTGCACATGGAGGGATGCATGATGGAGAGATGCATGATTCCTAACTGGTAGAAAGATATGTATGTAAAGAATAAGGAAGAGATACTGTGTGATATATATATAACAGAGTTGATGCCAGAAGTCCTTGGAGAATCAAGTGATTCAAAACTATCTTCTGGGGAAATAGGTTGATAGAGAGACGACTTAGAAATAGCAGACATGAATAAGAAAATGGCTCTATCATGTCTCTGGACTTGCCTGAAATTCTAGAAAATGGAGATTGTTCTTTCTTTTCTAGTTTGAATTGAGATCTCATCTTGTTCCCAGGTAAAGAGTTCAGTTATTTTTGTGTATTGGGGAAGGGAAGGGGTGATCTAGAGTAAAGCTTTCTTACCTTTCATTTATTGCTTTGCTTGGATAAATTGGTTTACTTGCTATGCCTTCATATAAATAGTGTTTGAATGAATGTTCCCTCTCCCTTAAAGGTGATCAGGAAAAAATGGCTTTGAGCCCAGAAACCTCAAAGTAGCATGCCCCTCGACCTGAGACTTTGAAGGAAGGGGCAGGCAGATATAATTCTAGCCCAGACCCCCTCTCAGATATTGGAGGAAAGAGCCCTTACTAAGCCTGGGGGCTTACCTGCTTATCCTACCTTCGTTGCCTAGCTATTGTGCTAACAGCATAGACACAATCTCAGACCCTTTTCTCCACAGAAATAAGCTAGGCTCACAGCATATCCCTTTATAACAGTCATTGTGCAATGACAATGAACTGCATCTGTACATTTAGATATCCCTTCTGAAAATACATATCCTATTTGTGATCATGCATACATTATTCTGATTATTATGCAATTTCAACTTACTAATCCACTTCAAATTTCTTCTTAAGATCCCTGAAAAATCTCCCTTCCTTCTTGTCCCCATCCATTCCATGCAGCTCTTAAAAAGAGAAGAGAAATAATGCTTCTCCAGATTCCCCCACAGTACAACCCCGACAGAAAGAACAAATAGACCAGGAAAGGTCCGAGGCACCTTTGGCAATGGTAGTTTGGTGAATTACTGGCCAGGGAAGTGTTGCTCTATGAGGCAGCTAGATAGAGATACATAGAGCACTGGGCCTGGAGTCAGAGAGCTCTAACTACAAAGCTGATTGTCTTTGTGACCCGGGGCACTGTTTCACCTCAATTTCCTCGTGTGTAAAATGGGGATAATAATGTCTACTTCCCAGAATTTTTGTGAGGATCAAATGCAATATTTCTAAAGTACTTAGTTCAGTTCATATAAATTCTAGCTATTATTATAATGTGATGGTAATATAGATCTGATGCTAACAAATCAGTGACTACAAATATATTTCTTGCTTTTAAAGATTTCTTCTATTAAAACATCTCATGGCCGAGAACTGACTGTGCAGTTTTAAAGCCTATGCCCATGGAACCAAAGCTCCAGTAGCTCCTCCCATGCTAAGAAAGGCTTCACATGTGGACATGCACCCACACTTTGTCTGGCATTCAAAGGACAGTCTAGCTGAACCTAGCAATGCTTAGCACTGGCTTGGCTACCGGGTGATAATTTTTTCAGCCACAGAAATTCCCCAAAATAATCTCAGAGATCATCTTCGCTAAAGCTAGACCTTTACAGGGGAGAAAAGTGAGACCAAAAATAGTGGAACGACTAGCCTAAGATTACATAAGTAGTAGGGGGCAGAGCTGGGGTTTGAGGCGAGGTTATAGAGAGCCAGAACTCTGGAGAAGTATACTTGAAACAAGGTGTTAACTCAGTGGAATTGATGAGATGATGGTTCTCTAGTTCACATATATACTTAGTACTTAGTAGGGTGATGTCATGGTTCTTACACATTCAGTATACTGTAATGATGTATTACATCAATGGTGTATTTAAACTGGGGACAAAGTCAGACTGAGAGGGAGACTGGTTGAGACTGTCAGACTGTCAGACTGCTGGAAGAGACTGGATCAGATTTCATCTCTCCAGGGGATATCTCAGTAGTCCCAGCTGCATACAACTCTATCGACCCAATTGTAATCTCTTTCTCCCATCGGATTGCTTCTCAGCTGATTGATCATGTAATCCCTTTTTCCCATCACTAGGTCCTTTGAATCCAAATCCATCACTGTTTCCCCTCTGATGCTCACCATCCTTCACTAGTTCATTGACCTCTTGATATTTAAAAATACCTCTTCAGTTTTACATATTTGCCAAAATACTAAATGATTTTCAATGTACTTTCTATGGATTGTGCTTCAGGACAAAGGATCCTAACATCATAGAAATAACCATGCCTTTTTAAGAATCAGACTCTTAGCACTGGAACTTACCTTAAAGGCTTGTATAATCCATACCTAAACAAAAAGATACCTTTATAATTTCCCAGATAAATGCTCTATCCAGCCTTTATTTGTTGAACTGTGATGACAGGAAACTCACAATTTACTGAGGTAACACAAACTGATATTTCTAAAACAAGTCTGCCTTATCATTAGCCTACTCAAAAATCCTCAATGGTTCCCTATTGCATCTAGAATAAAATGCAAAATTCTTAACAAAGCACTTAAAGTCCTACATGAAGCGGCTACCATTTACCTTTTTGGTTCCTCTACTGTGCACAAGGGCTTCCCTTTTTGGGCAAGCACTCCCTCCTAATTTCTCTTATCCTCCTCAGTAAGGTTTTTTCTCTTCTCTCCAATTATCACTTTCTCTTTCTTAAATTGCTTTGCTAAACGCTGATTTCACTTATATTCTATCCAAGGTTCTACTAGCTGATTGTTAAATAATCAATATGAGCTCCTCACAAATCAGGAAACGCTCACTTTTTTGTTTTGTTGATTGCAAAGAATTAAGAAAATGATGGAGGAATACCATTGTTCTTTAAGAAATAATGAGCGAGCAGATTTCAGAAAAACCTGGAAAGATTTACATGAACTGATGCTAAGGAAAACCAGAAAAATATTGTACATGGTAACAGCACCATTGTGTGATGAACATCTATGACGGACTGAGTTTTTCAACAATACAATGATCTTAGATAATTCCAATACATTCATAATGGAGAATGTCATCACATTCAGAGAAAGAACTATGAAAAATGAATGTAGATCAAAGCATTTTTTTCACTTTTTTGTGGTTTTTCCCCTTTATTCTGATTTTTTTTTCACAACATGACCAATATGGAAATAGGTTTAAAATGATTGTACATGTATAACATATCAGATTGCTTTCTATCCTGGAGAGGGGAAAAAGAAGGGTAGAAAAAATTGGAACTAAAAATCTTACAAAAATAAATATTGAAACTATATTTACATGTAATTGGAAAAAATAAAATATTATTAACAATAAAAATAAGCATAAAAAGAAAGAAAGTGATGGGGATTAATAATCAAAATAAAACAAAATTATTTCACCCAAACATTTCTTTTACTGAGGGAGAATTAGTTGTCAAACATTTATAAGTATACCTTTGTTTGTATAAACCCACTTCCCCAGAAGAACATAAATTCTTTGAGATTAGAAAATGTTCTCCCTGTTTCTGTATTACCAATACCTAAATTTCTGCCTTATAAATAATAGTAGACACTTTTAGTAAATTCTTGCTTTAGTGAATTAGGAAGATTGTCCCTATATTGAACTACCTCTAAAAATATTGTGTTGGTTTAGGAAGTATAGACACCAATAACATCACAGATCCATGAATTTTTAATATATCAAAGCTTTCGTGAGGCTAATGCAACCCAAGGCTTTGCTAACATCTACCCAGGATGCCATGTAAAATGCTGGTCAAATGCAGCTAAAACATACAATACAGTTTTCAATCCAGAAACTGCAGACAGAAAATAACAAAAAATACTGTGAAAGAAAATTGCTATTGAGATTCAGCCCACTTTGTCCTGCAATGCTTTTTCACATTTATTTTTGCACCTTTGGATGTGAACCCACACTCCACTGCACAGACACTAGATACGAGTCCAACTCTTGTCAATTCTACCTGAATTTACTTTCTTGAATTGTTTCCAGAACACACAGCTTAATGGGGCCATTGTAACTTTGTGTTACTGCCCAGAGAGCTCTGCAATGGCTGCATTTTAATCAACTCTAAATAAATAAATAAATAACTTATGTGTAGCTAATCATTTACTAGGAAAAAAAAAAAAGAAAAGCAGTGCTAACATGATGTCCTCACAGACCATTCCCAGTTGCTTACTGTGATTAGTCAAAGATTTCTACCTTCCAGAATGCATGGACTTTTATTTTCAGTATGTATGTGAGTGTGATATGTATTATATATATTATATATTTTTTATTTTTATTAAAACTTTAGATGATGAAATTCTTTCAAGTGTAATAAATATCCTTGCAAAAAGGAGGATATGTATATTGTACTGAGCACATGGATAAATACAGATTGGGATCATTTAAATATATTTTTAATTAAATCAAAGATTTGATTTGTATTCAAAGATTTTTTTCCACAAGCTCTTAAGAGCAAAGCATTTCTTCTATTAAAAAAAAATTTAAACCTACTTGGTTTTCTTGCCTCAAATTTCTCCAAGACTCTAATTTATCCTCCAAAGAGTCACCCAAGTGATTTCCATAAATAGAAGGTTTGATCATGTCACATTCCTTCTCAATAAACTCCAGGTTCCTTATTGTTGCTGGGATCAAATATAAATTACTCTATTTGGCAGCTAAAACTCTTAATAACCCTGGGCTCAATCTATTTTTGAAGTCATATTATACATTACTACCCTTTATGCATTCTATCATAGAGAAAAACTGGACTTCCTCATACTGATACTCTCATCTTTCCCAAAGTCTTTGTACAAGAGATAACCAATGTGCAGTGACTAACTATGATAGACTTGGTTCTTCTCAATAGTTCAGTGTCCCAATAAACTTTAGAGGTAAAATTCCATCCACATCCAGAGAGAGAATATGGAGACTGGATATAGATCAACACATACTATTTTCACTATTTTTTTCCTCCTGGTTTTTCTCTTTTGTTCTGATTTTTTCTCCCAACATGATTCATATGGAAATATGTAAAAAATTAATGTATATATATGAAAACATATTTTACATGTAATTGGGTAAAATAAAAATAATAATTTTTAAAAGGCATCTCAAGTGCCACTTTCTTTTTTTATTTTTAATTAATTTATTGATTTTTAATACATTTTGCTGTATGAATTATGTATGAATCACGTTGGGGGAGAAAAATCAGAAAAAAGGGAAAAATCATGAGAGAGAGAAAAAAAAAGAAAACTCAAAAAAGGAGTGAAAATAGCATGTGTTTATTTACATTCAATCTCCATAGTTGTTTTTCTGGATACCTATGGCATTTTCTATCCAAAGTTTATTGGGATTGCCTTGGATAAGCGAACCACTGAGAAGAACAAAGTCTTTCGTAGTTGATCATTGCACATTCTTGTGTAAACACATGCACTGTGTACAATGTATTCCCTTTTTTGTTTTGCTCAGCATCAGTTCATGTAAATCTTACCAGACCTTTCTTGAATCAACTTGTTCATCATTTTTATAGAATAATAACATTCCATTACCTTTATGTACCACAACTTATTCAGTCATTCCCCAAATGGAATCAAAAATAATCTGGGAGGGAAATACTTTCTAGGTTTCTGACCAAAACAGAAACAATTGCTATTTACATTTCTTCTGAACCAATCATGGCCCAAACAATGACCAAGTGGGATTTGGCCTGGGAGTTACTGTTGGTCAGTCTAGGAGAGCCAGAGTGATTTGGTCCCAGCCCATTGGGTCCCAGATATATTGTGAGGTTTCAGGGATCAAAATCTATATTACTTTGGGCAAAGCACCCACAATTAAGGGTATGATATCCTATGTGGACATAGGGAAAGGAAAGAGGAAGTTGGAAAAGGGGAAAAGAGGAAAAAGGGTAAAAGAAGAAAAAGAGAAGAAAGGGAAAAGGAGAAAGAGGAAAGGGGAAAAAGTAAGGGGAAAAAATTAAAGAAAAGGAACTGTTATCCAATTGTCCAGTTCCAGTTGAGTACAGTAGGAATCCCTACTCCTACTCATAGAAGTTATTGTTTGTCCTTCATTCTCCAAGAGGACCATAACATCAAGGAAGTGATGTCATGACATGCAAATAAATTAGATTTAAGTAAGAAAAGGCTATGCAAAGTCATCAATCTCACATTCTCCTCTGGAGCCATCTGGGTCCAGTGGCAAAATATAGAACATATTGTCATATTGTGAAAGAAGAAACAGATCAAAAAAATCATGAAAAAATAAGTGAAAAATAGTATGCCTTGGTCTGCATTCAGACTTTATTTGGATGTGGAAAAAATTTTAACAAATTCTTATTAACTGTTTGATAAATTGACTACTGAATCTTTAAGCACATTATTACATGCAAATACTTGAATACTTTACCAAATTATAAGTACGCAGTTATATTGTCTCACCACCAATATGAACCACAACTCCTTTCTGACTTAGTAAATGGTTTTTGAAAGTCCCATGGCCTAAAATTGTATTACCTTATAACCACCTTGGTGATGAATATCTCCAGAGTTAGCTACAGTTTTTTTTGAGCAACAGATGTACACAATCCATCACTGGGTCCATATATTTATTATTGTGAAGTATAATTCACCATATATTGGATTGTTCTATCAATAATTCTGTGAAAAGTGTCAGATTTGGAGTTTGGCTGGAGTGGTATACTTCTCCAATCATTATACAAGTCTCCTAAGGCAAGTCTTGGGAGAATTGAAAAAAAAAAAAAAAAAACTTGATCTCAATTTTCTATACTTGCAGTGGATTTTCAATACTCATAATAGAATTCTCTATAATGGTAACTCATTGGACAAGAAATATGGGATCACACTGATTTTCAATAGTGTGAAATGAAAGCAGAGATGATTGTGGGGCAAGGAGGGTTTTTATGAGTTGAATTAGAAAGTTACTGAATGTTAAATCAAATAGGACCTCTGCAATCAATTCTTTTTATATATGAGTAAACTGAGAGTTCAGGGAAATTAGTGGACTTGATCAAGAATTAACAAGATATCTCTTTTTTTCTAAACATACAATCTAATAAGGTATATTTTAGGTCACAGTTAATTATCCATAATTAATAGATTTTTTTTTACTAACCATAGAGGAAGTCCTTTTGAACAAAAATGATATGGTCATTTAAGCAACTGTCTAACAATTCTGAAGAGACAGATCATCTAAAAAACTTGAGAGTTCTTCTACTCTAGGGTCTGAATTACCAAGATTAGAAATTTCTATTTATACCATTCAATATTACCAAAAATTTACTTATACAAATGTTTGAATAGATGCTACTGTTAGTGTGCTATTTCTCTAAGCAGAATTATTCTTACACATAGGTAAATGATCATCTCCATTAATTTATGGAGCAAAAAAAAAATTCCCTGCCCAAAAATATAAACTCTGAGTAGCTAAAATTTCCTACTCTTATTCTCAAAATCATTCTAGAGCTAATTAGTACCTACCAACTACAGTACAAATTCTTTCAAATTTTCACATACAATTCCACTTGCTGAGATGTTGTTGACATGGCTTAGACTAGATACACTTCAAGATCTTCCATGATAAATGCCATCTTACTTTTCCAGACTTATCTAGTCCTATTCCCTTCCATATACTCCTGATTCCAACTAAAATGTAATACTACCGGTCCCTTGCATATACAGCAAAATAATTACATGGATTAATAAATACATAAAAAGATGAATGAATGAACAAATCCTACCTTCACTTAAGAATGTCCTCGATGATGCAATTGAAAAAAAATATTAATTTTATTAACTTTTCATCTTTGATATCTTCCTAATATTCTATGTGGCAAAATGGGAAACACACATAAAACACTTCTGCTACATACCAAAGCATGGTGATTTCTTAAGATAAAGCCCATGAGTGATGGTTTGAGTTGCAAATTAAACTAGTCATTTTTTCATGAACACCATTTATTTGAAAAAATGACTGATTGACAAATTATGGTTATTCAGACTTAGATATCTGGAAGATATTTTCTTGAAAATAAATTAAGTGAACCTGTCACTTCAAGGAAAACAACTGACTATATATTGCCAATGATAAAATTCAAGCTTTCTAGCAAAAACTGGAATTTTTGGAAAACTTTTATCCTCTACCATGAGCTTGACAGATTCCTCAGACTTCAAAGTCTTAGCTGATGAAATCAGCAGTCATATTCACAAAAGTGATATTTTTATACTCTATAATGAAATGTGTCAACATTTAGAAAGCCTGCATAACTCAGCGAATTAATATTTTCCAAATGACCAATGTGTGATGTTTAAAAAAACTACACATTAGTAAAAGATCCATTCAAAATGTGAGATATTAGATTTTAGCATAACATAGAAATATGAAAAGTTCATCAATATGTTTTCAGATTTCACATTGCAACTAATGCTCAAGAAACTACTATTATTGAATTTTGGTGTTGTATAAGAGAAGAATATTCAAAATTACTTAGAAAGGCTATTAAAATATTACTCTTATTTTCCAAATGCATGTCTAAGTGTGAAGTTAGGTTTTCTCAACTGAAACAATCTGAATATATGATAATCCATCTATTTTCTATTAAGCTAGGCAGATTTTCAAACCTAATATAAATGTAGATATACATCCATATATATTCATATGTATATGTACCCACACATATATATTTTTCCAGATCTGTGATATTATCAAAGTAAGGAACTTCAAGTTAGGAAGCTAATTTCAATAATGTAAATCTGTAATTTATAATCTTAATAAGTTACAGTAGTCATTGATAAGGTAAATGATTTATCTAACAGTGCAATTAATATGTATCAGAAGCAAGACCTGAACCCAGGTCTTCCTGACCTATATCTGTGTGTGTGTGTGTGTGTGTGTGTGTAAGTATACCTATCTACTTATACCTATCATATTACCTTGCCTTCCAAATGGTATACAGCAGGCACTTAATAATTGCTTGCTCAGTTTCTTTAGATTGATTAATTAGTTTAATTTTGCTTGTACAAAATACCATCCTGACTCAGGGAAGCAATACTGAGAACATATACACAATATGCTCTAACCTGCAAAATCACACACTTCTGCTTAAAAGTCTTTAACCTTTTAACATCCTTTAACCTTTAACATTGAGCCTCTGTCTCCCAAAGGGGATGCACTGAGAAATGCAAAGAAAGACTCAAAGACCACCAAGACAAGACTCCCACCTTTGAGGAACTTAAGGAAAGACAGTCTGATGCAGCACATATCATCCAGTACTTGGGTTCCATGATTGGCTTTGCCTCTCATTTATAGGACCTTAGGGAAGTGATTTACTCTCCCTGGAGCTCAACTTTCTCCTTAATAAAATGAGGATAATGCGCTTATTCTACTTAACTCTCAGGGAATAAAATACCCTTTGAGCTTAAAAGAGCTGTAGAAATTTGAATTATTATCAATACTTTAGGTGTGAAAAGACTTAGGCAAAGATAAATAGAATAAAAATTAGAATATGATGTTGCTTCTGTAATAACCAGTAATGGAGAAGACATTTTCAGGAAGTTTCAGCTGTAAATAGACAACAAAAATCAGAGTCCCATAGGCAAAGTGGCACTTGAACTGGGTGTTAAAAGATGTATAGATTGTTTAAAAGATAGAGGTAGTAAGAAAGAATAGTCCTAGAGTTTGGAATTTACCTGAGCTAAAAGCAAAAAGAGTAATGTGTGGTAAAGCGTGTGTGTGTGTGTGTGTGTGTGTGTGTGTGTGTGTGTGTGTATAGAGATGGTGGGGGTAGAAGAGGATGCTTAGGAACTTGTCTAAATTGCCTGCAGACTACAGAAAATAATACAAATACATATGTGAGCTTACATAATTGTATGACCCTATGGGTATGGCACTCAAAGCTGATTAAAAATTCCTTGAACCTACAACAATAAGAAGCTGATTTTTTGCTGTTAATGAAATAACTATTTTTTCCCCTAGGAAACCAAGTGCCTTATCAACTAAGCAGGTGACTGCCAGAGGCCTGCTTTCACTTCTAGGCGTAGTCCATTTCTAAGCTAGAGGAAATGAAAAAAACAGGTTAAAAGTATCATATAAAACTAGAGAACATTTAAACTATCCTACTTCAAACAATGTCTGGTAACTTTCAAAATAAAGCTTGGACATTTAAATTGATAAACAAGGGTCATAATAAATGAGAGTCATTTATTTTACTGTTTCAAATTAATAAACAGGTATTTAGGGTAGCTAGATGGCATGGTGGATAGAGCACCAGCCCTCAAGTCAGGAGGACCTGAGTTCAAATTTGACCTCAAACACTTAATACTACCTAGCTCTGTGACCTTGGGCAAGTCACTTAACTCCAATTGCCTGAGGGGGAAAAAGCATGAATTTATTGCCCACTACACACATCTGATGATTTCTATGACTCAGTTTGAAAAAGGAGAGAGATTGTAGTGATTAGAGAATAAACATATAAAATAATATGCTGTCAATACTTGATTTTAATCATAGATGTATTCATAGCACACAATTAGAAATAGTAGCAAGAGCAGACATTTATTTTTCACTTCAAAGTTTACAAAGTACTTTGTATGTATGACCACATATGATCCTCACAACAACACTGTGAGGCTAGTTCTCATCAAATTAGAAAACTGCTTAGAAAATGATCTTCAGACTGGAAAGGATATCAAGCAGTTAGGAGGGAGATGATGCCCAAAATGAGTAGTAATGTAGAGAGAAAACACACAGCTTCCCTTCATGAGTGCAAGGCATGGGGACCAGATAAAGTACATCTTTGAATATTGAAAGTAGTAGTTATGATTTCTGATCCTTTGTCAGAAATAGTCAAGAGATCATGAAGAATGAGAGAAATACCACAGAATTATGGAGTCAGATATTATTTCAATTAAAAAAAAAAGAAACTAGTAAGAAAATGGAGAAAGCAAAGCATAATGAAAGGATTTGACGTCAACTCTTGATAAAGTTCTAGAATTTTAATTAAAATTATTAATTAAATTAATAAATCTATTTATTATTAAAAGCATGGTAATCAAACTTAAAAAAAAAAAAAAAGACCAGATCACAAAGAAACAACATGACTTTATCAAGGGCAATTTGGTTGTAGTAGATTAATGTTATTTCCATTTTTGACAGTTATTGATGAGAGAATCCCTGCATAGTCTAGCTACATTTTAGCAAAGGATTTGGCAGAATCTATTGCTTTTGGGAGAAAGAAAAAGATATAGACCAAATGATAATAGACTTAAGTGGATTTTGAAATTGGCCTTATGGGCAGACCCAAAGAGTAGTAATCAATGGTTTAATATCTAGACAGAAGGTTTTTATGAGGTGCCCCAGAAATGTGTTACTAATTCAGTGCTGTTCAATCAATTGGACACAGGCATAGATGTCAGTTTACCAAATGTTCAGAAAGATAACATACACATCATGATAGAGTCAGGGTACAAAAAGCTCTTGTCAGATTAGATCTAATCCAAGTCCAAGAAGCATATTTTAGGAATGACTTTAATAAAACAGACAAGAAGAACAGTTAAAAGCCTTGGGATTGTGTGATACTAACATTATTACTTGAAGAAACCAGGAATATTTATGCTGGTAAAAGACAAAATTGGAGAAATTCTGAAGTGCAGAAAATGTTGTCCAGAGGGAATAAACATGTTCTCTCTGGCTTGGAGAGGAATAATTAAGAGGAATGGGTGGAAGTTGTAAAAAGTCAAATTTAGGCTTTACATAAGCAAAGGGAGGAAAAGGGAGAAGAGATGGGGAGGTTATATTCTAGTAATGTTCCCCATTACTAAAAGTCTTCAAGCAGAGCAATTCCTCATTGGATGTGGTATATAGGAATTGTGTGTGTGTGTGTGTGTGTGTGTGTGTGTGTGTGAGAGAGAGAGAGAGAGAGAGAGAGAGAGAGAGAGAAGAGAGAGAGAGAGAGTATATGAGTTGTTCTAGAGTAACTTCTTGGAGTCCTTCCAACTCTGAGATTCTGTCATTCTATGGCTTCATAAAGAATTCGAGAAAAGGAAAAGGCCATAGAAATAAATAAAATGACTTGTGTATAATTGGGCTGATGAACATATATTTTCAAACAACTTTGAAATTCTTAAAAATCTAACTAACATAATGACCAACTATAATTCCAGGGGGTCGGTAAGGAAGCATGTTATTCACCTCCTGACAAGAGAGGTAATTGACTCAAGATACAGAATGAGATATATATATATATATTTTTAAATGCAGCTAAAGCACACCGAGCAATTATCTTTGTTGAATCGTTTACAATTGTTACAAAGGTTTCTGTTTTTCAAGTAAAGAAAAAAGAGAAAATAGATTCTTGTTCATTGAAAATAAATAAAGCAAATGATTTGGGCAAAGGTAAAAAGAACATGGCTTCTACATGTGAAAGCAAAATATGAAAAAATGCCAAATAGCAGAAAATGAAGGAACTGGTATTTTAATTATGATATTTGTTTTAATAATTTCAGGAGCTGTTTCCTGTCCAAAAACTGATATTTATTCCTTTTGTATATCAAATTCAAAGAAGATAAATACTTCCTTTCAATTTCACATCTTCAATATTTTATGTTAAAATTAGCATTACAGAAAATAGTACAAATATATACTATGTTATTAAATTGAAGTTTAGAGAGATTACAGCTAATTTTATTTGAGGAATAAATTGGACTCTGTGTAGTTTTCCATTTTGTTGATAATGTCATTTTCTAAATGTTATCATTTAGGGATGGACTTTCCTCATAATGTCAGGTAAGTCTGAAAATGCCAAAAGACATTCTCACTCAGTCTCTTATATGTAATAAATATGAAGATGACTTCTGCATTTAAAAAGCAGATTTATGCAAGAAAAGCTGATTTTTAGAAAACTCCAATTCAAAAGGCTTTAGTCAGTCTAATGGACTGGTATAAAATTCTGTTCTCTTAGTGATACTAAAGGATACCTAGGCCAAAAATTTACCTTAGGATCAGGAAAAAAAAAAAAAAGCAAAATATTAGACACCATGCAGAGGAAACTAAAACTTAATTGTATAAATGGTTGTAAATCTTAAAAAAAAAAAAAAAAAAAAAAAGGGAGGGGAGGAGCAAACATCTGGAGTAGCCTAATGAGAGATATACCTTAATATACACTTGAACATATTTATGAACCTATCAGTGCAAGTATTTTCTTCTAATGATGCAAACAAATCATCTATGTCTTTTCTTCCACTGTAACTCTTATTCATGTCTTCTAAATCTTGCAGAAGAGATCCACCCAACTCTTTAGGTCTTTTCATTTTGTAGGCACTAACAGAGTACATTAGTTATCTCTTTCCCAACCTAATGCCTCTTTTGGTCATACAATGATATCTTTTATATCATTTTTGGTGCACCATTCTTCACTGGTAATGCACTATACCATGCCCTATTTACATCCATCATGATGTTCTTCCATCATTTTATGGTCACTGTAAGGACGACCTTCAATGTTAATTCTTCAGAGATTATCATCATCCAAAATTCATTGTCACATAGCCTCCCTGGAAGACATTGGGGAATTCTAGTGAAAATGAGGATACGAATGTTCTAGCCAGCCCAATTACCCCAGAAAATATCTTAAAGGGGACCAGAAGATGTGGTCAATAAAATAAAAATAAAGGAGTGCTAGTCAGCTCCTTTCGGCCGTCCATAACTGCACGAGGTGGCCATAAGCCTACAGTCACGCTAAGTGATGATGATTTTGGGGAACTGAATACAGCCCCACCTCCAATAAAACGGGACCAGAAAGTCTGCGGCTATTCTGTAAACGCACCAGTGGATCTAAACGCAGCTTGATCCCCGATAAAAGTCCAAAGGCAGTGTGATCTTGGCGTTGGTACGTCGGAAACAGCTCCAGCAAGGCTGCTGTCTAGGTTGATCGGTATGTTTATCCCTCAAGAAGCTCCAAGAATCCCGAATCCAGTTAGAATCCCAGCAGGAGGCCACGCGGCCGGGGCTGCATAGGCGGAGCTGGGGTTGGGGCGGCGGCCTGAGTCACCACCGCCGCCCTCCGCCACTCTCCAAGATGGAGCCCCGGCCCACGGCCGGATCCCAGGAGGGATCCTGGCACAAGATGGCGCCGCACCTGACCAGCTACGAGGAGCTGACCACCAAGAAGTTTCTGAAGGAGATTAACAAGTGGACAGCTCTGTACAATGTATCTCCGATCCCTTGGAAGCTGGCTGTCAGGTTTCTCACAGCTAGAAAGTTTGATGTCCGCCTGGCTGTTGAATTGTTCCGGGCCTACGTGAAAATGCGACAGAAAGAAGGAATCTTAAATCTGAGGCCTGATGAGGAGCCTCTCCGTTCAGAAATCCTCAGTGGGAAGTTTACTGTTCTAAATACACGGGATCCCTCTGGAGCCTCCATCGCAATCTTCACTGCTAAATTACATCATCCCCATAAATCCGCTCAACGTGTAGTCCTCCAGGCTCTGTTTTACCTGCTGGACAGAGCACTGGATAGTTTTGAAACTCAAAGAAATGGACTGGTGTTTATCTACGACATGGAGGGTTCCAAATATAACAACTTCGACCTAAAACTTGGCAAGAAAGTCCTAAAGCTCCTGAAGGCAGCCTTCCCAGCTCGTTTGAAGAAAATATTTATTGTAGAGGCACCTATGTGGTTCCGAGTGCCCTATTCCATCATCAGTATCCTACTGAAAGGCAAAGCCTGTGGAAGGATTCAGATAATAAGGACAAGTAAGCTGACCCAACACTTGCCTCCGGAGTGCCTTCCTGAAAGCCTGGGAGGATATGTAAAGTTGGACCTCACCAGTTGGAACTTCCAATTTCTCCCTCATATGCGTGACCACGAGGACCCTCTTGGTGAAATTATTTTATTGTCCCTCACTTCCTCTGAGGAAAGCCACTCAGTGGACCACTCAGCCCCCCCAGCAATGAACATTGAGGAGCTGCTGGATCACTTCAGCAGCAAGCAGAGGAGGGGAATTTACAAAGAATTTGAGAACATTAACTATGCTCATCCTGTTGGCACTTTCCACAATTCCATATTACCAGGTAACTTGGAGAAAAATAGATACGAAGATGTGCCCTGCTTAGACGAAACCCGGGTGAAGTTGATGGGAAGGATGGATGACACCCAAACAGACTATATCAATGCCAATTTCATAGATGGCTATAATCATAAGAATGCTTATATTGGCACACAAGGTCCCTTGGAGAACACCTTTGGTGACTTTTGGCTCATGGTCTGGGAGCAGAAAGTTCTGGTGATTGTCATGATCACACAACTTGAGGAAAGGGGCAAGAGAAAGTGTGGCCAGTACTGGCCCATGGAAAAAGATGACCAGTTCCAATTTGACTCTCTCGTAGTGACCAATGAAGGAGTGGAACACATGAATTATTATAAGAAAACTACGCTAGAAATTCATAACGTAGAAAACCAACAAAAAAGACAGGTTACCCACCTCCATTTCCTGAATTGGCCAGATTATGGGGTCCCTGCCACCAATGACTTGATTAAGTTTCTCATAGTGGTAAGAAAACAGCAGATGAAAGCAATCGAGAACTTGGAACCATCTTTCAACAGTCACCCCAAAGGGCCACCCATTGTCATCCATTGCAGCGCAGGCATTGGCAGGACAGGCACCTTTTGTTTGTTGGACATCTGCCTGGCAGAGCTGGAAGCGCTAGGCATGGTGAATGTGTTCCAGATACTGTCCCACATAAGAGCCCAGAGGGCACTAAGCATCCAGAACCCAGAACAGTACTACTTCTGTTACAAGGCCATCATTGAATATGCCAGGAAGATGGACATGCTGCCCTCTGCTACAATGTCTGGGAACATAGAGACATGAGTTGCCACCTAGGCCTCTCACGTGGTGGCAGGAACTGGCTGCCCATTAATAGCCTTTTGCCAGCCTTTCTTACTCCCCCTGGAACACTGCCAAGCCTCTAGGTGGCCATCAATAATGATAAAACAGATTCACCTCTTTTTGTGTCTCCTAGTACATGGCAGTCTTTCCCTTTGGCTAGCTAACTCTGATGAAATCTCCAAAAGTAGCCAGTGGCTAGCAGCTCTGTGTTCTTAATTTCTAGCACCTGCTATTGAACTACTATACCTTATTAAAACCAAATTGTGGCTACCATTTTCTGACAAAGATCCTTAGAAATAAATGGGAAAGGATCTTCTCTTCCCCTTTCATACTCCCTTCACCTCTAACCTTCACACCTTGACTTTGCCACAGTCTGATGGGGAAGGAGGTGAGAGACCACCTCCATTTCATCCCAAGAGAGTTTACAACTTCCATATACTAGAGATCATCCCCAGTGCCAAGAAGAGTAAGAAGTAAGGCATCTCCTCCAGTCCTATCTACCATTCTGAGTGCTTGGGTGTGTATGTTTTCTGTGCAAAGATTTAGATCTGTGCATGTGTATGTAAAATATACATGATATGTATTAATAAGGAAGTAAGTATCAATCCAGATGTACACACCTCTTTTTAGCAGCTCATGGGACTTCATGCTGGAAGTCAAGCCTCCATGTTCCTTGGAGGTCACTTCAACAGTAATATTATTTGTTGCTCATGGGCACTCACACCTAAGGGAATGTGAGGGGAGAGTTATTCATGCATCATACTATTAGGGAGCATGTTACAACAATTTCCTTCATTTTACTCCTCACCATCTACATCTCATTCCCTGAATAGGAACCGCCTCTCTTCCTTTGGTCTTGGACTGAATTTGGCCCTGGGAATGTTGTATATGGTAACCTCAGAGTGTTATTCTCCCAACTTAACTTTTTCCCCACTCTGTTTACCATTATCAATTAGGGAAACCTTTTACTTGAATAAAGAGATGCACATCTCCACTGTGACCCTCTTTTTCTCCCTAGTCTTCTTCAGGGGATGATGGGGATAAATAAACTCAGTGAGGAGCCAAGGGCGAAATCAGTCAGTACTTCATCTTTAAATGGCTTACAGGGACCCCTGGGCACAGTGTGGGAAGGGTAACTTGACCTGAAAGCATCACTTGATAGGAAGAACTTTTCTTTCTTATTTGCTTTCCTGGAGCATTCCCTTCTCTGCTGCCTCTTACCCTGCCTTTCCCTTCAGTCCCTCACTTGTCACCTGGATGTTCTTTCTCTGCCAGCTATATCACCTGGTTCTGTGCCAAGAAAGTCTGCCCCTCCCCCTCCCAAAGAAACCAGCCCTCAACTCTGAAATTGCTGTTTGTCACTCCTTTGCCCTGCCTCACCTCAATACCAGCAACAGCTTACCCTATGCTGAGGAGAAGATCATGAATAATGTGAATGCATTCCCCTCCCAGAAGATGAGGTTGGTGGCTGAGTAGCCCACAGTCATTGGGTACTGTAACAAGCTCTTTGAATGTGTATATTCTTAATTTTACAATCTTTTCATTTTGTATTTTATGTTCAAGGATTGATTCAGATTTGGAGAATAATTGTAAATGTTCATATTCAATATCCTACGGTGATAACAATTTTGTATTTACATATAAATATATCTACAAATGATCTGGGGGAGAAGGAAAGAAGAATCACATCCGGAGATACAAGAATGGACCTGGTAAGCCTGACAACAGCAAAATCTCCAACATTCACTTTGGAAATGTCAGGATCATATCAGAGAATATAACATAAAAAAAAAAAAATAACTCTGAAAGACATATTAAATTTGATGTCTCATTTTGGTTAATTATCTTTTTCCTCTATGAAGCCTTTGTTACCTTCAAGTACCACATATTAAGTGATCACCCCACTAGTAATTTTATATACATCATACACATTTTTCATTGACTATATAAGCATATATTGTTTCCTTCCATGGGATGAAAGCTCAATGAAGGCAGGGACAATTTTATTTTGTATCATTTTATATCATTGTACTTAGAACAATAACTGGTATATAAAAGACACTTAAAAAATCCTTGCTTTTATCATAATGAACCAATTCTAAATATGCTTCTCCTTTCTTGTTCCTTAGTCTCTCCAGCAGAGAAAGACACCAATTACATGTGTCTGGGTATTAGAGATTAGTTTCTGGAGCATTTTTGCATAATCATCTTTGCCTCTCATCATAGGTGTTAGTAGGTACTGACCCCTTGGGAACCATTTCCTGCCATGATTAATGTTGTAATTTCTCTCTTGAGTAATAAGTAATCTCAGTCCCAAACATGATGGAAGTGTGGAGTCAATAGTAAATGAAAACCCTCTACAAAAACCGAAGGGAAAATTTTCCTTTTTCCTTTCTTTGTTATTCTCTATCACTTTCAACCTTTAAGCTCTCCAGGTGATATTGACTTAATAGATTTTCTTTTTTCTTTTCAATAAACTTGTTTTGCCTTTCAGCACTGCTTCCTGTTTTGAGAGAATAATGGTCATAATTTTCTATAATTTTTTTAATCAAGTTTATTTTCTGAAGTGGATTTTGTCTTTGAGGTATCATCTCTCTCCATTTGAGAAGAAAATGAAGTGGTTTGGTGACTTAAGAATTTGAAAGTTCTTTTGGCCTCATTTTCAATCAATATGCTTTTACTAAGCATTCACCACATGCATTGAAATGATGAATGATTTACATCAATTAAGCTTTATTAGCAAATGCTTATAGTCTGTGTTGATGTCTGCACTTTCATTGATTTCTTTTCCTCATTTGTTTAAATAACTTTTGCAGAATTTTTTAATTGTATATCAAATCTCATTTTATTCTTATAATTTGATATTAATTTTTATTTTTACAATTGATCATTTGACTATACTGATACCTGACTTGTAAATATTTATAAATAACTCTACACTGATGACTGGTGTTTCCTGCTTCAATTTTTTTTTAATCTTTTCATTTGGTGCCCTCCACATCCTTTCTTAAATTATTTAATATTAAATTTGGTTAATTATATTTTAATATGTATATTAAAATATAATTAATATAATTTAATATAGTATGCAAGTATATTTCAAGATTTTAATATAAATTAAAGATGATTTCATTACATAATTTTTAAGCATGAAGTTTCTGTATAGTTATAGATTTTAGTCTATTTTTGTGTCTTGCTCTTGAGTCATATTTTTCAACATATTTTTTTCTATTCTCCCCCTTTATCCACTTTTGCACTTGAATCATCAAGAATCAAATTTTACTTTGATTTAATTTGGTTATCATATCAAATTGTTCATAAATGGGAAAAAAGCATCTATTAAGTATTCATTATGTGTCAGTCACAGAAAACCTTTGCCACAAATTCCGTCATAGTCAGTGGGTAAGCTTGTTTTGTTTGACTATACTTAAACATTTTATGATGGAGACTCAAGTCTGTATCTTAAAAAGAACAAAGAAAAAGAAAAAAAAAGACCTATATATTCAAAAATATTTATAGCAGCTCTTTATGTGGAAAAGAATTGGAAACTGAAGGGATTCCCATCAATTGGGGAATAGCTAAACAGGTTATGGCATATGATATCATGGAAAATTATTGTGTCTTAAATAACAAGGAGGGATGGTTTAAGATAAACCTGCAAAGTTTAATATGAACTGATACAAATTGAAGTAAGCAGAACCAGAAGAATATGGTACATAGTAACAACACTATTGTAACAATTTTCAACAAAATTCAACAATTTACCTACTGTAATCAAAACAATGATACAAGATGATTCCAAAGGACCCAAGATGAAAATAATGTGTAATGCACTGCGGTGAAAGAACTGATAAACTCTGAGTAGGGATTAGATACTTTTTTTCATTTTCTTTGCTTTGTTTATGTTTTGCATGACTCCACATGAATAATTTGGCTTCTCAATGGATAGGAAGTAGGACTGGAAGGATATTGGAATTCAATTGTTTAAAATAAATGTTAAAAATAAATTTTTAAAAAATTTTAAATGGTAGACTTTGGGGAAATGAGGGCAGTTTATAAAAGAAAGATAGGAATAGCAGCTTCCAAAGAAAAAAAAGAAAAGAGAAAAAAGTCTCAATGAATTATTTTTTTAAATACACAGAAGAGAGCAGAAGTTCAAGAGACACAATCAAGCAGGACTTTATTAAAGTCACAATGTTCAATCTGAAATATACTTTCAAAAAAAAGTTATGCATAGTTTTCAGTATTTTCTTTGTTCTTTAAGAAAATGTTCAAATATTTTAATGTTTGCAAAGTTCATAAAAACAAAAAAATTAAAAGATGTGGCAGTGAACAATTGGAGATGTCCTCAATCACCTACTACTAGAAGTCAATTCTGAACCTAGTTTGTTTGCCTTCAAATTAGAAGTTATTGATTTAGGAGTTAGTTGAAGGACTAACTGGATGGGCTGCCAATTTGACTATATGGAAATATGCATTTTTTTTTACTCTATTCATATAATATGAAACGTTAAACCAATCTCTTGCAAGGTCATAGATTTCTCTGAGGAAACTTTATTGGGTTGTCGTGCTTAATGTAATTAACAAAAATGGCATCCATGGATGAGATTATTTTCTGTGACATTATATGCATTTCATGCCTCAGGTGAGCATATTTCTCAGCTCTATACTTGATAGATCATTAAGAAAAGTTACCTTCATAAGTAAAACTCTCAGTCTGGAATAATGTCAAATCCTATCCTGGAGGCACCTTGTCTCAGGAGACCATTCAAGGTCACATCTTGTTCAATTAAATGAAAATTTTAGCTAGGCTGGTTTATAGACAGCAGATCCAGTCTCTCACAGGTCAATTTCTAGATTGAGAAAAATCTCCTGCAATTTATACTACCTTTGTTAAGAGACAAGCATCTTACCAAGAACTCTTCAGACCCACGGATGAAAACCAGGAAAGAATTTTTATTCATAACTTTGCAAGACCTTGTCCTTAGACCTCTTGGCCATGATTTTCTATACCTTTTTCCCAAAACACAAGTCCCTCCCCTGATCTCTTACTGACTGGATACTACATAGATTATAACCTATCCAGAGCACATAATTCCCCTACATGAATGTGAGTCCCCTCCCCTGCTTTATGTCCCCTGAGCAGTTCACCTTATTTAAATGTATATGTACCCCTTCTGTATCTGATTGCATGTTTCATATTCTAATTTATGGCTTCCCTCTATAACTTAACTATATTACTGTGGCAACTAAACCCTCATCTCATGACTTGACATAGCAACTGAGAACTGAAGTTTACCTCACCTTATCCCTCACCTCAACATGGAGTTTTTAGTATAAGACTGTTGTAAGGATGGCTTGTGTGGCCCTGTCAAAATAAGAACGGATTTGTTTCCTCTCGAGAGGCAAAAACATAAAATGAAATACCACAAATAAAAAGTCAAACCAAGTAAGAGCAACAATAGAGGATACAGGAAGCAAAAATTTCTCGAAGGAGCACTGCTAGAAGTCAGAAGAGCTCTGGCACTCACTGCTCATGGGCTGTGGCCCTGCAGCAAGATTTTTAATGACTCTGGGTCTCAGTTTTCTCTTCTACAAAATGAAAGGACAAAACTAGAAGGTCTCCAAGGTCCTTTTGATTTCTAGGATGCTGCTTTCATGAGCTTAAAATCCTGCCACAAATTAGCAAGTTTTGTCTGTAAGAGAATCACAATATACTTCATTATGTTATTTAAAAAAAATTTTTTTTTCATTAAATCCACTTTCCCCTCTAAGGTCTGAGGTAAAAAGAGAAGCCAAAATATTTAACATGTTATACGTCCAGGAAATGACAATAATATCCCTTTTATGACATTTAAAGAAAGGTCAAGCTTCTCATGTACTTAATAAGGTTGTTAATGCTGGTTAAAACTGTATGGCTTCTCTGATGAATGATTCAAAGAGCACCTTGGTCTGCACAAAGTGAAAGACAATGACCCTGACAAGTCACAAATTTCTTACCCCAAAAGTTGATTTTTGGGAATTTTTTGCTATAGTTGATTGCTCAGATAATTATTTCATCCAATTTTGGCAATCCCCAATCTAATGCCCCTGTTCACCTCCTTACAATCTGGCTTCTGACCTCCACCAAATCTTAATCCACCCAAACTTCTCTCTCCAAAGTCACTAAGGATATCTTAGGTGATAAATCCAACGGCCTTTTCTCAATCCTAACTCTCCTTGACAGGTTTTGATATTATTGATCATCCTCTCCTCCTTAACACTCATTTTTTTTTGTTTGGTTTGTTTGGTTGATTTATGGGGTTTTTTGTTTTTGTTTTTGTTTTTTGCTGAGGCAGTTGTGGGTAAGTGATCTGCCCAGGGTCACCCAACTAGGCCGGATATAAATTCAGGTCCTCCTGACTTCAGGACTGGTGCTCTATCCACTCTGCTATCTAACTGCCCCAACATTCATTAGTCTAGGTTTTCAGGATACCATTCTATCTTGATCTCTGATCTTGAGTCTCCTCCTATCTCAGTTTCTTTTGTTGAATCCTCATCCAGATCGTACCCCCTAATTGTAGGTGTTCCCCAAGGCTCTGTCTTGAGTCCTCTTGTTTTTTTCCTCTATCACTTCACTTGGTGAATCTCATCACCATTATCCCATGCATTTAAGTGTTGATGTGCTGATAATTCTCAGATATACCTGTCTTGCCCCAACCTCTCTGTTGACCTCCAGTCTCACATTTTTAACTGCTTCTAGACAGCTCAAACTGGATATCCAATACATATTTAAATTCAACATGTCCCAAAACAAATTTATTATTTTTCTCTCTAACCCCTCCCCACCTCTGTAAAGGGTTGAAACTCTGAATAGGTGCACTTGAATCAGACAACTGAGCACTTAAGGCTAATTACCTATTGGACAATGATTCTATTAGCATATGTTTGGAATTGCTCTTCTCTCAGTTAATGCTGGCTCAATGTTTTGGGTTAAGAGAATTGTAGATAAAGATTAGGGGTTGGGTGAGAGAAGTGAGAGAACTGAGAGAACTTCACTTGGCGGCAGGATGAGGACGAGAAAAGTATGGAGACTCTGGACTCTAGAATCAAAGAGGGATCCTTGACAAAACTCCTGGCAGTTTTGTTCATGTCCTTCACTTCTCCCCCTAAAGACCAAGGACTTTTGCTTATCCTGATTCTGACTGATCCTGAGGCCTCCAGGAAGCTAGCTTGGACTTTACACATCGCCTACCTTCCTTTTACTGTAGAGGACAACACTGTCTTCCCAGTTCCTAGATTCCAAAGCAAGTACTATCAACAACTCCTTACTATCTCTCATTCTCCATACCCAATTTGTTGAGTGATTCAAAGAGCTCCTGTGACTGCACAAAGTAAAAGGCCTGTGGATTTCAGCTTTTCAGGGTATCTTGAAAATATCCCATGTTTCTCCTCTAATACAATTACACTCTGGTACAGGACCATGACTGGACAAATGCAATAGCTTGCTGCTAAGTCTGCCTGCCTCAAGTCTCTTCCCACTTTAACTTATTCTTCATTTAACATATCCTCCATTGAAGTGATTTTCCTAAAATTTATGTCTGACCATGTCACCCTTCTGCTCAAACTCCAGTGATTTGACATTGCCTCCAGGATCAAATATAAAAATCCTCTGTTTAAAAGTCCTTCATAATCTCCTTCCTCTGATGTCTTTTTACACTTTAATCCCTATCTTCAATCCAAAGGCACTGACCTCCTTAATGTTCCCTGAAGAAGACACATTATATCCTTTAGTTTCCAGGTATTTTCTCTCGATGTCTTCCAGGGCTGGAACATTCTGCCTCCTCATCTCCAACGGCCACTCTCTTGTTTTCTGAATCCAACTAAAACCCCATCTCCTACAAAGTTTTTCCCAAGCTCTCTTAATTCCAGTGCCTTCCCTATCTTCTATTTCTACTACTATTTACTTCTTATTCATATATTTCCTATTTATCCAGGATGTAAGTTGTACATAATCGTTTGCTTGTTGTCTCATCCATTACATTTTGGACTTCTGGAGAGCAGAAACCTGCTTTTGCTTCTTTTTGTAACCCCGGAACTTAGCACAATGCCCAACACTTAAAAGATGCTTAATAAATGTTTAGTTACTGCCTTTAGTTGAATGTTCTAGGGCAGGGCTTCTTAAACATTTTCCACTCAAGACCCCTTTTGCTTGAGAAATTTTTAAATGACCTTGGGTATATAGATATATAAATTGAAGCAGGTTGGGGTCCCTTTAAGAAACTGTATTTCTTATTGATCTGTGATTCCTTTCAGATTCCCATACCCTCCTGGCTGAGGCATATCCTCTCCAGACAAGTTGTCTTTCCAGGAGGCCAGAACCTTTGATTCAATTACAAATTCTGGTCAAAAAGCATCCCTTTGAATTCTACTAGGAGATCCAGGCTTGTCCCAGCCCCTACTGGATCTGAGCCAAGTTGGGCTCTCCCAACCCCCACTGGTTCTGATCTGCTGCTGTTGTCCCAGCCCTCACCAAGACACCCAATATAATAAGCTTCCATCAACTAAAGTCTTTGCAGATGGACCTTGGCAGCTCCCTTTTCTGCCAGGACCTTCTGTCCACTGAGAACTACATTCTCAGTGCAAAATTCCATTTTCCATAGATCTGCTACTATAGAAGTCAGTCTCTTGGTAAACTGATTTCTATCTAACAATAAGCTTTCATGTTGCAACTAATATTTGGGAATGAGTGAATTCTTTCATTCCTAAAACCTGCGGCCGATTTAAAGGGGATTCTTATAGCCACTAACCTCTAGACCACCAGGAATCTAGACCACTCAAACAGCATTAAAACCAGATATACAAATCAATCATTCACTGATAATAAATCATAATTTCATGTCCCTTACATTTAGTTATGTGACCCATATGAGATCACAACCCACAGTTTAGGAAGCTTTGCTTTGGGGTACAGTTTTTCTTCATGGAATGCTATATTTACAATTTAATATTTTTATATTCAGAGGGCAAGAATTACCTTTCTATTCAAATGGTAATTATTATAACCACTAACAAGTCACCAATCTGATAAGTCAATCGTGGAAAAGGGAAAAACTAAATATTCATTTTTGTTCTTTTGAAAAAAATAACATTTATCTATATATCTGAAATCCAGAAGAATAGGCAAAGCAAATTTTCCAAAGTATTTTAGAGGGTTTTTTTTAATTTGGCACAATATATAGGTAAATCCATATGTTATTTTGATATATGTAACATATTTATACATTTCCCATCTTGTCAGCTTTGCAGAGGCTGTAACCCTCTTGCTTGGAAAAATGGCATCCCTTCTCATGTCCACACTTTAGAATCTCTAGCTTCCTTCAAGGTTCACCTTAAGTATGTCTTTTGAAATGAGACCTATCATTATTTCACTGGTCGTTAATGCCTGCCATCAGTAATGCCTGCCACACTCCAAAATTATTAAATATATTATATATTGCATTTATTTATCTATAAATCACCATTTTTCTCTTTCTAAGAGAATGTAGCTCCTCAAAGATAGGGATTGTTTTAGTATTGTCTTTAAGTCCACAGCACAACACTTAACATAGTAGGCACTTAAATAGTTGTTGAATTAAATCAAAATGAATGATCCTTTTTAATTAACATTAACAGTTATTAAGCCCCTATTATATCTTAAATTCATCCCAAGACCAGAGAGACTTAGAAATTAGGCAGAGTCAAAACAGACAGATCAAACAATATTATTTTAATTTATTATGTGAATACATTGTTGTAGACATTGCTTAGATTTCCCATTTTCTTTAAAACCTATAGTCTTGTTCTTCTACCCTTCTCAATTTAAGGATAATAGAGGAAGAATGATAAAGGAACACAGGGATGGGGGAGATGGAGATAAATCCAAGTTACTTTAAATTGATTTCTAAAGTGCAAAATATTTAGTCTCCAAGAATGAAGAATGATAGCAATAAAATTCATCAATTGGTAATTATTTATAAATAAAATCCTTCCTTGCTATAACTCAAGCTTGGGGGATTCCATCTTTTTAAAAAATGGTCTTATTTAGCCAGGCAGAATCAGCCCCTAACCTGTGGATGACCAGAGGAGAACAAAACAGGCTAGAGACAGGAGAATGAAGAATCAAACAGAAGTTCAATTTCCAAGTGAAGGAAATAGCTTGCAAGTAAAAACAAGTGCCAGAGCTCTGCCCCTAGTTGGGGGATCGGAGGCAATGTGAGAAATCTCAATACTTATACTAATGGTTGTTCAGTGAGCTAGCTGCAGCTTAACAATAAGGGGTAAGAGCAATAATGTGACAAGTTGAAATCATAGCAGCTTCAGGACCAGAATTAGTCTGAGCTCAAGGGACCACATGGTACTGACCAAAGCAATACAATAATGATGTGATCTTCCAAATTCTAGAAGGTGATATCATCCATAGGATGAGTGCAAAGGATTATTGCTATTCCAAGCTAAGAGTATAGCTTACTTGCTGACCTACCTATTTAGTTAAAGATCTATAGTTTAAGAAATAATCTCTCTATATAAAAATCTCATACAAACAGAAAATTAGGGAAGTCAGGAAGCTAATTGGACTTTAGGAACTTTTGGTGTCTTGATATTATTGGTATTCTTATCCAAGTTCATTGACAAAGCATCCCTCAGCAGCCTGAGAATTCTATTTGGTTTTGTTTGCTTTGTTAACACTGGTATAATGGTGATCATCAGAGAGACCCAGGCAACTTTAGCAAGATGCCTGAGTATCTCAGCTTGTAAAAGGTAATTAGGCCTTTAATTCCATGTAAGAGACTGGGGAGTATTTCCCAAAGTGCCAGAATGCAGACTTAGCTCCTTGGGAAGTACCCCAGTCCAGCTTGGTTCCCTGAACCAACTGAAAAATTCAGAGATCCTATTTTACTGAAGCTAAACTTCCTGGTTCCCAAATTGCTCCTTTCTGCTTGCGTTCCATTTTTTTATGAGCCATGATAAATCAGATTGATTTAATCTTTCTGCCATGGGTGGAAAATAGTTGTTGTTGTTTTTTTGAGAAATAGTTTTGCCACTTGCCTACAGTGGACATCTTTTTCACTTGTGTCTACAAGAAACCTAGTATCTAAGCCTTAAAGATGTACTAAGTACCAGACTCTGTGCTAAATACTAGGAACACAAAGTAAGCAAAAGATAAAATAAAATCATATATGTGTTGGTGTGACATAGTATACATCTACTTCTACCCTCATTCTACTCTCAACATAAAAAACATCTTTTGTCATACAAACATGTAGAGTCAAATAAAATAAATTTGCCTATTAGCCGGTTACGTCTCTATCAAAGAACACTTCAGTCATTTCAGTCTCTCTGGGACCCTATTTAGAGTTTTCTGAGCAAAGATAGTGGAGTGGTTTATCATTTTCTTCTCAAGCTTATTTTATAGAAGAGGAAACTGAGGAAAATTGGGTGGGATGGTTTGCCCATGGTCACACAACTAATCAAAACTGAATACAGTTTTGAAGCGAGGTCTTCTTGCCTCCAGGCACAGCACTTTATCCACTGTGCCACCTGGCTGTCCATATCAGAAGTAAGACAACATGTTTATTTAGAATTGTGGCTGGTCATTGCATTCGTTAG
The DNA here is from genome assembly GCF_016432865.1 of Antechinus flavipes. NCBI lineage: Eukaryota > Metazoa > Chordata > Mammalia > Dasyuromorphia > Dasyuridae > Antechinus > Antechinus flavipes. The sequence goes on along the minus strand of NC_067403.1, from coordinate 88,699,836 downwards.
AGTTTCTAAGTCTTTTTACAAATGTTTGCCTTTACAATGTTGTTGTTATTATATAATTGCTCTGGTTCCACTCACTTTAGTCTGCATCAGTTCATAGAAGTCATCCCAGGTTTCTCTGAAACCATTCCCTTCATCATTTCTTATAGCATTATAGTATTCTGTCATCTTCATATACCATAGCGTGTTCCTTTCTTTTACTACAACAGAGAAATAACCACAGATATTGTGAACATATTTGATATACCTCTCCACCAGAGTCATGTCAAAAGCTGTCACAGCAACATTTAAGACTTCATAATCATAAAATGTCCCAACTGTCCCAAAAAACTGACTTTATCTCAGATTTCTCTGACTACTTCTTGGGTTCATCTGGTATGACCAGAGGCTTATTGTACCTACCAGGTGACCTGAGGTCAATTGATGCTCAATAAACATGGAGACACAATATAGGTTTCTCTATCTATGAAGTTAAGAGGGAGTAAAGGTGCAATGTAAGGCATGATAAGCTAATGTCCTTGTGAACTGGGATTGCCTTCTGCAGGTATGAACCTCAAATGTGAAAGGGCCTTTTTTTAACAAGATGTATTTGCTCAGGCTGGGCTCCTTATCTAAATCTTCAATTGTCCTTCCAAGGCTTTACAATCTCATACCCAGAGACTTTACCTGACACAGAACATGGTTAGCCAGAAATTAGGTTGAAAATACTTTAAGAACCTGTAATTGCTTTAGCATAGCTACAATTTCTCCATTTCTCACTAGAAAGGTCCTTGAGAATTATCAGTACTGAAAAAATCAACATTCTTTGGCAATTGATGATAATAACTAACATTTATGTAGTTTTTTAAGATTTGTAAAGAACTTTGCCAATATCATATTTTATATTTACAAGCCTGGGAATCAGATACTAACCCTATTTTATGAATGAAGAGACTAAGGCAAATACATTAAGTCACTTGCCCAGGCTCAAAAATTTAGCTTTGCATCTGAGTCTAGATTTGAACCCATCTTCCTGTCAAGTCCAGTATTCAGCCAGCTTATCCAGTTGCTAACACAATGAAGAACCTCTCCAACCTTCATTACACTGATCTTCCACCAACAGACACAAAGTTTGATACCAATCCATAATCAAGACCTTTCCCACTCGATGAGACCCAACATCATTTGTTTTTTACTATTACAGGTTTGCCAAGACCACTTCTAAACCATGATGAGCCCCTGGTGAATTTTAGCCAAGATCCAAATACAGTTAATTGTTTAATTAGTCAATTATGTGAGTATTAGCCAACATCTAAATACTTAGAAAGGTCTAGCTAATTAAGTGAAATTTTCTAACTCACATAATTTATCTGATATCATGAAGACATAATGTAAGTTTCCATACCTATAAGGGCAGAAGAGGCAAGGATGCAATCTAAGTGGTGATAAGGTACTTAGTGGTCTTAAAACAGTATTAATACGAGAGAGACAAGAGAAGAGAATCACATATAAGGTTTTATAAGTCAGTGAGTTCCATTTATTTCTTAACTATTTTTCAATTGTAAGATGTTGCCATTTCAGTTTTTCAAAGGAAAATATAACCATTATTATTTTGGGGTGAATAAGATTATATATACCAAACCATGAGGTTAGTCTGGAGGGTGAAGGAAGGGACTGAATGGGAAAAAAAATGGAAGCAATGAAGTGTATTTGTAACAAGGAAATCTGAACCCAGCTACTCGGTTGTCTATTGTCTATTGTCTCTTACACCTCACTTAATTTCCTTCTGTTTTTGTTTTCTAGTAAAACTTGAAATTCAATTCCATTAAAAACACCAAAAAATGACTCTCATGGTTCTTACGAAACTTATCTATTGTCATTAATTCATATTCCTTATTTAGGCCTTGTGGGGCAATGAATCTCAGAAAAGAGTTTCAAGAAGACCTAAGTATAAAGGTACACAAAGCTAACAAGCCATATATAATATCTGAGAAAGCCTGACCTTTCCTCTTCTGCAGCAGAATGTCATTCTCTAGGATTGGACCTGCTATAATCCCAAAAGCTTTTCCCAGATGGCAGGTAAATATCAACAAAAAGTCCTGATTCAACTTAAATCTGGCCGGTTTTGAGTAACTGAGTTCTCTTGCCTTTGCAGGAATATTAGAAAGAAGAACAGAAGCTAATTTTCTATTGAGATTTAATAAGAGCTAAAAGCACATTCTCAATGAGTAAGCTCAAAAATTGCATTAGTGTTTTTAGGAGAAAAATAATAGCAGTTTAAAAGTCACATTTGAATAGAATTTTGAGGTGAATAAGTGTTGGGCTTACTAGGTGGTAAGTATTGTTCTGAGTGCTGGTGAGAGATACAAAATAGACTCTTTGTTTCCATAAAAGGATGTGTGATTGTGTTAAAGTATTAACCAGCAGGAGAAATTAAGGAAAATAAAATATCAGGACCCTTTGTGATGAAGGGTTACTCAAATAGGGCAAGAGTTAACAGTCAGCAGAGGAATTAGGCAAAATAGGTTACAACCGGCTTTGTCCTGCTTTAGGACTAGGAATCAACTAAACTGAGCAAAGATTGAATCTTATCTGAACTGCTCATGCTCAGGAAGCTCATGAATATTAAATTCTCTTCCTCTGGGAGTAAGGGCTTATTTTAATGGTAATGCAACACATATAGCAGGAGGGAGAACATACCAAGAAGTATGCACAAAGTGGACAAGGAAATTGTACACACTATAGTCCCAGCCAATGGGGAAATAGAGGATTTGGCCATGACAGGTATAAAAGAGCTTATTCTTATTTTTCTAAAGTGTGCCATTCTATAAGACATCCGTGCTGCAGCTGCATAATAAAATTGACTTTTAACTTTACCCCTCCTGAGTCCAATAGAGTTACTTCTCCAACTGGGAAGAAGACAGAAAACAGTCCCTTTTTTGAAGGATTTATAGCCTGCCATACAATCATACACACACACACACACACACACACACACACACACACACACACACAGTAAATGGAAGGTAATCTCAGGAAAGACATTAGGATTGAGGGAAACTAAAAAAGGCTTCTACCCAGAAAATAAGTAAAGACTTGAAGGAAGCCTGGAAGTAAGAAGAAGAGGGAAAAATTATAAGCATAAGGAAGCCAATGTAAAATCTGTTGGTGAACTTCATCACAGTGTATGTACGGGAGAATACAGCACAAAAATAATGAAGGAGTATGAAGAGATTAGGTTTGAAGAGTTTGAAAACATCAGAGGATTTTGTGTCCTGAAGGAAATAAGGAGCTACTAGTGTTTACTGGATTGGGGAACAATATGTTCAGACATTTAGGAAGATGCTTTTGACAGATGAATGGTGGATGAACTGAAATGAGGAAAAATTTAAGAAAAGAACACCAACTGGAAGCGCAAGAGTGGAATGATGTGTTAGGAAGTTAGTCAAAAAAAAGCTATCATGAGTTGAGTAATTCAAAAGTGAGTCTTGGTAAAATTTGATCAGTGACAAAATAACACAAGGACTTAGAATAAGGTTTTATAAATCAGTGAGTTCCATTTATTTCTTAACTATTTTTCAATTGTAAGATGCTTGTAATATTCTAGCATAGAGCTGAGGTAGGGAGGGATTAGAAATACTGAGGCGGGGGAGGAGGGGCAGAGTCAAGATGGCGCAACTAAAGGTAAAAACTCAGTCAACCTCTCCCCAAAACTGCTCCAAATTCCTTTAAATAATGATTGTAAACAAATTGTAGAATATCAGAACACCCAAAAAGATGAAGTAGAACATTTTGCAGTCAAGGACAACTTAGAAGTTCAGCAGAAAAGATCTGTAACATCAGAATGCAGCCCTGGACACAGCTCCAGTCCCGGCCTGGGCCAACCAATGAATCAGCAGACCTCTTAGCCCAGAAACACAAAAAAAGGATCTGGAAGATCAGCAGAAAAAGTCTGTGGAACTAGAGTGGAAATCCAGTGTTCAATCCCAGCACAGATCTGGCCCTGGCCCCAGCTCCAGCTCTGACTCTAGCCTCATTGAGTCAGGACCTCTGAATCAACAGCAGTGTTGGCGGCTTCTGGCCCTCTCAGCCAGGGGAAACCAGGGAGAACTCGGGGTGAGAGTCTGGTGTGCAGTTCCCGGGCAGCGGAGCCCCAGGGTCAGCCAGCACTCTAGATGTTACAGTCACTGTGGTGTGGGGAACTCCTAACAGTTATAGGGCAGAAAAGAGTGCTTGTGGTTAGATTCAGAAGGATTTCTGAAAACAGCTGTAGAAAACCCCTAAAACTTGGGATAGTATGTAGAGGGCTGAAACTATTGGACTGCACTGAGGTCAGGACTGCTGAGCGCTTGAGGCTAACTACTGATTGGACAATACTCTATGGGCATATGCTTGGAAAATGGTCCTTTCCACTATCCGTACTGGCTCAGTGATTGGTGTATAAAAAGGATTGTAGGAGGGACTAGGGGGTGGAGTAAAGATAGCCAGGGAGACACACGCTCTGCGATGGTAGGCCAGGGAGATTCTCTTCCATCCCCTTCACTTCTACCCCTGGGGACCAAGAATAACCACGGACTTTTGCTTATCCTGAATCTGGCTGATTCTGGGGTGTCCTGGGCGCTAGCGCGGTCATTACAATAGTATACCCTTCACCCTGAAACAGAGCCCTCCTTTAACAAATAGTTAAATGCCAGGTAATAGGCTAGGAAAATAAGCAGCAGACAAAAAAAGTTTCTGGCCATTGAAAGTTATTATCGTGACAAGGAAGATCAAAATGCACACTCAGAAGATGATAACAAAGTCAAAGCTCTTACATCCAAAGCTTCCAAAAAAATAAGAATTGGGTTCAAATCATGGAAGATCAAAATGGACTTTGAAAATCAGAGAGATGGAGGAAAAATTAAGGAGAGAACTGAGAGAGGCACAAAAAGAAATACAAAAAATAATGAGAAAAAGAATGCCTTAAAAAGCAAAATTGACTAAGTAGGAAAGAAGGTACAAAAGCTAACTGAGGAAAATCATTTCTTAAAAAATAGAATTGAGCAAATGGAAGTTAATGACTTTATGAGAAATCAAGATACAATAAAGCAAAACCCCAAAAATTGAAAAAAACTGGGAAAAATGTGAAATAACTCATTGGAAAAACAACTGACCTGGAAAATATATCCAGGAGAGATAATTTTTAAATTATTGGTTTATCTGAAAGTCATGATCAAAAAATGAGTCTGGACATCATCTTTCAAGAAATTAACAAGGATAACTGTCCTAATATTCTAGAACTAGAAGGTAAAATAGAAATTTAAAGAATTCATTGATCACCTCCTGAAAGAGATCCCAAAATAAAAGCTCCCAGGAATATTATAGCCAAATTCCAGACCTCCCGGGTCAAGCATCCAGAAAGAAAAAATTCAAGTATATTGGAGCCACAGTCAAGATACCACAAGCTTTAGCAGCTTCTACATTAAAGGATCAGAGGGCTTGAAATATGATTTTCCAGAGAGCACTGGAGCTAGGATTGCAACCAAGAATCACCTACCCAGCAAAACTGAATATAATCCTTCAATGGAAAAGGTGATTATTGAATGAAACAGGATTTTTAAGCATTTGTGATTAAAAGATCAGAGCTGAATGGAAAAATTAATTTTCAAATACAGGACTCTGAAGAAGGTTAAAGAGGTAAGCAGGGGGAACAGCTAGGTGGCACAGTGAATAGAGCACCAGATTTGAAGTCAGGAGGACCTGAGTTCAAATCTGGTCTCAGACACTTAACACGTCCTAGCTGTGTGACCCTGAGCAAGTCACTTAACTCTAATTGCTTCAGAAAAAAAAAATGAGGTAATCAGGAAAGTGATATCATAAGGGATTTAACAAGGTTAATACCTTTACATTCCTACATGGAAGATGATACTTACAATTCATTAGATCGGTCTCATTATTATGGCAGTTAGAAGGTATATATATGGATAGAGGGCACAAGTGGGAGTTGAATATGAAAGGATAATATCTTTTTTTTTTTTAATGATAAAATTAAGGAGTGAGAAAGGAATGTTCTGGGAGAAAGGGAAAGGGAGAAGTGAAATGATGCAAATTATCTGCCATAAAAAAGAGGCAAGGAAAAGCTTTTAGAGTGGAGGGGAAAACAGGGTGGAGAGAATGAGTGATTGAATATTACTCTCATCAGAATTGGCTCAAATAGGAAATACCATACATACTCAATAGGGGCATCTTATCTTACCTTGTAGGAAAATAAGAGGGGAATAGGATATGGGAAGGGTACCCCACTTCTTCACTAACTCCTTTTAGGAACTTTGCCTGCTTAAACATCACAATGACAGGTTCATTAGGAACAGTTCATTTTATAGCAGCAAGTTCTTTAGGAACTTTTCATGACTTATGATGTCTCCCCCCTTGTTAATGATGAGTGATATTAGCCCATGAATTTCCCCTTGTAAATCACTAAACTCCCTTTTGGAACTTAGCGCACCATGAAATGGCATAATCATAAAATTTTCACCTCTCTATCTGGAAGTGATCTAAGCCTAAAAATTCTTTTGAGACACCTCATGACCCTGATGTGGACTATCTTCTCCTGTCATAAAGAAGCCCATCTGGTTCTTATCAGATATAATTAATTCTTAGCCAATCCTATCTGTATAGAGTGTTTGTGAGAATGGAACTCTTGTCTTTCCCACAAACCTCTGTGCATCTTTAAACAACCTTTGAGGTATTGATTAGCATATCTTTACACAGATCTGAGACCTACTCTGCCAGGTGCATTGCCTGTGATTCCTTGATCCCCCTTTCCTCTGAGTTTCCCCCTTTACTTTCTTGGTTTTCTTGAGAAACCCACAAGGCTGTATTTATCCTATAAAATATCTGCTTTTCCAGTCCTTTTCCAGACAAAGCCAATTATAAGGTTACTCTCTCTCTCTCCCCCTCGTAGTGTTTTCTCTCTACTGGCTTTAGCCAGTTTTCTCTCACTTTAGCTAACTCTGGTCAGTCCTCCATTGATCTAACTGACCAGTAAATGACATACCCAGACTTCATGAAGTACTTTTCCACTGAGTAATAGTGAATTCCACTGAGGAACTTGTCTTTCATATACTCCTCCACTCTATTTCATTTATATACCATTCCTAGTGTCTATTGGATCCCTTCATTTATTCTATATGATCTCCCCCCAAATAAATCTACCTTTTGCCAAAGAGAATGGCCATTGTGAATTTGTCACACATTTATTTCAAACTGGAAATTGCCATCATCATCAATATTGACCCAAACCCCCAAAATTTTGGTTGTTTACCTCCAAACCCCAAAGAGACAAATGATATTGAAATCAAGAAACCTGAGTCAAAGCCTCAGCTCTTTCAAAATAATTGTTGACTGGAATACTACATAGAATGAATCACAAAATGTCAAAGCTAGAAGAGCACTTTGGACTATTTAATTAACTCCATAGTTGTTCCTGTCACGCCAAAGTTCCCTTTTAATGTCGTGACCCAGTTTCTCCAATTGTCCTATTTAGTTATTCTGCCTCAGGTTATAACCTTTCCCTCTTAATGTTTGAGATAAAGGTTTTATAGACATTACTTCTTAATGTTTGACAAGATAAAGGTTTATCCATTTTAGATGTCATTAGAATATCAGTAACCTCCCTCCATTAGGTTATCCCCACTTAAGTACCTCCACTATGTCACTGTTCTTGTTATTCTATAAAAAGCTTGCTGTCCCGATACTAGGGGATCAACCATGGATCTATTGGTCCCAGTATTTCTCTCCATTCAATAAACTATTGAATTGGTCTCTAATCTTTTGTCTTGCTCAGTTTCTTCGCCATTACATTCCAAATCCACAACCATGCAGAGATACCCTCACCTCGGCTTTTAAATAAATATGGAGATCCTGAAGACATTGAAAACACATCTAAAACAAAATTTTCTGCCAAATCCACCCAGCCTCATAATTTGTCCATTTATATAGAGCTTCCCTCATCCTCTGATCACCAAGGCTCACAAACTTAGAATCATTTTCAAATTCTTGAGTCCTTCACAGCCTGAGCCATTCCTATCTATCCAGTTTCTTAAGTCTTAATAGATTCTTCTTGTACACCATCTCTCACATCTGTTCTCTTCTCTCAACAGCACATAGTCACCACTTACCCACAAGCTCTCTTTTCCTCTCTAGCACTACTACCTTGGCCTCTTAATTAGACCCCTTACCTTTATAATCTTCCAGCAGTTTGATATTTCTAAAGCACAAATCAGTCCAGTCACTGGACTGATCAGAAATATCAAGCAGTTTCCAGTGCCTCCAGGATAAAAAACCAACTCATCTGTGGACATCTAAAACCCTTCACAATCTAACTCCAGGCTATCCTTTCAGTTTACATTCATATTACAATGATTCTTTCTCCTGCCTTCTAGGCAAAAAATCAGTTTCACATGGAGCACCACACTCCATCTCCCAACTCTCATCCTCTTGGAAGCCTTGGATGCCTTCAAGATCAGTTCAAATGCTACTGCTTACATGAGGGTTTTCCTGATCCTCTCACAGCCACAGCTGCACTTAGTACTCCAACCACTCCCGAATTACTTTGCATTCCATTCATTTTGAATTACTTAAGATTTTCATCTGTTCTTCTCCCTCTCCTCCACACTTCCCCCAAAGACAACAGGCAAACAGCTTGAAGTCAGAGATTGTTTCATATTTCTTTGTATATCCAAAGTCCATAACAAGTTCAGCTGCCTTGATCTGGAAAATCTGGGTTAAAAAAAATTGCCACCCACTCCCTCTTTGTACAGAGAAATTTTTTTTTTTTAAATTTTCCTTGGGGTATTTAGTAGTACCATATTGTCAAATTTGGGATTGGCACTCTACGATACATATATTTTAAGCATTTCTGAGTTTCTAAACATTTTCTGTGTCATCTGTTGGTCATCAGGTGTTGTCTGTGGCTTCTGCAAAACACATTTAATTTCTCATGTCAACCTGCAATGTGGAGACTGTGATGTGGAAGGGATAACTTTACTTCACAAGACCCAACAAAGTGCATGGCACATAACAAATACTTCATAAGACCTTGCTGAATCATATTGAATTTTCTAAATCACTGTCTGAAAAGAAGCTTATAGAAGGAGAAATCATCCATAAAAATGTCCTTGTCCAAGGACTGTATTTTTTCCCCAGGCGATGGTAGTAATAGTAAATATATAATACTGCATTGCTTATTGCTTGAGTATCTCTCTTGACCCCCACCACAATGCATCATTCCGTTCATTCTTATGATATTCTGCATTTTATTTTTCCTTTCCATCGTTGCCACAGGATCAGAAAATCCAAGAATATTGGCACTAGAGATTATTTAATTTGACACTACTCAGTTTCCTCATGAGGATACTTAAAACTCAGTGATGTTATTATGAAGGCAGGTTGGTGTGGAAGAAAGAACTTTTAGCTTGAGCCGTAACATTCAAATCCTCACTTCGATGGTCACTAGCTCTGTGATCCTAGGGAAAAAACAATCTTTCAGACTTTCCATGTCTTTAGCTTTATTACAAAGAAGACTAGACTAGAGGCCTCCCACTTCTGACATTTTGGGATTCATTTTATGTAATATCCCAGTAAACACCATTATTCAGACAGAGATAAAACTTTGACTCAAGTCTCTAGATTCCAATATTATTTGTCTCTTGCCTTCAAATAAACCCATTACTTAGAAGGAATTTTGGTGATAGCAAACTAATCAAAGGTCAGTGGTATATGTAACACAGGAGCTTTTGCGAAGGAATGTTTATTTCCAAAGATATAATTTAAAATATTCAAATTTATTCTCCCAACACCCAGATAGCATAATCTTCATCCCCTTTTATCACCTTAGTTTCTGGAAAGAAGGGAATTGGGTACATAGTTTAGCTCAGGACTTCTTAAATTTTTTCCACTTGTAACTCCTTTTTTTCCAAAAAAAATTTTTATGTTATATGGTCTCAAATCTGAGCTGAGGTGTTTCTGGTAGAGTTTGTTCAAGCATAGTGAAAAGTGTGCATATTCTATGTTCAGAACCACAGCTAAAGTAAAATCATGAGGGGCAATATAGTCAAACACTTACAGAAATACCTCAGATTTATTATGTTTGATTTTGAATTAATTTTTAGTCACTGCATTCAGAAACCTTTACCAAATTTTTTACCATCCTCAGGTTCAATTACACAACCTTGATGAAGTCCTGGGTCAGTAGATGGGGTTGACAGAGAAAGCTTAAAGTACTGATAAAAGCAGGGAAGAGCACTGATGGAAATCAGCTCAATCCTACAGTCCCACTGCAGTGGAGGTCTTGGGTAACCCCATCTTACTGTATCCAATCAGAAAGCCAAGTTATGATGTCAAACTCCCAAGGTTAAATTGCCTCTATAAATCTGTCCATGCTTACTCCATCTTTGCTAAATCCCTTTTGTGTTAGTCCACCACATTGTTCTGCTCTTCTCATTCCCCTTCCCTATGTCTTATGGTGTCTTTCTCTTATAGCTAACACTTTTAGGATACTAAATTCCTCTGTGGATTTAGCCTGCCAGGCAATGGTATACTCCCACTTCATGGTGTATTGCCTTTCTCCTGGTTAATTGTGAGTTCCACTAGGAACTTGTCTTTTTCATTGTTTATTGTTAAAAACCCCTTTTCTTGCTAACTATATGCTCACCCAAATCCATTTCATATTTACCACTCCTCGTATCTATTTTACCTCTTCATTTTGACTGTGACCTCTTCTCATAAATAAACCTTCCTTTTTCTAAAAAGAAAGGACATTGTGAATTCTTCATATGAATTGCTACTGTACTCCATCATTTGATGCCGTTTGCTAAATGTTAGCCCCAACATTCAGTGCCTACACCAAACTCATCAACCCCATATGGGACACACAGTTTATTAAGCTTTGGTCTAACTTTTTCTCGTTGGGCAGTGTCCTAGTTCCAAATCTAAAACTCCCTTCAGGCTCAAATCCCAGGCACTCTGGTCTCTGGGGGCTTCCATGCTGGAACTGGCCAGCTGTATCATCTTACCTACTGTCCTAGCTCTGAGATAACCATGGCTCAAAACCCTGGTTAGGGAGGAACCTCTGGCGTCTGAAACTGAAGATAAACAACACAAGACAGAAACAAATAGCCCCAGACCTATTTCATGGATCCAAGGTAAAAGGGGAGAAATAAGGGAGAGAATTTTCCCTCTCACTGGTCCAGTTCAGGAAGTATATATTATGTGCAAAAGATTGCTGAAAATTATGTAGCAGAAGGAGGATGAAGGGGAAAGCACAGTCAAAAAGGTGGGGGGGAATTATGGAAAAGAGAATAACCTGCTCAGTCTCACCAGGAGGCCATCCCCGCCAAGTAGGAAGGGGACAAAGCAGGCTTCACATAAGACCTGAGCCTGCTGGGAACCCAAATTCACAGATACTGTTCAAATGCATAGTAGAGGCAAAGGGATTTAATGTAAAGAGATCTGGCTTTCAAGTCAAGAATATCTGAAAGAAAAAAGCTATGTGAGAATAGAAAGGTTATCTTCTGACCCCTAAGTAACATCTATAACTAATTCAAATCAACCAGGTTTCCAAAGATTTTATGTGTAGTATTCCATTTAATATTCACAACAACCTTGTGAGGTGGGTGCCAGTAACTAGCAGCTCTAATGGTTTTCTCTTTTTTTTCCAAATTGTGGTTTGAAATGGCAGTCTCTAGATTATTTCACTTACCATCGACCTTTGGCTTTCACTTTATTAGCTTTTTATACTTTGGGAATCACTACTTTCTTTTCAGATGAGGAGCATAAGCCTGTGAATTATTCAAGAATCTGCCAAGGTAAGCTGCCCTTGCTAGGCAAATATAGCCTTTGAAATGGGATGATCCACAGAAAATCATGGTGGGAATGTGTGATGGATGAGAATATTTGCTCTGGAAAAGAAAAAGAAAAAAAAAGCCCAGAAAATTTGAATGGCTAGAAAGGCCATCAGCTGCACTGATGTAGCTGGTGGAAAAAGTTGGATCCATTCTCACTCATAACGCTGACTTGTACCTGTGAATTAGACCCGATAATGCTGGTCATATACTATTTTCATTGGAGAGTGAGTTTAGCTCAACAATCATTTATTAAGAGCCTGTTGTTTACAGAGCAGCCTGCTAAACAATGGGAGAGATATACTATTCCATTTAGATAAGACAGTCCTGGAATGATAGAGTTTAAAATCTCAGAGATGTAATGTAACAAACTAGAGCATATGCTACACTTAACAGACAAGAAATGGGAGAACCTAGGCTCTAATGTGACTATGGACAAGCTACTTCCTTTCTATGTTTCCTCAAGTCTAAAATAAGAATAAGAAAACCTATAGTACCTACCTCACAGAACTATTACAAAGCTCAGCTGAAATAATATATGAATATTTTACTTATATATGTATATACACATATATAATATATAAATTATATATTATATATGTGTATATACATATATATGAATATATAAACATATAGAGATAAACACACAGAAATAATATACACACAGAGATATGCACATAGATAGATAGATAGTTAGACAGACTGATTTATAAATCCCTTAGCAAAACTTACTGGGGATAGGAGCCATCTTTTTAATATCAAGCCTGAATCTGTAAATTCATTGATATAAGGATGAAGAAATTCTTTCTACTAATGCAGATTGATACCTTCTTTACGACTGAGTCTTAAAGACTTGTCTAAAGCACAAATAGACTAAATGATTTGCCGGGGGACACACAGCTAGAATGTGTGTGAGTTGAGACTTGAACCCAGATCTTCTGGTACTGAGACCAGCTTGTTATACACTATGTTATGCTACCTAAAGCTAAGTTTATATGCCAAATAAGTGTCAGGTGTTAAAAAGACAAAAAGTCTGAATATTTTGTAATTAGAATGACCAAGTTTAGCCCTGAAGAAAGAATGTACCTCTAGCCTTATTGCAGAGGAAGAAAAAGAGGGATGTGGAATAATCTTGTCAGAAACTCAATAGATTTGTTGGCTTTGCTGAGCTTTTGATGAGTTTTTTTTTTTTCTTTTAAAAAGATCTTTGTTATATATGTCTCACAAGGTAGAAGATGCATTATTCCAGAATGAATATGATATTAAAAAGTATAGTTATGCCACAGTTTCCCTAAATTGTTCTGCCTCGGTTTCCCTAAATTGTTCTGCCTCAGTTTCCTTAATTGTTCTTCTTCAGTTTCATTAGTTGCACCCCCGCCTCCAGTTCATTAAGAGTGATATAACTCAGAGGTTATAAATTGTCAATGTATAAACTCAAGATAAGGGGGAGTCCAGACTTCCTGACTCTAAGCTGGACATACCCTTAATTTCTAGTTTGTTTAAATTTATGGTCCTACCCCACAACTTGTCAGAATCAGATTGATGGTTCCTGCCTGGAGATTCCTGATTACCAGAGTTGGACTCCACCCCCCTGCCTTTGTTTAGCTACTGTGTATAAATATATCATTGAGAATTCACATTTGTAGCTGGATGCTTTGGGCATCAGCCTTGAGGGTATCATGCCCCCAGCACAATCTCTCCCTCCCAGAAATCAAATAAAATATTTAAAATTCTCTCATTTCTATCTTGCCTCAATTTCTCAGACATTACAGTATCAATAATATATGTTTTAAAAATAAAAATGAGCAACTAGGTGGTGCATTAAATAGCTGATTTGAGGCCTAGTATGACATCTTCATGAGTTCAAATCTAGCCTTGGACACAGTTATGTGATTCTGGCCAAGTCACTTCATTCACCCTGTTTGCCTCCATTTTCTCATCTTTAAAATGAGCAGGAGAAGAAAATAGCAAATCACTCCAGTATCTTTGCCAAGAAAACCCCAAATGGGATAATGAAATTGCCAAAAATGAACTGAAAAGCACCAATTAAAACAATTTAGAAAAACCATTGATTACATTGCTGGCAAAAAACAAAGAGCAAAGGAATTAGGATGAAAGTCACAACTCCACTAGAACCTTTAAATCCTGTTCCAAATAGATTTGCTTGACAGCTAGGGAATATTAGGATCATAATAGCTATGAAACTGAAAGGAACCAGTGAAATCACCTAGCCCAACTCCTTCATTTTAGAAATGAGGAGACTGGAGTCCAAGAATATCAAATGGAAGGAAGGCATTCAACAGAGAACCCAAGTTCAACAGAGAAATCAGATCATCCAATGTGTTCACTCCAAGGTTCTGCAAGATCAGAGACAAGAGGTTCCTCTACATGCATGTGCCCTAGTCATAGGGATTCCCTTTATTTGTGTTCTCTAAATGCCTCCCCTTTCCCACTAAGGCCATAGTAATTGCTGGCAGAAAGCACCACTCTGTAAAGAAGAGAAATTTTTGTCACATAATATGCTCTTCTATTTAATACTCATAATAATTATCATCTACACAGTAGTTTAAGGTTTGCAATGGGATTTACAAATACTATCTCATTTGATCTTCTACCCCCTGAGGTGAATGCTATGATTTTTTTTTTAACAATTATAATTGTAAACATTTCTCATTTTACATATGCAGAACCTGGGACAGAAAAGAGATAAATGATTTGGCCATGGTCACACAGCTAATGTCTAAGGTCAGATTCTAAATCTTTGGTTATACTGACACCAGGTCCAGCTCTCCCACCACTACAACTCCTAATTGCTTCATATCTAATTAAATGGCTTTTGCTTTGAACTACTCTAAACTCTGGTTAATAAAAGAAACATATTGATGGAGACCAAGCCACACATACTACCTGTACCCTAAGCTTGGGGTAACACTGAAGGAAGCCCATGTGTTTTGAGAGAACTATGTTACACGTGACTATCATAGAATTATGGATTTCTATCTGGAGAGGACCTAGGGGTCATTCAATACCACCAATTCCCTCATTTTAATAATAAAGAAATTGTGGCCCAGAGCAGCAAAGGCTCCATAACCTGTAATGACAGAGTTGGGCCTTGAACACAATTCAAATGCCAATATAGTTCTTTCCATTGTATTCAACTCCTTTTTCTGACATGATAAATGCATTTGAGATTCATAAGACAAAAAAAAATACACAAAATCCAAAGACAAAGGGTCAGCTATCCATACATATCAGCAAAAGCTTCATAGTAAAGACTGCATTTGAGTTGGACTTTAAGAGTGGATGGGAATTTAAAAGCCTAAAAATGAGGAAGCAAGGTGATTTAGATGGAAATAATATTTTTGGCAAAGGCTCAAGGGCAGAAGAGTACAAAGTGTTTTCAGGGGCAGAATCCACTTTGGTTGGAACAGAGAATGCATAAAAATGGATTCAGGAGAATACTCCTTAAGAGCTTGCCAGTGTGAAGGGTAATAAGTGAATTTATGCAGAATTTGAGGTAATAAAAAAAAAAAAAAAAACTTCATTTGGGCTTCCAAAGAGCAACCAAATTGATGAAGTCTTTGTTAGCTAGGTGAATATTAGCAGCAAAAAAAAAAAAAAAAAGCTTAAAGCACTGACAGGATTATAATACTTCCTGAGGTGAGCAGGAAGGGGACTGGTGGGATGTGACTCTTTTGTTCTTAAGTAAGTGTTTTGTTCAAGAGGATTTTCCATTACAGTCTCACTCCAGGTGGAGGTCTTTAGACCTTATTTATCCAATCAGAAAACAAAGTTATGATGTCAGGCCTTGAGTTTATATATCCCTTTTAAAAGATTCACTCATTGTATAGATCTTCACTACTTTTAGAGTTAACCCACCATAATGTCCTGCCTTACGGTGTCTTTCTTATTCTCTCCTACCTTCCTGCCCCCCATTGCCTCATGGTATTTTTCTCCTTGTTATAGTTAATTCTTTTAAGGGTCTAAATCCCTTTTAGGGTTAGCCCTCCAGTCAATGGTGTAATCCCTTTCCCTTTCTAGTTCCCTTTGAGAATAGTCTATTAAAATCCTCTATGGAATTAGCCTGCTAGTCAATGAAGTACTCTTCATTTCATGGAGTATTCCCTTTAATAGCATCTTCCTTCTGGTTAATTATGAGTTCCACTAGGGAACTTGTCTTTCCCCTTTTTAACTAACTCTTGTGCGTTAATTCACATAATTCACAAGTAAGCACTCCTTGGTACCTGTGACAGATGTTTTATCATGTGCTCCATATCATAAACTGAATCTCTATTATGCTATTTTGATATAATTTTTTTCACAATTAATTGCTCTCCCAAATCTATTTCATATTTACCATTTCTGGCACTGATTTACCTCTTCAGTATCATTCTCCTCAACAACCATGGTAATTGTCCAGTACTTTCATATTTGATTTTTCAGTTAATCATGTATGGTGACTGGAAATTCAAAGACCTTGATTTGAATCCTCCCTCTATCATTTACTATCTATAATTTTGGCTAAGTCCCTCATCTTTCTGGATCTGTATTTCTTCACATGCATGATCTATGAGGCTGAGGTAGATAGTCTCTAATATATCTTCTGGCTCTACTATGTCAAGTTCTACAATCCTATTATTATTTCTATTCTATTGAATACAAAATCAAAGTCATAGAATCAGAGCCACATTGAGAACATAACCCAAATTTCAAATTAGTTTGGGCCATCATTACTTCTCTTACAGAGAAGTATCTCCTCCTGCTCCATCCTGCTATCACAAATTTCAATGAGTATCCCCATTTTATAACTGGTTAGTTTTATAAGGTCAGACCTTGCAGAAAGTTCTTTCTTTTTCTATTTTGTTGTTGTTCAATCAGTTCACTTGTGTCCAACTTCTTTATGACCCCATTTTGGATTTTCTTTGCAAAAATATTGGTGTGACTCACCATCCTCCCTCATTTTATAGATGAGGAAAGTGAGAAACATAAGGTTAAGTGATTTGCCCAGAGTTGCACAGCTAAGTGTCAAAGGCCATATTTGAACCAGGAAGATGAGTCTTCCAGAATCCATAAGATTTCCTGACTTCCAGACTCCTTAACACACCACCTAGCTGCCCTTTTTATTGTTTTACATTTGCCAATCTAATTATGTTTCTATTTTGCTGGTAAGACCTCTTAATCTTCTTATTCATCAGTTTATGCCCTTGATTTGACAGTTTCTGCTGGTTCTATTATAACCTCCATCAGTATTTCACCTGATCAAAGCCCAAAAGTCATCTAGTAAAAGAGAGGCTAACCCCAGGCTATATAGTACACAGAGAAGGAAATGGCCCATTTCCCTCCATTTTACTTCCTAATATCATTTCCAGGAATAAATTTCAGCAGAAAGCTGAACTTTTTATAAGCTGCATTTAAATTCTGAAGAGTTATCAAGAGAGAATTCAATTCAATTTCCATGAAACAAAGCATTTGCTTGAGCATTCCATCTACCTGTATCACTATGCTAGGCTACAGGAACACAAAAGCAAAAAGTTAAAATGATTCTTTCTTTCAAAGAGTTCACATTCTATTTCCACCTTTTTCCCACTGTGTTTCCACTTTATGTTCATCACTATGTCAAATTAATATATTTAGAATCACAATAATCATAAAATTAAATTGAATATTGATCCCAATATTAATCAAAAAATCAAGAATTTTCTTATTAGAAACAATGAAATTTTACATTGAAAATAATCACTATGGCAGGATGGGAGAGATGGGAGAGAAAGCCAAGGAAGATAATCTTGTCCTCTTTCACTTCAAATAGCCATCAATAAGCTACAGGGACACAAAATAAACAGAAATAAATTATCTCCCTTCAAGGAGCTTATGATCTATGGATGAAACATTGTGCACATATCCCAATTAAAGGGAAGGGAAAGAAGGAAATAGGAAAAGAGGAAAGAGTTCTTGTAGGAGGCTACATTTGAACTGAAATTAAGAATTTTGAGTGTCAGGAATGAGAAAGAATTCAATTCCAAGAATTGGGAACAGAATCTGCAAAGGCATGAAGATGTAAGAACTGCCAGCTACAGAATATCAAAAAAGTAAATCAGGGCACTAGGTCAAAGAATGGTTAGAATACAAGTCCTAGAATAAGGAAGACCAGAATTTAGATCTAATTTCAGACAATTACAAGTTATGGACAGATCATTTAACCTGTTTGCCTCAGTTTCCTCAATTATAATAATAGTACCTATTTCTCAGGATTGTTGTGAGGAACAAACAAGATTATTGTAAAGTATTTGGCACAGTGCCTGGCATATAGTAAATATTACATAAATATTAGTCATCATTATCATCATCATTAATTGGGCTGACCATAGAAATCAGACAGAAGAATAGTGTATATATAACATATATGAGAGAGTGCTCTGACCTGACTCTCTGTCAGGACCAAGTCTATAGTATTTCATATCTTCCCACTCCCTCCCCCAGGGTTCTTTGACACCTTGAGGAAATTTAGGACTTTCTTCTCTGCCATTTCCTCAAGCTGCCAACAATTTTTATTACTTTAACATCAGATTAACTTTTACAAAAGAATATTTATTTCAAAGATAGCAAAAACAAAAATAGGGAAGAAAAAAAAAAAACAAAAATATCAACATACACACACACACACACACACACACACACACACACACATAAAAACACAAACACCCCTAGGTCTCAGACCTTTGCCCCTCAGGGCTTTATTTCTGGACTATCTGCAAAACCTAGCTTGAATTTCCGGATTTCTGTATTCCCACATTCCCAGGTTAAAGTTCTAAAACTAGACTGGAGACTGCTACCTGCACGAAGAATAAGAAAGAATATAAGAAAAGGCTATCTCCATTTCTCAGTCACATGACCAAAGTGGGGAGTTGAGTTGGGTAGTTACAGGTAAAGGAGTCACCTTCAGTCTCTAGGATGCACAAAATGCCCCACAGATGCTGAGTAAGGATGTTTTAAAGAGAACAGCCAATAGAAAAGGCTGCTTCCAACTATGGGATAACCCAAAACAGAATGTCCCCTACCAAATACTTCAGTCCTCTATTCTCTCAGAAGTGGGTCTCCATTGTATTTGACATCTATGACACCATTTTAGGTAGATTAGGCAAACTTCCCTTACATATAACAAACCTGAAAAAGGTTGAAGTCAGATGTAATGTGCCAAATGAATAATCTCCATTGCGATTCACAGTGTGGTAAAAGAGCATTGTCTCAGAAGTCAGAGGAACTGTGTTCAAATACCCTTGTGATCTTAAACAAGTCATTTCTTCTCAATGTCCTTATTTGTTAAATGATTGTGTTGGAATATATGGTTTCTCAAGGCCCTTCTAGCTCTAAATCTATGCTTATTTTCCTATTTGTTACTGTGTTTAAAAAAGAAGAAGAAGAAGAAGAAGAGCTAATTAGAAGAACATAAAAATAACAACAAACCAACAATCAGATAGAGATGGAGGGAGAGGTTTTGTGTGCATGCACACACATCATGGGTATTTGGTAAATATGGAAAATAAAATCTTGGGAAAGGAAACCTGGAACTACTTTTCCCCCATTTATAGGAAGAACACTACCTGATATTCATGTGGCTATTGGATGGGGTATCAGAATCAAAGCAATTCATAACACACAGAGGGAACAGAGTATCATAACCTGTTCCTTCCTGCCTTTCCATCCTTCTTTATGCTTCCCTCCCCTCCAGATCATAACTTACAGTGACACTGACTTTTTTTTTGTTCCTTGAATAAAACACCCCCTCTCTCAATTCTGAGCTTCTTCACTGGGGTTTCCGATGCCTGGAATTCTTTCCCTCTACATCTCTGCTTCCTCTCTTCCCAGGCTCAAGTTTTCAAATTCCAGCTAAATCTTCACCCTATTCAAGAAGCCTTTCCCAATTACCCTTAATGCCTCCCTGAGTTATTATCTCTAATTTATCCAGCAGCCTGTTCACACAATTGTTTGCAATTTGTCTTCTCTACTAGAGTGTGAGCTTTAGAACAGGGACCCCTTATGCCTTAGCATTTAATACTATGTGGCACTTAGTAGGTACTTGATTTTATTTTATTTTATTTTATTTTGCTGAGGCAGTTGGGGTTGTGACTTGCCCAGGATCACACAGCTGGGAAGCTTTTAAGTGTCTGAGGTCAGATTTGAATTCAGATCCTCCTGACTTCAGGGCTGGTGCTCTATCCACTGCACCACCTAGTTGCCCCTTAGTAGGTATTTTAAAAATACTTCTTTGACTTGATACTATGAATAACATGAAAGTTTTCTTCCCTATACATCAGGGAAAATATACTTCATGAGATCTTCCAAGGACAGAAGGAAGAATCAGAGAGGTTTTCTCATGAAGTGATATTCAAAAAGAAAAGACAACCTTCTGAACCTAAAGTTAAAGATCAATGATAAGTGAAGCCTTCTGCTCGCTGCAATTTCTAAGCAAAATTTGGCAATAGTAGAAGGAAGCCTGCTAACTGACCCCATAACATAAGTGATGTTATCATCACTTATTAGCGCCAGGCTTTTTAGCATATTTATGGTTCCATAGCTTGAATTATAAGGTTTCTATTAATGATACATTGAGAAATAGGATCTACCTATAGTTTTAAGCTTGATGAACATTTAAACATAGATATGCAACTGCCTTTCAACAAGCATGAGAACCCCAGACTCTTCTTCCTGAAGGGTCAATCTTATATTATTCTGAAAATGACAGCTTCTCATTCTCTAAAAAACTCAGTTACTATATTAATATCCAGGAAGGTGTTCCACCTGCTGAGCTACTAGGAAAAAGAAACTGGGGGTTATGGCACTGAATCAATTGAGTTGAGCTAAGAAGGAAGTGAGGCATTCTGAGAAAGGCGAGCCAACAAGCATTAATTAAGTATAATTACTATATGTATCATATTAAACACAGAGGACTCAAAAAATTCAAACAAAAAAAATGTCACTGTCCTTAAAGAGCTCACATTCTGATGGCAAGATAACAGTAACCCAGGTCTATGAGAGTCAGAACAGATAAAAAGTAATCTGAAAATATAATTTTTATCAATTGGAGGGCCCAGAAAAGTCAGAAAAGTGAGATTGATGCTAAATTCCAAAGAAAGCCAAGGAAAGTGAGAAGCAAGGGAAAGATTTCCAGCCACAGGGTTCAGCCAGTGTAAAGACTCTGAGATGAGTCTGAGGAACATTAAGGAGACAAGTAGAGTTGTTTGTCCTTAATTCTCAAAGAAGACCAATGATATCAGGAGAGTGATGTCTTGACTTGAAGGTGAATTGGATTTAAATGAGGCAAAGCTGTCACTCTCTCTCCTCCACTCATGGGAGTCTAGTAACAAGACATAGGTCAGGATGACTGGTAATAGACCCCAGCAGGATCACAGAGTTGATCTGGGAGAGTAAAGTGTAACAGGGCAGAAAAGATTCTCCTATATATTGACTAACTTCTTCCATCTTCCATCTTCCAATTTTGATTTAATTTAGCGCTTTAGTCTTAGTTCTATCTGTATGGATTTCATAATATAAGATTTTTTTCTCTCTCTCTCTCAAGAAAAAAGAAGACAGAAAATGCTTTGCTTGCCAAATGTCAATGTAAAGATCAGTCTCCTTCAAGGACGTGCATGCAAAGCAATCTATAAATACAAAACACAAATGATTCCTCCTGCTCTGTGCAATTTGTCTCCAAAGCTTTGAAGGAACTGACGTTTCTTACTCTGGGTGCCAGGAGTAACTTTCTGAACTTGAAGGTAAATCTTTATATGTTTCAGTCAGTTGACTGAAAATGCCAATAAGATGAAAAATCATGAGGATGGCCTTTCTTTGTTGTATTTGTCACATGAGAGGAACTTAATAAATGTTTATGGAATTGAATTGGATAGAAGCAACTCTTTCTGTCATTTAGCTTTCACTATACACAAGATCATATGAATCATCTTAAAATGTAAAAAGGAACACAGGGGGGGAGGAAAAACCC
This sequence comes from Antechinus flavipes, assembly GCF_016432865.1. Classification (NCBI taxonomy): domain Eukaryota; kingdom Metazoa; phylum Chordata; class Mammalia; order Dasyuromorphia; family Dasyuridae; genus Antechinus; species Antechinus flavipes. The sequence goes on along the minus strand of NC_067403.1, from coordinate 88,677,978 downwards.
AAAAGTTTACCAATAATTTAGCTGAGTCGGAACCAGCTTTTTTGGAAATTATAATAATAAAACCAAAGGATGGCCTATTTTCAGAAAGAAAAGTAGCAATTTATACACATGGCAGTTAGAAATAATAATAAAGCGATAGTCTGCAAGTCCATCTTTCTAAAACATTGCCAAAAAACTAGTGGATAAATAAAAAAGACCCCTGAGCAGACAAAAGGAAACTAACAAATGCATATCTATTCACTTTAATTGTGGAATACCTCAGATGCAGCTATATATAATAATATAAATAATATAAATTAATAATAAGGAGTCAGATAGATGCCCAAGAATGGGAGGAGTTTGGGAGGAATAGTGGATAGAGCACCAATTCTAGAATCAGAATGATCTGTGTTCAAATCTCTGACACTTACTAGCTATGTGACTCTCTAGGCAAGTCACTTAGTTGTGACTTGTTTGCCAAACAATTGCAAACAATTTGTTTGCCAAAAATAACAAAAACCATGTAATACCTCGGGTAGTCACCTATATAGTACAAGAGTATAGTGTCTATACTCTTATTTTACAAACTATTCTAATAAGCTGGGTTATCTGGACATCAACTCAGAGATAACAAAATGGAAGGGACTGTTACAATACAGAACAGCAGCAAGAAGCTATTATCTGACAGCAAAAGAAGAGACAAAATGATTAATAATAGTAATATTAAAAATAGGTTACATTTATATAACACTTACTATGTGCCAGGTACTGTGATAAGTGCTTTACAAATATTCTCATTTGATTCTCATGACAATACTATACTGCAAGGTAAGTACAATTATTATCCCCATACTACAGATGAGAAAACAAGCAAACAGAAATTAAGGAACCTGCCCAGGGTTACACAGGTAGTCAGTGCCGGAAGCCAGTACTTTATGCATGAAAAACTCAAGGGTCTGGGATCTGGGAACACTGAGTGGAAAAACAAACAGCTCCATATATACTAATGAATGTTGAGACTATATAACATAGCAAAATAGCACACCCATAACGATAATGAATAATCAAGGAAAGTACAAGTTGTTCCATATATTCAGTGTTTAAGAAGGTGAGCATATAAACACATTTATAAAGATTTAGATGAAAAAACATTTCAAAGTTTCTAAATTTGAATATTTAGAGGGCTAAATGTTCACATCGTGGGAAAACAGCTAAATCAGATGAACACATTCATTTCCCAGTAGCAAAAACCAAGGTCATCTGAAGACTAGAAAGGCTGTGTACTCAGAAGCACTAGTTATAGAAGGAGATGGAGAATTAACTGGGGCAATACAAAGGGGAGAATTTCTTTGATGCTGAAGCAAGCATTATAGAGCACCCAAAAATAAGACAACACACACATATACACACACAGACTTGCATTTGATATGTTGGTAAACTCTACCAATGGAAAACTCTACCAATGGAAAGAGAGCTTTGATCGGTTGGAAAAAAATATTTGGAAATAAGAGTAATTTGAAAACAAAAAAATATCATTTTGAATATAGTATGGAATATATTTTAAGGAATTCAATAGTTTGTTAAGTTTTGGCATATAATATATTAATCCTAAACAGTCCAAGAAACATTCATCTATTGAAGACATGCTTGTGAAATCCTTCTGCTCACCTCCTTTTTTGTGCTCCTTTGTACTTTGTCAGTGAGAAAAAGAGAACTCTCTTTAACAATACCTATCAGCAATATCGTCTTAGAGAAGTTAAATGACTACCCAAGATTTGAAGTTTGAACCCATGTCATTTTGACTGAGGAAGAGCTTCTCTCCACTTTGAGGTGCTGTTTATCTGATAAACCTCCATCCTCTTTAAAGTATTTATAAAGGCAATCTCTCATTAATTCTCTCAATTTCATGAAGTTGAAAACAAGTTTCTCAGCATGCTTGAGCTAGCTGTGGACACCTCACAACTGTTTTGAACATCACAGTCTCCAGGAACAAAAAGCAAAGAAGAAAGAAGAATACCTATTAGCAATCCCTACTTCAGACCCCTCTGCTGAACAGACAAATCACAGGAATTAGTGTGTTTCTGATTTTAATTAAAATAGTCAAGATGGATTGTCACTTAATGATTTTAAAAATAATAATAAAGAGACAGATAGATGCCCAAGAATGGGAGGAGTTTGGGAGGAATATTTGAAGAAAGTAAGTGATATTCATAAGCTAAACCTGGTAATAAATCAATGGAATTTAATGCTGAGCCTCTGGGATCTTGCCTGATTTAACTCCTTTCATTATGAAGCTGTATAACTTTCTCTGCTTCTTTAAAAAAAAAAAAAAAACTTTTAAATAATAGCTTACATTTACCAAAGAAGCCAGAGGCACAACAAGCTGAAGTGGCAAGGGTCCTTAAATCAAAATGGAGGTGGGGAGAAGGGGTGCTAATTCAAAAGGCTTAATTCCTGTGCCGACTTGACCTTCTGGGAGGCACATGAGCTGCTCAATTAAGCTGATTATGCTTCACCTCTAAAGTGAAGATAAAATCAGGCACCAGCTTCATAGGCCCAGGTAGTACTTACAAGCAAGCAATATGGATTATAAAGCACTTAGCCAAATGGAACCAAAAGGCTCAGTGTTTTAAGATGATAACTTTTACATCCTCCTGAGCCAAAAAGAAGCAACAAGGAATAAAAGTTGGGGAGAACAGAGATAGTGAAATTTGGCTGAGATTCTCTGAAGGAAAGGTTTCATCTTACAAAGGGACCACCAAAAAAGGGTACCATTTTCCAGTAAACTGATTAATGAGTGTCACAACTAGAAGAAGAAAAGGTAGAGAGAGATGAACAAAATTCAATTCAACTCCAGGAACATTTTTTGGTTGTTCAGTCATGTCTGATTCTACATGATCCTATTTGGTGTTTCCTTGACAAAGATATTGTACTAGTTTGTCATTTCCTTCTCCAGCTCATTTTACAGATGAGGAAATTGAGGGAAATAGGGTTTAGAAACTTGCCCAGCTAATTAATAAGTGTCTGAAGTCAGATTTGAATTCACCCAACTTTAGGCCCAGCCTAATGGCATCATACTATATACAATTGTACTATGCTAAGTAAGCCCTCAAGATGTTTAAAAAGCAAACAAAATAAAATAGTCCTACCTTCAAGAAGCTTATATTCTTGTGGGGATAGAGACGGATGTAACATATATGCAATTAGGAAAATATTTAGCAATTTAGGAAGGATGAAACACTGAGGGAAACCTGATAGCATTCCACACCTCAGTGGAGGCACCTGAGCTGAGCCTTGAAGGAAGTTAGGAATTATAGGGGAAGAAGAGAGCACATTCCAGGAGTTCCAGGCAGCCTGTGCAAAATCACTGATTATCAAGCTGGTAAAGACCTTAGCTTAAAAGGACCAAGGTCTCCCATTGCATCCATTCATCTCTACTCATCCTGATCTATAATCTTGCCACTGAATCCTCACAATTCCAGGGGAGAGAATGAGGCTAATGACTTTGCACAGCCCTCCCTCATTTAAATATAATTCACTTTGCATGTCATGGTATCACCTCCCTGGTATCATGGTCCTTTTCTAAAATAAAAGGCAAACAGTAAACGATAGAATATGTGGAGGAGACAAGCATAAATATGCAAGTGTGGAAAAGTAAATACAAATTGTAGGAGGTGTCAACATCACATGGAAGAGTTCATTTGGTCCTAAGGCAACAAATAGGGAGCCACTTTAAATATTTGAATAAAGGAATGACTTGTCCCTCTGCAACTTTCACTCTTTGCTTCAGGATCTGTCTTCTAAGTCCAAACAAAAAATTAATCCATTCTCCACGTAGCAAGTCTTGAAATACTTGAAGACAATTATCATATCTTTCTTTCCCCCATCCCTACCACGTCCACTATTCTCTGAGTTTAAAATCTCCAGTGGCTTCAAATGGTCTTGATATAATATGAATTGAAAGTCCATGGTATCCAAAACTAAACCCAGAATAATCTGATGAGGGTCAGATGTGCTAAATGGCACAGTGAATACAGTGCCCAACCTCATCTTCCTGAGTTCAAATCTGTTGTCACATACTGTGACTATATGACCCTATTCACCTCAGTCCCTCATCAGTAAAATGAGCTGCAGAAGAAATAGAAACATTCCCATTCTCTACCAAGAAAACCCCTACAATGGGGGGGTTATGAGGAGCTGGACATTTTTGATCAACAACACTGAGGGGTTTTCACTGCTTAACCTTGGAAGCTATTCTTTTAAGGCTGCCTATGATCTCACAAGCTTTTTAGGCTGCCCTACCACTCTGCTAAATCATCTCTGTCCTGTTATCTACACAATTCTTCAGATCTTTTAAACTGTTGCTTAACCATACTTGCCTCAATTTATTCTTAGAATTTTCTTTTAACACTGAAGAGTGAGACTTCTCATTTATGACTATTCAAGAACTGCATCTTAGGTTCAACCCCACCAGTCTTGCAGTCATGATCTTCTTAAATCTGATTCTGTCACCCAGTATATGAATTAGCCCTCTCCCCAACTTTGGATTGTTTTCTCATCTGAGAAGCATGTTAGCTATGCATTTATCCAAATTATTAGATAATTATTAAATTATTTAAATGTACTCCATTAAATATAATTTAAATTATTAAAGTAGAATACTTAAAAGCATTTATGTCATAGGGTTGTAAGGATCAAACAAAAAAGATTCCCAAAACAATGTGAAAACCTTCAAATATTGCATAAATGTGAGATAGTAGTAGTAGTAGTAATAGTAGTAATAGTAGTACTATTACAACCAATAAGGCTCATCTCTAATTTACCAACATACTGTATTCCAAAGGTTCATTCATAAGTCTGATATTGTCCAGGAGAGGAATTTTTTTTAATTATAGCTTTTTATTTACAAGTTATATGCATGGGTAATTTTTCAGCATTGACAATTGCCAAACCTTTTGTTCCAATTTTCCCCTACTTCCCCCCCTCCCAAATGGCAGGTTGACCAATACATGTTAAATATGTTAAAGTATAAATTAAATACAAATAAGTATGCATGTCCAAACAGTTATTTTGAGAGCAAATTTTTAACCAATCAATCAAGACAAATGCAAAAGATCAAACTTTGATTACCTGACATCATTTTCACACAAATAAAACTAAGAGCAGTAGGAGAAAGAAAGAAATCAAATGGGGAGAAAATCTTGGGAATCACTCTAAAGTTCCAATAGCCAAGATACATTGGCAACTAACAGAACTATATAAATCTACTTCATAATGGTCAAATGATATAAACAATCAGTTCTCAATAGAAGACTTGCAGTCATCAAGAGGCAGTGGATAGAATGCTGGCCCTAGAGTCAGATAGACTTATCTTCCTGAATACAAATCTGGCCTCAGACATTTACTAATTGTGTGATCCTGGGTAAGTCACTGTTTGCCTCAGTTTCTTCATCTTTAAAAATGAGATGAAGAAGGAAATGGCAAAACACTCCGATATCTTTATCAAGACATGTCTAAAGAACAACAAAACTGTCATCATATGAAACACTGCTCCAAATCACAAATAACAAGAAATTTAAACCAAAATAACCCCAATGACTCACCTCATCTCTATCAAAGTGGCAAAGATAAGGAAAAGTGGAAATAGTTGATGTTGAGGGATTATGAAAATACAGAACCATTAAAATCTGTTAGTAGAGTAATGAATTCTCCCTTCCATGACATCATCCAAGAAAACTAAAACAACTCCTTGGACTATAGATTTTGACTCTGTAAATAATATTTAATCCATAATACAGTCCTAAAACAGAGACCCTAAGGCAACTATAGCTATTTCCAAGTTTTTGATATAGTTATAAGATGCTTTCCTCTTCCTTAGAACCCCTTGCCCATTCTTCCACATAAATGATGACAAGTTTTAGCAATCCCCACTTTACAGACAGGAAAAATGAGGCAGGAAGTGGCTACCAATTAATAAAGCTTCCTAAACTAGCACTGGCCATTCCACAGAAATATACAGAGGTTTCCTTTCCTACCCCATCAGCTAGAGATTACTCCGATTAGATTTTCAGGATCCACTCTATTCCCCCTCCCCTTTGAGTCTTGGCTGAGTGGGTGCATATGTCACCTATGTAGGAGTCCAGGCATGAGATGGCCAATTGCTGGAATCGCTCAGCAATATGTCTATACCCCAGGCGTTTGCATCCACTGACTTTATTACCTGGTCCCTGAAAGGAATGAATAATGTGATTTGAATTGGCAAAAGCTCTGATTTTTACTTTAAAATAGATCTTTTATTTCTGAGCCAGAGACAAGCAAAATGCTTTCAGCCCGGGATTTTTTATTCATATCAGAGCAATGAGATCAATTCTAAGGTAGAAAATGAAGGAAAGGGGAAGATGGAGCTGGTATCTGAGGTAAAAGACTGTAAAGGACAAAGTTTGAAATTAAATGTTATGGTTTAAATGTTTCTGTAATTCACCTTCCCTCCCTCCACCCAACTCCTGCATTAAGGAAATAAAACAAAAAACTCCTTACTACAAAATGGAGGACAATCTTTCTCTAAGAGCAGAAAATTCTCCCTGCCACATGAATTTGAACTATAGCAATGTGATTTCTATGGAAATAAAGAGGCAGAGAAGTGAGAACTGTTTAGAAGGGGAATGTACATGTGGGACTAAAGAGCAGGGAGGTAAGCTGCTGCCTGTTATGCAGGCTTAGTAGATGAGATTGTATTTTATCCTGTTGTTACTGAACAGTAGAAGAGAAGGGAAAACTTTTTAATTGAATTTAGAGGGACAATTATGGGAAGAGAACCTAGTCTGGGTGACTTTAGGTTGTTCATCACCTTCTGTTATACCAAGAAAAGTGCACAGTTTAACAGATAAGAAGAGATTGCTTATAAGTTTAACTTTGCATTTCAAGGACATGTAACTTGATATGGCTTACTAGTCATGATGCTAGTCTGATCAGCAGCATTTCTTGGACTTTTATTGGAAAAGAAAAGATTTGGGGATAAAAAAATTGGGAGGGTTACATATATATATATATATAATGAAATTTTTTAAACTAAGTTTTATTGATAGCTTACATTTTAATATCCCCTATATTTTCCTCTGCCTTCCCCCTCCTGGGCAGCCATTTTAGATAACAAAAAATAGAAAAGGAAGGGAGGGAAACCCAGTTCAGCACAATTAACTGGCATCATACTGGAAAGTCTTACATTATGTGCACAATATCTCTACACATATCCATAGTGCCCTCCCTCTGCAAAAAAAAAAAAAAAAAAAGTGGGAGAAGTACTTTCCAATATCTTTTCTTTGGGTCAAAGTTGGTTATTATAATTTCATATTATTCCATTTTAATTGTTTTGTAGTCTACATGATAAAATGTGTATTATGTGCTAGTATAATGCTAGCGAATTTGTTTCTCACAACAACCTAGAAGGTTGGTTTGATTATCATCCTCATTTTACAGATGATGAAACTGAAGCAGGCGGAAGTTAACTGACTTCTCTAAGGTCACACAGCCAATAAAATGTCTTAGGTGAGATTTGAACTCAGTTTCAATTGATCAAAGATGGACAGAAGCAGCTACACCCAAAGAAAGAACACTGGGAAATGAATATAAACTGCTTGCATCTTTGTTTTTCTTCCCGGGTTATTTATACCTTCTGTATCCAATTCTCCCTGTGCAACAAGAGAACTGTTTGGTTCTGTACACATGTATTGTATTTAGGATATACTGTAACCTATTCAACATGTAAAGGACTGCTTGCCATCTGGGGGAGGGAATGGAGGGAGGGAGGGGAAAAATTGGAACAGAAGTGAATGCAAGGGATAATGCTGTAAAAAATTACCCTGGCATGGGTTCTGTCAATAAAAAGTTATTTAAAAAAGAGAGAGAGAGAGATTTGAACTCAGGTCTTCATGACTCCAGGTCCAGTGCTCTATCTACTGTACTACCCAAACATCTCCTGTTTACATTGTTGTAATCTAGTCTTACTTTGGTTTGTTTATTCCACTTATTTTACCTTTCCTCAATTCATATATTTTCTCCATCATTTTTATCCACACAAGACAATAATATTCCATTGCATTCCTATAACACAGTTTGCATCACCATTCCTCAAGCAATTGGCATCTACTTTGCTTCCAGCTCTTTGTTACATAAAAGGTGCTAATACAAAATTTTGGTATAAATAGGACCTTACTTTTTATCACGAGGCCTATGTCTAGCAGCCACATTTTTGGATCATAGAACATGAACCCTTTAATGTGATTCCAAATTGCCTTCATGGGCACAGAATAGTTGAACAAATCCTATATAATGAGGATAATTGGATGTAGTTTGTTTTTCAAAGAGGACCAATGATATCATAGGTAATGTCTTGATTTGTGCATGAATTGGATTTAAGAAAAGCAGTTACACACAGCCAGTCTCATTCTCTTCTCCTGAGCCACTGAAGTCCAGTGGCAAGTCAAAAGTCAGAACAACTGGCAATGGCCTGGGATGCAGTAGATGCCCTTGATGTTTTTTATATCTGAGCAAGCTCTAAGCTCTCCACAGCTCCTGCTTCAGCTGCCTTCATGGCCAGTGGAACAAATTGTTCCCATCTATCCATCCCATCCAAGTAAGTCTTCACATGCTTGGAGTAAATGTTCTCTTAAGCAACCAATCAGCATTAATCTCAAAGACACTTTACAAGGATATGAAAGCTGCACATCCTATAGCTTCTTGGAGCCACAAGTGAGAGTTGGGTAAAGGTGGAGAAGCAACCTTGAAAAGGACTTTCCAAATTCTCATACAAGACATTTTAGTCCTTCCTGAGCACCTCATAAGCTCCCCACAGATTGTTATGAGCTAACCTATATAAAATACTTCTTGATATAGTGGAAAGAGCAATGGGTCTAGAATTAGAGATTCAGATTCAGATTCACTAAGAGATTTGGGGTTCAGATGCTTATTTTCAGTAACTACCTTATGACTTTAATCAAGTCACTTAACCTCAACTTCTTCATATGAAAAATATGAGTATTGGGTCATATGAACTCTGAAGCCCTATTTAGCTCTAGATCTATGGGCCTATTATAAAATAAATTCTTTTCTGTCATTTTAAAAATATATATTATTGTATTAAGATTCTATTTCTGGACACAGGAATCATTTTTAAAATACTTAAATAATTGTTTTGAACTAGAAATTTGCCCTCATAATCTATTTGCTTGATGGATCTTAACTAATCCTTGATTGTTTCATAGAATTAAGAAATTTTCCTTCAATCCATGAGTCTGATAGCTCCTGTTAAATACAGGAGAAAAACTGGAGAAAAATCATTCATGTCTTTCAAGGGATTTGGCTTTCTAGAAGCTTTATTAGTCAATGTCTGGTAATTTCCCATGTAACTGGCCCTCAAAAGATTTAACATGTGGTAAAGTCAAATCTGATCTCAGATATGTACTAGCTGTGTGACCCTGGGCAAGTCACATAACCTTGTTTGCCTCCGTTTCCTCATCTGTAAAATAAGCTAAAGAAGGAAATGGCAAGCCACTCCAACATCTCTGTCAAGAAAATCCCAAATGTGGTCACCAAGAGTTGAGCACAACTGAAAACAACTCAAAACAACAACTCAACAAAAAGCTCAGAGATAGTAGAAGAGATGCCTCTATATAATGTATTAAATTTCTCATACTTTTCTAATTCAACAATAGAGAGTAATTCTGCAAGGAACCAGGATACAGAGAAATAAATTGGGCTTTTTTTCTTTTTAAAAAATGTGACTGATTTTTTTTTTTATTGCTGACCCTTCTCGGTGACCTTTCCTCCTCCATGTCCCACACATACACAGACCTTTTGTTTGTACTGTGGGTTGTTGCATAACCAACAAATTAATTGGTCAAGTCTACAAAGTATGCCTCATTCCAGGGCTGAGAAGAGAGAAGTCGGCTTCAACACTTGGCTTCTAAGGTCAAGACTTATCACTACAATGATCATGATTCTAGCATCTTTCAGTGTTGTTTCCCTTTGCACAGAGAAATATGCCCAGTAGAAGAATGTACTATTTGTATGTGAAAGTTTGAAATCCCAACCCTTTGGCAAACTAGATAGGTCATGAACATGATAAATAAACACTGAAAAAATACACACAAAAACAATGTAGAAGTCCACACCAGAAGCAGGGAAGGAAAATCTATCCTATGATTGAGTTAAAGCATATAAGAAGATTAAAGGTTTCACTGTGAGAATTTTCTCTGTATTGTAGTAATCTAGGGGCAAGGCAAGCAGCCAAAGGAAGGATGTTTCAGGGCTCAGAGCTTCTCCTTGCAAGGCAGGTGTTTGTCCTCCAGGATCATTCCTCTCTCTACCTCACTTCTTCTCCCAGTAACAAAATGCCCTCAGGGGACTCATGGATCTTTCTATCAGCATCAAGCAAACACAATCTTGGGAGGAATTAAATCCTAGTAAAACAAAAACAGGGCTTTGAGACAAATTAGAATGAACATCATGCTTGCTAATATTCCAACTGAGATAGCAAGGCTTAATCAATAATGATAATGAGTCCCCCAAGTAATAAGGAACTGCCCAAAAAGGTGAGGCAGAAGAGTGGTGGTCCAAGGGATGTCAAGAGAAAGCAGAATGTTCTCTGTGTGATACGCAGATTCTTTGCACCTCATGATTATTGTATTGCAGCTACCACTGAGGAGAAGAGGCAGTCATAACTAGGATGTGGCAAGCTAAATTTTGTGCCTGAGGGAAAAAAGGGCAAGGGGAAGAAAAGGCAGAGAGAAATTACATTTTTCACGAGAGTATTCTGGAGTGGAGTCTGTCCCCTTCCAATGCAAATGCTCCTAGAGAGCCTCTCCTCAATCACCATCCTCTCCATCCCCACTCCATCCAGCTGAACTGGTCCTGAATTTGCAGTTTCAGCTAGTTCTGGCTCAGCACTGTGCCTTTCCTTTGGATCACAAGTTGGAAAAGCGATGCTTGTGTCCTTTCTTTCCCCCAAGAGATCTCTGAATTAAAACTTAACCCTGCTCTTAAACAGTCCCATCTGTTGATATGGAGGACAACAAAAGTGTTTCTAATGTTTGATATTTACTGCTTACAGTGCCCTGGGAGTTGTACAGTGTCTTGAGGCCATGGCTGCCTGAGTGCTTCAAAAGACCCAGGTCTCCATTGCATTTATTAAATCCCTAGCCACTTCACACCAGTGACCTAGAAGCATTTCTTTGATGCTGGTACATTGGCCGGATTCCAGGAACTTCTTGAGGCTCCTCTCTAACTTCATAATGCTCAAAAAGCTAGTATTGTTGTCCAAGTCATTTTCAGTCCTATCTCACTCTGTGACCCTATTTGGAATTTTCTTGGCAAAGATACTAGAGTGCAATATCTAGTTGCCCCCAAAGGGCTAAATGACTACAAAAGAATGACTCCATTAACTGGATGGGATGTCTCTAGTAGGTCCAAGTTTCACAACTGGTTAGGAAATACAGCTATAATCTGCTAATATAGTTTTTTACACAATCATGGATCGACAGCTAATCAGGTCCTTAGAGACCATCCATAACAATTTCATTTTTTGTTGTTATTGAATGATTTCAATCATGTAACTATATCATTTGTTGTTATTATTGAGTTATTTCAATCATATCTGATGCGTGGTGACCCTATTTGGAGTTTTTGTAGCAGAGATTCTGGAATGGTTTGCCATTTCCTTCTCTATCTCATTTTACAGATGAGGAAACTGAGGAAAACAGGATTAAATGACTTGCTTAGAGTTTCACAGCTAGGAAGTGAGATGGTATTTTAACCTACATGCTCCTGACTCCAAGTCCAGTGTCTCAAATACTCTACCAGTTTCCCTCTCTGAATGTAAGAACTGTCCTCTTTAAGCAAAATTTGCTGTTCAACCTAATTTCCAGTGAATTTTTCTCATTATAATTCATTTTGGCAAAGTATTTACTGTCTACAAAAGGATCCAAATTTACAAGGTTCTCAGATGATATGATGGACATTAAAAAATAAGAGATCAATGTGGATCACAGTAGTTGGGAAAATACTTCATGGAGGGGGAACAGCAAGAGCAAAGACACAGAAGCAAGAATGAGTGTGGTATGTTTAGGAAACAGTGATAAGACTTATCTTCCTGATGCAGAGAAATGGAAAACCAAAAGGAATGGAGAAAAGAGCTGAATCTAGGTTACATAGGATCATGACTTTGAACTGTCAGGAAAGGCAGGGTAGTGTAAGGGAAGGATATAATCATATTAATATTTATATAGCACCTAATATGTGCCCAGTGCTGTGTTAAGCTCTTTACATCCTTGAAAAGCCAGCTCAAATGTATCTCCTTTCTGACCAGACTACAAGATTTCTCCTTCTAGGCTCCCATTATTCTTATTCTCAGTATATGTGACTGTCTATGATCTGTTTTCTAATGAAAGCCCATGTCCTTTAAGGTAAGAAATTAGGGGTCTTATGTGTCCTTGTATCCCCAAAATACCTACTAAACATCATAGAGAGGATTGTATGAGATGATCTCTGGCACATCTTCTAGCTCTGACACTATGATTCCCTTATTACCTATAGCATCTAGAACCCTGATGGTCCAGAAGTGTAAAGTCCCAAATTCCCATGTTGACCTATATCTTTGTTGTTTTTATACATTTAGTGTGCTCACTCCAGAAGTGAAATTACAGCTGACATTCACATTCTCTAGCTCCATTTCTCTGCATTTCTTTAGTTTTGTCCCTTGTGAACCAGTCTCTATGAATGAGAAAGAAGACCAAATGTTTTTAAACTTTTGCGATAACCCATCAAGGAGTAATGGAATGTTGCTATTTCAAACAGCAGTCTGTGCATTTGGGGGTCCATGACCAAATGAGAATATGTTTGGAAAAAGTTAATACTGTTTTTCCCCAGATTATTTTAAGAGATGCTATTTCATAGGTATTTATTAAAACCAATGAAGTTAAAAAGGAAAGAAGGAAGGAATAAAAAGATGAAAGAAAAATAGATATGTATGTGGCTGCAAAAAAGTTCAAAGTTACAATAGTTTTTTTTTTTTTCCCTTGCTCTCTCCCCTGTTAGATACCCCTATGTCTGGAGGTAAAAATAATGGAAAGTTAGTATTATTTGGCCCAGAGAACAAATATCAGCAATATTGGACAGGATGTACAACAAACAGATGGATCCCACTTCTGCAGTAGTCCTGGAGATTCTAATTCAATCTCCTCATTTTCAATATGAGGATTCCCAAGCCCTGTAAAGGGAAATGACTGTCTTTCCTACGTGGCAGAGGCAACAATATATGAACAGCACTATTTTTTGGCACAAAGTATTGCTGCTATTTTCTCTGTTGTCCGCTCCCACAGATTCCCACTCTGCTTCCCAAACCAACAAGTTAGCTATGTTTGCTGATAGAGATGTTTGCCCTGAAGACAATTTCAGATCACTGAGCAATTCTCTTTTTTGAGCCATCTACAAGGAATAACTAAGAAGAATGACATCTGTGGTGTCGTTCTTCTCTCTGGGTTTTCCCTCAAGGAATAAGTGTAAAATTAGTATGATTTAGGATGTCAGACTTGAATCTTATATTTCCAAAAGAAAAATAAAGGTAAGAGAACAATAATTTGGTGATTTTAAAAAGCAGATATGAACAGAAGAGCATTTGATTAAATGCCTTGTGATATGTGCAATAGCACCAGAGCCTAATGCTCCTTAGGGAAGAATCTTTAATATGATATGCGTTGTGGCTAAACTTTGTTCCCACAGGAGTCTCCTTTTCTAAAGCCCACTTGTTTCCTTTATGTCACTTGAAAGAGATAAAACTGACTAGACATACCCACAAGTTGTCCTGTGGCAGGATGAATGTTATTACTTAGCATTTCAAAAGCACTTATAATCATGTTTAGTGGCTATTATTCACAACATCCCTATGACATAGGACAGGGTTGTTACCTCCATCATTTAGTGAAGTAAAATAATTTGTTTGGGGTCGCACAAGAACTAAAAAAGCAGAGATGGAGTTTGGGTACATGGTCTATCCTCCAGACTCATATTTGTTTATTATGAGATCCTCATTAGAAGTCTACACATCTCAGAAACCAGACAAAGTCCAGACTTTCCAGAAGCTAAGATAGCAGAACCAAGGAGGAAATCTTATGCTTTCTCTATCTTAAAAACAAATAAAACAAAAAGTAAATTGCCTGACCTAGAGCATGGAAAAGAATCCAGGTATTAATATGAACCCAGGATTAGGATTGTCATGAAAGTGAAGACAAGGAAAGGAACTCTTCTCATCCTCCCCAAATGCAACACTGACTTCAAAAGGCACTCCCTCTGAAACTCTGAAACTGAGGGTCATAGTGTCCTATCCTTCCTGCCCTCTATCATATTCACTACAGTTTCATATCCTATTCTCTTGGGGATTTATTGATAATAGATATATTTTTAGCAGAACTTATTAGCATTGGCTTCTTTTCGCTTAGATTCTGCCTACACTAACTATGGGACCTATCAATCAAGAAGGCTTTATTAAGTTCCTACCATATGCCAAAAACAAAAAAGTTCAACAGTTCCCAGCGCTCAAAAAATTTACAATCTTTCAAATCCCATGTAGAAGAAAAAGTGCTGACCTTGGAAGGAAGAAAGACATGAATTTGGATCTTGTCTTTGACACTTAAAATTTAATTCACCTGAACCGAACTTAAAAAACATAAATTTATTTCATATCTTCACTGCTCTGAAGTCAGAGAACTTGGGTCCAGGTCTTAGTCTCTGATATTTACTAACTGTATGATTTTGGACAAATCACTTAATCTCCTTAGACCTCAGTTTTCTTATCTGTAAAATGGAGAAATTGGAACATATGTTCTCTGAAATCTGGGCCAACTTAAGAATTAGGATTCAAAGGCAATTTGGTAGATGCTATGTTATGGAAACAAAAATGAAACAGTCCTTGCCATCAAGAAATTAATGAGAAGAGGGTAAGAAGGAAAGAGGAGGAAAATGAGACTTGGTATGTGCCCAAAGAGATATAATACAAAGCTGAGTTTCATTTTCCTCATCTATAGAATGAGAGATAAAAATGTTTCTAGTACTTGCCTCTGAGTTGTTGTAAGGATCAAAGGAGAAAATGTTTGTAAACCTTCAAACACAACAGATGAAAAGTAGATAGATCGATAGATGATAGAGATAGAGATAGAGATATATATTGGTCTTATCAGATATATTGGATATTATTGGTATTACTATTTGGAAATGTTTGTCCTGAGTTACATTTCATTTAGAAGTCATAAAATTCCAGGATTTCAGGAATGAAAATAACTTCCATGTTGATCTATTATCTGAATAAAAAAATCTCTTTTATAATATTAAAAATATATATATAATATAAAGCAAGAGATCATCCAGCTTTTGCTTTAAGGCCATAGTTTTCAAAATAGGTATCTCAAGGGATCTCTATCCTGTGGCAGGATGAATGTTATTATTTAGCATTTCAAAAGGGGAACCTTGAAACTCTTCAAGGTGGCCAGTAAGGTCAAAACAATTTTCATAACAATACTTACTCATTTTAATTTCTATATGGTAAATATCAATAGATATTTCTGGTTCTGGTAAGTATTTAATAATTGACTCTCTGAAAAAAAATGTACTTCTAAACATTTTCAACTTTTAAGCTGCATTATTATTTCCTCCGTCACTTAAAGCCCAAGGACACACTATATGTAAGCTTTAATGACCTAAAAGTATTTTTTGGTAAATAAGGAAACTAAGAAACTACCTTTAGAGAGTCATATATCCCATCAATGCCCAGGGCAGTATTTCTCTGCCTTGAGGGCCATACTGCCCCTGGCTCTTAGACTTCATTTAAGGAAAACTTTATACTTCAAGAAACACATTAAAGCACAGTAGAAGGAGTGGAATTAAAGGAATGCTTTAATCATTGTTATAACCTGAGGAAATAGAGTGTCAGGCTTGAACACTATCCTCTGACTTGCAGGGGATGTTGTTACATCCATTGAATGATATGCTGTGGACAATGGGAATTTTAACAGGCACACAAGGATGAAGAGCCATACTGTGTCCTGATCCTGGGGGCAAAGATTTGGATAAAGGCTCTGGCAAGGGCCAGCAACCCAGAACATAATCTGCTCTATTACCCAACTTCTTAAACTATGGTTCACAACCCCATATGGGGTCTCGTAATGAAAAGGGAAAAAGTTTAAGAAGCCCTGCTCTATTAGACACAAAAGGAGGATTCCTCCCAAAGCCAATAACTAGTCATCATGAGAAATGTGGTCCATTTTAAAGACAAAGAAAAGGACATTTTCCAGGCTGGGTCAACTGTGAAGTCATAGCCTTGGCACAAGTCAGACTAATGGTGGGAAAAAATTCTGTGAGATTTGCCAAATTATGTTCCATTTTCTCTCCTCCCCACTGAGAAGAGAGGCAGAAAGGAGAGAGACAAAAACAGAGAGGAAGTGAGATAGATGGGGGGGAGAGAGACAGAGATAGAGTCAGAGACAGACAGAGAGAGAGAGAGGGAAAGGGAGAGAAAGGGAGGGAAGGAGGAAGAGAGGGAGGAGGAAGAGGGAGAATGAGAACATATAGCATTGGCCCTTCTTGACAATTTTTGAATCTACTTTATCAAACTAAATATCTGGATCATTTCATCTTTTTTTCTAATCCTGAAATAATTATAACTTCAGAATAAATTATGGTTTTCTCCATATTTATTCCCCACAAAATAGTTTCACTTGTATGTAAAACATTAGGAGGTAGTCAGAGTCACTGATTGACTTTATCCTGAGATATCTGTGACCACCCACTGGAGAACTAGCAGATGTTACAAGGCTTGCTAGGGTGTCCCATTGTTTCTTCGTGTGGTGCCTCTTCTCCCATGAACCTTGATTCTCTAAGAGTCTATTTCCAAGGACCCAGTTTCTTCTTATACCACCTAAAATTTACCCTTGTGGGAGCTGTGGAGTCATCCCCTTGGGTGACAATGGTTTCTGTGACCATTCTTATGAGAGTCCCACTGATCTTGCCTAGAATAAGTGAGGCTTCTCATGCAAGCCCCAAATTTCATTTTGTTTTATTTCTTTCTTAGAGTGGAAACATGATACAATGGAAAGTGAGCTTGGTTTAAAAGCAGAACCTGGAATTTCAGTCCTTTCTCTGCCACTTATTAACTAGGTTATCTTGGGCAAGACAGTTAATCTCTCTGGGCCTTGGTTTCCTCATCTAAAAAAATGAAAGGTTTGGCCCTCTGGGATCCATTTCATTCTAAATCTGTGACCTAATTATTCTGATCACTAATTAGTTCTAGGATCAGATGGTTAGATGAATCATACTTATCAAAATAAGGAAAACTCTATATTCTAATCTTGACCCTCCAGACTATATTCCTTTGTCTCTGGAAATTTCTGAGACCTCTGCAAAAAACCCTATAAAAGAGAACATTGAAACAGAAAAACATAACTCATGAACTTAATCCATACTTATCCAAAAGTCATTTAAAGTGTTCTTAGAGCCTTGGCCTGGCTTTATTTTGCTTTATTTTTTTTTAAATGGTAATGGCTCAAGCAAATTCAGAATGTTACTTACTCTCCCAACTCTTCCTTGCATGGTCAGATCTGATCCGAGAATTGGCTACTACTTTTTAAAATTCTAGGAGTAACCTGAAAAGATTAGGGTATGCCTTTGTAGTACTCTAACTCATTTCCCTATCCTCCAATATTAATCTATCAGTTAATATCTCAACATCATCAATACCAGTGATTAGCATTTCAATGTAAATTTACTCATTGATATCTCCTCAACATCATTGATAATTTGTTAATATTGATTAGCTTTTATAAAGGACTACTTGAAAAGAAAAAGCAAGATTCAAAATGAAAATAATCTCTAAAACTAAGTACACATTCTCATCTCTCACTTTTGTCCCGAAAGAGGAGATCCACAATTAGAATGGGTGATACAAACATTCTTCCCACCAAGGTAATCAGCAGTAATAGCTGATGAAGAAATTATTGCCTCGTTTACAAATTACTGTCTCAGCTGCCAAGTTGATTCCATACTGAGCTGGGTCAAACAGATTACTTTTAATTACTAGAGACTCTGCCATGGAGTACAGTTGTTGGACTTCTGGTGGTTTTTGCTGCCTTTCAAAGCTCACAAGGTCACAATCTGGTCTTTTCTATCTTTAATATCCATTCACCTAATATCAAGAAAGAAACCACACAAAGGAGAGAGAATAAACAAGAGGTTCTGACAAAGAGATAAGAGAGCCAGTGTTGCTACCTTTTCCCTCACCCTAACATTTAAAACAGCCCTCCCTCTTCATTTGAAAGCTCCAGGGAAGAGATGAAATTTTGTCTCTCCTTGTCCTTTGTACGGCCATAAGCTTTTCATCACTACGTAGTAAATCCACGAGAAACAGTCACAGAATGCTTATTATGCATATTCAGAATTGGGAAAGCACAATTCTTCCATTAGGTTCCAGCATGCATTTCCAGAAGTAGGCTGAGCATATGAACCTGAAACAGAAAATATGATGAATGCTCCAAAGACCAGCCTCCTCGCATATATACACCATTATTTTAATTATTTTCTAACATTCAAATTTCTCAAAAAGTTCACATTTTATTCTGAAGGCAGGAGCCTTTTCCCCATTCCTTTCTTTTAACTGCCATCATCAAATAAGCACATATCCCATTCGTTTGACAAACATTTATCAAGTCCCTATTGTGTACACAATACCATGCCAAGTAATGGGGTGAGCAAAGAGATAAAATCTAGGTAAAACACAATCTCTGTCTTCGTGGCATTTACAGTCTGCTACGAGTAAAAAACAAACTCTTTTATTGACAAAGGAAAAGGGCAAAGCAGACAACAGGAGTCAGAACCTATTGTTTCATCAATAAAGGGTACTTTCTGTTGAAACTCACTCTGCAAGTGCTGATCATCAGCTCCTCTGTATATTATAGTCCGTATATGAGAATTGCATGGACACACTGAGAGGTTACATGAAATCCCCATGATCATGTAGCTGGGTCTACCTGGTTCTATTCACTGCATCACACTCTCTCTCAAAATAAAAAGTATGATCCTAATTTATAAAAAATTACATTAAGGAGGTTAAAAAAAGCTATCTGTGGTCTATAAATGAACAGGGTGTTATTAATAGGGAATCCAGGAAGGATCCATGGAAAATATGTCATGTTGATGATGTTAGTTAAGTTTAACAGGATAGGTGGATAGTCTATAACAGTGGTTCTCAAACTTTTGTTTTCAGTATCTTTATCCTATTAAAAATTATTGAGGATCTCTCCAAAGCGTTTTTGTTTATCTGGATTATATATATAGACATTTACCATATTGGAAATAAAAACTATTTTTGAATTTATAGACCTTCTAAAAGGGTTTCAGAGATCCCCAGGATTCTCTAGACCATACTTTGAGAACCACTGGACATTCACCTTGGCTTTGACCACCTGATCTATAACACTGAAAAAATCAGGGACAAATGGAGATGATGATTATTCAGTTCTTTGTAGTCTACTGTCAGCTTCTAGATATGGTTCCTTGATAACTAAGTAGCACAATGAATAGAGTTAGATTTAGAATCAGGAAGATTTTTCTTCTGATTTAAAATCAAGCCTCAGACACTCACTACCTATGTGATACTGGGAAAATCACATAAACCTGTTTGTGTCAGTTTTCTCATCTGCAAAATGAACTAGAGAAGGATATGGCAAATTTCTCCATTATCTTGCAAGAAGACCCCAAATGGGGTCATGAAGAGTCAGAAGTGACTGAAAACAACTAAACAGCAATGACATGATCTGATTCCCTCCCAGATAACACTGGGATTTTGTAATAGGATCTGGTATAACAAAATATTCCAGTTTCCTTCATCTCCGTTACCAAGAACAATAATTTTAACTCTTCTTGGGGGGGTGGAGGGGGTTGCTGGTTACCATATTATTGTTTAACTTTATGAAATGATTCAAATAACTTTAAGGATTTCCATTCGGCCCTATCAAGAGTAATATATCCAGTGGTTGCTGAAAGGACCTGCATAAATAATGATGCCCTCTGCGGCCTTCTCTGAATAATCCCAATAGGTCAGGGACTTGTATGGGTCTGAAGTACCTTTACTATACAGTTTTATAAGCACACTCATGAACTGGCCAGTAATTATTTTCTTATCAACCCCAAGTTTTGGGAGCTATGTATGCCCTGTGCTAATCCTATAACAATGGCCATCAATCTCATCACTGCACCATCTATCTGCCCCAATTTATGTCTTTCAAGTGGAACCCAGAATAGGATACAGCATTTTCTCCCCTAATACTTTTATAACTCTGCAAAGACAAAGTCTCTGTCCATAAAGACTAAAGATTAGAGCCTTTGGTGGGTACTAAGGGATAATTAGAATGAATCACTGTTAGGCATTTGGAGCTCCAAGCGTTCCAGAGCAGCCACTTGCTAGAAAAACAGTTGCTTACCTCTCACTGGGTCCTAGTTACTACTGAACAGTTGACACAAGATCATATGGACATCCTTTCTCCAGAGTTACCTCTTATGGATTGAGTGATGCGAGATGGTCCCTCTAGCAAGGTGGATAGAGCACAGGAGACTTCTATTACTAAATGAAAATGGTACATTTGAAATCACACTTGCCTGAATCTCTCTGATTTTAGAGTTCTTCACTAATAGGTGGTGATTGTGCCGGATACTAAAGCCTCAATCCAGACCCTGGAACCTTGCCTCTACCACTGGCCTAGCAGGCTCCTATTTTTCAGGACTTGGCTTCTGAGGTAGAGCCTTTAACCAAGAGTTCTCTCCGTTTCAAGGGAGGTTTCATCAGGCACTAATCTAGAAACAGTAGATACCTAAGGGAATAGGGACACTAACAAATCTTTCCAGTTGGTTTCATTGCTGGCATGTGAGAAAGTCCCAAGGAAAGAGGCAGAAAAGATCTTTATCTGAGCAATAGGTATGGGTCTGGACAATGATCTGAGGTCTAGAGGCATAGAAATGGATTTAAAGGCTTCTCCTTGGGTGTCAGGTTCAATGGAGGAATTTTGTCAGTCTCCCATTGTGTAACTTTGTTTATGAGACAGTCAGCATCCATCAAAGACATGCTAAATAACCATATTGGAGCTATTGCAAGAATAGCAGAGGTTAGGGAGTGGGTCCAGTATCAATTTGGACATTTGGGTGATGAGACCATGTTGTGCTGGGCACAGGACCATATGATCGCCCTCACAAAGACAGGGCAGCTATTACAACCCAACTGCCTTCAACCTGTCCCCATCTGCTAAAATGGCACTCTCCCAGCTCAGAGTAAGAGATTTGCCCCGACTGAAGAATAGCTATATAATTATGCATCTAATTGTCCAACTTTCCAGAAACCGTGTCTATGACAAATTCATGCTATCCTAGAAAGGAAAAGAGCTGTCTTTTATGATGGTTTCTTGGATGCATTTTACAGTGAAGCTTGATGTAAAAAAAAAAAAAAAAACCTCAGATTTGGCAACTGGTCCCATCATTTCCTGGCAAATAAAGGAAGAAAAATGGAAGCAGCGTCAGATTTTATATTCATGAGCTCAAAGATCACTGCAGATAGGAACTCCAGCCATGAAATTAAAAGATGCTTGTTCCTTGGAAAGAAAGTTATGGCAAATCTGGCCAGCATACTAAAAAGCAGAGACATCACCTTGCCAAAAAAGAAAGTCTATATACTCAAAGCTTTGTGCTTTTTTTTTTTCCAATAGCAATGTAGGGCTGTGAAATTTAGATTTTGAGGAAAGCTGAGTGCTGCAGAATCAATGTTTTCAAATTGTGGTGCTTGAGAAGACTTCTGAGAGTCCCTTGAATAATAAAAAGATCAAATCAGTCAATATTTAAAGAAATTAATTCAGGCTATTCACTGGAAGGTCAAATACTGAAGCTTAAATACTTTGGCTACATAATGAGAAGATGGAACTCATTTGAAAAGACCCTGGTGTTGGCAAAGATTTAAGACAAAAATAAAAAAGAGTAGCAAAGAATATAATGGATAGATAATATGGAAACAATGAACATGAATTTGGACAGACTTCTAGAGAATGAAGGATAGAGGAACTTAACATGCGATGTCCCATGGGGTCATGAAGATTCAAACAACAAAACTGAACAATATTTGATAAGTATTGATAAGAATGAACACAGCCCAGAATTGCCTTGATCTCAAAATTTTTGCCCCATACACCTTGGAGAAAGTAACTCAAGTCTCCTTCAATTGGCAGACTTGTTTTCCTTCTGGATGGTTTCCCAGGAAGACTTGGGAGACCTTGGAGAGGAATTATTGGGGGACTTCTTGCATGTGAGAAATTTTGCTATAAAAGTATGAGAAGTATGTATTTACCTAGAAGAAAGGGGATCGTGTTGATCTGATAGTAATTCTCAGTCACAGAATAAGGATAGCCCTTCCTTAGAGGTCTCAAAGGGGAAAAAGATTTTATATCATCCCCCAATGTAGCTCTCAGGGAGGGAAAGGGATGTTTGTTGATGCTGAGATTCTTCCTATCCCACTGTCCACTCAGCATTCCCTGGTTCACTTGCCAAAGTCTTGTTAAGTTCCTCTATCCTTCAGCAAAGATCACTGGGTCACTTAACTACAAATGATCCATTCTTGCAGGATGAGGAATTATTGATAGTGTTCAGAGTATATTTTGATGATCCTGATATCCTTGGAACTATTCCTGCTCATCATCTCAGCCCACAGCATAAGAAATCTGTGATTGTTTTGGATGTACCATCCTCTGTGCATGGGGATTAATATTCCAGGTAGTATTGTGCATCTTCATCACCACTGTGCATTAGGATACTCACTGAGAACTTCATTGGTGTGTTATCACTCATCACATAGTCCAGACTGTGAGAATTTAAGACTTAGACTTTGCTGAGGATAAAAGAAAGGCTTTTGTTCTCCTCATAGTTTTGTTTTTGTTTTGTTTTCCTTTTCTTTTTTAACCATGGGGTTGCTATGATGGAGAAGCCATGATGGAGAAGTAAAATATTTAAGAGTGTCTCTGAAAGAAGAAGGAAAGACTTAGGATTATTGGCTTTTGTTCTATTCTACATTTCTTGTTCTTTTTTCCCCTTAGTACTGCCCATGCTAGGAAGACTGTTCGGAAAGTTTTAAAACTTAGTCCTTTTAAAGAAGAAAGGAAAAGGCCTAGAATTTCTGGCTTTCATTCTCCATATTTTTTATTTGTTCTGTTTTTGTTTAGTCTGTCACCCTTTTCTCCTTTTCTCTCCCTTACTATGTACCTATGATAGCACTGTCCAGTTAAATCCATATAAGCAGTTAACTACTATAGTTACTGTAGAAAATTCTTACCACCTTGCCATCAAGGAATGGTATGTGATAGAAACAGTGTTTTCCACTATCATCACTCCAGTAGCCTCAGAGTCCTTAACACAACTTTTTATTGGTGGGGAGGGAGGGATAGGGGAGAGACAGACAGATAGAGGTGAAGAGAGAGAGAGAGAGAGAGAGAGAGAGAGAGAGAGAGAAAGAGAGAGAGAGAGAGAGAGAGAGAAAGAGAGAAAGAGAGAGAGAGAGAGAGAGAGAGAGTAGGAAAAGACAGGACAGATAGGAAAAATAGAAAGAGGAGAGGAGAGGAGAAGGAGAGGAGAAGGAGAGGAGAAGAGAGGAGAAGGAGAGAGAGAGAGAAAGAGAGAAAGAGAGAAAGAGAGAGAGAGGAGAGGAGAGAAGAAGGAGAGGAGGAGAGGAGAAGGAGAGGAGAGGAGAAGGAGAGGAGAGGAGAGGAGAAAGAGAGGAGAAAGAGAGGAGAGGAGAGAGGAGAGGAGAGGAGAAGGAGAGGAGAAGGAGAGGAGAGGAGGAGGAGGAGAGGAGAAGGAGAAGGAGAGGAGAGGAGAAGGAGAGGAGAAGAGAGGAGAAGGAGAGGAGAAGGAGAGGAGAGGAGAGGAGAAGGAGAGAAGAGGAGAGGACTCATTCTCCTGAGTTCAAATCTCAGATACTTACTAGTCTTGTGACCCTGGGCAAATCACGTAAAATGGTGAAGAAAATGACAAACCACTCCAGTATCTGCCAAGAAAACATCAAATAGGGTCACAAAAAGTTGGATAAAATTAAAACATGACTGAACAGAAGGGAAAAGAAGAGAAGTCCCCTTGATTAGTGGATAGAAGACTGAGCATGGTATTATGAAAACCTGAGTCCCAATCCTTTCTCTGCCATAGCCCTAGCTCTGTGACCAGTGGACTGTCACTCAGTCCCTCATTGTCCTGTGAAATTGTCTAAAACTAAACATAATTTTCATTAATGGAATTTTCAAACTGAAATTTCTTTGCACCAATAAAAAATGCTAGTATTCTTGTTATTGTTTTAAAATGGGAGGAGATACAAAATATGGCACCTGGGGGACCCCCTTATAAATAAAGGATAGGTCCTCCAATGCTTGGGAACTGTTTACTCTGTGAAAAGCACCTCTAAAACCATAACTCTAAATCTCCATTTACCCATAATTTCCATTTACCCATAATTGTGTCAGCAGAGAACATGACTAATTTAAAGCAAAGACATTTAATGAGATTGTTTAATTGGGAAATCAAGAACAAAATATTTCTCCCAAAAATATGGGACACACATGGGCATATACTGGTAAATATTTAATATCCAGGTTTTAATGGTGGGGTGGGAGAAATATATAACATACTTTTTAGTTTAGTGGACATTAATAACA
Organism: Antechinus flavipes; assembly: GCF_016432865.1. Lineage (NCBI taxonomy): Eukaryota > Metazoa > Chordata > Mammalia > Dasyuromorphia > Dasyuridae > Antechinus > Antechinus flavipes. The sequence goes on along the minus strand of NC_067403.1, from coordinate 88,653,232 downwards.
TTTTCTCCATTACTTTCTTGTCTAAATAACAAGATAAATAAATAAATAAAGCCCTGATTTACAGCATTTGCTATAAATGAAATATGAATGTTTATAGTAAAAAAAAATTTAACAATCAGCTCTCATCAGCCAATACAAGCTATCTCTAGCATACTACTAGATAATTTCCCATAAATGCATGCAGCATTAGTGGAAAGAAGGGATGCACATAAGAAATAAATATATAGAGGTACATGTATCAAGAATACATTTGGCTGATCCATACAAATGGAGAAGCAACTGAAACATCCTAAATTTAAATCTTCTAGTGCTGTCAATCAATAAACAAGCTTGTATTGAGTACCTACCATGTGCCGAGTACTGTGCTTGTTACAGGGGAACAGATATAATACATGAGAGAAACTCTGTTTTTAAGGCATTTACATTAAGAAGGATGGCTGCAAGAAGGGGAGATGTGAAAATAACATAGACATCTAAAAGTATACACTGGATAAAAACAAATATAATATGAATTATGTGAGTACAAGGAAGTCTTTATGTAGAAGGCTGGGCTTGAGTTGTGTCTTGAAGGGAGGAGGATTCTAGAGGGGGAAGGAAAGACATTCCAGGTGCCAGGGACAGCCAATGAAAAGTCACAGAAATAGGAAATGGAATGAGCATAGGAGGAAGGGAAAAAGGCAAGACTATCATCACACAATCCCCTGCTATTTGCTTTTGTGTTTTCTGCCACTGATGGATTACTGGGCATTAATGTTGCTCTTAAGATGCACTTGTAGTCTTTGCTGCCAGGTGTTGCTCTGCTGGACTCAATCTCTGTAGGATACCACTTGGCTGTGGTCTCCATCATCTTCAACTTCCACTCAGCTGATTCCTTGGCTCTCTGTTCCTCGGAGAGGAGTGGATGCTGCTCTGCTTGTTCCAGCTCTTTCAAAAAAGGCAAAAATCATGATACAAGTCCAGGAAAAGAAGCAAACAAACCAAAACCACCTCCACTCAAGTTTTCAAGCTCTGTGCTCCCAGAGCTTTAGTTTCAGGAGTATCTCATCCACTTAACAGCAGATCTCAGCCCCAGTTATTCAACCTCTTTAGAATAAAGAGCAGTATCTGCCCAGCAAGGAAATGCTTAATCTTTTTTTGAGCACCTTGAAGAGATTGAGTCCTTTTATCAGAATCTGCTCAGTTCACCCCAAGCTTTCAATGTAGTTCAGAAATTTTCATCTCAGCATTCGTACTGTAAGAATATGCTAACCTCTACCAGAATACATTAGCACAGGTTACAAACAGATAGATACACTGCAGTTACTTTGTCTACTCACGAGTTTGAAACACATCATCAGCACATGGTGGACATGAATGTCTCACAATTCAAGAAATGGCATCTAACATAGATAGGACTGCTTGCCATCTAGGGGAGGGGGTAGAGGGAGGGAGGGGAAAAATCGGAACAGAAGCGATTGCAAGGGATAATGTTGTAAAAAAATTACCCTGGCATGGATTCTGTCAATAAAAAGTTATTATAAAATAAAATTAAATTAAAAAAAATTTCAAGAAATGGCAAATGTGTGTTTGTGTGTATTCTTTCCTCCTAAGCTAAGCGAACCCTGAGAGTTTGGGCAAGATTCAATAGGTCATGTAGATATAAGCAGAAAAAGAGATGGTTTTAGGAAAAGGAAAAAATACCTCAACTATTGTAAAGACTTTAACATAATTTATACCAGACCAAATAAAATAGTATCTTCTTAGTCAGTTAATTAATTAGGGTCCTACTGCAGCAGGGTGGTACAGTGGAGATAGAGGACCTGAGTTTTGGTCTTAGATACTTCCAAGCTGTATGATCCTGGGCAAGTCACTTAACCCTATTTGCCTCAGTTTCCTCATCTGTAAAATGAGCTGAAGAGGAAAAAGTAGACTACTCCAGTATCTTTGCCAAGAAAATCTCAAATGGGGTCATAAAAAGTGGGACACAACTGGGAAATGATTGAACAGAGTCTCTTCAATAAAGAAAAGGGGGTGAATTTCTGGAACTATTCAAGGTCCTGTGAATTATCTTTTGTGGTGATGGGAATGGAGATGCTGAAGGAGACATTCAGTACAAACAGGGACACAGAGAAAAAAAATTCTGTTCTTCTTTCTTGCCTTACCACCTCCTTCTATCCCCTGGTGAGAGAATTGGTCTCATAAGCAGCTTTCAAGAGAAGAAATCTAATCAATCAACCTCCTGTGGGAAAAAAAAATGCTCCAATCATTAATAATTAGAGAAATGCAAATTAAAGCGACTTTGAGATTCTGCTTTCAACAATTGTAACATTCAAGACCATAGTGCCCCTCACTAATGTGTGATATTGCCTTCTAATAGAATATCGGGAGCATCTTTGCCTTCATATTTGTTTCGCCAGCACTTAACAGTGCTTCATACATATTAAGCACTTAAGAAATCTTTCATGCATTCATTTTGAAGGCCAAACTATAAGCTGAATAATGTCTACTTGCCCAACAACTAGCAAATAGCTTTCATGTGCAGGGTTCCCCAGTTTCCACATCCTAAATCTCCCATGGAGAAGAATGGGGAAAAATCAAATTTAAAGACAAGCTAAACCCAGGACCAAGGTCATGGTCTCTACTTACTGGCCTCACCTTATTCCTGGCCTTTTAATGCAGATGCAACCAAAGTTTGGACAGGGGCTTTCCCCAAACCCTTCTAAAGCTACATTTTAACAATAGAATTCAGAAACTTGCAGAGTAAGAAATTATTTCTTAAGAGAACTAAAGATTAGTATAGACTTGGTTGGATAAAGTGCTTAACGGAGATCCCTACCCTATTCCTCTTTCTTACTTCACCATCTTATTCTATTCCCTGGTGAGAGAACTGGTCTCACAAACAGTTTTCAAGAGTAAAAATCTAATCAATCAACAGCCTGTGGAAAAATGGTACAAATCACTGATAATTAGGAAATGTAAATTAAAGCAATTCTGAGGTTCCACTTTATACCTATCAGATTGGCAAAGTTAACAGCACTTAGCCCAGTATCTGGTACACAGCAGGCACTTAATGCTCATTGACTGGTCCCTTACTGATCCAAAAAGGGGGTGGAGGAATGATGGAAGGATTGCCATGATTTACACTGTTAGTGGAGCTGTGAATTGTTCCAGTCGTGCTGGAAAACAACGTAGAATATGACCCCAAAAGTCACTTAACTGTGCATATCCTTTGACTCAATAATACGCTATATAGTACTATAGGACAAAGATATAAATAAAAGAAGAACTCATATACCGGTAAAATATATATATTTACAACAGTTCTTTTAGTAGCAAAAAACTGCTACTAAGAAAAACCCTTCGATTGTGAAATAGTTGAACATATAATGGTATATGAATGTAACATACTATAATTGTGCTACAATTTCTCAATTGTGAAAGGGACAGTTTCAAAGATAATTAGTAAAATATATATATGAACTGATGCAGTGATGCTGTGAACTGACCAAGGAGAATGATTTATCCAATAATATAGCAAAAGCAAACTTAAAATTTGAAAGACCTGAAAACTCTTATCAACAAAATGAAGAATCCCCAATTCCAGATCAAAGATGAAATATATATCCTGTAAAAAGGCACTTCTTGGTCATGGCCAGTAAAGGAATTTATTCTGCTTGACTCTGTATATTTAATATGAGGGTTTTGTTTTTTCTTCTTTTTTAATTGGAGAATGGGAGAATAATAATAACTAACATTTATGTAGTACTTACTATGTACCAGGAACTATGCTAAATTCTTTACAATTATTATTTTATTTGATCCTCATAACAATCTTGAGAAATAGGGGCTATTATTACCCGCATTTTATAGATGAGAGAACTGGGGCAAACAGATTATGTTACTCATCCAAGCTCATACAGCTAGGAATATCTGAGACCAGATTTGAACTCAAGAATTTCCTGACTTCAAGGCCAGCCTTTTATCTGATTTGTTACTTAACAGAGCAAATAAATATTATCATAAAATAAATAAACAAATTAAATTATTTTTAAGCATTAAACAAATAAATATTTTTTAAAAAGAATTGTTCTTTACCACTAAATATAGTACAAATTCCTCTGTTTGGTATATAATGGCCTTCACAACCTGACTCCAAACTAGCCTTCCAGTCTTATGGTGTATTCCCCTCCTTTATCCACTATATGTAGATAGAACAAAATGGATTCAGCTAAACTAGCTTCTTGCTCTTTCTCAGACAGAGCCTCTGACATTTTGTTCTTTGTGATATTTTGTCCTGATTCCCCCCACCCAAAAAAAAAAATAGCTTGCATTTATTTTGTATGAGAAAAGCAACGTCACAAAGTGCAGAGAGCATCAGCCTCAGAGATAAGAAGACTTCAATTCAAATTCAACTTCTAATACACACTGGCTCTGTAACCCTGAGCAACCCCTCAGCTTCTCAGTGCTTGTCTAGACAACTCACTAGAGCTGCAATAAACAGAAAAAATGTCACCGGGTATAGGTAGAGGAAGTTTTCTCAGCAGGAGTTCCCTAAATCAAAGAAATTGCAAGCCCAGTCCCAACCCATATTTTGTATATACTTTTATACATACATTTTTTTTTTTGCACTCAAGGTTGTGAATACAAATAAGCATCTCTCCTCCAGGATTAGGGATTGGGACAGGGACTCCAAACTGTATTGCTATCTCCTTGACAGAGAGACATAAATAGGTTTGTGTCCTTGGGACAAACTTCATCTCGCCTGGCACTTGGAGTCATTCTTCCCTTAGCTCCAAGATTCAATCCTTTGTTGGGGCAGTATGGGGTATATGCTGTGCCCACCATTTCCCTCAGAAAAATACACAGTTGCAGTTGAATCCCACTGGTGTCCCAAAATGAAGATGATTGGGGGACATTCAAAGGAGGGCAAAGCATATGATTTAACTCTCCAGCTGATCTTCCAACATCCATCAGGTATTCACTAGGCTTCTCACAAATGGATGAAAATGAATAGGCTCTAAGATGCAATTTGACTGTTTGTGAAATTATAGTCCTGATATAGGATATTTTTAAAATGATGTCCAATCCAAATGACTTGGATAGCTATATAATACTAGAAACAAACTGTAAATAGCACTGCAATCAGAATTCATAATTGTAATATAATACACAATTTCCCTTCAAGATAGAAAAGAAACTTTAACCTAGGCCCCATTTTCATGATGCATTGTTTGATCTGATTTTCTAACTCATTGAAAGCGTCCTCCTGTGACTACTAAGTGACTTTGTAAAATGCCTTTGAGATTTAGACCCTATGCAAGCAAATTTTTCTGTTTGTTGCAATCGCATGTGGTCAATCCAAATGTATTTAAATTTAAAGCTGCATTAAAACTTCATCAATAAACTCTAGTAAAAGAAGGTAGGACTCATTCCTAGACAGTTCCCCAGATTCCTAAGGCTAAAATTTTGAATTTTAAGTCACTCCCTAAGTGTTATTGACTCACTGGCCACATATAGACGTTTTCAACTTTAAAGAAAATTTAGAATGGATACAGTTGTACTTCTTATTAGGCTGTCACATGTGGACACGATGAACAAAATTCCACTTGACCTCAGTCAACCTAGTAACCTGAGTATTTGTGGAATCTTTAGAAATGACAGAAACAGTGATTTTTAAAAGTATTTATTTGTTACTCAACTGTTGATGGACATGGATATTAGCTAATGTGTCATTTTTTTTGCTATGCAATAGTTCCATAATTTTAATTGTCCTTGTACACATGAGATTTTTCTGCATGTCATTTGTGTTTTTCTGTCTCGATGATACTCTATCCTTCACTTTCTATCTCTCGAAATGTCATAAAGAAGACTCTGCCAATGGTGAGGATTTAATGACCTTAGCTGATGTTGATGTTAATGATTTCAACGTGAGTATAGTATCTTAGCCCTAAATTCTAGCTCATTTCACTATAACCTTGTTCCTTTTAGTTCTGGAGTTTTATCCATTTAGTTTATTTATATGAGTTTCTTATTATGTAAACAGATAGCACAGATAGTAATCCACCTTTGACAAAGTAAATATTCTTAGTGAGTTCCCTAAGGCCCATAAGAGAGTGACTTGCCCAGGATCTCATGGGAAGAAAGTGTCAGAAGTGGGATTTGAGTACAGAGATTCTGGATTCCAAATACAATCTTCCTTCCTACACTACAACACTGTTTCACACTTATACTCAAATGGACCCTTCTCCTGCTCCTCTTTCCTCTTCTCTAAAACTTTCTAGTCAAACACCCTAAAATTTGTTCCTAGCCATTGATATTCCTCAATATGCTATTGTCACCTGGGTATCAGACTATGATGACCTAAGGAGTTCAAGAGCACTTTCTAGGATTTTCTCACTTAACTTAATATATAGCCTTCTTTCAGAGAATAGCAATTCAGGTCTCCACCAGTTATGTGGGCACATCAAACAGAGCATGGTACTTGAAGTCACAAAAATGAGTTCAATTTCAACGTTAGACACTTTTTTGTGAGACTCAGAGTAAGTTCCTCAAATTGGCTGAACTCAGTTTGTTCATCTATAAAATGATGTTTGACTTTATGGCCTTCCCTTTTTACACTAAATTTGTGATTCTGTGATCCCTATTAAATTGGTCTTTCACTTTGAAGCATGAAATTCACCAACGTAGGTGTATGTGTATGTATATATGTGTGTGTATGTATGTGTGTATATATATGTATATGTGTATATAAGAAATCTTTGAAAGAGCAAACCTTAGTGCCAAATTTGTATTCAGGTTCCCCAGAGCCACCATTCCAAATACAAAAAGTTCTTCAGGTGAATGGCTCCAACCTTACTCCTCCCACACACACATACTCAAGTTCTCTCTTCATCAAATGTTCATCACAGGGAAAAAGAATTATTTGTTTCTCCAGCTTTTTTTCCTGCTCTTTTTCTTGAACATCCCCGACAAGGCAAAAAGGATCCCTGGACTCTCCAATCTTTCGATGCAATCTCCCTTGCATAAAATAAAGGTGGAGCTTTCTGAGCAAGCATCATCTGTCAGGCTGCTTCTGACACTCCTTCCCTCTGGCTCTTTCCCTTTTTCTTCTCTGCTTGTCTCTCTCAGATACCAGTTTCACTCATTGCCATACGTACTTTCAACGATAGTGTCTCTAAACATTCAAAATGAAAGATGGAAGAGGCAGGAGAATTATTCTAGTACCTGCTACTCCAGAGATACTATCCTTAAGCTGAAACTTATTGACCCTTTTTGTCCATTTATTTTCCACTACACAAAAGGTAACCAACATAGTAGATAGAAAGTAGATGGAAAGTAAGATGTGGATTCCCAATCAGCCTACAAACTGGGTACATGACCCTGGACAAATAACTTACCCTCAGGAAGTTCATTTGCTACTCAAAACTACCATATAAAGTAGCATGAACAATTATTATCCCCGTTTGACAGATGATGAAACTTCATCAAAGAAAGACTGTGCCTTATCTAAGATCATACAATAAATCAATGTCAAAATTCAGAGAACATGGCTTTCCTATAAAACAAACCACTTTGGCCTTTCTTTATGACCATTGGGTAATAAGATTTGAAGAATCAAAGCAAATTCTTTCAAATGCAACCATTAAATGGAGATGAAAGAAGGGGATATAAAATAGTTCATGAGGATGAGGAATAATCACTACTTGAATACTCTTTTTTTAATTAATGTTAATATTTCTCACAAAAACTTTTGTAATGTGATAATAGTGGCAGCGTGGTAACAGAATGCAGTTCAGGCTCTGGAGCAGAAAGAGCTGGATTTAATTCTTGCCTCTATTACTTACTACTTGTGGGAGTCTCAGTTTCCTATATAATGAATGAATTGAACTAAATGTCCAATAGAACACTATAGAGTTCTATGATCTTAGATCAGGAACAATTTGAAACATTCTCTATGTTCACCAGATGAGAGAAGTGGTAACCCTATACCCAAAGCTAACCAAAAAGGAAAAAACAAAAACAAAAACTTCAATTGGGAAGAAGCTTGAAAGGGAGTTTGGATCAGAAAATGTAAAACTTAGATTTGAATCTCATTCCTGATTCTTGATAGCTGTCTCTTTTTGAATAATAATATAATCTTTCTGAACTTCAGTTTCCTCATATATAAAATGAAGGAATTGGACCAGATGATCCCTAAGCTCAAATTTATGATTTTAAGCTTCCTAAGCATGTGGGCATTTTTCTCCATCTGTGTTTTCTAACTTGTTCCTTTTAATCCACTCTTTTCTTCATTTTCCCTTCTTGCCAAGACCCAAAGTAATTTACCAGCCCCCTCCACCTCAAGCCATGAATATAGTAAAATATAATAAAAAAAAATAATCTCTGGACAGGATTGTCAGTAAAAACATAAATAATATTTATTTATTATTTAAATATATTATATAATGTCTAATCTATATTATATTATTTAAATGTTATATATTTATTTGTATTTGTATTTACATATTTGTGTAAATAATTGTTTCTACCTAACATTCTACACAGAAATTTTTATTATAATATATATGTATTATATATAATATATGGATATAAGTAATATATAATATATGAATAGAGATAAACAGATAGATATAGATAGATATACTGCCAGTCAGCTGTCTGAATAGAATATCCTTCTCTCTTTTACGAGAAACTTGTTCATTCCAATGTATCGCGTGTTAGTTTCAATGAGGATACTTGGAGAAATATTCATTTTCTTGTATTCTGTGCCCCCTCTGCTGGCCAAACTTAAGTTTTTCTCCCTGTTCTGATCGTTGACTGCCAATTGCAGGAAGTCAATTTTCCTTTAATTAATAACTTTCCTTTTCTAGGATCCAACTGACCTTTTCTGAGATAGAAGCATCTGTGTCAGTGCTCATCATTCAATGAATATAGGTTTGTATTTCTTTAAACCCAGGGTTTTCAAAATCTGCTTTCCTCAAATGAGCAAATTCTCAGCCAACAAAAAGAGCCTTTTAACTCAGAATGTTGATGAACTTTAATGATTCAGTTCTTTCTTGCTGACAGAAGATGACAATTACTGCATTTTCTCATCAAATACAAGTCATTCGAAAACACTGAGACTGTACCATTCAGGGGTCCATCAGGCAGCAGAGATCCACGTTTACTTCAATCCTTGGCCCACTGCCTCCATTTACTGAGTATACACATCCACCCAAGCATAGCACAAGATAATCTATGGTTTACACAAGTAGAATGGCTTGTAAATAAGGTTTAAACAGTCTGACTATTCTAGAGAATAAAAAGCCATTTCTCCTAGGACATCCCTTCCATAAAATCAGCAGCTCTCATTCATTTGGCAAGTACTCTCTGAACACTATGTGCATGAATTGGAAACAGGAGGTGAATGAATGGATAGAATTTGAAAATACTTGGTGACATGGAAAAGTCATTTTGGGAAGGGGAGAAAAAAGACCAATCCTTAAGAAGGATACTGTAATGTAGGGACCCACTGGGGTCAAATCCTGGTAATATCATTTACTACTTCATCTATCTGATCCTCAATCTCTTCATCTGTAAAATGGGTAAAATGAAACCTATGGTGTCCAATCCTATGGTCACTCAAATGAGATAATTCTGTAAATCACTACATAGATTCGTGCAAACCCCTTCAGCAAGATATTTAATTATCTCATTTTCCTCACCTGTAAGTTGGAAGAGTTGGGCTCCATAACCTCCAAAGTCCTTTCTACATTTAAATCTATAATTCTATGAGTATTTCTAATCCTTTACAAATTTTGAATCTCCAAGTTACTTACAGGTTTGAAATTACTAAATTTCACTGAGTCATAATGGTTTTATCCCATATGAATTACAGTGAAGAAAAGAATGCCAGTTCAGAAGGCAGGAGATCTGGCTTCATATCCTGATTTTGCTACATGACATTGTTCAAGTCACACATTCCTGGAAGAGCCATTTCTGAATATATGAACCTACTAAGTGTCCCTGTTTTCACTATCACAACTCACATTATTTTAGCACTTTGCAAAACTTTTTTTTCCTCACAAAAATTGAGAAAGTAATGAGTCTACATCTACATTCCCATTTTACAGAAGGGACAAGTGAATATCCAGGAAATTAATTGTCTTGTCCATGAGTAATCTCTTAACAATCACAATTAACCATAAGTGATAAGAACTTTGTTGGAAGATAATGGATTTCTTCCAGGGCTATGATAACAAATATTTTAGCACCCAGTTTTTATGGGAAGAGAAAGAGGAGCACATAAGTAAAATGGACTTTGTTGGGAGCTTATGGAAGGAAATGTTTTAATAACCAACTTTCCAAGGAAAGGGGAAGAAAGAGAAAAGCATACAAATCTTACTTTTCAGTTTAACCTGAATTATTTAACCTAAGTCTAGAAATCAACAAATCAATAAGCCAGAGTCTTATTTATAGCATTTACCAAATTCCAAGTGAATAATGACACTGAAAATTTAATCATAGATTCCCAGGATTCAGTTTGAGCTAAATCCAGCACACCCCGATTCCTACTTGGTCTTCAAGTGAATGTAGATTACTATTTGCTCAGCATGTTAGAGATGATGTTTTTATCCAAGTATGAATTAGACAAGGTGACCCTTTCAATTATGAAACTTTATGATTCTGTGAAAACTTAACCTTGTAAAAGGCTATATTAGCCAATCCCCACTGCATTTTCATAATGATTTCCCAAAAAAAAAAAAAAACAATGATATAACTCACTCAAAGGAATAAATCCATTGATAGGAATTTCAAGCCAGATGTGATTTTCCTAAAATAAATGACTATTTGTGTTATCTACATCTAGCATATTGTTTTATGCACAATGAATATCTATTGAATGAATTAATTATGATTTAGTAGAAGGAGGTTTATTGTCGGGCCAATAGAAATTAGAAGGTGGGCAGATCTGGTTACATCCCTCAATTCACACTATATCAAGAATCCAGGGAATGGTGGCCCCACCAAAAATATCCATATTATTATGAATCATGAATATGAAGACATGAATATTTATAGAATTTTCTTTTTCCTAGAGAAGTCTGAGACTCTGAAAGGACCCCAGAAATTATCTAGTTCAACTTTAATTTTACATATGAGGAAAATGAAATATGTAGGGATAAAAATAAGATGCCTAAGATCATATCCACAATCCAAATCAATAAATCATTTCAGTGAATATTTATTTCTATGTGCAAGGCCTCATGTTATATACTGAAAATAGAAAGATTAAAAAATAAAATGATCCTGCCCTCAAGAATGTTACATTTTAGGGTAAACCTGCAGAGAAGAAATATCTGTGTGTGTACAAAGGTAGTATTTCAAGAAAGTTATTCATATCAAGAGGGAAAGAGAGTACTAATAACTAAGTGGGGAAAAGGGAAGAAGGAAAAGGCCTTATATAAAGGATGCCAATTCACCTTTCATTTGAAGAGGAGGAAGTGAAGAAGGATTGAGTACCTGTCATACATGGCAGACCCTTTATGCAAAGCACAAAAGCAAGAAATAGAGAGTCACCTTATAGGCAAAAGTGAATAGGGCTATTTAACTGGAATGAGGAAATAAAGTTGTTTTATTATGAGTCAGGATATTAGAATTGGGGACCTGTGATTTAGTCTCATGGGCTCTGACAGCACTAGCCAAAAATGTTGTGAACAAGGAGGCAGTGGCCCCAAACTGAGAAAGTTAGGGTTAACTTAGTCCCTAGATCAATCAGTGTGGGACTAGTGGTGGGCCATGTGGGCAAGAGTAAAATAAAAGTGTTTTTAGGACCTTGGTGAAGTTTTTTGTGATTCCAGGAAAATTCCTGGTCAATGTGTTTTAACCTCCTTCCCAGAAACTTTATCTTCCTGACTTGCTTTTTAACTGCCTAAAAAATTACTTTTACTATGAGACATTTGCATCTATATGTATATGTGTGTATCATTTATATAATATCCTTATAAATATATACACATACATATATACATTTATATGTGTGCACGTGTATAAATATGTATATGTGTGTCTGTGTGTGTCAATGATTAATGAACACAGGTAAAATGGCTGAGTGAAAGCATTGGACTGTAAATTTAAAAACAGAGACTAAATATCTTTTTAACAATAAATGGAAGCCGTGTGTGTGTGTGTGTGTATGTGTGTGTATAAAATAGATTACTAACTTGAGCCCTCACGTTCCAAGTGATCCATTAGATGTGAAGTTGATATCAGGAGTAAAATATAGTAAGATTGAAAAGTAACTAAAAACTATATTACAGAGGACTTTAAACTATGAGGCTGAAAATATTTTTATTTTAGAGATAATTAAAAGGAAACAAGTATTTATTAAGTGCCAACTACATGCCAGACTCTTTGCCAAGGGCTTTATAAATATCTTCTTAAGGTATTACCCTCATTTACAGTTGAGGAAACCGAGGCAGACAGGTTAAATTACTTGCCTAGGGTCATACAAAATATGTGAGATCCAACTTGAACTCAAGATTTCCTGATTTCAGGTTTAGTGCTCTATCTAAGGGATTTAGAAATTTTTTGAGTAGGGGAAGAACTTAAGAATCATGACCAGAAGTGAAGTAGAGTCTTTGGAATTCTTGCCACTATATCTCATTTATATGAACTACAATTGTCCCACAAAAAAAAAATTTAAGAGATGAGATTCATTAAAACAAGGGCAAATCAGACAATATAATTATATGGAGGAAGGAAGAAAAGACTCAGTCTGTCTGGATGAAAGCAGTTTTAAGTCATGTTTGCTCTGCTCATTTGCAATGCCAATGCTAAATTCTCAAGATGGACCTGGCACAAACTCTTCCAAGACAGACTTGGACAAACCACAGTTGAAATACACTTAGCTTCCTGAAGGCATTCTCAGAAAGAGTTGTTGCCAGTACCCCAGAAGCCACCAAGTCTATAAAACCCAAAAGGATAACAGATTGAGTTGCTTCTCCTTCAGTCTTTGTATAAGATCTACTCATTCCAATTCAATTCAAAAAGAATTCACTAAAAGTCGGCTATCAGATAGTCTGAAAGCAGCATGGTATAATAGATAATCCAAGGCAACTGGTCTTGCATCCAAGAAGACTTGGATTTAAGTACTGTCTCTGACCCATATTGACTGCCTGATTCTGGACTTAATTTCTCAATTCTCTAGGCCAGAGCTATCAATTCACTTCAGAGTACTGTTAAAGTACAATGGAGAAATACTTAATAAAATATAAATGTAATAAATGCATTTACATATAATTATATATAATATATAAGCATATATTATATAATATGTATAAATATATAACAATAATTATATATATATAAATGTAATAAACAGATAATGGTAATTTGTGTATTGTGATTGTCAATATGCAGGGATCCTTATATTTGGTCAGCGAAATGGACTCAGGAGGACCAGAGTTCAAATCAATTCTCAGATACTTTCTAGCTGTGTGATTCTAGGCAAGTCACTTTACCTGTTTGCCTCAGTTTCCTCATCTGAAAATGAGCTGGAGAAGGTAAATTAGTATCTTTGGCAAAAACAAATGGTGTCACAAAGAGTCAGACATGAATGAACAATAACCCTCTATTTGAGTTTGACACTATTGCCCTCAGTATAATCTTTTATACTGAGATCTTTTTTTTAATTGTTTAAAGCTTTTTATTTTAAAAACATATGCATAGATAGTTTTCAACATTCACCTTGCAAAACCTTGTCTTCCAAATTATTTTCTCCCTTCCTCTCCCAACCCTCTCCCCTGGAAGGCAAATAATCTAATATATGTTAATCATGTGCAATTCTTTTACAAATAACTTTCACAAATATGCTGTATAAGAAAAATCAGATCAAAAAGGGAAAAAATGAGAAAGCAAACAAACAACAAAAAAGAGTAAAAGTACTATGTTGTGGTCCACACTCAGTGTGCAGCTCTTTTCATCTCAAAACCTTGGAACTGACCTGAATCACCTCATCCCTCAGTAGGGGTCAGTAGATCTTTAAGACTTCAGGTTGCAAAGAAAGTGCTGAATTGTATCGGTACAAGGAGTGTCCTCAGCTGGTTTGAGATGAAAAGTTCAGGCCCTATCACCATAGACTCATTATTAGTCCTAAGAAGCCCCCAAAAGACAATCACCTCTTATCAATGAGCATGTATGCTACAGGGTAGAAGCAACAGGTACATAGAAGGGACAATACAAAGTAATTTCAGGGTGGGAGAAATTTACTTAGGGAAATCAAAAAGGTCCCCTTCTAAAAGGTGGCACTTTGAGTTTTAAAGTAATGAAAAGATTCTAACGAGCAGAGAGGAAGAAGGAGAGCATTCTAGGAATATATAGGGCATGATTTAACCAGTGGAGTCAGGATGATTATTAAGTAAACTAATGGGACTTAAATAATAATATCATCTGGTATGGATGCTTTTCCCATATGACTTTCCTTTGATTAAATTCTAGTTACATATAACATATCACATCTCTTCTTTAGACTTTGCAAACTGAGCTATTATTTATTCTATTTATTCTTTCCCTTTCCTGAAAAGTCAATCCCTTTGCAGCCTGAAATGCTTTTGTGGTATTTTTTTTTCTTTCTTTCTGAATTTCCTCCCCTACTGACCTTCATCTACCTGGGAGTGAGATACCTCAAACTGAATACAGTATCCCAGGCCTTTCTAAAAGGTCTTCATGACTTTCTAATAATAAAGACCTTTTCGAGCTTTTGAAAATTTGCTTCTTTAGAAAACCACAAATTCACTCTCCCAGACACATTAAAGTCTTGGATTCATGAGCCTCTTTTTATTTATTAGAGCCATGCTACCTAGCTAATAGACTGATTCCCCTTGATCTGTCCCCTTCAAGCTCTTCATCTCTCTGGCTGATATCAGTCTATTTCACTGTCTACCCAGATAGCTTTCCTTGAAGTTCTATGTATTTTTTATGGTCTTTGTTGTGTCCATTCCTTTTCACCATTTCCAAAAACTGTAATGACCCTTAGACCTCATAGAAGATCCTTACAAATCTACATGGACTTCTTATTTATTTATATTTTTTCAGCTACATGTTTTTCCTAAAGAGTTCAAAACTCCCGGTACATAGAAGGTAAGGTCATCCTCCACACATATTTCTGACCATAGCTAAGGAAAGATGATGGATACCAATCATCCAGGATTATAAGATTTTTTTAAGAGGCACTTGATCTATATCAGTATTCTTTTTTTTCAGTGACATGGCCCTTACTAGTCTTCTATCTTTCTTCCACACTGGGGGATGGAAATGGCTTTCAATTTCACAGTGGGTAAATTCTCTAGCTCTCCAAAATCTGCCTGATTATAACCTAATTATCCCATTTAGCTGCCTTGCTTTATCTCTTCTTCCCAAGTAACACCACTGGAGGTTTGCTTAATAACGTTAAGCTCATCTACATAGCCATTCTATCCGAGGTTCAGTTTTAGAAGCTCAGAGCCACAGTGCCAAACTCCCCTGTTATTTTTGAGTTCTCAATCTGTTCTCTATTATCATTAAGGAAAAGATCTATCATAGCTTTGCCTACGGCAGGGTCCTATACTTTCTACAGAAGATTATCCTTCGTGTTATATTTCTTTGATGATGCATGCCATCAAAAATAAAAAATTTTAATTTGATAAAACCCATGAATCTGTGATTCAATCATCAAGTGGTTTTGTGAAAAATTGATCTAGAAATGTTTAGCTTTTTCTGACTTCTACTCCCAGTGATCTCTCATATTTTCTATCTTATTCTTCAAAACAAGAAATTGCTAGGATTTTCAGGCTTATCATCAGAAACCTGAATTCAAATCCAATCTCTGATACTTATTTAAATCAACAAAAATTTATAATGTGCTCAATAAATGCTGGGTGCCATGATACATATGTTTTTTTATTATTATTCAATCATGTCCAACTCTATGTGACCCCACAGACTTTGTCCATAGAGTGTTCTTGACATTTCTTGACATGATTTGCCATGTCCTTCTCCATTTACTGAGGCAAATAGGATTTAAGTGATGTAGAGATATAAAAATAAATTGAAAAAAACTCTGTCCTCAAAGAACTTACATTCTATACAGGGGAAACAGCATGCACACAAATAATGGTCAAAACAAAAGACATACAGAGTTAAAATTTAATTGAAGGAAGTGAAAAGGAAAAACAGAGGGATTAGTGAAGACCTCCTTTCAGAGATGATTCTTTAGTTGAATCTTGGAATCCAAGGATTACAAGAGACAAAAATGGAAAAGAAATATTGCAGGTATAAGTGATACCTTGTGTCAAAGTACAGGGACCAGAGATAGAAATTTGTCTACATGAAATCACAAATAGATTTGGAATTTGCCTAGAGCATGTGAGGGAATGAGTAATGTGAAACCATTAGAAATAAAGGTTGGAGTCAGTTTGTAAAAAAAGGTCAAATGCCAAAGAGAGGAGGCTGCATTTTGTCTGAGAGACCATAAAGAGTCACTGAAGATTCTTGAACAGAGGAGGAATATATTCAGATTGATCCTAACTATATAATCTTGAGTAAACAATTTCCATAGTTCAGATCTCAGTTACCTCAATTTCCTCAGTTATAAAATGAAGAAATTGAATTAGATTAGGGTTGGCAAACTACAGCCCAAGTGTCAGATCTGACCCACTACACGTTTTCATACACTCATGAGTTAAAAAATGATTTTTCTTTTACATTGTTCCATGCAGTAGGCCAGATTTGGGCAATAGCTTTCCAACTCTTGGACAAGAATAATAATGTATAATGTTGCTTCCAGCTCTGAATCTTCTGGCTTATTAACCCAGAAGTATTGATTTTTCACTGATTCTGGACAATCAGTAAAATAATAACAGCTGATATTTCAAATTTGCAAGGCATTTTGCCTTGAAGGCAGTTAAATGATTTTGTCACACAGATAATAATTGTGAAGAATACGTCTTTCTCACTCAGCCCACAATGAGTTCTTCAAAAATACCCTTTTTTATTAAAGATTTTTTTATTTTTCAAAACATGAGTATGGACATTTCTCTAGCATCAATGTCTTTGCAAAATCTTGTGTTCCAATTTTCCCTCCTTTCCCCTCCACCCTCCCCTAGCTGGCAAGTACTTTAATATATGTTAAACATGGTAGAAATATATGTTAAATCCAATACATGCATACATATTTATATAATTGTTGTGCTGCACAAGAAAAATCACATCAAACCAGTAGAAGAAGAAGAAGAAGAAGAAGAAGAAGAAGAAGAAGAAGAAGAAGAAGAAGAAGAAACAGAATAAAATGCAAGCAAGCAACAATGAAAAGAGTGAAAATGCTATATTGTGACCCATATTCAGTTCCTGTGGTTCTCTCCCTAGGTTTACATGGCTCTCTTCATCACTGAACAATTGGAACTGGTTTGAATCATCTCATTGTTTAAGAGAGCCACGACCATCAGACTTGATCATTGTATAATCTTCTTGTTGCTGCGTACAATGATCTCCTGGTTCTTCTCATTTCACTTAGCACTAGTTGATGCAAGTCACTCCAGACCTCTCCGAAATCATCCTGTTGATCATTTCCTACAGAACAATAATATTCTATAACATTCATAGACCACAATTTATTCAGCCATTCTCCAACTGATGGACTTCCACTCAGTTTCCAGTTTCTTGCCACCACAAAAAGGCCTTGTCTGTCTGTAAAATGAAAAGATTAGATTAGATGACCCCTAAGAATCCTTGTTTCTAAATCTATAATGCTTTAGGATCTCCCTCATGGAACTCCAAGGATTCCCTTTCTCTAACACAAGAACTTGAGCATTCTTTTTGTGGTGGCAAGGAATTAGAAATTGAATAGAAGCCCATCAATAGGGGACTGGTTGAACAAGTTGTGATATATGGATGTAATAGAATGCTATTGTTCTATGACAATAAGCAGCAGATTTTAGAAAGACTTACATGAAATGATGTTGAGTGAAATGAGCAGAATCAGGAGAACATTGTACACAATAATAGTAACACTGTGATGATCAACAATGATAGAATTTGTTCTTTTCAACAATACAGTGATCTAAGACAATTCCTGTAGGCTTGTGGTGGTAAATACCATCCACATTCAAACAAAGAACTATGGAGAATAAATGCAGATGAAAATATACAATTTTTGTGCTTGCTTCAGCAGCACATATATTAAATTGGAACTAAATGGCCTCTGCGTGACATGCAAATTCGTGAAGTAAAAGTGTACAGTTTTGCTCTTTTTTATTATTTTTTCTATCTCATGTTTTTTTTTCTTTTTGTTCTGATTTTTTTCTTTTACAATATGACTAACATGGGAATACACTTAACATGATTCTACATCTGTTATCTATATTGGATTGTTTTCTGTCTTGTGGAAGTGGGATAAAAGAGATGGAGAAAAATTTAGAATTCAAAATCTTACAAAAATGAATGTTAAAAACTATCTTTCCATGTAATTGGAAAAAATAAAATAATATTAAGTATTTTTACTTAATTTTATTTAATTAGATAAAAAATTAAATTAAAAATAAGAACTTGATCATGCTTTATAAATAGGACACCAAAGCAAACACTACTTCTTCTAACAGTCTCAACCTGCTATAGTGATTCTCCTTTGATTTTTTTCCTTCCCCTTTTCAAAAGTTTCTAGATTAGAGAAATTATGCCAGGTACCTGGAATAATTCAAGGAATAAAAGTAAAATGCCCTCATCAAAGCTTGCCTTTGCCTACTCCCTGAGGTTGTCACATGTGGCTTCCCACAAACAGCTTTCCTTGGCCACAGGAATCTCAAGAAGAATGATTCTATTATTAACTGGCAAAAGTACAAGTTCAGTGAGGTCACAGGATCAGAAGGGCATGAAAGGAAATCTTCACACCTTAGATATAAATACCATCATCTTGCTAGATTTTTATTATATCAGCAATTAATACTATTTAAAAATCACTTCTAGTAATGTGACAACTCAAAGCAAAGTCAAGAAGATGCTTCTATGACTTCTTACTGTCTTAATGAATTTCTCTTTGCCATGTGTGTGCTTTCTGGAGACATAATCTACAAAGGAGATAGGGACAACTGGGTAACTACAAAGCCTTTACTCTCCTGAAATCTCTATGGTCATTTGAAAAGATTTTGATAGAGGCAAGTCCCCTTAGAGAAAGATACTATTGAAAGGGGCAGGTTTCAAGGTGTCTATTTCACAATTTTTTAAAATCAGATAAGGTTACCTCCACTGCAGTTACAACAGCCTTCTAGGACTGCTAGTTATTTTTAAGGAAAGAGGTAGGATGTGAAAAACACTCCCCCCATCTATGACATAATTAGATGTTTAGTAATTTTGTAATAAGTTTTCTTCTTGAAAAGGCGATGTAGAATAATGAATGAAGAGCTGACTTTGGAGCAAAGTAGACCTGGATTCATGTTCTTCCCCTAATATATACTTTCTGTGTGATGCTGGACAAATCACATTCTTTTTTTCAAAATCACTTACATTCTAAGTGTTCCAGGTCAGGGGTTCTCAAAGAGTTGTACAGAGACTCTACAAATTCAAAATTACTTTTTATTTCTAATATGATAATTATCCATAAATATAACCCACATAAACAAAAAGTCTATGGAGATCCTAATTAATATTTAATAGTTTAAAGAGACAGAACAAAAGTTTGAGAAATAGGCGATAGCCTGACTATAACTTAACTACCATCAGTTGAAGGAATTTCCTCATCAGAATCTTCCTTATACCAGTAAAAGCACAAGTCCAAGCCTTATCCATCTGTGTAAGGGGTAGGAAGTGGAAGAAGGAGAAGAATTTAGTTTTCATCAATGTAGAAAACGCTACATATGGAAACACCTTCCACTGATGTATTTTGGAAACTTATCTAACTTCCCTTTAAGTCTTGAACTCCTCAAGGACAGAAATGATCCTTTGCCTTTCTTTGCATCCCCAGTGCTTAGCACAGTACTTAGCACATAGTAGGTATTTAATAAATTTTTATTGACTAACTGACTGCCTATACTAACCACAGTATCTCAAAGGCAAAGATTTCATCCTAAACTCTCAATTTCTTAATCTTCACAATTGAAATTCCTTCCTTTCTAGACCTTTGTTTAACAACACTGTCACATTATACCTCATTATATATAATAACCAGAACTGTGAGTTCTATTCTCTGATCCTCTCTTCTTCTATCCTCTCTTCTTCACTCTAAGTACAATCTGCTTTTATGGCAATCTTAGTTCCCTTGATCCTTCTGTATTCTTTGAGTTCATCTCACCTGCTTTAACTTTACATATTCTAGTACTCAATTTTAAAAACATCAGTGGCCATTTTAATGATCACTCTCCAGATTCTCTTGACCCCTGGCCATTCACCATTCCTCATCTTTTGCATGAGTATCCTGTTCTCCCATTTAATTTGTCCCCTACTTCAAGGCTGTTGAGCAATGACAGAAACTAAAGTAATAAAAATAGGGCAGCTTAGGGCAATGTATCAAGATTTGGATTCAAAATTTAAAAGCCTGCCTGAATTTAAAGCTTGCTTTTGACCTCTTTGATTATGTGACCTTTAAGCAAGCCACTTCTCAATGTCCTTGAGAAATTTTCCAAAACCATAAGTTGATGAACAGTTGCTGATCTGCATTGATAGAAGGATCTCCTGTGGAGTTTTCCCATACCAAATGAAATCATATGCCTGGACCAAGAATTTTAAATACAAACTTAGGTGAGAGAAATGAATATTTCTCTTATATTAATGACCAATTATTAAGTGAGATTAAGATTTTCCCTAGTTCCTCATTCAGAAATAAGTATTCAGCCAGCCTCTGAAAAATATTACTGATAGAAGAATTTGCCCAAATCCTCAAAGTACATGCTTTTTGATCTTTGGTGGAACTCCATCCAGCAGAATCGAGTCTAAGAGAGTTCTTGTCCTCAGGAAATAAGTCCCTGTCTGTCCTTAGAAATTTCCATTAGAAATTAGGATGACCTAACTTATAAAAAAGGATAACCAACAATAAAGTCTGGGTAGAAATGTATTTTTTGCTCAATTGCTGGAGGTGGCTAAGTTCCATTTTTGAGTCATATTCTGCAGACTTTTTGCCTACCTCCACATAAAATATTGTGTGGGACATAAGAGACCCATGCCCAAAATGACTATTCAGAGATTTCTTGAAGTAGAAAACAGAAAGATTACTTATTGAATCCTCATGAGGATAAGCAGTCCCACCACGAGATAAGGGAAAGTGAAAGCTCACAGTAGGAGGGCTAGAGAATTAGTAGAGATATACAGCTTTTATAGATTTTTTTTACAAGAGATTACATCACAAATTGGGGAGCATTAAGAAGCATGATGCCCCCAATTGAATATTAGACATTGGTGGCAAAATAGATTAGAATGGAATGTTTCAGTTTCCCTGGTTCCTAGGAGAATCATCCATCAGACCTTCAAACTTCAGATTACTAGAGTTTAAACTAGTGTTTAAACTAGTTAAACTAGTGTTAAACAGTGTTTAAACTAATAGTCTAAATATTGATAACATCAAACATTGATAAATGTCATCATCTCAGGTTAAGTAAATCTGTCTAAGGCTTAAGTAAATATTGGCTTACACACATTGTACTTATGCAGGTCATGGAGACACAGAAATAATGAAAGCAAAATACAGAAAAAGAATTCACACATTCCTGTAAGTTCTTCACCTTATCTCTCCATTCCACACAATATCCACCCTCTCTTTGTTAATCAGTCAGCCATCCTCAAGTTCACCCTCTTTTCCAAAGATTTTTTAAGTATTCAGTCTCCTATGATTTATCTTTGGTTTCCAAGAAAAAACTAAATGATCTCTTTATTATTTTAATCATAATTAATAAAATTATTACCTAAAAACTGTGTCTCTCAAACTTTTACTGACAATGCAGATAATCTATCTTTAACAACTATTTTATCATTTCCTACAATATCTATTGATAAACTTCTCTCCTTTTCTCCCCAAGTCTACTTCTTACCCTGATACTTAGCTAGATGACTTTGCTTCCTACTTTAATAAAGTCAGTCTCAGTTCTACCACTTGCTTTTACATCATAGCTACTTTGTAGCCTTCTCCCAAACCTTTTCTGAGTGAATCTTCTCTTTGCAAAAGAGATGAAAAATTCAGCAAAAAACATTTGATAAAATAACCAAAACTAATGATAGACAATATTCTGTTCTTGAAATCTTGTCACCTCTCTGCTTGAAGAAGAACGTAATCTTTTATGCTCCATTTTCTAAACAGCAATAGTTTCTGATTACACTGTAACATGCTGTTATATTCATATGTCAAAAGCATTTTCTATCATTACCTAATTGATATTTCCAGTTCTCTGCTACCACAAAGAGTGCTGTTCTGAAGATTTAAGTATGTATTGATCATGTGTTTTGAGCTTTGTCTTCTTCAGGAAATATTCATAGTGGTGAGATAGCTGGATCAAAGTATATGAACAGTTTAGCTACTTTTTTAAAGCGTAATTTCAAATGAATTTTCAGAATTGTTGTTTTAAACCACAGCTCTTACCCACAATGGTAGTTTTAGTATTATTGTGTATTCAATTACCCACAATTCCTCCAAAACTGACTATTCCAGTTTTGTGCTTTTTTTTTTTTCATGTTTACACAGAGGGAGGTAGGTGGCAAAGTAGGATTATTGAAGGATTTTAAATGCTGCCTTAGACATTTTCTAGCTTGAGTCAGCCTGAGCAAGTTACTAAAACTCTCTTATTCTCAGTTTCCTCATTTATAAAATGAAGATTGTAATAAAGACATCTACTTCTCAGGGTTGTTGTTAGGATAAGATAACAAATGTAAAGTGCTTTGTTACCTTAAAGTGCTATCATTATTATTTTAGTATGGAGCAATTAAGGTTAACTGATTAAGGTTAACTGACTTGTCCAGGGTCACACAGCTAGTAAATATTAGTTTCTGAGCTCAGATTTAAACTCAAGGCTTCCTGACTTCAGGGCTGATGCTATATCCACTGCACCATCTAGCTGCCCTTTGTATTATCATTCTTAATGCCAACTGAGAAAGTATAAGATGAAATATCAATATTGCTTAAATTTGCTTTTTTTTTTTTTTACTTGTAGTGATTTGGAGCACATTTTCTTATTGTCAGTTATAGTTTTCAACTCCTCTTTTAGAAAACTATTATATTTTTTAACTTCATATTTATCAGGCATGCTGCATATATTCCAATATATATTGAATATTAGACTTTTATTAACATTTGGTACAAATGTATTATTTCCCTTCTGGTTTCTATTGCAATTATTTACAATTCTATTTCAATCCTTTTTAAAAAGTATTAAAATTATATATTTTTTCTTTTTTATCATTTATTTGATAAAGAATATATCATTTAACCATAATTGTTAAAAGTTACCTCTTTTTTATTTTCTTTTAATTCTTAAAAATGATGTCCTTATTCTCAACTTGCTAAACTAGAGACTTTAAATGTTGATATTTAGGATTCTCCCTCTTTGTTAAGCTGAGTTATCTTGCCCCCAAAAGAAGAAAATTCTTTTACTCTGTAATGCCTGGTATACATTATTCCATATTTTCTCTGACTCCTGTTTTGATGTAGACTTGGACAAACGGGTTTCTTTGCCACTTATTATGCATGTTCATTATAGAACTGGCATATGGTGGAAAAGCAGTCATGAAATAATGATCAGAATAGTAGCTTAAATCTTAAAATCATGCCCATTAAGCTAATAATATTGAAGGGAATAAACAGATCGTATAATTCTGGCCCATATCCCCTCTTCTCAATCTGAGGAGAGCAGAGTGGCCAAACTTCTGGCCCTAATTTCCTGCTTCCCTTCCTTGAAGGAAATAAAGAATTCCTTAGAAAAAAGGTAGGAGAAGAACCTAGGAATAGCTATTCTAATTTCCTTAAGGTACACAATGACACCCTCATCCTTCATGTGAGAGGATAATCCTCCCTGCACTGGTGAGGAAATCAAAATCATCTTCATCACTCTTTCCATTTAGGCTACTTTACAGGGAGGAAAGTGATTGAAAATCATGTCATTTTTAGTCTGGAAACACTTTTCCCCACTCTCTTTTATCTTTCAAAGGTCACTGGCAGTGGATCAGCAAGCTCACAATATCTCAGATTTGAAAGGGATCTCAAAGATCCCCTAGTTCAAGTCATTGCTAAACGAGCCTAGCCTCTGACCTCTACCTGACAAGTCATCATCCAATTTTTCTTAAAGACTTTCAATTAGGACCAACTCACTCCACTTTTGGATAGTTGTAACAGTTTGAAAGTTGTTCTGTTTTATGTTGAGCTGAAATCTCCTTGTAATTTTCACCTTTTGTTCATAATTCTTTCTCTCTGACCTAATCTTTCATCCACAGAGGAACTTTAAAGTACCTGAAGGCAATCATCATGTCTTCTTTAAGTCTTTTCTTCTTTCCAACTAAACATTACTAGTTCCTTCTGATAACTCTTTTTCTTTATATTTTTAGATGAAATGGGTTAAGTGACTTGCCCTGGGTCACACAGCTAGTGTCTCAGGTCAAATTTGAACTCAAATTCTCCTGACTTCAAGATCAATGCTCTATCTATTGTGCTCTTCTGGTAATCCTTATGCAGTATTATCTCAAGAATCTAATATTCTTATCATCTTCCTACTTATCAATGTTCTTAAATCATAGATCTGAGACCTAAATTCCATATGTGATTTTTATATATAGTTTTATTTTTTATGGTTACACATATAAATTCAATTTTTAACACATTTCCTTTTGAATCATGTTGGGAGAGAAAGATCAGAACAAAAGGAAAAAAGCATTAGAGAAAAAAATAGAAGAAAAAGAAAAAATTGAACATAGAATGTGTTGATTTACTTTCAGTTTCCATAGTTCTCTCTCTGGATGCAGATGGCATTTTCCATCCAAAGTTTATTAGGATTGCCTTGAATCACTGAACCACAGAGAAGAACCGAGTCTTTCATAGTTAATCATTGCACAATCTTGCCATTACTGTGTACAATCTATTCCTGGTTCTGCTCGTTTCATTCAGCATCTGTTTGTGTAAATCTTTCCAGACCTCTCTAAAATCTTCTTGTTCATCATTTTTCATAGAATAATAATATTTCATTACTTTCATATACCATAACTTATTCAGCCATTCCCCAATTGATGGTCACATACTCATTTTCCAATTGTTTGCCACCATAAAAAAAAAGAGATGCTACAACATTTTTGCACATGTGGGTCCTTTTCCCTTTCATGTGTGATTTTTATCAGAGCATAACTGTCACTTTCTTTTTATAAAGACAATACTTCTTATATAGTGGTTTAAGTGGTCACTGTTGCTGTTTAGTTGTTTCTGACTCATTGTAACCGCCTTTGAGATTTTCTTGACAAACATACTTGAGTGGTTTACCCTTTCCTTTTTCAGCTCATTTCACAAATAAGAAAACTGAGGTAAATAAGGTTAAGGGACATGTCCAGAATCAGATAGCAAGTATCTGAAGCTGAATTTAAACTCATAGTTTCCTGACATCAGATTTGGCATTCTGTCCATCTAGCCTAAGTACATTGAATTTACTAGTTTCTTAACTCATATTGAATTTTAGTTCGATATGAACTAAACTCTCATATCTTTTTCAAATGAAATTTTATTTAGCCACAAGTATCATCTTCTATTTCTGAGATTGTTTTCTTTATAAGATTTTTCATTTATTGTTATAAAATGTCATCATCTTAGAATTGTATGAATATTCTCACATATGGAAATCTCTTTAAATCCCAAATCCATCATGCAATGAGATGGTTAGTAACTTGCAGCAGAGTGACTCTATAATCTTTGAGCATGGAAGATCTCAGTTCAAATCCAGTCTCAGACATTCACTTGGCACTTAACCTCTGTTTGCCTGAGTTTCCTCAACTGTAAACTGTTAATAATAGAATTTATTTCTCTGGGCTGTTGTGAAGATCAAATAAGATGATATTTGTAAAAAGCACTGAACATAGTACCCAGTACATAGTAGGTGCTATATAAATTCTTATTTCTCTATGCCTCCTTGCTGTATAACTTGATAAGCTTGTTAATTATATCTAAATCACTACTAAAAACGTTAAAAGAAAAGGACAAGGCTCTGAGGCAAATCCTTTTGAGATTTACTATGAAACTGACATTGGGCCATATATTTCCAAATTGACATTGGTCATTCTTTGGAGTCTGCTAATGTCATCATATCTGTCAGATCTTGCAATACTATAAGGTGCTGTTCTTTAGCCATCATGATATGACCTTATCATGGATAGTTTAGATTCTAGCTCCATATTATTCTTTGTTAATGATTCTATAATCACCATTTTCCTTTTTCTGTTTCCACTTAAAAGTCATTCTTCTAATCAAAGAAAACAGAAAAATCTATGAATTGAACATTTCTGCCTTCTCAGTTATCCATTATCATCATTCCACCCTAGGTAATCATCTCTTCTTTAATCCTCCTCTTTTAAAAAGCAGAGCAAAAAAAAAAATTAAAAAAATTTTGTTATCCTAAGAATTCTTCACTAATCTTAATTCATATTGAAATTTAGCTCCCCAGAAAAGCACTTGTAAGGCATTACAGGATGCTGAGCCAGTCATTAGGGTTTGGGGGCTAAGGAGGAGGGAAGGCTATGCCAGGGTTACTCTTTAGGGATTCTATTTATCTGGAGCTCTCAAAGAAGAGGAAGGGACAATTATCGTACTATAAAATGTCAAACTAAGGCTAATAATTATTAGTCTTATCCCAGCTCTTTTTTTGATTCTCATTTACTTCATGGATGAGCTTACCTTGTGAGAATTTCCCACTTAGCTAGTGAGCCATTAGATTAATTAGATTAATGTTCAAATACAGATAGAATCTGAAATGTCCCTGTTTTAGAAGCTCCCAGTATACAGCAACAGTGTGACATAAATGCTAGAAAATTGGCTGATATGCATAAAAGTACAGTGATTTGCTAAGAGATTAACAACACTAAATATCAGAGGTAAGATTTGCACCCAGGTCTTCCCAATTATGTCCAAATAAATCTGTTAATTCTTTTAAAATACTTTTGCTTAAATATGTTTTGCAAAAAAAAAATTCATACACATACATACACACATATGTAAAAATAAAATCATCCAATCTTTGGTCCCCATTCCCTGTTTTGATTTATGAGCTAACCCCCTATATATTTTGGGGTTTGGTTATATATCATTGCTCTTAAGCCTTCATCTGAAAGGCAATCTGATTTAATTCATTTGTAATTTTATGAAATATTTATGAGACCCTGAATCAAACATATGGTGTATTCCCATTGCCAGCTAATTCAAGAATTCATTTTTTTTAAGTCATCGAATTCATTCCTTGTCAATCTGGACCATTTGCTGTTCATGCTTCAGTTCCTTTACAACACTTAGGTGATGCTGGCTGTTTTTCTTTCAAAATAGTTGTTCCATTATTTTAGTAAAATTATTCAGGCCCTAGCTTGCAGGAACTAAAACTGTCTGATTTACCTTACCCAAGTGGCCTATTTCAGGATTGAGGCCTGTCTCTTAGGAACAGGGACAAACAGGGACTATTTATCTTGTTGCTCCAGTGCTGAAGGTAAATCTCCTTCCCCGTGGAGGAATTTGCTGCTGAAAAACAGTCCCAAGCACTCTCAGGAAAGAATTGCCTAAATCATACTGGAAAATACTCAATGAATATGGTTCAGAATTTAGAAAAGAATATTATAAATCATGACTTTTTGGGTTTAATTTTAGGACTTGAACTTCTCTGTATATAGTGCTAACAGTCAGTTAATTTGATCAAGTCAGTCAATCGATCTGCAAATTCAGGGGAAGGGTGTGGGAGAGAAGTCCATCCAACCATATAGGTGGCAGAATTGACCAGAGAAGTCAATCAAGACAGCTCAATCAATAGTGATAATCCCTAGAGGCTTCAATCTCTGTTTTGAAGGATATGTAAATTCAGCTCTGCTAGACTGAATAAAGAAAAGATAATGCAGATGTGGCAGACAACTATTAAAAAAAAAAAAAAAAACAAGCATTTGAGATACAAAGAAAGGCAAAAATAAGGTCTCTCCCCTGAAGAAGCTCAACATGCTAATGGAAGAGACAACATGAAGAAAATTCTATATATAAGATATATACAGTACAAATGGAAGATCATCTCAAGGAAAAGGCACCAGCAAATGGTGGGGATGAAGATGGAAGATAAGGAAAGGACTCCTACAGAGAGAGATTTGAGGTGAGTCTTAAAAGAGACCAGGAAAGCTAAAAGGCAGAGATGAGAAGGAAGAGTATTCCAGACAGAAAGAGAAGAGACCTAATGTGAGTAACATTGATTTCTGTTGCTATTATTGTTACATATTACATTATATTAGCGCATAAGTTCTGCCACACACAACCCTTTCACACTATGCAAATGGACCTTTTGCAGACAAAAAGAAGTGAAAACAACTTCCTTCATTTGAAAAAAAAAGTAACACCTCCTCAAAAGTTATTCTGTTACAGTTATCAAATGTAATTTTGGACTTTTAAAGATTCTACCAGCAAAGTAGTCTGTTTTGGCAGCCCCTACCAAGCTGCAAATTCTTCTAGTCTAGGAATAGTGATAGACTACATTTCTGTCATCCAAGGGCCAGCCGAGCTAAAAGTGGAGAGGCCCTTTGCCAGATTCATGCAGAATAAGAAATATCTCTACATGACAACTGGCCAAAAAAAAAAAAAAAAAAAACCCGCTAAGCTATGGAATGGTTGTGACATGTGTTAGCAAAGAATAGACTCAAAATGATGACTTAATCAATCAGAACCATGTGCCACAACACTGTCCTAGGTGCTGGAGTTTACATTCTAACAGGCAAGATAGCAAGTATCTCTGAATATATACAGCATAAATATAAAACAAACAAATACAAACGTGTACAAAGTACTTAAATACAAGATATTTGGGGGAAACACTAAGCATTTGGAAGGATTAGCAAAGACTTCGTGAAGATGTTATATGAGCTTAAGTCACAAATCCTTGGATATTGAAGTAATACAAATATTCTACTCTCATTCTCTGTTCTCTATAATATTCAGTGTTTTCATGAAACATTCAGATACTTCAGTTTGGATTCTTCAGATTTCCTGCCATTGTAGGCTTGGTTAGAAGAAGTCTTTTCTAAGGTGATCCTACATAATCACAGAGATTGAAATCTATCCAGTGACTTGGAAGTCTAACAAGACTGATGGTCAAAGCTTGCTGATGAACTCAATTGTAATGGACTTTAATTTCCTAATAGTGCTAGCCAGGTGGGTTTTGCAACAGCTGAGGCTTCTAGGTGATCTGGTATATCGGATCATAGCCAGGACTTTCTGAAATGTTCTCCTGTTCTAAAACAATCACTCAGCTAGCAACACTTGACAAATACCCCAAAAAGATGGAAGCTCTAATAGAGGATTTAAAGGAAAGAGGAGAATTAATTTCTACAATGAAGGAACTTTTTGAGTAGAAACCTGACCTAGGTGATAGAAGGCTGGCATTGGATTTGGAAAGACCTAGATTCAAGTCCTACCTCTAACACATATTAGCTGTATGATCATGGGACAAATTACTTCAGTGCTTGATATTTGAGGATAAACTCTCTAAAACACTGAGTTACAGATGAGTTGCATTGGCAACAGTTTTCACCCTAGAAGTTACCCATGTCAATGAAATCACGGGTTTAGAATAAGGAAGGAGAAAGGGAAGAAAGAAAAGAGCTCACTTTCTCTAAATCAACTAAATCCTCTTCTCAGAGTTTTTCTAATCATGTGCAATATCTCTTTGGCCTTTTCTGTCATATTCTATGTCCTGACATTCTTGGGAACATACCAATCAGAACCTGTGTGTATTGTTAGGACTTTGTCTTTATTATTTTGTTTTCTTCTCTAATGACTGCATTTCAGAGATACCTTGAGATTCCTTCTCAAGTTCAAAGTGTCATGAGAAGAGATAGCACAGAGGGCCAACCCTAAGAGTCTGGAAGGCCCAAATCCAATTCTGTACCTGACACACACAACAGTGCCTCATAAAAGTTTCTATGCAGGAACTCTTTCTACAAAAGTGGATTTACCAGTTTGGATAATGCAAAATTAAACAATAATAAATAAATCATTGTATGAATGATGTGGCTCTGTATGACATCAGTGGCACAAGTTCCTCACCTGTCTCTCCACCTCAGGTATCCTTCAAAGGAGCTATTTTTCATAGTATTATATTTGTTATGATCAAGCATCACTATAGAGAGCAAAGTTTGCTGAGCTGGACTTTCTATCCTCCCAAATAGAAAAAGAAATACTTGTTTCCTTCTAGCTATGCCTTTCTCCCTCCACTGAGCTGGTTTAAGGGCTTAATTTTCTCTTGGATCATCTCC
This sequence comes from Antechinus flavipes, assembly GCF_016432865.1. NCBI lineage: Eukaryota > Metazoa > Chordata > Mammalia > Dasyuromorphia > Dasyuridae > Antechinus > Antechinus flavipes. The sequence goes on along the minus strand of NC_067403.1, from coordinate 88,622,806 downwards.
TTTCCCACCCCTTCCTCTCCACGTTAGAGATATTTCTTGCCTAACTTACAGTTAAAATGACCCAGTTATAGCTAACAATAAGCTTGCGGCTTTAGCATAAGAACAAGGACCTAAATCCATGTGGATCATTTTCTCTGCAATTTCAGGGAGCTTAATAACAGAGGTTATTAACAAAATAATCACAGCTCAGTGCTCCCAGACAAGAATTGAAGTCTGATCATTAGGACAGCCTTGGTCCTCTGACCTATTTAAATTCTTAGATATTCAAGCCTATCATTGGTGTGACCCAGTTTGCCCTCTCAATATGCAATTATGACTTAAAAGCAATGAAGATCGGTCTTATCTTTATCTTGAGGAAGTCAGTTTTTTAAGTATAAATGAAAACTGCACAGAAGAAAAGAAACAGAACTTTCTATTTAAATGTTTGCCTTTTTAGATTGACAGAGAGGGAGAGGAGGGGGAAAGGCATTTCACTTGCTGCTTAAAATCTCAGGAGGGAACATTTTCATGGCCTTTCAGTAGAATTCTTTCAATGAGTGGCATGGTGAGCCAGGGGAAGCCACAGCTACTCTGTGTTCACTGACAGTCTCTATTAAGTGAGTCCTATGGCTGCCGCCCTCTTTATGTTCTATCTCTCTATTGTGTGGCTAATGCAAAGTTCTCATCTCAGTGAAAACCCCACCCTCTAGCTCAGTCTACAAAAGCTATATTCTACCAGGACCCTAGTGAGTGTTTCAAAACTATTTCTTTTGTCCATGAAGGAAAAAGTCAAACATTTATGAATATCCTGGAATCTAATCTTTATGAGAATCAGAGAAAACTTCCTTCCCCTAGAAAGGAAAGCATGAAGTAAGTGAGATATCTAAGACATCCTTGTCTATGGAAAAGAAAGAAGTGGAGAACCAATTAGTTGCACCCCAGTGAGATTCTTTAATGTGGGAAAACCTATTTATCCCTGCACTGAATTGGGGGAGGGAGAAGCTGCTTGATTTCTCAAGTAGGAGGTAATATGAAATGATTGTGGGGATAGATCAAAGGAAAGATTTTTTGAGGATGAAGGAGTCATGAACATGTAAGGCAGTAGAGAAGCAGCCAGTATACTAGGAGAATTTGAAGGTAAATAGAGGATAGGGACGATAGAGGAGAAGTTGGGATAGAATGGGATCATTTGTGCACATAGTGAGGTTTGCCTTGGTAAACCTATGTGAGACAAGAGTAAAAGTGTCTAGGTGATCTGCTGCAGAGGGAGAAAGAGGGAACTTTAGGCTAAGGATATCATTTTTTTCAGTAAAATTTTAGGCAAGGTCTTCAGCCAAGAAGGTAGGGGGAAAGGGAGTCATAAGAAGTTTGTGGAAGTATGAAAAGGTTTAGAACAGTCATTATGATGAGTGGGATAATGAGTTAATTAGGGAATGTAAAATGATTATTTTGCAGCAATAAGAACCCAGGTGAGGTATGTAACATAAATTGTTCCATTTTATGTTCAGCCAGTTCTGCCAAGGAAGAACATGAAGGCTGTGTCATCAAGAGGAAATCAGCTCTCTATGAGAGTCAGAGGACAAAAAGAACAGGAGAGGAAAAGGTTTAAGCTGAAAGCCAGATTTTTTTTTCCCTATGAAGCAGGTATTCAGAGAGCACAATAGAAGGATAGGATAATTTTAGAGTCAGACATTGGAAGGATTGCATTGAAGAGAACCTTAAAGAAGAGGTATTACCCTCGATTTTGTCAGTGCTCCATAAGAAGCAGGGACCTTTCTGTCTGACTTGCAGCTATGTTTCATATGTTGTCTCTTCCATTAGAAAATGAGTGCCTTCAAAGCAAGACTGCCTTATTTTTCTATTTGTATCCTCAAGGCTTAGCAAAGTATTTTGTTAAGTGAATAATAGGTGATTAATAAATGCTTTATTCATTTACTCATTCAATCAGAATTTAATGGTTACTGGTCTTCTTTCTAAGAAAGTTAATATTAATGAAGTCTCATTAATATCTAAATTCCTAGATCTTGAAATAAAATATTTTCATCAATTACCACTACATCTCAATGTTAACTCTCCTCTGCTGATGCTTACAATAGAAGATAAAAATGATATTGGAATTTCTGATTCAACAAACCTCTCTCTCTCAAGAAGCTCGTAGTCTAATGAAGGAAACAATATACAAACAGTTATGCACAAACAAGCTATAGATACGATAAATTGGAGAATATCAATAGAGGGTAGAAACTGAAACTAATAGATTTAATGAAAGGTTTCCTGTAGGAGATAGGATTTTAGCTGTAACTTGACAACTAGGGAAGTCAGTAGATAGATATGAGAAGGTAGAAAAACCAATCAATCAATCAATCAATCAACATTTATTAAGCACCTACTATGTACCAGGCAGTAAAGTGCTAGACTGTCGGGATAAAAAAAAAAGAGAGAGATAAAAGAGTTTCTGCTCTCAAGAAACTTACAGGAATGGGGTGGCAGTCAGTAAAAATGCCTGGAGTCTGAAAACAGAATTCCATTCAAGGAACAGTAAAGAGGTCCATGTTAGTGGGCTGTAGAGTATATTGGGACCCATGGTGTAAGGTATAAGAACACTGGAAAGAAGATTATTAAAGACTTTGAAAGCTAATTTGGCGGCAGAGTAGATGATGAAAATTAGTCTATCATCAAAACTCTATTGTAGGAGTTACCACGTTGGTAACACATTCAGCATACTATCGTCAACTATGTTTTATAGTATGTTTGTTTGACTTCCACATAACATGAAATTTATGCCATTGACAGAAGATGGGTCTTATGTTTCTCCTTGAGAGACATAACGATTGATGATTTCATAGCAGCCAAACTTTTACAGGTAGCCACCAAGAAGTATATTGGCCATGGGGAAACAATAGTTTTTCCTTTTTTTTTTTCTTTTTTTTTTTTACAGAAAGTTTTTTGTAAGTTATAGTGTAGATAGAAAGGACAGTGTGTAGTACAGGAAATGGCAACCTGCACATTTCATACTAAAGATGGTGCCATATAAGACAATTACTGCAAACCTCCCTTCTTGTCACCAATCTTGTAGGTGCCCCAACAAGGTAGTTAGGGGTCAGCATATGCTGCTTTATTCCAGCTAGGATATCTATCAGCTAGGATATATTTCCACCAGATTTTGTGAGAATGGACAGCCAGTATCAATCAATTAAAATCCATTTATTAAAGGGGAATCTGACAAAAACAAAATAGTCCATGCCTTCAAGAAGAAAAGAAACAACATATACATATATCAATATAGATAAAACATAAAAAAACAAATATAAGATAATTCCAAGGTAGAAGCACTATTGTGTGGTGATGGGAGGAGGGCAGAAAAGTTCTCTTTAAGCCATGGCACTTGAACTGAGCTTAGAAGTAATCTGGAACTCTAAGAGGCACAAGGGAAAAAAGGAATGTCTTCTACGCATTGGGGACAGCCTATGTAAAGGCATGGGAGTTAAGAAATTGAATGGCTCATATGAGGTACAACAAGAAGGCCAGATTAGCAGGACAATAAAATGTTTTGTGCTATAGATGTGGGGAGGGTGAATTGGAATCAATTTGAGGAGGGCTTTAAATGCCCTTTGTTTTTTATCCTGGATCAAGAAGAAGTCATTAGAGTTCAATGAAAACAAAAATGGCATAGTCAGAACCCTCATCATGTCTTGCCTAATTATTGAAAAGTTCTTCTGATTATTCTCTTTGCTTCAAATCTCTCCCCATTTCATTGAGTTCATATTTTCCTTAAGGACAAATCTCAATATGTCACTCAACAAATTCTAGTAGATGACTATTGTTTTGAATCAAATATAAATTTTCCATTTAGCTTTTAAAATTAATTATCTGGTCCTAACAGATCATTCTATTTAACTGTTTGCCTTTTTAGATTGACAGAGAGGGAGAGGAGGGGGAAAGGCATTTCACTTGCTGCTTAAAATCTCAGGAGGGAACATTTTCATGGCCTTTCAGTAGAATTCTTTCAATGAGTGGCATGGTGAGCCAGGGGAAGCCACAGCTACTCTGTGTTCACTGACAGTCTCTATTAAGTGAGTCCTATGGCTGCCGCCCTCTTTATGTTCTATCTCTCTATTGTGTGGCTAATGCAAAGTTCTCATCTCAGTGAAAACCCCACCCTCTAGCTCAGTCTACAAAAGCTATATTCTACCAGGACCCTAGTGAGTGTTCCAAAACTATTTCTTTTGTCCATGAAGGAAAAAGTCAAACATTTATGAATATCCTGGAATCTAATCTTTATGAGAAGCAGAGAAAACTTCCTTCCCCTAGAAAGGAAAGCATGAAGTAAGTGAGATATCTAAGACATCCTTGTCTATGGAAAAGAAAGAAGTGGAGAACCAATTAGTTGCACCCCAGTGAGATTCTTTAATGTGGGAAAACCTATTTATCCCTGCACTAAATTGGGGGAGGGAGAAGCTGCTTGATTTCTCAAGTAGGAGGTAATATGAAATGATTGTGGGGATAGATCAAAGGAAAGATTTTTTGAGGATGAAGGAGTCATGAACATGTAAGGCAGTAGAGAAGCAGCCAGTATACTAGGAGAATTTGAAGGTAAATAGAGGATAGGGACGATAGAGGAGAAGTTGGGATAGAATGGGATCATTTGTGCACATAGTGAGGTTTGCCTTGGTAAACCTATGTGAGACAAGAGTAAAAGTGTCTAGGTGATCTGCTGCAGAGGGAGAAAGAGGGAACTTTAGGCTAAGGATATCATTTTTTTCAGTAAAATTTTAGGCAAGGTCTTCAGCCAAGAAGGTAGGGGGAAAGGGAGTCATAAGAAGTTTGTGGAAGTATGAAAAGGTTTAGAACAGTCATTGTGATGAGTGGGATAATGAGTTAATTAGGGAATGTAAAATGATTATTTTGCAGCAATAAGAACCCAGGTGAGGTATGTAACATAAATTGTTACATTTTATGTTCAGCCAGTTCTGCCAAGGAAGAACATGAAGGCTGTGTCATCAAGAGGAAATCAGCTCTCTATGAGAGTCAGAGGACAAAAAGAACAGGAGAGGAAAAGGTTTAAGCTGAAAGCCAGATTTTTTTTCCCTATGAAGCAGGTATTCAGAGAGCACAATAGAAGGATAGGATAATTTTAGAGTCAGACATTGGAAGGATTGCATTGAAGAGAACCTTAAAGAAGAGGTATTACCCTCGATTTTGTCAGTGCTCCATAAGAAGCAGGGACCTTTCTGTCTGACTTGCAGCTATGTTTCATATGTTGTCTCTTCCATTAGAAAATGAGTGCCTTCAAAGCAAGACTGCCTTATTTTTCTATTTGTATCCTCAAGGCTTAGCAAAGTATTTTGTTAAGTGAATAATAGGTGATTAATAAATGCTTTATTCATTTACTCATTCAATCAGAATTTAATGGTTACTGGTCTTCTTTCTAAGAAAGTTAATATTAATGAAGTCTCATTAATATCTAAATTCCTAGATCTTGAAATAAAATATTTTCATCAATTACCACTACATCTCAATGTTAACTCTCCTCTGCTGATGCTCACAATAGAAGATAAAAATGATATTGCAATTTCTGATTCAACAAACCTCTCTCTCTCAAGAAGCTCGTAGTCTAATGAAGGAAACAATATACAAACAGTTATGCACAAACAAGCTATAGATACGATAAATTGGAGAATATCAATAGCGGGTAGAAATTGAAACTAATAGATTTAATGAAAGGTTTCCTGTAGGAGATAGGATTTTAGCTGTAACTTGACAACTAGGGAAGTCAGTAGATAGATATGAGAAGGTAGAAAAACCAATCAATCAATCAATCAACATTTATTAAGCACCTACTATGTACCAGGCAGTAAAGTGCTAGACTGGCGGGATAAAAAAAAAGAGAGAGAGATAAAAGAGTTTCTGCTCTCAAGAAACTTACAGGAATGGGGTGGCAGTCAGTAAAAATGCCTGGAGTCTGAAAACAGAATTCCATTCAAGGAACAGTAAAGAGGTCCATGTTAGTGGGCTGCAGAGTATATTGGGACCCATGGTGTAAGGTATAAGAACACTGGAAAGAAGATTATTAAAGACTTTGAAAGCTAATTTGGCGGCAGAGTAGATGATGAAAATTAGTCTATCATCAAAACTCTATTGTAGGAGTTACCACGTTGGTAATACATTCAGCATACTATCTTCAACTATGTTTTATAGTATGTTTGTTTGACTTCCACATAACATGAAATTTATGCCATTGACAGAAAATGGGTCTTATGTTTCTCCTTGAGAGACATAATGATTGATGATTTCATAGCAGCCAAACTTTTACAGGTAACCACCAAGAAGTATATTGGCCATGGGGAAACAATAGTTTTTCCTTTTTTTTTTTTTTTTTTTTTTTTACAGAAAGTTTTTTGTAAGTTATAGTGTAGATAGAAAGGACAGTGTGTAGTACAGGAAATGGCAACCTGCACATTTCATACTAAAGATGGTGCCATATAAGACAATTACTGCAAACCTCCCTTCTTGTCACCAATCTTGTAGGTGCCTCAACAAGGTAGTTAGGGGTCAGCATTTGCTGCTTTATTCTAGCTAGGATATATTTCCACCAGATTTTGTGAGAATGGACAGCCAGTATCAATCAATTAAAATCCATTTATTAAGGGGGAATCTGACAAAAACAAAATAGTCCATGCCTTCAAGAAGAAAAGAAACAACATATACATATATCAATATAGATAAAACATAAAAAAACAAATATAAGATAATTTGTGTGGTAATGGGGAGGAGGGCAGAAAAGTTCTCTTTAAGCCATGGCACTTGAACTGAGCTTAGAAGTAATCTGGAACTCTAAGAGGCACAAGGGAAAAAAGGAATGTCTTCTACGCATTGGGGACAGCCTATGTAAAGGCATGGGAGTTAAGAAATTGAATGGCTCATATGAGGTACAACAAGAAGGCCAGATTAGCAGGACAATAAAATGTTTTGTGCTATAGATGTGGGGAGGGTGAATTGGAATCAATTTGAGGAGGGCTTTAAATGCCCTTTGTTTTTTATCCTGGATCAAGAAGAAGTCATTAGAGTTCAATGAAAACAAAAATGGCATAGTCAGAACCCTCATCATGTCTTGCCTAATTATTGAAAAGTTCTTCTGATTATTCTCTTTGCTTCAAATCTCTCCCCATTTCATTGAGTTCATATTTTCCTTAAGGACAAATCTCAATATGTCACTCAACAAATTCTAGTAGATGACTATTGTTTTGAATCAAATATAAATTTTCCATTTAGCTTTTAAAATTAATTATCTGGTCCTAACAGATCATTCTAGTCTCATCAGTTGCTGCTACTCCTCTTTCACTAAATGATTCAGCCAAACTGAGTTTCTCAATGTTTCTATACTCAGCACCCTATATTGCAACTTCATGCCTTTTAATCTTTGTACTGGATGTTCCTTATGTCTGAAATATACACTTTCCTCAACTCTAAAAAAACTCTTCATTCAAGACACAGCTCAAAAATCATGGTCCCCTGGTGCCCTTTTTGTTTTGTATATACTTGTATGGCCCTGTTGGAATATTTAAGGTTTTTGTGAGTACAGATACCCAGCACCTAGTACAATGCATGATATAAAGGAAGCACTTTATATTTGCAGAATGACCCATGTCCTCGCTCTTTTAGGGAAAACTCCTTAATAATGGCAAGAATAATGTGGTCAGAACCTTGATTTAACTTTTCAAAGACCAAAAAGACCCTGGTGAAATATATCAACAGATACAGCTTTTGAATAGTAGCCACTGAATGGGAAACTCCCAATATATTAGAAGAAAAGGGAAAGGGGAAGGGGAAGAAGAAAGGAAAAAAGAAAGAAAAAAGGGAAAGGGAAAGGAGAAAGAAATTAGTATTTATTCTGCACTGTGTAGAGGGCCTGAACTTTGGACAAGTACACTTGAAACAAGATGTTAACTTAGTGGAATTGATGAGATGATTGTTCTCTAGTTCACATATATACTTAGTACTTAGTATGGTGATGTCATGGTTCTCTAAGTTCACACATAATCAGTATACTGTAATGATATAATTACAATAAGATATATAAGGGTTAAGAAGGATTGAAAAATAGACAATCTATTATTGATGGTGACTCTCATACTTCCTGCACCAAGATCAAGACTGGGCCAGAATAAAGAATCTAGACTCTATTCTTGACCATTCTCATGTTGTCTATCCTGCTGAGACCAAGGCCCTTCCCAAGGACCTCCAGAAAGCTTGCTCAAACAATACAGCACTGCACTTTGCAAGTATTAGATCATTTGATCCCAACAACAACCATATGAAGTAGATGCCATTATCCTTTTTTTACAATTGAGGAAACTGAGGCAACCAGTACCTAAATAACTTGCCCATAGTCACACAGCCAGTGTCTGAGATCAAATTTGAACTCAGGACTTTCTACTGGAACCAATACGCTATCCACTTTAGGATCCGTCTACACTGAGGATCAGGAATTTGAATCCCGACCAATTCTATTGCACTTATTTTATTCCCCAAGGAACCCAATAAAAATGAAAGAATTCATTTATCATCCATCCTAAAAGAAAAATTTCATTTTCACAACTACGTGATCATGAATAAGATATGTATATAAAGATCATTGCTTATGTTCAATGAACTCTTGAATAAAACATATATATGTAATATTCCCAATTTTTCAACAGGAAATGGTCCCACTGCCAACGAAGTGACCCACTTCATCACTTGCTTTGGAGAAAAAAAAAAAAGTAGAGCAGATCTTGGATAGGTGAGAGAGTATCTGCTCCACTACATATACTGACAAATAGCAAAATGACCAATGACTAGCAAAGTCAAGCACCAAGCACCAGGGACAGACAGGAGTCAATGTACCTTTACTGTTCATGTGCATAACAATTAAAAGTCAGCAAAATCATGTATTTATTTAACTTTTAGGAAGAAACTTATGTAGCAGAAAAGGAGAAAGTGGGACCTTCTCTGTGTAGTGAGGAGTCCATCTGTTTAGGAGCTTAAATTTGTGTAAAAGGAAGGGAAGCAGGATGGAATCTAGCCTCTTCATTCTCTCCCCATTTCCAGAAAAGATTTTCATTCCTACCAAGAAGGAAAGCAGGTAACTCGGGCCAAAGGCCACCATTTTGCTCTGCTCAAAGAGAGCAGGTACTAAATTAACTTATCTATGTATTTCCTTAAATATTATTAGTTTGGGAGATATGATTGTGTTCTATCTAATTTTTGATCACTTTGTCTTTTGGGGTAGGGGAGGAACCCTAAGCTCTATATCCAAAGCCTACCCTTTCCCACTTAATGCTAATTCCACAATACCCAACATAGTAAATAACAAAGAAATCCATTCATCTAAATTATATGTTTTTTTTTTTAAAGAGGTATTTTAGGAGACTATATACCAGAAAATACAGAGTAAAGGAGCTCTCCCATTGGAAGCAAGATAACTCAGCTCAACCAAGAGAACATCCTAGTTCTCACCCAAAGGGAATAATTACTGATAGTTCCAGAGTAACAAACTGGAAGTAGGGGGCTTGATGGAGATCACCTTCTTCAAACAGATGTCAGTCTTTTCCTTCCTCAATTTGAAGTGAGATTGACCTCTTCAATTTTCTCTCTCAAAACTAGAAGCCAAGAGTACCCAAGGTGATATCACTTGAAGGAGACTAGAAGTTTTATGAGTCAACTGGCCGACTTGCCAACTCTGCCATGTTCCTCAAGCAAAGCAGGGCCTTAATCTCCACCAATAAGAAGAGAGTCCCATATCAGTGGGTTTTAAGATAAGGTTTATATTCCTTCTTTGGGCCAAAATTCTTTATAGTCCCTTGCAAAAATCACCTGGGGCAGGTCCAAAATCAATAAATATAAAGGATAAATACAAATATCAGCACTTTAAAATGAGGATGATTTTCCTAATGCAAAATCAACAACTTTTGGTACTATTGAAGCTGAAGGGGAAAAAAGCCAACTAACAGTACCTGTGATAGACATGACATCTAGGAGAATATTACAATGATAATATGCCTTATTGCATTTATGATACATATAACATAAGCACAAATCAGAAGTATAGCCAATCTCAACTTTAGAAGTGGTGACATTCCTAGAAAATGGAATGAAAGTCAAAAGGAAGAATGCTGATACATTGAACTTATGGAAAATAGTGGTCAAGGTTCCTGCAATCACCAAAAATCTATAATCTTTCCTAGATATTACTGAAAAACACTTTTCTACAAATAATTATTTATAGCAAAAACATTAATTCTGATAGTATGCACTTTTCCTAACACATTAAACTTGAAAGATCCCATATGATTCAGTACACAAAATAAAATGGGTAACATGCAAAACATTTTTCCCTAGTAATTCCCCAGAATTCTATGACCTTTTCTGCAAACACCTCAATTTAAATATATATATGTAATATATATATATATATGTATATATATATATTTCAAACAGTATCTACTTTTCATAACACATGAAATCTACAGTATCATATAATTTTTAAACTATATAAAAAATAAAATTCTTAATATTAAGACATTTTTAATCTGAATCTTATCTTCCACTATGTCAGATGGTGGCATGAGAGCATTGTACTATATACTATACTACTATAAACCTGTCTAGCTTTGTCATCTCCGAAAACCACAGAAGAAGTTGCTAAAATATTAGTTGCTTCTGTCAGAAGTCGTTGAGTCTGGTGAGTTCTTGACATCACTTTTGACCTTCTGTCCTAGAATGAAGGACACATCAGCTTGAAATAATCTTTCAGTGATGTATGCTTCCTGTGCCATCTGAGATCCTCAAGAGTCTCAAGTTATGTGAGTTATGACTCAAGTTATAGTAGAAGTGTATTGACATTTAACCTTGTGGCTATGATAGATGATGAAATTGGCAGCCATAATGCCTTTAGCCAAATTGCAGACATTACAGATTGAATTTTATCTAACATCATTATTTTCTAAGTCAGCTGCATCACGGACTTTGCATACATGGGCTTAAAACCCAACCTTTGGAAAGCATAATTGCAACACAAAAGTTGAGTTTTAAAGGCAAACAGTGAAAATCTACAATGAATACACAGGAAGCTCTTCACAATAGTAAAGTGAACAAGACCAGTGAAATAACTCTGATTTACTTTTTCTACTGCTCATTGCCATTATCTACCTGAAAGTGAAAGTGAAGTTGATAATAAAAATTATGCAAATTCTTTAAATCATGAAAGTTGAAATGGGAATGTTAAAAAATTGATTATACATTCATATGCATAGTACACAGAAGTCAATCAAAAGCAGTAAGCATGACTAACTTACAAAACAAAGCTATCTAGCTGTAACACTAACAATAGATTTATATAAAAATATAACTTATCAATAAGCAGTTCCATACACTCAAAACAATCAGCAGACACCACTACAACATGAACAAAACACCAAACAATCACATGAATGTAACAGTAATATAAAATAAGGATTCTAAATGTCCATCAATTCCTGCATGTATCATACACATTTGTAATTATATTCACATGACCAAGCTCTAGTATTGCCATCTAAAGACTACATCTTCAGGTTTACATATAACAATTTAATCTAGTGACTGGTCTACCAAACCTAGTTCTCCTGCCACTGTTCTCTGCTCCTATTAGCTTCCAGAACTAATCATCAGACTGGACTAATCATCAGAATAATTATAGATTTGTGTGTCCATTCCTAAATTCACAGTCATTCTAGTATTTGAACTCAACTATGCTCAAAGGACTATAAAATTGTACATACCTTTTGATCCAACAATACATTGAATCTATATCCCAAAGAGATCACCAAAAAAAGAGAAAAGGACACCATGCACAAAAATATTGATAGCAGCTCTTTAGGGGCAAAAAAAATGAGGAATTCAGGGATACTCATCAATTGTGGAATAGCTAAGCAAGTTGTGGCGTATATCACGAAATATTATCATTCTACCAAAAATGATGTGCAGGCTGATTTCATAAAAACTTGGAGACTTTCATAAACTGATGCTGAAAAAAAAAAAAACAGGAGGACATTGTGCACAGTAAAAGCAAAGTCGTGGCATGATCAACAATGAGAGATTTGGCTCTTATCAGCAACACAATAATTCAACACAATTCCAAAAGATTCATGATAGAAAATGCTATCCACATCCAGAGAAAGAACTATGGAGTCTGTATGTAGATTGAAACATACTATTTTGATTTTTTTATTTTTTCTTTCTTGCAATTTTTCCCTTTTGTTTTGATTCTTCTTTTACAACATTAATAATGTGCAAATATGTTTTATATTATTATATATGTATAACCTATGCCAGATTCTTTGCTGCCTTGAAGGAGATTAAGAAGCAAAGGAAGGAAAAAAATTGAAACTCAAAAGTTTATAAAAGTGAATGGTGAAAACTTTTTTTAAAGTATTTTGAGATCCATGGGTTGACTCTGTACCTAGAAGTCTCCATAGCATGAAAGTAGTTACCTCTGGATTCAGTTCTACTATGCATGATAATTACATAGTTCCTTCGTGGTTGCATCACTTTCAGTACCCACATATGGAACTTTATACATCTGGAAGACAGTCTCTTTTTCTCAGTCCTTTTCTAGACAAGTATCTATCAGTTCTCTCCACCTGCTCATTAGGAAGTCCATCTCGGACTATTTTGTAAATAGACAATTTGCCAATTCTCTCCAGTATCTTGTATGGTTTAGCTTTTCATGAGTCAGCTGATTTGTAAGTCTCTTGAATTAACAAAATAGGCTTATTCTTATTTTCTACAGATATAAGAAACTGGTAGCATCTACTACACAAGTCTAAAAATGAAAACTATGCCTATCTAATCGCTATCAGATAATTCAGAGAATTTTGCACACATGGCATAATGTACTGGTCCACTTTAGTCCTTTTGTTCAAAGTTCAGTAATCAACACAAATCTATATCTTTCCCTTTTTCTTAGGTGCCAAAGTACAGATGAGACACAAGGATTCCTGAATTTTGTGATGATGCCATTAAACTGTATTTCATTGATATTGTTTCTTAGATGTTCCATTATAGATAAAAGAAGCCTCCTAAATCTTTCTCTGAATAGTCTGGAATTGCTGAGCTATGTTCGGTATCTTGCACTTCAAGCATTAACCCACATCTGCTCATGTAATGAGGGCACACCTGTCTTCTTGCTAAATTCCAACCTCAACCTAGCCTTCTTTTCTTGAGGTACTAGGGACTTCCCAAAGTCAAATATCTCAAAATCCAGCCCAGAAGGTAAATAGTTAGGGCTCCTATGACATTCACTGGAAACTTTTGCTTCTATTCTCTTGTAAGCTTCTGCATGAATAGACAAAGTGTGCAAGTGTGAAGTCCCAGGTTGTCACTTTTAGTATCCTGCTCAAATTTTGAAAAGATCAAAATTAGTTCTGATCAGTACTGACACTACAAAAAGAGTTGGAAAGTCTGGGCATGCCTACTTTTCTGTTAACAAAAATGATTTTTTTTTTGGGGGGGGGAATTTCAAACTCACTTGGATGTGTCCCACAAGTCTATCAATCAAATAAAGTATAAGCCCTGTCATAGGCCTTTAAAGATATTTTATCCAAATATCTGCCATAAGATTGCAAGATGATGGTACTTTGAGATCCCCTGCCCAGAAAAACATTGCAGTCCTCATTCTCAATTTTTACCATCACTTTCTACAAAATCCTATGAGTTCATCTGGAATAGACCCATAGGGAATTGAAGATCAGGTCAGTATGACTACACTTGGAGGCCCAAAGTAACATCTTTCCCTGGTCTTGGTCCAGTTTCCCAAAATGTTTCAAAAGATGTTTAACTTCTTCATAATCAAAGTTGCATTCTTTTGCCAGTGTAGCCATAATGTATATCCATCCAATCCACAATTATAACAAAAAGTAGATCTGTAATTGTCATGATTTGTGGAATCTATCTTGGCTAGGGAAGTGTTCCTCGCTAACCTAAATTTTTCTAAGGGTTTGAGTTGGTGCCCCAACATCTTTGACATGGGCCCCCTTTCCCAACCTAGGTCCAAATTTCTCCTACCCTCTTTACTAGGGTCTTAGAGTCTGCCAGTTTCTTAAAGCCCTATGGTCAGACTTGAAAGGGTGGTTTTCTGCTACGTTAAGTTTTGGGGTTGTGTGTATGTTTGAATTGGAATTCTGGTTCTGAAATTAGGGGATAATTACTATTATTAACTTGTGTGTGTTAAAATTATGAACTTGTTTATTCTGGTATAAATGTTTAGAATGTGTGCATTGATATTAAAGTATTGTTAAACTAGAAATTTAGGTGTGTATTTGATTTGATTTTAAGTTTAAAATTTTGGTTTTCTAGTAACTTACCTAAAAAGGTGGGGTGTTTGTATCTCCTAATTAGATGAAATATATTTAAGTTACTATGTTGCTTGCTAAATTATATTTTGAGTAATTTGTAAAAATTGTTTGAGCTGTGTTTTAACATTTTCTTGGCCCAGCTGGATGTGTACATAAATTTGTGAAATTTGATCCAAAGCTATTTAAAATATTAATCTTAAGATTTGTCTTGCTTTCTCCCTTTAACAAAGAAGTAAAAGCAAGAAAATTTGGCATATGAAGATGTGTGTAATTGCAAATAAAATTGTATCTGAAAGGGCTGTAACATGTCTAAAGATAAATAGGAAGGTATTGAAGGTATCCCCGGAGAGAAGGGAAGACTGGATCCAAAATATTTAGGTTAGGTTTTAATGAAATTATGCCAGTGGGGAAACTGAGATATAAGGAGATGGATACAAGTTCTCCCCTTTGATCTGCTGCTTTAAGAGGGGTTCGTGGAATAACATTGGGACAAATTGTATCTAAGTATAGATTGGTGGAGATTATTGAGTCTGATAAAGGAACATATTTTACTTTTAAGGTTTTATAAGAAACAATGGGAAAGGATTGCAAATTGAGTGGCAATTCCATACACCTAGGTATTTGCCCTCATCTGGGTAAGTGAAATGAATAAATCAGATTCTTAAGAAATTGATTACTAAATTGATGTTAGAGACTAAATTGCCTTGGACCAAATGTTTGCTTATTGCTTTGTTAAAGAATTAGAACTGTCCCCGAAGTGACCTGGAACTCTCTTCATATGAGATTGGTTTATTCTATTTGAGAGAAGAAAGAGAAAGACCTTCTTTTGAAACAAAGGATAAGTTTTTAAGGAATTATGTACTGGCTGTGTCCTCATCCCTTTTTAGCCCTTAGGAAACAAGGATTGCTGACCCAGACAACATCTTTGGAGTTTGCTGTTTGCAGGAGAGTGGGCACTTACTAAGTCCTGGAAGAAGCATAATGGGAAGGGCTTTACCAGACTTTATAGATAACTGAGACTGCAGTCTGAAGGCTGAAAAACACCAGGCTTACAGGACCTGTAGAGAACCTCAAGAATGGACTATTAAAGATAATTTATAATCTCTAAAATTGACTTTACAATTAGGAATTTTTTAAAGGAAGATAGAAATGTTTGTGCTTAGAGGAATTTTAACAATATTAGTGTTGAACTTGTTATTTATATTTCCAAAAAAAAAATTTAAAGGGAGTCTTCAATTGGAGGAAGTTGAGTTAATATTTTTTTGAATGAAGAAATTATTAATGTTAATTCTAATAAGGTTCTTTTATGTGAAATTAGGATATTCTGTATGAGTTCTAATTGGTTGTATTGAATCATCTTAAAGTTATACCCACTATTTAAAGAGACTCTGAAAATAATAGTTTTTGCCTTTGTCCCTTTGAACATGTTTCTGTTATAGACAATATGCAATTTAGAATTTTTCTGTGTATTGAACATTTTAAAAGCAAAATTACTTGTATTGAACTTAAAACCATCTACTTAGATATGGAAGATAAGCTGTAAATCTTCTAGGATGAATCTCTAACTGTTATTAATATAAGGTCATAGTCAACATCTATTTAGGATATGTGATCCTTGAAAGCTAAATTCACCTAAAGCTTTGATCGATGAGATTTGCTATTAGAGATAAAATCTCTTGGGACGGTAGCTGATATTATTTGGGGTTTTTAATTCAGGTATAACTGTCTGGTACATCATCAAGCTAGTGATCCACCATCTAAAAGAAATATACCACAAGCTACTCAGAAGAATGTGATCCTGAATTGTTAATACGTGGAAGCTTGTATCTGAGCAAGAGTTATGAGGACAACCTTGGCTTCTGCTTAAGGTGGGATCCTTCTGACTCAGTTTCCCAGTGGTGTTCTTTTGAATAAGAAGCCACCTAATTATTCCTGAGGCTGGCTTAAGGTAGAATTGTTACTATCATATATGTGCTCTCAGGCCAAGGCCTGAAGACCTGTTTTGATGCTATTATAATTGTGTCCCTGCTTTTTTTCTCTTATATCAAATTTTTATAATCAGAGCAAATGGTCAATAGAAGCCATGAGCACAATTAAAAAAAAAGTGGTCATTATATTCTAAAGTAAATAAGTGAGTATTTGGCCTAGTCATCTATCTGTTGCTAGGTGCATGTTTGTGTATTTATTTCAGCATTTTTATTGTTGCTGACTTTGGGGGTAGGTATCTTTATTTAAGAAAGGTTACCTACAACATAGGATAGTTTATCTCTCAGACTTGTGGAAGAAAAAGAAATTTGTGACCAAAGATGAACTAGAGACCATCACTGATCACAAAATAGAAAATTTTGATTATATCAAACTAGATACAACAGAACTAATGCAAACAAGATTAGAAGGGAAGCAACAAACTGGGACAACATCTTTACAGTTAAAGGTTCTGATAAAGGCCTCATTTCTAAAATATATAGAGAACTGACTCTAATTTATAAGAAATCAAGCCATTCTCCAGTTGATAAATGGTCAAAGGATATGAACAGACAATTTTCAGATGATGAAATTGAAACTATTACCACTCATATGAAAGAGTGTTCCAAATCATTATTGATCAGAGAAATGCAAATTAAGACAACTCTGAGATACCACTACACACCTGTCAGATTGGCTAAGATGACAGGAAAAAATAATGATGAATGTTGGAAGGGATGCGGGAAAACTGGGACACTGATGCATTGTTGGTGGAGTTGTGAACGAATCCAACCATTCTGGAGAGCAATCTGGAATTATGCCCAAAAAGTTATCAAAATGTGCATACCCTTTGATCCAGCAGTGCTATTACTGGGCTTATACCCCAAAGAGATACTAAAGAAGGGAAAGGGACCTGTATGTGCCAAAATGTTTGTGGGCAGCCCTGTTTGTAGTGGCTAGAAGCTGGAAAATGAATGGATGTCCATCAATTGGAGAATGGTTGAGTAAACTGTGGCATATGAATGTTATGGAATATTATTGTTCTGTAAGAAATGACCAGCAGGATGAATACAGAGAGGACTGGTGAGACTTACATGAACTGATGCTAAGTGAAATGAGCAGAACCAGGAGATCATTATACACTTCGACAATGATATTGTATTAGGATGTATTCTGATGGAAGTGGATTTCTTTGACAAAGAGACCTAACTGAGTTTCAATGGATAAATGATGGACAGAAGCAGCTACACCCAAAGAAAGAACACTGGGAAACGAATATGAACTATTTGCATTTTTGTTTTTCTTCCCGGGTTATTTATACCTTCTGAATCCAATTCTCCCTGTGCAACAAGAGAACAGTTCGGTTCTGTAAACATATATTATATCTAGGATATACTGCAACATATCTAACATATATAGGACTGCTTGCCATCTAGGGGAGGGGGTGGTGGGAGGGAGGGGAAAAATCGAAACAGAAGCGAGTGCAAGGGATAATTACCTTGTAAAAAATTACCCTGGCATGGATTCTGTCAATATAAAGTTATTATTAAATAAAATAAAATTTAAAAAAAAAAAAAGAAAGGTTACCTACACCAATCATGGGGTACTTAACTGGTTGGTGGCCCTATTACCTGAGACCAAGAAGAAAACTCCCAATTAAGAAAGAGATGTCTATGGAAGGCTATCCTCATAGCACTTGATGGAGTCCTCCTATTCCTAATCTGTATTATCCAAGATGATTAGAAAGAAGGGCAAGGAAGGGAGGAAACTGTCTGAGTAATTTCATAATTAATATTCCCGTGAAAAAAAGATTATGTTTCCAGGAGAAAATACTAACTATTGCCTCGGTAAAAGATATAACCAAAGACATCAGAAAATTAGTACATGTTCTGATTCAAACTTGGACCTCACCTTTTAACATCTCTTGATGGTCTTAGTTTGGAAGAGCCTATTGGAGACATGTTTTATGGTTTCTCCTGTTAGCCCTCAGTGTAGTTATATCCCCTCTGTATGATATAACTTATTATCAATATGGCTCAGAAAACTCTGTTCAAAATCATTAAGATAGAAGTACAGTCATGAAATTAGCACAATCGATGTTATTCAAGAGACAAGGGTGAGAGAATAGGTCAGATCCTGAAAATTATGTCAATCAGGAAGTTGAAAAAATGAATAAACATTGGTATGAGAAGTTTTAATTGATGAAAAAGAGTGGAGCATTGAATGAAATGAACTGTGAAAGCCATTTCACAAGATGGAGACAGTATTGTAAAAACTGAGTGAAGGTTGGCTATGGCCCAGGCCCAGGTTTCTTTCTCCAAGATCATGTGGTTTGCATAGAATGGGATCATATAGCTTTTTCTTTGTGAGACTGAGTTAGGGCTACCTTAGCATTAAAACTTCCATATTGGGTAATTTAGTAATCCTAAAGATGTGGTTGGATTAAAAGGTTTTTTCCTCATTTATGACTTAGAATGGGAAGTCGTTTGTTCTGACTAATCAGGCAAAGATCCAACCTATAGGAAGTGTTGACCCAGACCTGTATATAATCCTGGTCTGTTAACTGCCCCACCTTTCCTTGTCTGACTGCTTGTTGCGAGTGAGACACCCATTCTCGAAAGATCAAAATAAAATTCCTTTCTGCTTTTACCTAGAGAAATCTCTTTAATTTATTTGAGCCGGTGGTCTTTGTCCCATACACCAGGATTGTTCTTCTGGAGAAACCAAGGTTCATGTCCAGAAAAAAATAACACTTTGGGACCTAAAGTATGTATATATAACACAGAGGGAAGGCCGCGCCTAATGCATGGATGGAGTGGAGATCTCAGGTGTAATTATAACTTTTAGTCTCTATAAGAATGCTCCTTCAATTAACAGGGCATCTATGTCTTTAAGCAGTTTCTCATCTACAGAGAATGAAGAAATCTGAAATTCCAGGAAATAATTTCCTAGTTCTTCAGGTATATCTCCAGGGTCAAAATCCTCAGGCAGGATTAGAAAAATTTCCTGAGTTCTTACCTAAATGGCCTTAGTTGTACATTCTTCCAATCTTTTCATTTTGCTTCCCATATCCTTAAAAATGTCCCAGTTATTAAGGTCTGAATTGTGAAAATGAATACCTTGATTTGTTTAAGCTCCTCCCTCCTTCCCAATTTCCAGTTAACCAGAAGAATCAGAGGACTAGCTGTATTGGCTAGGACACAGAGTAACTTTGATGAGATCCTAGGTCATTAGATGGGTTTTGACAGAAAAAGCCCGATAACATTACATCCCGATGCCAACAAGGAAGGGCTCTGATTGGGATCAATTTAACCTTATAGTCTCACCCTCCATGGAGGGTAGCTCCACCTTACTATGTCCAGTCAGAAGTCCAAGTTATGTCAAACCCCTAAAGTTAAATTTCTTCTATAAATCTGCCTATAGTCCATGCCATCTTTGCCAAAGCCCTTCTGAGTTAGCCCACCATGGCAGCATTCTGCCTCATGGTGTCATCCTCTTCATCCCTCCCCCTAGTTGATGCTTTATGGAGCTACAGGAAACAATCTTATCTTCAGAGACTCACTTAACTGTTGGTTATGGAGCTCTCAGACAAAAATCCTTTTTATGGTTTGGGGAAACATCTCTTAAATCTTATTGTCTGTGCCCAAGTGTTGAACCACGGACTGCTTATCACCAAGAATGCCTTGATTTGTGTATCAAAGGGCCACAACTCTGACACCTGAAATTGTTCATTTCCCTTGTTTGCTTGGGCTTCCTGCCCAGGATCAGTCCAAATTCTCACTGTTTCTCCTTACTTTGTTCAAAAAAAGCATAAATATCTCACTCTTTCCAGTTAGGCTTGGTCATAATACAGACACTGATTTGCAAGCTTTTTCTTCTCAGGCAATAAATGCATTTACAATCTGTATAAACTGTGATCAGACTGATTCATTCCGAAGACCTCTTTTAGGGCATAGGATTTCTTTGTTTTAACAGTTCACAGGGGATTTTCTTTGACAAGATCTGTTCCTGATAACTATGCTTTTCAGCTGAGGAAGCAAGAGGGTATTTCTTAAGTATCTTACCTCTCATCTTTTCTAAAGATTCTTCCATGTGAACCCACATTAATACATAAATATTAATATTAATAAATGTATGGCATTACATTAATACTGGCCTATTGGATTAACAAAATATGCTTAACAATACAATATTATAGTAAAAGACATGAATTAAAATTATGAAAGCAGTACCATTGACTTTTCCATGTATTAGCATATAGCAAGTATTTATATATTTAGTAGCATTTAGATCTACAAGAAATACATTATCAATAAATGTAGCAATTGATTAAAAATAGGACATAGCAAAACTGGAATAAAGTAGTTATAGCTCAAAAAAAAAAAAAAGAAAGGTTACCTACAACATAGGATAGTTTATCTCTCAGACTTGTGGAAGAAAAAGAAATTTGTGACCAAAGATGAACTAGAGACCATCACTGATCACAAAATAGAAAATTTTGATTATATCAAATTAAAAAGCCTTTGTACAAACAGAACTAATGCAAACAAGATTAGAAGGGAAGCAACAAACTGGGACAACATGTTTACAGTTAAAGGTTCTGATAAAGGCCTCATTTCCAAAATATATAGAGAACTGACTCTAATTTATAAGAAATCAAGCCATTCTCCAGTTGATAAATGGTCAAAGGATATGAACAGACAATTTTCAGATGATGAAATTGAAACTATTACCACTCATATGAAAGAGTGTTCCAAATCACTATTGATCAGAGAAATGCAAATTAAGACAACTCTGAGATACCACTACACACCTGTCAGATTGGCTAAGATGACAGGAAAAAATAATGATGAATGTTGGAAGGGATGCGGGAAAACTGGGACACTGATGCATTGTTGGTGGAGTTGTATCCCCTCTGTATGATATAACTTATTATCAATATGGCTCAGAAAACTCTGTTCAAAATCATTAAGATAGAAGTACAGTCATGAAATTAGCACAATCGATGTTATTCAAGAGACAAGGGTGAGAGAATAGGTCAGATCCTGAAAATTATGTCAATCAGGAAGTTGAAAAAATGAATAAACATTGGTGTGAGAAGTTTTAATTGATGAAAAAGAGTGGAGCATTGAATGAAATGAACTGTGAAAGCCATTTCACAAGATGGAGACAGTATTGTAAAAACTGAGTGAAGGTTGGCTATGGCCCAGGCCCAGGTTTCTTTCTCCAAGATCATGTGGTTTGCATAGAATGGGATCATATAGCTTTTTCTTTGTGAGACTGAGTTGGGGCTACCTTAGCATTAAAACTTCCATATTGGGTAATTTAGTAATCCTAAAGATGTGGTTGGATTAAAAGTTTTTTCCTCATTTATGACTTAGAATGGGAAGTCGTTTGTTCTGACTAATCAGGCAAAGATCCAACCTATAGGAAGTGTTGACCCAGACCTGTATATAATCCTGGTCTGTTAACTGTGCCCCACCTTTCCTTGTCTGACTGCTTGTTGCGAGGGAGACACCCATTCTCGAAAGATCAAAATAAAATTCCTTTCTGCTTTTACCTAGAGAAATCTCTTTAATTTATTTGAGCCGGTGGTCTTTGTCCCATACACCAGGATTGTTCTTCTGGAGAAACCAAGGTTCATGTCCAGAAAAAAATAACACTTTGGGACCGAAAGTATGTATATATAACACAGAGGGAAAGTCGCGCCTAATGCATGGATGGAGTGGAGATCTCAGGTGTAATTATAATTTTTAGTCTCTATAATAATGCTCCTTCAATTAACAGGGCGTTATGTCTTTAAGCAGTTTCTCATCTACAGAGAATGAAGAAATCTGAAATTCCAGGAAATAATTTCCTAGTTCTTCAGGTATATCTCCAGGGTCAAAATCCTCAGGCAGGATTAGAAAAATTTCCTGAGTTCTTACCTAAATGGCCTTAGTTGTACATTCTTCCAATCTTTTCATTTTGCTTCCCATATCCTTAAAAATGTCCCAGTTATTAAGGTCTGAATTGTGAAAATGAATACCTTGATTTGTTTAAGCTCCTCCCTCCTTCCCAATTTCCGGTTAACCAGAAGAACCAGAGGACTGGCTGTATTGGCTAGGACACAGAGTAACTTTGATGAGATCCTAGGTCATTAGATGGGTTTTGACAGAAAAAGCCTGATAACATTACATCCCGATGCCAACAAGGAAGGGCACTGATTGGGATCAATTTAACCTTATAGTCTCACCCTCCATGGAGGGTAGCTCCACCTTACTATGTCCAGTCAGAAGTCCAAGTTATGTCAAACCCCCAAAGTTAAATTTCTTCTATAAATCTGCCTATAGTCCATGCCATCTTTGCCAAAGCCCTTCTGAGTTAGCCCACCATGGCAGCATTCTGCCTCATGGTGTCATCCTCTTCACCCCTCCCCCTAGCTGATGCTTTATGGAGCTACAGGAAACAATCTTATCTTCAGAGACTCACTTAACTGTTGGTTATGGAGCTCTCAGACAAAAATCCTTTTTATGGTTTGGGGAAACATCTCTTAAATCTTATTGTCTGTGCCCAAGTGTTGAACCGCGGACTGCTTATCACCAAGAATGCCTTGATTTGTGTATCAAAGGGCCACAACTCTTGACACCTGAAATTGTTCATTTCCCTTGTTTGCTTGGGCTTCCTGCCCAGGATCAGGCCAAATTCTCACCGTTTCTCCTTACTTTGTTCAAAAAAAGCATAAATATCTCACTCTTTCCAGTTAGGCTTGGTCATAATACAGACACTGATTTGCAAGCTTTTTCTTCTCAGGCAATAAATGCATTTACAATCTGTATAAACTGTGATCAGACTGATTCATTCCAAAGACCTCTTTTAGGGCATAGGATTTCTTTGTTTTAACAGTTCACAGGGGATTTTCTTTGACAAGATCTGTTCCTGATAACTATGCTTTTCAGCTGAGGAAGCAAGAGGGTATTTCTTAAGTATCTTACCTCTCATCTTTTCTAAAGATTCTTCCATGTGAACCCACATTAATACATAAATATTAATATTAATAAATGTATGGCATTACATTAATACTGGCCTATTGGATTAACAAAATATGCTTAACAATACAATATTATAGTAAAAGACATGAATTCAAATTATGAAAGCAGTACCATTGACTTTTCCATGTATTAGCATATAGCAAGTATTTATATATTTAGTAGCATTTAGATCTACAAGAAATACATTATCAATAAATGTAGCAATTGATTAAAAATAGGACATAGCAAAACTGGAATAAAGTAGTTATAGCTCAAAAAAAAAAAAAAGCAATGAAATAGAATAAAATTGCATTGAAAAAAATTGCAGGATATAACCAGGAAAAAACAAAATTATGGGTCTAAAAATATTCTTCTCATGTTTGTTCACAAACATGGTCTGGTTGTCTTTGGTCTAAAAGAGATAGTAAAATAACCATCCTTTTATTAATAATCTGCTGGCCTCATTGACAAAATTATCAAATTATCCCTCAGAATAAAAAATTAAACTATTTCACTTCCTATGAAATGAAAAATAAAATAAAATAAAATGCAAACAGTGTTTTCCACAATGGGAAGAAAAAACCTGCTTCAAAAATAAACTTAGTCACAGGGAAATTCTAAAAAACCTTTTAAAATTAGGTCATTTTTCAGATCTGTTTGTCTATGTTCCAGGGGTCCTCAAACTTTTTAAATAGGGGGCCAGTTCACTGTCCCTCAGACTGTTGGAGGGCCGGACTATAGTAAAAACAAAAACGTTGTTTTGTGGGCCTTTAAATAAAGAAACTTCAAAGCCCTGGGTGAGGGGGATAAACATCCTCAGCTGCTACATCTGGCCCTTGGGCTGGAGTTTGAGGACCCCTGGAACCAATCAATGGCTATAGGCCAGGTAAGAATTGCAATCAAAGATGAGCTTATAGATCTTTACAAAAATATCAGATAACATAGGGTAGCACCAGGCCTGAAGACAGAAGGACATGAGTTCAAATTTGGTGTCAGATACTTAATATTTCCTAGTTGTGTGACCCTGGGCAAGTCACTTAACCCCAATTGCCTCAGAAAAAAAATAATTTATTAGTCTGGAATAGAGAATATCCTCAAGGTTTCTCATCAGAACAGAAAAAAAATTCCTGTTTATGCTCATCTTAAACCAAGAATACCTAAACAATGAGACTTGGGTTGGGTAGCAATTATTCAATGAAAGCCAGAATGATTTGGATTTAAAGGTGTAGTCAAGAAACTCCATTTGAAACACAGCAATCTAGTCCGGAGGAAACTTAGTGAAGAATCACAGAATAGAAAGTAAATTGTCCCAGTTTTGGGGGAAGGGTGGATTTAGCCTCCAATCCCCAAAATATCTTATGAAATATGAACAACCAAAATGACATTCCTGCGGCTATATCACCTACATGTGAGGATTTGGCACCCCAATTGAGAGAAGAATCACATGTGGCAAGGGGCTGTACTTGTGTGTGGCTACAAAGAAAGCAGAAAAGAAGTCTCTAGCTCTAGCTCTTCTTCCCTGACTTTTCTCCAAGAGAGACTTTCATTCCTGCCAGAATAGAAAGTTGGAAGTTGGAACCAGATGCTACCACTCTGTTCTCCTCAACAAGAGAGGAAGACTGAAGACTATCTATGTCTTCCCCAAAATATTATTAGTTATGGGAATATGATTGCGTTCCATCTAACTTTTGATCACTTTCTCAATTGGGGGGGGGAGGGGAAGAGAGAGCTGAAGCTCCACATTTGGGGAAGTGAATGGAATAACTAGTACGTGTGAGGCCAGCTTTGAACTCAGGAAAATGAATTTTTCTGACTACACTCAGCATTCTATCCACTTCCCCCATCTCTTACGAATTCTGGCCTGCCTTTTCATGCAGTGCAGGGCCTTCATTTACACCAAGAAAGATAGAGTCCATAGCAATCTAGAGTTTGAGAAGTTCAAAGATTCCAACTTCTGGAATAAGAAGTCACTATTTGATAAAAATTGCTAGGAAAATTGGAAAATAATATGGCAGAAACTAAGCATTCACCAACATCCACACCCTATACCAATATAAGGTCAAAGTGTGCTCATGATTTAGACATAAAGTGTTATACTATAAGCAAATTAGTAGAGCAAGGGATGGTCTACATGTTGAATCTGTGGAGAAGAAGGGAATTTATGGCCAAAGAAGAACTAAAGAACATTATGAAATGCAAAATGGATAATTTTGATTGCATTAGATTAAAAAAACTTTTGCACAAACAAAGCCAATGCAGCCAAGATTAGAAGGGAAGCAGAATTGGGGCAGGGGGAAGATTTACAGTCAGTGTTTCTAATAAAAGCCTCATTTCTAAAAAATATAGAGAACTGAATCAAATTTATAAGAATACAAATCATTCCTCAATTGATAAATGATCCAAGGATATGAACAATTTTCAGTTGAAGAAATTAAAGCCATTTCTAGTCATATGGGGGAAAAATTCTCTAAATCACTATTGATTAGAGAAATGCAAATTAAGACAACTCTGAGATACCACCTCATACCTCTCAGATTGTCTAAAATGATAGGAAAAGATAACGATTAATGTTGGAGGGGAGTGGGAAAACTGGGATACTAATGAATTGCTGATAGAATTGTGAAATGACCCATTCTGGAGAAAATTTGAAACTATACCCAAAGGACTATAAAACTGTGCATACTCTGATCTAGTGATCTCACTACTAGGTCTATATTCCAAACAATAAAAAAGGGAAAAGGACGCATATGTGCAAAAATGTTTGAAATGACCTCCCTCCCTCCTACCTGCATCATTTCCTCTTTTCCTGCCCTCACCATGGCAGCCCGTCTGATCATCAGAGGTACTTGTTAAGTTCCAGTAATTGGCTCCTATGTCATTAGCAATTCAAATGTGGGGATGGGCTCATTTACAATGACTTTGGAATCTTCTCTGGCTATATTGACTTCACTGCAGATCAAATACAGCCAATTTCATTAATGACCAAGAAGATAACTCTAAAATCTCCACTTGTTTTGTCACCCCCACTGGACATAGTCGCCCAGCCTGAGATGGCTGTGGCCATGGCACCCAAAGAAGATATTGGCTTTTTAAATCACAACTGCATCCCAGAATTTTAGGCTGACAAAGTACAGAAAAAGAAGAAATAGAAACAAGGCTTTATCACTGACCCTATAGTCCTGAGTCCTAAAGACTAAGACATGTTTGAAGCCAAGGCAAAGCATGGAATCTGCAGGATCTCTATCACAGACAGTGGCAACAGAAGTCACTCAGTGCCACTTAATGGCATCACTCTCCCCATGACATCAGCTTTTTTAAGGAGGAGGGATGTGACTTCTTTCTGGGCAATATAATAATAAAGAAGGAAGATTTGGCAGTGGCTCATGCAGGAGTCACATTAAATCAATCCAGTGAAATCCTACAGTGGATCAGGAAGGGGAAGCATTGTTTAAAAAAAAAAAAAAAAAAAAGAATGATGAGCTAGAGACCTTTATTACATACATGGACCTGAAGAACCAGCACCACTCACTGATATCCAACAATGCCAAGAATAGCTGCTGTGTGGAGTAGCCATTGCCATTCATGAGGGTGATGTGCCTATGCTGGACTCTTTCCAAGAAAGTTCCATCTTCTAAATTAGCATGATCAAGTACATCCAAGAGAAATAATATAATAACTATCAAAGAGAAATAATATAACAACTGGTTATTGGTGGCAATTCAATGACAACCATCCAGAAGATAAAACACTTCAATGCTGGAATGGACACTCTTTGATTTGCATGGGACGCTACTCCATTTGTCTTTTGCAGGAAATGCTTACGATATGGGCTACCTTAGGTGATGGCTATATATAAGTTCTCAAAATATGTAATCACAATGCTTCAAGCTCCCCATCATTGATAACAGAAGCATCCAAAATGGAGGCAGCATTGCTATAGCCTTCATCCTTGGGCTCCACAATGATCCTGGGCTTTCTGTTGATGGCCACCATAGAGGCTCCATGTGAATATTTCTTCTCCTTATAGGATCCAGCTAAAAAAATACAAGGTGACAAGACACAAGACATAGGAGGACAAGAAGTAGGCAGCTAGAGATATTATTTTGGTGAAATAGACAAAATCCTAAAAATTCAGGGTTGGTCTGAAGCTATGCAAGACAAAAGGTCCATCTATGAATTCATTCCTTACTTGGTCTGTGGTATCTTGTAATGGGCTGAGGCTCGAGTTGATGCACTGAGGTCCCAAGCACGTGAGGCTAAATAGTGATTGGACCATACTCTATTAATATATAAACTTGGAGAAAGAATGGCCCCCGCCCACTCTTTGTGCAAGTCCTGATATGTTGTATAGGAAATGATGATTTTTGTGGGTGGAGGCAAGGGAATGGAAAGGGAAGCGGAAAGAGAGACTGCTGGCTGGTTTTTTGACACAGCTGCTTGCATTGGTATTGTGACCCCCCCCCCTTCACCTGCAATCCCCCTTCACCTCTGCTGGCTGGCTTCCTGTCACAGCTGCCCATATTGCTATCGCAATCCCCTTTTACCTCAAAAAGAATTAAGATTGAAGATTTTTCCATCAACCTGAATTCCTGACTCCGGCTGATTTTAAATACACAGTCATCACATTTGGCGCCCAAGCATGGGAACCAAGGACCTTACTTTCACTGAAGAAGTCTCCAGTGACCAGGAACTTAGGTGAGTATAATAGACAAACAAGGAACTTATTTTCTTAAAGACTAAACTAGTAACCTTTTTTGGCTGAAATGAGACAGATGCTAGCTAAAGATTCTCCTTCCCTATCCCCCTCCTCACTCCCACTAAGGAGTGGCACTATAGAAAGCCTGCTTAAGCTGATAGAAGATCAAGGGCTACTTATAACTTGGGAACAGACAGCTAGACTTCTGGGTACTTTAAAACGTACTTCCCCTTGGTTCTTAAAGTAAGAGCAAATTTCTCCAGATAATTGGACATTAATTGGGCAACAGCTCTCCGCATAATACAATGAAAACGGTCCTTATTCAACTTCCATCAAGGCATTCTATTTATGCAATATAATACAGTTGGTCTTAAGAAGTCATATAAGTTATAGAAGAAAGAATAGGAATAGCCAAATGGGGAAGGCTGAGATAAAGGAGGAAGACAAAGAACAGATTAATGACCATATCCCCACAGGGCATGGAGACTTAAATGAGGCTCAAGGGTGTGGCTCCAGGATGGAAGGAGGAGGGGTAATGGGGGGGGGGGGGGCAGTGACAGCACCAGCACCTCCCCTCCAGCATCCAGCTGCCCCTATGACTAGATTGCAAAAGGGACTAATTAAGGCCAAGGCAGAAGGAAGAGATGTATTGGAATTTCAATATCACATTTTTCCTGTAATTCAACAGTTTAATTCTTCAGATCAAGAAAGTAGAAAATATGCTCCTTTTGATATAGAAATCCTCAAAGAACTGAAAAAGGCTTGCACTCTTTATGGGGCTACATCAGCTTATGTTAAAATGTTATTACAGAATTTGGCTTTTGAAATCTTGACCCCTAATGACTGGAAATCTATAGCAAGGGTATGCCTAGAACCTGGATGAAACTATTTGTGGCTTTCTAAATATAGTGAGCTCTGTAGGATACAAGCCCAACAAAATAGTCAAAGTGGAGTTCATGCTGCAATCACCTATGACCTACTAACAGGTGTAGGTTCCCATGCAGATGTCGCAGTACAGATTAATTATTCCATAGCAGCATATGAGCAAATTGCTGCTAATGCTATCAAAGCATGGGCTTCTCTCCACAATAAAGACGACAAGGGTGAGGCCTTCACAAAAATAACACAAGGGCCAAATGAACCCTTTGCTGACTTTGTGGGACGTTTGCAGACGGTTGTCACAAGAACTAATGGGGAAAATGCATTGATAGACATTTTGATAAGGCAACTTGCTAAGGAAAATGCTAATGAGGTTTGCAGAAGAATGATACTAGGACTGCACAAGGATGCTCCTTTAGAGGAGATCATAAGGTGCTTTGCCACAGTGGGCATAAATGCTTATTATACCCAAACTATGTTGAATATGGAAAGACAAGGTCCTTCTTGGCAAAGGAATTCTAGAGAAACTCATAGATGTTTTCAGTGTGGAAAAGTTGGACATTTGAGAGCTCGTTGTAGATATGGAGATAGAATGAGAAGACAGGGTGAGAGAATAAAACCCAAAACTCCATGTCCAAAATGTAACCCGGGCTTTCACTGGGCCTTTGAATGTAGATCGACCCAGAGAAATGAGAGGCAGGGCCCAGCTCCAAGGTATCAATCAAAAGATAGGTGGGGCATGATAGCAACTGAGGTTATACCCAGAGAATCTTTAGAAATTCAGGACTCTGATGTCATCAACCAACAGAAAAGCAATCAGGAATGGGGAGGTTACAGGCCTTTTAACACAACAGGGCAGTGTCCAATGCAAATAGCTCCACTATCTTTAGATAATCGCCAAGTGATGTGGAGAGATCCAGAAAGTGGTAAATAGAAGGGAATTAGATAGGTTAACTGCTTGGGGAAGAGGGTTTGCTTGTATTTTTACAGGAGGAGAAGGAATCAGATGGGTGCCAATGAGCCATATTCACCTTGTCCATCGCAGAGAGACGGAGCAAATCCTTGAAATGAAGGAGAAGACCCAAGAAATATCAGGTGGATCTGTTGCTGATTGTGCTCACCATTGAAAGAGTGTGGCAGTTATGGCATTTGACTCATGGACATAGAAAATTGTTGGACTAAAACCCTCAGGAATCATTGGATTCTCTGAGACATAAGATTGTTGTAGGACTTGAAAACCCTCAGGAATCATTGGATTTTCTGAGAAATGATAAGACTATTATAGGACTTCAAAATCTGCTGGAATCATTGGATACCCTAATACATAAAAAGACTTTAGCAGGACTTCAAAAACTTGGGGGGATCATTGGATTCCCTGATATATGAAACAATGGACAATAGATTGGTTTTGTACTATCTCTTGGCTGCTGAAGAAGGCGTATGTGTGACTGCTGTTTACATACTCTCCTTCTAGGACTTCTGGCAATCTTTTACAACACAATGTTGATTTATATTGTTTGTTATACCGTTACTTGCATGTACAATTCAAGTTTGTTACACCACATCAAGCCTGCACTGACTGTGGGGAGGGTCATCAGTAATGGTCTCTGCGTTATTGCTATGTGCTTGTGTAATACCTCCCATGCTGATGGGTTTGTGCATAATAAGACCCTTCAGCCCAGAAACCCGCTAGCAACCCCCACTTCCCTTTGGTGCTTTTCATCTCCTTTCCTGAGATGTCAGGGAGGGTGTGATTATCTCCTTTTTTGTGCTTTCACCTCCTTTCCTGAGGAGTCAGGGAGGATGAGATCACCTCCCCTTGGGGGCTCTGACCTCCCTGAGGAGTCAGGGATGGCATGACCACCTGTGTTCTAAAACAAAAGAAAGCGGGAGATATAATGGGCTGAGGTTCGAGTTGATGCACTGAAGTCCCAAGCACGTGAGGCTAAATAGTAATTGGACCATACTCTATTAATATATAAACTTGGAGAAAGAATGGCCCCCGCCTACTCTTTGTGCAAGTCCTGATGTGTTGTATGGGAAATGACAATTTTGGTGGGTGGAGGCAGGGGAGTGGAAAGGGAAGTGGAAAGAGAGATGGCTGGCTGGTTTCTTGACACAGATACTTGCATTGTTATCTCGACCCCCCTTCACCTGCAATTCCCCTTCACCTCTGCTGGCTGGCTTCCTGTCGCAGCTGCCCATATTGCTATCGCAATCCCCCTTCACCTCAAAAAGAATAAAGATTGAAGATTTTTCTCTTAACCTGAATTCCTGACTCCGTCTGATTTTAAATACGCAGTCATCACAGTATCTAGCACTCCTAGCAAGATATGGTGCCAAAAATTTAACTGAAATTAGTCATGATGTACTCTGGAACATTTGAGAAGAGAATGTCAATTTTCCAAGTGGAAAAAAGTTTCCCTGATTTCCACTTTTATAAGAGAAGCAGCTCCTCTTAGACATAGTCTTCTTTGGAGTCCCTTATCTCTCCTCTTTTTGGTTTTTCAAGAGAAAATTCAATTGTTTTGTAATGTTTTATAGGATATAGAAATATTTTGGAAGAAAACATTGAAGGTAACAGAAGCATTGGAAATTTGATTTAATTTGTTTCTACTTCTTAGAATGCCAGCATCCTTCAAAGCACTTGCTCAGGTACAACAAGAGACCTGTCCTGATCTCTAGACAGAAGCAGTCTCTCTCTCTTGAAATCATTTTGCATTATTTTATGCCTGTTTTGCATTTAATTATCTATTAATGTGTATCCTCCCAGTAAAATATTAGCTCTTTAATAATAATAATAAATAACATCCAAAGAGTGATTCCTATATGCCAGACATAGTGCTAAACATCTTACAATTATTATTTCATTTGACCCTTGCAACAACCCTTCAAGGTAGATGCTTTTATTATTTTTACTAAAGTGACTTGCTCAGGATAACATAGTTGAGGTCAGAGTTACACTTAGGTCTTCCTGATTTCAGTTTTGGCACTCTACCCCCTGTGCCACGCTAACTAAACAGTGACATTTTGTTCATTTCTCTAACTTTGTGCTTTGAATAAAGTAGTCCTTCAATAAAAATGTTTGAATAGAACCAATAGATGATTCTTAAGGATATGTTATGTAGAGAACACTGAGGGAGTACAAAGTTTAGACAAAATGTTGAATCTGTCTTCACTGAGCTTAAAGTCAGTCAATTATTATGAACAAGTCCCATGAGGACAAATGGATGACATGATGGATAGAATGCCAGGCTTAAACTCAGGAAAACTAGTTTGAATCTGGCCTCAAACACTTCCTAGCTGTGTGACCCTGGGAAAGTCACTTTACTCTATTTGCCTCCATTTTCTCATCTGTACAATGAGCTGATGAAAGAAATGGCAAACCAGTACAATACCTCTGCCAAGAAAATCCCAAATGGGATCACCAAGAGTCAGATAGAACAACAACCTATAAGAAAAATCAATGTGGTTGGGAGGAGTTAGTCTAGAGGTAAGCAGTGACAAAACATTTAATAATAACACACATTTAAACAGTATTTTATAGTCTATGAAATGGTGGCCTTTTTAGTATTTCAAACAATACCATAGAGGTAGAAAGTAAGAGTTTTATTATCCTCCATTTACAAATAAGGAATATTCAGAAAAGTGAAGTGACTTGTCCAAGATCACAGAACCTGACATTGACTTCATTTTTTTTCCTCTGAGTCCTTTCTAACAAAGATTTGTACTCACCATTTTCATTCCTAAGTATTCAGAATAATAATAAATCCCTTGATAGAAGACCTAAACAATCAAAAAAAAAAAAGGGGGAGAGGGGGCGCAGAAATAGACGAAACAAATGGCTTGTACAAATGTATTCTTTCACACCCTTACAGACAGGCTAGTCTGAATAAATTGTTTTGGTTGCATTTACAGAGAATTACCACTTGAGGGAGGATGTGAGCCACAAATAATGGGGGAAAGCAGACAGAAAGAGAGAGAGAGAGAGAGAGAGAGAGAGAGAGAGAGAGAGAGAGAGAGAGAGAGAGAAAGGGGGGGGAGAGGGAGAGGGAGAGGCACAGGGAGAGAGAGGGAGAGGGAGAGGGAGAGAGAAGGAGAGGAAGGGACAAGGGAGAGGGAGAGGAAGAGAGACAAGGAAAAGGGGGATGGAGGGGGAGGAAAAGGAAGAGGGAAAGAGAGAAGGGAGGGAGGGGGAAAAGAGGGGGAAGGGAAGGAGGGGGAGAGGGAAAGAAAGAAAGAAAGAAAGAAAGAAAGAAAGAAAGAAAGAAAGAAAGAAAGAAAGAAAGAAAGAAAGAAAGAAAGAAAGAAAAAAGAAAGAAAGAAAGAAAGAAAGAGAGAAAGAAAGAAAGAAAAGAGAAAAAGAAAGAAAGAGAGAAAGAGAAAGAAAGAAAGAGAGAAAGAGAAAAAGAAAGAGAGAGAGAGACAGAAAGAAAGAAAGAGAGGAAGAGAGACAAAAAGAAAGAGAGAAAGAGAAAAAGAAAGAGAGAGAGAGAGAGAGAGGAAGAAAAAGAGAGAGAAAGAGAGGGAAAGAGAAAGATAAAGAAAGAGAGAATGAGAGAAAGAAAGAGAGAGAAGGAAAAAAAGAAGCAAAGAAAGAAAGAAAGAAAAAAGAAAAGGAAGGAAGGAAAGGAAAAGAAAAAAGAAAGGAAAGAAAGAGTAAGAAAGAAAGGAAGGAAGGAAGGAAGGAAGGAAGGAAGGAAGGAAGGAAGGAAGGAAGGAAGGAAGGAAGGAAGGAAGGAAGGAAGGAAGAGAGCATTCTTTAGCTATTAAAAGAACAAAAATATAGAGGGAAGGTTTACACTATTTCTTCAAATATTCAAAACAGAAAGAATGAGCAACCATATGACGTGTAAAGGAAACAATGTTGTATAGTCCAAATAGAGCTCACAATTTCCTTCCTTCAATTCTTGACCATATTTACCTTGCATAAAATATAAGAGGATACAATTTGTATTGTTTTTTCATTGTAGATTAATACACATTTATTATCTATTTTAAAAATACATATTAAAAAGTATCATTTCAGACAGGTCCCTTTCAGAAGATTCAGCCTATGTTGGGGAATGAGGGGCTGTTGCTCCCAAAATGCTCCATGTTCAGTGTCTAGGAGTCTATGAAATAAAAAGTTCTTTCCACCCTCATTGCTCCATGTTTTTACTTCACACTTCTCCTGAATTTACATCTCCAAAGCTGAGTAAGTGACAAGCATTACCTATTTTTGTTTTCTTTTTCCCTGGACTAGACACCTACATCAGACTCATGTCTCAGAAAATGAAAATCAGTCACAAAGTAGCAAAGCCAAAGATGCAGCAGAGTGTAACAGAGGACAAAGGTGGTCTGATCTAATCTTCTCAAGACATATTTGAGAAAACTGAGATCCCAAGGAGGTAAAGAGGCTTAGTTATCTCCATAAGAAATAACCTAATAAATAGGAATAAACTTTAAAAAAAAGAAAAAGTCAGAAACCTAATTAGGAAAACACCATATCAGAGTTCAGTGTTTTGTCTAGTGTTAAATTTTTGTGCTCTCTCTTTGAATGTTTTGAGTCTGCTCAGAGGCTCCTGGATTTAATTCAGGCCCAGAAAGTCTTTTTCCTGCCTCCTTGTTTATCATATATAACCAGTTTTGGACATATAGGGCTTTGCCTCAGGATACTGATATATGAAGACTCCCAGTCATGCTCACATCAGTCTGGGCTTACCTCTCCCCCTCGACTTCTCCACTTCCTCACCTGTAATCTGATGTCCAGTCAAAAACCACCATTTCATAAGGGTTCCCAGCCTTGCTCACTTAAGTCCAAACTTGACTGCCACTTCTGGACTTCTCTCTACTGTCCACCCAACTAACTCTGGGTTAAATGTTACTTTTCCTCTTGTTTTCTTGTTTCCTTTTCTTTATGTCATCAGTGCTTATCACAATGAATGGCACATCATATTTAGTAAATTATCTGTCTTTTTAATCTATCTTCTATGGTGAGCTCCACACCTTTGCAATTGTGGGACATTATCATTTCCTCCATCACTCCACGACTCCATCCCTCCAGTAATCTTACTGCAATGCCTTTCTAGTCACATGCTACCTGCAATATAGGAGGAGCTAGGTGGTACAATGGATTGACTACTGGGCTTGGAATCAGGAAGACTCATCCTTCTGAGTTCAAATCTGGCCTCAGAAACTTAGTAGCTATGTGATCCTAAGCAAACTATTTAACCTGTTAAAATCAGTTTGCTAATCTGTAAAGTGAGTTTGCCAAGAAAATTCCAAATAGGGTCACAAAGAGCCAGATGTGACTAAAGTGTCACAATTTCCTTCCTTCCATTCTTGACCATATTCGCCTTATATAAAACATAAGTGTATACAACTTTTAATTCATATATATATGTATACGTATATACATATCTATCTATCTATCTGTCTCTTTCTCTTTTTTCTCCCTTTTCATAATGCAATGAACAAAGGATTGGATAGATTCAAAGTCAGGCTCAGTCTTTATGTTTTTACTATCTATGTCTTTAAACAATATCCACAGCATAAGAGGAACAATTTAGAGTGGCATCCTGGAAGCAAATTGTGTATTGCGGTCATATAATTTTGAAAACAGTAACTTTGAAAAATATTTAGACTATACTGAGAAGAGAAACAGGATGAAAACAGTATAGGAAATACCAAACAATTTGTATCCTACCCATGACCAGAGAGGTAAAGCTCAAGGAGCCAGGACAAAACAAAATATATTAACACAGAGCAGTCTAGCCATCTTTGTGTTTCATTCATTCAAATTCAACAAAACAAATGTACCAGGAAATCTTCTCAGCACTAAGGCATACAAAGACAAAAACAAAATTGTCGCTGCCCTCTACTACTATGTATATTGCATCTATCCACATCAATGAATATATACCAAGTTACATAAAGTAATTTTGAGAAGAGAATTGACAACTGGTTAGTGTGTATTAGAAAAAAGTCATATAGAAAGTATATTTTGAAGGAAATGAAGTATTATAAGAAGCAAAGATCAAGAAGAAATATAATCCAGCAACTCCCTGTGCAAGAAATAAAAAATTCACAGGAAAACTTCAGGTGTCACGCCATGTACAGCTCAAATAGAAAAAAAATGAATTTTAAGTATATGATTAATTATGAAAGGGGAAAAAAAACAAAGCTGAAAGGAAACCCACAGTTAAATAGCTTCCTTCTCTTCCCATCAAAAAAAAAAGCTTATTAAAGTTATTAATTTATAGGTCTAATCACATAAAAATGATCTATATATTACACAGTCAACTTCATCGCATAGATAAAAAGCTACCTTCCTTAAATAGAAATTTCACTCTATGAAGAGAACAATCCTTTGGGATGGAGATATTTCTTTAACATTTAAGCATGATCACTCAAACATTCCAAGAGTCAGCCGATTGCTATTCCTGGTTAGGAGATATAGTGAGTATTTAGTTCAGTGCCAAGTTTGAGTCCCAGTTTTAAATTCTAGCATCTCTTGTATTTGTTTAGGAATTTGTTTTGGGAGGACTCATATGCTTATCTGTGAGAATATCTTCATCAATAAGCTCCCGTGACAATTAGAATACATGACTATTTCATTCTCCTTATCTGTAAAGACTTGCTAACAAATTAAGAATTTTAAGGGACTTAATATCTTGAATTAAATAATGACAATCACCAGATGCTGCAGGTATTAAACCGTAGAATGAAGTCCATGGTTACTTGGACCCATGTGTTAAGTGAAAGAGCCAGACCTTTATGAAAAGAACAAAACCATCCCCTGATATCACCAGCAGATGGTAGTAGAAGACTAATTCTGAAACTCCTTGTTGTGAATGAGGTTGGGCTAATTACAACTACACAATTCTCATATTCAATGTGAGAGGTGTGACTTATGGCCCTCACAGTTAATGTCAGGGGCACTAAGGAATCTGCCCTGGGATGCTAGCTACAATTAAAGGTAGGGGAAGATTAAGTGAATTAGACACCTTCAGATGACTGGGACTTGCAGAAGGGGTTTAGAAAAGAGAGAAGGAGATAATCAGCTGCTGCCCCACTAAGAGTATGATTGGCACAGAGATGTCATTCCTGGGATACCAAGATCCTATGGGTAGATTTATCAATGGGAAAGATATATACAGATGTGTGTGAAAGAAAGGAAAAGAAACAAAGAAACAGATAGAGAAACAAAAAGAAGACTCATATATATATATATATACATACATATATACATGTCTCTTTTCTCTTTTTCTCCCTTTTCGTAATGCAATGAACAAAGTATTAAGAGTTTTCTCCCTTTCCATAGTGCAATGAACAAAAGATTAGAGTCACAGGACCTAGATTCAAAGTCAGGCTCAGTAATTTGCTGTTAATTGTTAAGTAAACTTGTCTTTGTGACTTTAAACAAGTGATTTAATCTAGCTCTACCTTAACTCCTTTATCTTCTGAATGAGGGAAGAAGACAAGATCATCTCTAGGTTCCCTTTAAAGCCATGATTCTATGTCCCTCCATTAAAAGTCATCATAATCTTGGGTTTTCAAAAACTGTGCTAACAGAATACAAACTCTAGTTAGTCCTAGCAAAATAGTATCATTTTAAGGGTAGGCCCTGTAACTACTGGCTCTCTTCTAATAGTCAGCTTCATAAAATGGGGAGACTTTTATCACCACATGTTTGGCCAACAGGCATTGACTTTTAAAAAAGTAACTCAAAAATTACTCTTCTAAGACATAAAGGAGTTGTCATGGGCAAAAATGTAAAAAGCTCTTCAGTACATGATGAACATTATCCAATGACAGTAACTGACATCAAACTTAGGAGTAGTTTATTTCAGCAATAATATGCACAACTGGATTCAATATTGATAAGTCTTTGGTCTTCATCCTAAAGAGGATTTTTTAAATTCTATAGGAATTCTGCAATAAGGATGATTTGTAAAAGCATACATGCACTTTAGCTCTTCAGTAAGCCCCTGCAGGATTCAGGGAACATAATTTCTTCTATTACCTAAGAAGGCTGTACCACCATCCAACATGGAGATGTGCTTTGTATCCTTAAGAAGATAACTTCTAAGGATTGGGGCTATGACATTGCTCCTAATTAGAGCTCAGTGAATGTGAGACAACTCTTCAAAATTCATTCTCATCTCACCTGAGGCAGCCTTCCTTGGATAGTTTAGAAATTAAGATTTGTTCTCATCATCATTGAAAACCAGGCTTAATTTACAACAAAAAATGAAGCTTCCCTTTCCTTGCCAAGCTCTTGCCAAGTGCTGTTCTGAAGCAAAGACTACCTAATAATATGTTAACTATATTCCCCCCCATGCCTTCATTCCATGCATATCCCATTTGTGCAATCACTTGGCTATCAGGCTGTGAGGAATCGCTATACAGTCTTTATTACTATTTCCATTTTCATTGCCTCTTTACTCATCTCATTAAGATGCATCCAAAGAGAGACTTTACAGTGAAAGAAGGCGATAATAAGTAGTCCCTTACTACCCTCTGATCAGGACTATCTGCTCTTCATCAGTATATTTTATTTTTCTATAGAAAATAAAACTTTTTTTAAAAAAACAAAAACAAAGTTAAGCATTAAAATGGTTATGAACCAAGCCAGTTTTGAAATTTCTAATGCTTTGCACTCTTTCTATTGTTTGCTTGCATTTTTGTTTTTCTTCCCAGGTTATTTTTATCTCTTTCTAAATCTGATTTTTCTTGTGAACAAGATAACTGTATAAATATGTATACATATATTGCATTTAACATATACTTTAACATGTTTAACATGTATGGGACTGCCTGCCATCTAGGGGAGGGGGAAGGAGGGGAAAAGTTGGAACAGAAGTTTTTGCAAGGGTCATTGTTGAAAAATTACCCATACATATGTTTTGTCAATAAAAAGAGAAGAAGAAGAAGAAGAAGAAGAAGAAGAAGAAGAAGAAGAAGAAGAAGAAGAAGAAGAAGAAGAAGAAGAAGAAGAAGAAGAAGAAGAAGAAGAAGAAAGAAAGAAAGAAAGAAAGAAAGAAAGAAAGAAAGAAAGAAAGAAAGAAAGAAAGAAAGAAAGAAAGAAATTTTTAATGCTTATAAGTTTTGTTTTTTTCTGT
Organism: Antechinus flavipes; assembly: GCF_016432865.1. NCBI lineage: Eukaryota > Metazoa > Chordata > Mammalia > Dasyuromorphia > Dasyuridae > Antechinus > Antechinus flavipes. The sequence goes on along the minus strand of NC_067403.1, from coordinate 88,583,796 downwards.
CTTCTGACTTACTGAACTTTTCAGTGCTCACTGGGGGAGAAGTTGTATTCCATTCAACAAAGTACTCAATCAGAAAGTTGGGGTAATAGAGAATCAGGTAGGGTATAGCCCCTGCCTTCACATAGTTTTCAATCTAATAGGGCTTATTAGATATACATAAATAATTATAAGTGAAAGCTGCGGTGTTAGGCCCCCAAAAGGGAACCATTGATTACCAACTGAGAGAATTAGGGAAGGACTTCTGGAAGAGGTGGCATTTGAATTGGGCATTCACTAATGAGCAGATTCAGAAGAGGGAAACTTGTCAGGGCTGAAGGAATAACATGAGCAAGGACAGCGAGGTAGGAAGGGCCAAGCATTAATTGCAAAAAGAGGATGCAAAGGATTTGTAGGATAATCCAGTTTGGCCAGAGTACAGAAGATATGAAAGAGAGTTTGTGCCAATCCAATGCAGCTGCTCTTCTGGTCCTTTGAGATTTCCAGAGAAGTAATAGATCAGTTAGTAAATGCTGAAAGCAAAAGAACTTCATTTGGCACACTTTTTAACTCAGAAGAAAAAGAGAACTTGTGGATTAACTTGAAAAACTCAGAAGTATAAGGAAGACACCAAAGGAAGAGCAGGCAGGGATACATGTCAATCATAGTTACCAGGGAGACAAGGCTATAAAACACTCTGGAGGGAATGGTACACCTGAGCCTTGGGAAAAGGGGAAGGGTCTGGAATGATATGTTTTTCAGACCAGGACAAAAGGATCAAGGACTGGCTCACCAGGCCTGCAGTCTGTGCCAGAATCTCAATGTTGTTGTCAAGTCCTTTTCAGTCAGGTTCAACTCCTTATGACTTGATTTGGAATTTTCTTGTCAGAGAAAATGGAATGATTTGATATTTCTTTCTCCAACTTATTTTACAGATGAGGAAATTGAGGCAAACAGAGTTAAGCAACTCACCATGGGTTACACATCTAGTAAATGTTTGAGATCATATTTGAACCAAATCTTCCTGATTCCAGGCAAGGTATTCTATCCACTGCACTACCTAAGTACTCTTAGGATCTCATTACTACTTCCAGCCAATTCAGTGAAAGGACAGCTAGACTCCCACATTAAGAGGTTACTACAAAGAGGATCGGATATAAAGGAGGGCAGAATGTTCCTTAGATATATCTGATTAGTTTTCCACCTCTGACATCACAACTAAGAAGCATTAATTATTGAAATTGCACAAGGGGGATGGAAGGTTTTAGGCAGAGATGGGAAGGTTCCAGAAATGGACAGATGCCAGGAAGAAAGGAGTTGAATACAGAGACAACCTATCACATGAAAGGCTACTGCCATAAAACCAGAGGCTCTGGATGTTACCATAGAATTGTGTGGAAGAAGGCTGGGAATGTGGAAGGCTATTGGAAATGTAGGGACATTAAGCAATATCATGATGTTAAAAGTATTGTCTGGGGAAGAGAGAGAGAGGAAGGAGAAGGAGAGAAAGAAGGGGGAATAGAGAGAGAGAGAAAGAACTTCTGAAGTTCAATTATGTATTTTAAGAATAATATATTGGGGTGAAAGAAAGTTATACAATAACTTTAATGTATATTTAAAAGAAATAGCATGTTGTATGTCATAGATTTGTAATTTCATGCACACTTTTTTTATTTTATTATTATGGAAATGGTTTTATTTCTTAAGTTCAAAATAAATTAAAACAATTTAAATTCAGAATAAAATAAATTTTAATAAATTTTAAAAGAATGCACTGAGAATAGTAATAGTATCATTCTTAGTATTTGCATCCGTATTATCTGCCACAAAAGACTTCTTGATCGATTGATAAATACCTTTATAAATGTGCCAGTTTAATCTTCTCTAGAGAGATGAGTTCCAAAGTAATGGAGGGAAAGGGGGAAAGGAGGAGATCACATTTCCAAAGATATTCGTTTTAGGAAGTACTCAGATTTTTCCCAAGAACATTCAAAAAAGTTTTGCATTTGCTCTGGAAACTGGCTCCCTAGAGGCAAACATGACACACTGTGAATACACTGAGATACATACTAAGAAGGAGTAGAGAATTCAAGCAGAAAGACTTTGCAAATGGATTGCAGAGTGAATAGTGACTGAATTCTCTGCTACACTGAAAAGGACAATACACAGTATTCATTGAAAGTCATTTATGTGCAGTGTCTAACTCTTGCTCAAGGCCTAACACTCCATTCAGATGAGGTCTTGCCAAATAAAACAGAAATCTATAGGTAATGTCTTAGAAGCAATTTTTTGATAAACTTGAAATTCTACAATATAAAATATTCACCAAAAGTAAGTAGTTCAAATAATCCAAGGTACACGGAGAAAGTATATCACATATACAACAGCAGGTATAGTTAGATGAAGTAATCGTGGGCTGACAGAAGGGAACTGGAACTAATACCAGACTATATTCTGGACCTTCTCTACCACGTCCCATAGACTTCTTCACCTGAATCTCCAGACTTGGAATTCACAATTTGGAATTTACCTTTTACCCTTGTGGCCTTCCTTCCCAAATTTACATCTAAAACAAATTAAAGTCTTTATCTGACACACTGTTTACAATCTTCTTAATTTTAATGCTTTTTCTAAAGAGTTCCCTCTTAATGAGAAAAAACACTACCTGGATGATTTTTCCCTAAAACTTCCATTTAAGGGATACCCAGGCCAGCCATGTGTTTGCTGCTTCTCTCCAAACTACATTTTCTACTATGCCCAAACGAGTTACCTTTATCTTCCATCTCCACTGCTTTTCAGGTCTCCATCATAATGTAAGTGCCTGGAGGACAGAAACTGTCTCCTGCTGGCATTTGGATTCTCCAGTTTAGTACAATATCTGGAACACAGCAGTAAGTACTTTAAAAATGCTTGTTGACTATCAGTGATATGCTACAGATGGACTAGCCACAAGCTGTTATAAGGCTAGAGAAAAGGCAGTTTTTAGGAGCTCACAGCATGACAATTTTCAGAAAAATGTAAAGGAAATGCCAAGATCTAAAATGTAGGATGAGATAGCTTTGGGCCCAGATTAGGAAGAAACTTTTTTTTTTTTCTGCAGGTAAAAGAAAACGAGTAGAAAATATTTTTTCTAGGTTTCTTGGGTCAATAGATTCACCAATGTTTATTCTTTTTTTTTCCCCCAAAGATTGTGTCTTCCTATTTTGGCTAGGATGAAAGTACAATATGTAGGAGTAAGTAAGAGATAGGACTTAGAAAGGCAGGAGGGATCAAGCTGTGAATGCCAAACAGTGGGTTTTATATTTATTACTGAAAATCATCTGGAGCCATTGGGATTTGCTGAATGGGAGAATGGGTGATATGGTCAACTTAGAGCTAAACCTTTTTTTTTTTTTTAAACAAATTTTACTTTGCCAAATACGTGTATAGGAAGTTTTCAATATTCATCTTTGTAAAACTTTTTGTTCCAAATTTTTCTTCCTCCTTCCCTTATCTTTTCCCTCCCCAAGCAATTTGATGTAGATTACATATATGCATTTCTTTTAAACACATTTCCATATTTGTCATGTTGTACAAAAAAAAATCAGCTCAAAAGGGAAAAACTCATGAGAAAGGGGGGAAAACCAAGCAAAAAATAATAACAACAAAAAGTAAAGATACTAGGTTTCAATTCACAGTCATTCTCCATAATTCTCAGTCTGCATGAAGATGGCATTTTCCATCCCAAATCTTGGAATTGCCTTGAATCACCACATTAGTAAAAAGAGTCACATCACAGCTGATCATCACATAATCTTGTTTTGACTATGTACCAGACATTTGTTTCTGATCACTTACCTCAGTATCAGTTCTTGTAAGTCCTTTCAAGCTTTTCTGAAATCAGACTAGAGCTAAACTTTTAAAGATTTCAACTGAAAAACACTCTATACATGAACATGGACTTGGATATTGTATAAAAGTTTTTGGTTGGAATGAAGAATATAGTAAATGAGGGAAATAAAATAACAAAATAAGTCTTAAAAATATAAAGGAACCAGATTTTGAAGGGCTTTAAATACAAAATTTTAAAATTTGTGTTTTATAATGGAGGCAATAGAAGCACTAATATTCTAAGCACTGTTCTTTGGTCACATATTGAATGTGGGCAGATTCCCATGATGCCAGACCACTGTGCAGACAGACTTCTGGAGTGCTAGTGGCCTCCTTCATTTCTTTGATTCCAGAAAAGTGGAAGTAATCCCACTGGTCACTGAAAATGCCCAAGCTGCCCAGAGGTCTTTATACCCTGATCAGGAAGACAGCCAAAGCCTGTATTGGACACACTGTGCACAATCTTCTTAACTTTAATGCCTGTTCTCAGGAGTTCCCTCTCAGTGAGAAAAACAACAGCTGGTAATCCATTTTACAGTTGCCATTCATGGTAGGCTCAGCCCATCTAGATAGATTATTTTGATATAATCACTAGCTGGGCTGGGGGTGGTTTTCCAAGATGTATCTGACATGAATCCAAAAGAAAAAGAAAACACAAGAAAAATAGGAAATCAAATTCTTTCAGATGAAAATAGATGGAATCTCTTTCAATTAGGTCAATTATTCATTGACCTCCCATTGAATGTCATTCTAAATGCAAGGAAAATAAATAAAATAGGTAGAGAAAATTCTTATAGGGCTTGAGAAACACAGGATTTTTTTTTTTACCACCTGTCATTAGGAGAATTTTGGGGTTTGTTTTCTTTTTTTCAATCAGTGATTGATTGGATTTGTTCTAGGTACATTCCTTCCTCCCTATGAAAAGTGTTTCTTAAGATAGCTGACTGAGAATAGAGAGTGGGGAAGGATTCTTAGAGAACATTTAGTCCAAACCCCCTATTTTATAGGCAAAAAGAAGCAAATGCTCAGAAGGTTAAAGGGCTTGCCCATAGTCACAGTGTCAAATAGAGGTAGCTATTTGAATTTAGGATTTTTTTTTGAATCTAGAATTTTTTTCTCCACTGCAATATATTAGAATATATAGAAATCACAATAAGTGTTACTCCCTCCCACCAAAAAAAAAAAAAAGAAGAAGAAGAAGAAATAGAACATGTGTTAGCCAACTGAGCTATCAGCTGAGATCATCTGCATAAACACAAACAGTTCTGGAACCTTCACATAGGAGACAAGAAAAGCAGCACAGAACAAGTATACTATATATACAGAAACGCAATAAAAATCATTTTAAAAATTTATAATTAATGGTTTCAAGGAATGGTGTGTAGGGAGACCAAACTGCTCATCCAACTTCTGCTTCTGCTACTTGCCAGTTACTAAGTTGTAGTGATGAGAGTCAAGGTGACCTGTGTTCAAATTTCAGCCTCCTGTTCTTACTAGCTATGATGAGGTCGGGTAGCAATTCCTAATTCAAATAAAACATGTGACAAATTCACAATGGCTATTCTCTTTGCCAAAAAAGTAGGTTTATTTAGAAGAGGTTACAGACAAAATGAAGAGGTAAAATAGACATTAGGAGTAGTAAATATGAAATAGAGTTGGGAGAGCAATAGAGTATCCCAAAGAAATGAGTTTCAAAGTGTGCCATTGACTGGCAGGTTAGATGAATTTAGCAGACTAACCAAAGTTAGCTAGAATAAAGAGAAAGAAGCCATTAAGGAAAGACACTTTGAGAAAGAGTGCCTTATAATGGGTTTAATCCTGGAAAAGGCTTAGTAAAGATCTTCAACATATGGAGAGAGCCATCTGCATCCAAAAAGAGCACTACAGGGATTGAATATGGATCATCATAAAGTATTTTCACCTTTTTTGTTGTTATTTGCTTGCTTTTTTTTCTTTCTCATTTTTTTTCCTTTTGGATCTGATTTTTTCTTGGACAGCATGATAAATATGTACAGAAGAATTGTACGTGTTTAACATAAATTGTATTGTTTGCTGTCTAGAGGAGGGGATGGGGTGAAAGGAAGGAGAAAAATTGGAACACAAGGTATTGCAAGGGTGAATGTTGAAAACTATGTATACATTTTGAAAATAAAAAGCTACTATTTTAAAAATAAATAAATAAATGAAGTTTTTCAGGGGAAAAAATTATCTTCCTCATAAGCAGATCTTTTATAAGGGAAATTCAAACAAACATGGGTTTTCTCAGGGAGAAGAGGAAGTGTCAGGGAGGTTAAAGGGAGGGATCAAAGAGGAGCCAGATGGAATAGCTGGTAGATCAGGTCTCAGACCTGTCTAAAAAATATATGAATCAATATCTCAGAGGGTGTTTAAAGATTCTCAGAAGTTTGAAGGATAGACAATGGAAATTGATAAGATTTTCATCCTCACAATCATTCAATACAAATAGGACTTGTTTATGCCTGACAATAGCCAATCGAGCTTCTTCCTGACTCAAAGTCCACATCAGGTATGTGATCTTGGGCAAGTAACTTGCTCAATCCTTGTTGCACTTGATAAATGTTGAGTTCTTGGATGAGTGAAAATAGCTTTGATCAAGGAAGCTGGTACTTAACTACCTTGATCAGAGCATCCATCATTATCCTTTTAACTCATCCTAACAGGATCAAATAATTGTAACTAATCCACTAAGGGATGCAACAACTCAGTACTCAAGACAGTTTGTGACTTTACTGTCTCACCAGGTCTGTGAAGATTGCTATAAAAATGCCTTTCGCTCTACATTTGCAAGCCTAACTTGATTTTTCACTATTATCAACATCTTTTTGTTGATGTTAGCTTACTGCAAGAACAGAACTTTCTGTTCTCCAACCATTGTAAATTTGGCTAATGGTATTTTCATTCCTCTCTGCCTAGCTATTTCCCACCCTGATCAGCTTGTTGTTTTCTAGTGTGTATGCTTCTTTGATTTTCAGTCAGGTGAAAGTTGTCAGTTCCTTCTTGTGCTTGATGGGAATTTTGAGTCACAAGGATTTCCTAAGAGGAATTTTCCACCATAACATATGAAAAGTTTGGGATCACAATTATATTCATTCCATTAGCAGTTTGATTAGCTCCTTGATCTAAAATTCTTGGGGTGTGGGGTATAGAAATAAAAGAGCAAAAAAAGACAATTATAAAAAAATGTTAACATTAAACAGAAAACTTCAAAGCTAAGTCACTGTCGACAGTAGCAAGCTAACTGTAAAGAACAGTAAATTAGGGAAAGGGGCTCTATAAGAGAAAATGTCATGGCAAGAAAAGATGGGAATATGTCTGGCAGCACAAGCAATACTGAAAGGAGGCCGTGATTATATTAAATTTCTTCTGCCATTACGCTGAAATAGAATGATTTTCTGGCATGCGAACTCTAAGGCATGTTCATTTTGGTCAGTAGCTATTTTCTTGTAAAAAAAAAATTCTCTCTATTAAACTGTCCATTGAACCTTCTTTTGCTTGTGTCATTTCAATTTGTCATGTTATTGTTGCTTTTAAAACCCCATATCTCCCAGCATAGCACATAGGTGTCTTCTGCCAATATGAAACTCCCAGAAATCTTTCTTGATCCTGAAAGAGCTCCCTATCCTACTATTCTATAATCTTTGATGAATATGTCATTATTGTCAAATTATCCATGCATATGTTTTGAAAATAAAACGCCTTAATTTAAAAAACTACCTTAATATTAACATTTTCACACATAGAGTTTGATACAAATTAGTGCCTATAAGTAGTCTTTAATGTTTTCCATTTCTCCTGGTTCTTTTGATACAGAGTTTTCAATTGAGTTTTGGTCTTTTTGTTACAAATACAAATAGTTGCTTAGATCATTTTTTAAAATTTCCTTCTGAAAACTGCCTGTTCATATCCTTTGATCATATATGAATTGGAGAATGATTTTTTTTCCAATAAATTTGAAAAACGTGGGGGAAAAAACAGTAAGAAAAACACATTTCTTTCCTCTATAAATCTGGTGTTCATTCTCATTGAAGTGTATATATAGCTTGCCCCTTGGAAATATATAGGAATCATGAGCCATGATTACAATAGAGATCATACACCTGCAGAGACAAGTCACAGGTATAAAATAAGGAATATGGATGAAGGAAACCCCTGCTTCTACCATCATTTTTAGATTTTCTAAGAAGTTTTACTTTTGCAAGAGTTCTTAATCTTTTATATTCCAGAGATCTCTTTGGAAGTCCAATGAAGTCTATAGAGTCCTTCCCAGAATAATGTTATTAAATGCATAAAATAGAGTTCTCAGGATTAGGAAGGAAACTAATTAGGCTGAAATTCAATTATCTGAATATTTAAAATGAAAGGAAGTCCACAGACCATAGGTTCATAACTATAGAGCAAGCAAAAGCTGGAACACAGTCAAATTTGGCAAAAACCTCTCAAGTATTTGGGCCACATGAGATCTTAGCAAGGAGTCACTGCTCCAGAAAAAATAGAGGCTCTCATCAATTGCCTACATCCAGAGAATCCATGAGAATTGAGGACTTTTTAAAGACCCAAAGGCTTATTAGTGCAAATTCATGTCTAGACAACCAGTACTTATTGAAGTGTTATTCATGTGCTCGGCATGGTGCTAAGCTCTGAGAATCAAAATATAATCAAAATGAAAAACAATAACCCTTGTCCTCAAGAAACTTATACTTTAATGGGAGACATCAATACATTGATGGTAGTTGAAAGAAGTGAACACAGTGAAAAAAAGTCTGAATTGTCAAGGATGGAGCTGAAAGTGAAATGAAGGAATGAACATGACTGACAGGTACTTTCCTTAAAACAGAAGTTTTGAGAGGAACCAACCAATTAGAGGGTCACAGAGATTGAATGCTTCTGAGGGATAGTGGAGAAAAGAAGTCTAGATAGTCAAGAGTAAGTCCAAATGTGGGTGTGAAGGAATGAAGAACTAAATTACATTGTTAAATCTCACAGTGATCTCACTTAAATATATACTTAGAACCAAAAACAGAAAGAGAAGAAAGATCAGTTTAGCTTAAATCCACAGAAAACATTTTGAAATAGGATAGAAAATGTGAACAGGTGATTAAAGACTTAGTCAATTGCCTCATACAGATTTCAGTGTTGGTCTATGTAGACCCAAGCAAATCTTTTCTAATAGGTACTTAGCAGAATTCCAAACATGTAGTAGGTATTTAATAAAGCCTTGTTGATTAACTGACAACAATCAACTATCAGCTAATAATTGTTTCAAATATCAGCTAATAATTCATTCATCATCAAAAACAAGAATGTTTTAATTAAAATACTCATAAATGACAAACTAAATATAATAGAAAACTTTCAAGACACAGAGAATTGGAAGAAGAGACCAAAATGATATGGGAATAGAATGAGGCTGGATTTGAACGCAGATGCTCCTGACTCCAGGGTTAGTGGCTAGGTGGTGAAGAGGACAGTGTAATCAGGAAGACCCAACTTCATCAGTTCAAACTTCAGACAACTTTAAGCTGTGTGACTCTAGGCAAGTCACTTAACCCTATTTGCCTCAGTCCCTCATCTCTAAAAATAAACTGGGAAAAGAAATAGAAAACCACTCTAATGCCTTTGCTAAGAAAACCTGAAATGAGGTCATGAAGAGTAAGACAATAATATTAATTTCTAAATATAATATTATTTTAGAAACATGACAATTTATATCATATTAATCATTATGAATATTACTGATATTTGGCTAGCAATATTTATGCCATTTCAGGAATGATTTCTTCATACATTTTTAAAGTCCTTGTCCCAACCACTATGGCTGCTTTTTAATATGTAGTTTTTATTTACATTTCCACAGTAGAAGCAAACCAATCAACAATGCTAAGTAGTTAACAAACATTTATGAAATGCTTAGTGATTCTCAGGCACTGTGTGAAGCACTGGAAATACAAACATAAGCCAAAACAAAAATAGTCTTTGCTTCCAGAGGATTAATGTTCTAATGAGAGAACACAGAACATGAAAGAGTAAGGAGTACAGCTGGGAGAGGATTGAAGGGGTGAGAATGCCTGATCTCGGCATTTCTTCAAAATGGCAGTTCCAGAAGAAATTTGTCAATGGAAGGAAAGGGCTACTGGGACAGAAGGATCTTTTTTCTTGTTAATAATAATAGCTTTTTATTTTTCAAAATACATGCAAAGCTAGTTTTCAATATTCACCCTTGTAAAACCTTGTGTTCCAAGTTTTTCTCTCTTCCTCCAACTCCCCTCTAATGGAGTAATCCAATATATGTTAAACATGTTCTTCTAATCGTTTTTCCCCATTTATCATGCTGCACAAGAAAAATAAGATCAAAAAGGAAAAAAAAATAGGAAGAAAGAAAACAAGCAAGCAAACAACAACAACAACAACAAAGTAAAAATACTATGTTGTGATCCACGTTCAGTCCCCATGTTTTTCTCTCTGGATGCAGATGTCTCTCTCAATCACAAGCCTATTGGAATTGGCCTGATTCATCTCATTGTTGAAAAGTGCCAAGTCCTTCACAGTTGATCACTCATATTTTTGCTGTTGCTGTGTACAATGATCTCCTGGTCCTGCTCATTTCACTCAGCATCAGTTCATGTAAGTCTCTCCAGGCCTTTCTGAAATCATCCAGCTGATCATTTCTTATAGAACAAGAACAATATTCCATAACATTCATCTACCATAACTTATTCAACCATTCTCCAACTGATGTACATCCACTTAGTTTCCAGTTTCTTGTCACTATAAAAAGAACAGCTATAAACATTTTTGCACATGTGGGGCTTTTCCCCTTTTTTATGATTTCTTTGGGATATAAGCCCAATAGAGACACTGCTAGATCAAAGAGCATACAGTTTGACCATAATTCCAAATTGCTCTCCAAAATGGTTGGATTGGTTCACAGTTCCACCAAAAAATTTTAGTCCCAGTTTTCCCACATCTCTCCAAATTTATCTTTATCTTTTTCTGTCATCTTAGCCAATTTGAGAGGTGTATAGTGGTATCTCAGAGTTGTCTTAATTTGCATTTCTCTGATCAATAGTGATTTAGAGCATTTTTTCATATGACTAGAAATAGCTTTAATTTTTCTTTTGAAAATCATCTGTTCATATTCTTTGGCCATTTAACAACTGGAGAATGGCTAGACAGAGAGGGATCTTGCAGGATGAAGAGGCAAGTAAGGAATGATTACAAAATAAGTAGTAAAGTCAGGAGAAGAATGAGGGATGACTGGCTTGTGCAAATCCTCAAAATGGAGAGGTTTTATAGATTATTTGCCACAAGGCAAGGCACTTAATAAGAGAAGGGATATGTCATCACTGTCATCCCCCCAAAAAGCCTTTTCTGACTAAAAAGATGTCTAGGATCTGGTCCCTGAATATATTAGCCTTCATTCTAGGAAAGAAGAAGTAGGGGATCAATAATACAAGTGAGAGGCATTCTATCACCCTGACAATCAGATTATGCCAGTTTCCAATCATTTCTCCATTTCTTTCATTACAAGGAACTTGTCCCACATAACTTGATATGAACACAGGTCAGGTATTTGAAAGGGATAATTGTCACTTAAGTATATCTGATTGGTTTTTCCCCTCTATTGTCACAGTCAAGGGAGCACCAGTTATCAAGATTAGATGGTAAAGGGGAGTTTCCCCCAAAGAAGATTTAAGATATCAAAGGATTCCAGAGAAAGGGGCAGCACAGAGGTCTAAATAGGGAAGGAAAAAGAACCTTTAGCAGAAATAGCCAGAAGTCCAAGATTTCTCCCAAACCACCCAACACCCAGTCTAGCAATTTGCTTTTCATGAAACCCTCCCTCAGCCTTTTTAGTCTAAGAGGCTTTCACTGGAGAATCTAATTTTAGAAGAACATTTGACACATTGTAGAGGGGGAAAAAAGCTATTTGCTAAATTAATTCAAATTGGTTGGACCGTGAGCTGAGTCACATTCTCCAAGAAAGCTAGAAAATTACATTTCATGCAGAAACCCTTATTACTGCTTCTATCATGTGCTAAAGCCCCACAACACAAGACTAGCTGTGGAAAATTCTCTCTCAAAGCACTGATCCTATCATTGCTGCCCCATTGCATGAGAGGAAAAGCTGATGTAGCCAACATCAGCATGAAAAGAGCAGATCAAACCCAACAATGACTAAAATACTTCAAGCCATACATTGTGCTAAGAGCTAGAGATATCAAATAGAAAAGAAAGACACTCACTGCTCTAAAGAAGTTCACATAGTGAGTAGAACCAAAGAACATTGTACATGGCAACAACATTATACGATGTTCAATTCTAATGGACATGACTCTCTTCAACAGTGAGATGATTCAGGTCAGTTCCAATGGTCTTGTGATGGAGAGAGCCATCTACACCCAGAGAGAGGATTGTGGGAACTAAGGGCAGATCACAACATAGCATTATCACTTTTTTTGTTGTTGTTTGCTTGCACTTTGTTTTCCCTCTCATTTTTTTTGTTCTGATTTTTTTTTGTGCAGCATGTTAACTGTAGAAATACATATAGAAGAATTGCACATGTTTAACACATATGTTTGATTACTTGTTGTGTAGGGAAAAGGATCAGGGAAAGGGAGGAAGAAAAATTTTTTAGAGCATAAGGTTTTGCAAAAGTGAATGCTGAAAACTATCCATGCACATATGTTTTGAAAATAAAAGGCTTTAGTAATAAAATAAAGAATCTAATATTCTAATAACAGAAGACAATTGCAGGACACATGGAAAAAAGCCACCTCCCTCCTTTGCTTAGTGTTTAGCAGCAAAAGGGATGGTAAAAGAAGATAGCATCTTCTTTAATGTTATTTCCACTGATAAAACCATATCCGTTTCTGACGTTGAACCCTGTGACAGTATGAAGAACATTGGTGGTGGAAAAGATGTTCATAAGATAGGGTTAGGTCACACTGTACTCCCTCCCCTAGAGGGCAAGTATCCAATATATATTAAACATGGTAAAATATATGTAAATCAAATATAGGCACACATATTTTTTGCTTAAAGGCTTGGCCATCTATTTCCCCATGCTGTCTCTTATTCCTCTCCCACCCTTCTTCCACTTCTTATATTATGGATGCATGTAGGAATCCTAGGGGAAAACTTTGTAGCTTGCTGGGCACTTCATTCAAATTCAAATGATTGCTTTCATGTATCATTACTCTGGTGGAGTAGACATTGTGGGAAAGACAAGGGTAGAGGAATCATACACTATGAACCATCCCTTCTTGAATACTTCAAAAGATCTGTGATTTCATTGGTGCACATATTCCCCCCATGAGTTACTCTGTCTGAAAATAATTCTCACTTTGTAATCAACCTGAGGGATCGCTGTGAACTTTAAAAGGCTGGCACATAGATGTCAATTCAATTTTTAAAATTAAGCACTTGCTGTGTAAAAAGCACTGTGCTAACCACTGGGGACGTAATGATTAAAATACAAAGTACCTGTCCTCAGAGAACTTATATTCTATTGAGGAGGCAGGAAGGAAGAGATACAACATATCATAAATTGTTACCATGACAGATATAGAGTCCTTTCTAAAACAATTGTAGTCTTTCCTGGATCCATTGGTATAATCTTCAATTGGGCTGGAACCAGTCTCTAATCTGTGCATGACTGGCCAAGCAAATAGAGCAGGTTAGAGACAGAACAGTTGGGACACAAATAGAAGTTTAATTAATTTTAGAGTGAGGAAAATGATGGTTACAAACAGAAGCTGCCCCGCCCCCTCCAATCCCCAAGAAGGAGAGCTTATCAGCACTGACTCTGGGGTCATATATATATATATATGAAAGCAATTGGCTCACAATATAATCATTCTTAGGTCTTGAGGTAGTTCTCATGGTTTGCATTTCTTGGAACAATAGGAGTGTTCTTAGGTCCTTTGGGAAGAGTCATTGTCTCAAATCTTAGGGGCTGTGGTCATCCTGCACAGAATCAGAATTCTGTAATAGGAAAAGGAATACAGTATCTGTCAGTGACAAGGAACAGGGATTATGAACATGGGATGGATGGCTTGGGAAATAAGGGAATCTAAATTTCTTTGTGACACTTTGCCAGAGGGTGAGATCATTCCAGAGCTCAAAGGATTATTATAAAGACAAACTCAGAGAAAAGTCTGTTTGCTAGGTCATAACCCTGAGAAACAGGGTCTCTCCAAACTACATGATTACAGTCATGCTCTAAGGAAGAGGGCTGAAATAAAGGAAAGCCCCATTATCATGGAGGCTATTTTGCCCAGGCTGGAAGCACAGTGGCTACTTATTGGCCTGATTTCACCGCTTATCAATACAGAGCTTTGACTTGCTCCATTTCCTATCATTGGACAGCTAAGTAGCATAATGGCTAGAGTGTGGGTCCTGGAGTCAAAAAGACATGAATTCAGACACCTACTATCTGTGTGACCAAGTAATACAATTGTTTTCCTCAGTTTCCTCATTTGTAAAATGAGTTGGAAAAGGAAATGGCAAACCAGCATAGAATTTTTACCAAGAAAACCCAAAATGGAGTTACAAAGAATCTGAAATGACTGAACAAGAACAATGGGGGAAAAAATTGAGCAGTTAGATGGGCACAGTGGATAGAATACTGATTTAAGAGTCAGGAAAACTCATCTTACTGAGTTCAAATCTTGTCTCAGACATTTACTAGCCCGGGGCAAGTCCCTAAAGCTAGTTTGCCTCCATTTTCTCAGCTATAAATGTGCTGGAGAAGGAAGTGGCAAACCACTGCAGTATATTTGCCCAAAAAAATAAATAAATAAAAACATAAAACAAATGGGGTCACAAAGAATCAAACACAACTCAAAAGACTGAACAATAACACCAATTTTCCATCAGAGTCAGTTAACCCTTTCTGGGAAACTTGGTAGTCCCTAGACATTAGGGATTCCCCATATTTGGTGGTTATTTTAGTGTGAAGACTCAAACTGCCTTTAGCCTTATTGCAGCTCAGAATTTCCAAGCTCAGGTGACTCACAGCCATCAGCCTCCCCAGTAGCAGTGATTGTAGGCCTGGACCACCAACCATATGATTATTCAAAGAAATTCATACAAAAAACTTTCAACAAACAATCAAGCATGGAAATGTTGTTACTAAGGACAACAGAACTACTGACTACCTTGATCCTAAGACTAGTGATTCTACACTAACAGCTGGATTCTCTGGTCTGGTAAGGAAGCTATTGAGAACATTTGGAGGGGAAAGTGGTAATTTAGAGTACAATTTCTTTTGTCAAGAAAAGTTGTTCTGAATCCTCTGTCACACCCACAGAGACCTTTCTGGAGAAATAGTCCAGGGTAAATTATATAACTCAACCTTATTGCTCCAGAGAAAAGGGGGAGGCAAAATGTCAGATGGAAAAAGAATGGGATTGTCTTTCTGACCCCCAAAAGATTCAATAGAAAATAGTGACTAAGTAGATGGTATATTGCCCAGGTGGAGAGAGGAAGTCACGAGTCATATTAGTGAGATATCTCTGAAATGCAGCATTTGACACAAGATTGAAAAAAATGAGGCATTATTTCCTCCTTTGTTGCTTTGTTATTGCATGGAAGTGACCCTAGATTCTTGATTCTATACTAGAAGAATGCAAGCTCTGACATGTTTAATAAATCAATAAAGACATTGAGTAGGAGCCTAGTGGAAAATGTCAGTTATCCAAAGACCAGTTTACCTAAGCTAAGAAAGATTCATTACTAAGTTTTCTGAAGGTGGTGATTTTTTTTTTACCATGGCCACTCAGCAATTAATCTGCTCACATATGGGGTAAAGTGTTGATTGGAGGGAGTTCTTTAATTGGTGAAATCACACATCAGCGAAATATTACAGTATTGTAGGTAGTATGAAAATCCTCTCAAAATGTATAACTAAAGCCCAGTTTTTTAAACTATGGTTTGCAACCTCTATGGCATCTCATACCTGAGTTTATGATGTTTGATATGTATACCCATTTTATAAACTTCTATACTCAGGACCATGTTAAAATTTCTTGGGCAAAAAGGAGTTACAAAGGGGGTGAAAAGTTTATGAAACCTTGATCTAGAGAATAGTAAAACAAAAGATTCTGGAAAAATTTTTTTAAATTTTATTTGTAGTTTGCTTTGATACAACAGACATATACCAACGAATTCCCAATGAACTATCGCTGAAAACAATGAAGCAAAACCACATATTGTTATGTTATTAACATAAAGAGTTGAATAAGTGTTTTAACCTTAATAACTTAGTACCAACTATAATATTCTCTTCTCTAAAAATATATTGTTCTCTGGGAGCAGATTTCTTGGGGGGGCTTCTGGGAGCAGCCTTAGCTTTAGTTCAAAGTAATCACCCCGAATGCAGCCATACAAACACACACAAACATATATATCTTCTTTCTGTCATTAACCATTTTGAGATATAAAGCCAGAAGTGTGATTTCTAGGTCAAATAGTATGAAATGTTTAGTAATTTTTCTTTCATAATTCCACATTGTTTTCCAAAGGGATTGGATAAAATCAGAGTTCAACCAGTACTGATTTAATGTTCCCATTTTGCCATAGTGCCTCCCACAATGAATTTTCCAATCTTTACTATTTAGCAATGTTTTTAATGATCTTGGAAAATCCTTAATTTATTGGTATACCAAAAACTTTGTACATCTTTTTCTGTCTCTACTTTGTTTCAAGGAAAATTGGTTATTGAACCAGGACCATCATTATCATTGTGCTCAGCTGGATGGTCACTCCAATTACTTAGTGGATATACTAGTGGAGATACTAAGTTATGATTTGAAAATTAATTAGTATTTGCAGGAGCAGATATCAACTGCATATCTAACATCTTATTCTTTGTTGAATCAACACAAAGGAAATGAGGTTATCTACAATTTGATTGTATATTCTCTAGATCAGTGGTTCTCAAAATATGGTCTAGAATCCTGGGAATCTCTGAAACCCTTTTAGAGGATCTACAAATTCAAAAATAGTTTTTATTTCCAATATGGTAAATGTCTATAAATATAACCCAGATAAACAAAAACGCTTTGGAGAGATCCTCAATAATTTTTAATAGGATAAAGATACTGAAAACAAAAGTTTGAGAACCACTGTGTCTAGATGGTTAAATTGTCAATCAGCCTTAATACAGGTAATCATGATATAACAGACAAATGGCCACTGGATTGTCTGTTGTTTAACATCTTAGTCAATCTATGACAATATATTTTAGTGGATATTTTTCCTAAACCTCATAATGATTCCAGGGATGCTAATAGTACTAAACTCCTGCATATAAAAATATTCTTTGTTTGAATCTTTCCAGGAATTATCCTAAGTAATACAATTTTTAAAAAAAGGCAGGCACTACTGAGAACTTTAGATAAAGAGAACCTAGTTCTTCACCTGAGCAAAGCCTTCTCACTATAATTGAATTCACAGGAAAGAGTTCAAAGCAGTATGGACATGGTAGATAGACATGTATTCAAAAAGACCTGACCTCAGGGATATCATGAAACTCAAATGAGTTAAACTTTAAAGTATTATATAAATGCTAATTGGTTGTTGTTTTTGCTGTTGTTAGTCTCCAGTCAGTTACCCAATATCCATTCTGGTGATGGTTTCATTCTTTGAGACTTATACTATATTCCTGATGAACTCAAGCAAGGAATAATGTGCATACACATCTCTAAGTTTAATGTGTATTATTAATACTTTATTAAATCTAGATAATCAATAATAACACCAAAAAAAATCAAACTCTGACTTTATTTCTGAAACATAAATAATCATCCCAAAAATTTGACAGTTTTCACAAGCTAGTTAGAAATGACTCCTGTATATCTCTGGCTAAATTCAAATCTTGCCTCAGACAATTACTAATTTTTTAATCTTGGAAAAGTTACTTAAAATTTATTCAGTCTTAGATTCTGTATCTGTAAAGCATGAATAAATAGGCAAGATAGCTATAGGGTTATTGTATTGAAAAAGATAATACATGCAAAGTTATGCAAAACAATATCACATGAATAGATATTATTGTAATTTTCACTCTTCTCTACTTCCTTCTTGGCTTCAGAAATTCTCTGCTACATGTTTAACATATACTGGATTATTTGCTGTTTGGGCAGAAGGGAGGGAGAAAAATTTGAAGCATAATGTTTTGCAAGGAAGAATGTTGAAAACTATCTTTGCATAAATTTTGAAAATAAAAAGCTATTACTTAAAAAAAAAAGAAATGCTCTATTACAGAAAAAAGTATTTAATGCCTTTGTAGATTATATAGGGAACTAATTCTATGGGTGAAATCCTCAGAAGAGATTTAAAAAAACAAAAATATGGGTTTATTAGCATTGATTTGTTACACAATAAAAACATAGATTTAAAGTTAAAAGAGATCTTGAAAGTCTACTTTTTTTAAGAGATGGAGAAATTGAGGCCTCTCCAGGGAACTCACAAGATTTGTTCAAGGTCATGCAGGTAGTACATGGCAACGATAAGATTCAAACCCAAATCCTGTAATTTCTCAGCCTTTAATCTTCCTTCCATACAAAAAAACACTCAGGAGAAATTTAGCTACATCACTCAACCAGTCAATAGAAAATTTTACAAAGGAAAGAAAAACAAATCCTTTTGATGATTAAAAGAAAACAAATAAGAAGAACCCCATGACCTTTGAGCCATGTGTGAAAAGGACCAGGGTGACTGGATGACCACTCTAAAGTGAGCTGTTAGGGGAGGAATTAAGGTAGGAATGGCCTAATTCTCCCCCAACCCCAATTCCTTTAAATAATGACTCTAAACAAATATTAGTGTCAGAACACCCAAAAAGACAGAGTTGGAGATAACGTAGAAAGTCAGCAGAAAAGATCTGTAACATCAGGGTGGGAGTCCAGCATAGTCACAGCCACAGTCCCAGACCTGGCCCCATACCAGCAAAGCAGGACCTAGCCTAGAGACCTCTGAATCAGCAGCAGACTGGTGGCTTCCAGACAGAGACACCAAAGACTATTTGGGAGGTTGGAAGAAAAGGTTTGTTAGTAGGATGAGAAGGCCTTGGGTAACCAGCAAACCAAGAGTGGATGTGGGCAGTGGTGGCGTTGGCAGCTTCCTGTGGCTTCAGCTCACAGGAGGTCTCTTCATTATTATTGAGAAATAACTCTGTTGCTTTAGCACACTAGATCTTATAGCTACCATGGGGCTGGAACATTCCTAACAGTTCCAGAGCAGAAAAGAGGGATCATGGTCAGGTCCCTAGAAGGATCTCTGAAAACAGCTGCACAAAATCTGTGAAGACTGGGAAATTTCACTCTGTAACCTGGAAACAGAGCCCTATTTTAACAAAGAGTTGAAAGCTGAGTAATAGGCTAGAAAAATGTGCAGTCAACAGAAAAAGTTTCTGACCATAGAAAGTTATTATGATGACAAGGAAGGTCAGAAGAAGATAAAGTAAAGTGAACTTTTGTGTATCTACTAGAACATCACATCTCTGATTAGCCTGTGGTCTCATGGCTTGGTAATAATTTCAATATTAATTACAATAATAATAACATCAAAAGATGGATTCTTAATTGTTGTTGACTTAGCAATTGGTATAATTTATACAATGTATAAAACATCACCACAATCTGAAAAAATTTAGCATTTTCCAAATAGCAAACAAAACATGATTTCATAACTAGAAGAATATTAAGGTGCTCACTATCTTTCACTACAAGTCCTCATAGCATAAATACAGACTTCGAAATATCCTGGAGATTCAACCAGTAAACTGTATTGGAATAAGACTGTAATCATAGCCACAAACACCTAGCTACACCACTCATCCTTAAATGTTTTTTTTAAAAATGTTTTTAATAAACATCACTATACTGAGTCTCCATGTTGTCCAAAAACTCTATGGAACAAAAGTCTTTCAAAATATAGATATCCAAAAGAAGAAATCAAACTCATATGGGGAAAAAAATGAAATGAATACCATCTTTTTCAAGCTTTTTGTTTTGAAAATGAAAATAAATAAGTTTAAATCCTAATACTTTTAAGCACTTACTAAAAGCATCTATTTTACCTATCTGCTCAATAAGCTGTAGATATAAAATATAAAAGAATAATAGAATAGTTATTTATTTCTGGACCATTTCTATCTGATTTACACAGAACATGATGAGAATAAAAGTATAGTAACTATAATTATTATTATATAATTACTATACACCACTACTAATATAATTATTTTTTACTAATGGTAATAATAATATTAAATGTTTTATATACTTTATCTTATTTGAAGATGACAACAAATAATCTAAGCCCTATATTTTTACAGATGAGAAAATTTTACAGATGAGAAAAATTAAACTGAGAGAAGTTACGTGATTTGTTCAAAATCACACAGCTAGTTAAGTCTTTGAAGCAGGACTTAAGACAATTCTTCCTGACTCCATATTCAAGGCTCCATCTACTAACCACTTAACTATCACTAAACCAAGAACAAAGGCAAGAATTTACCAACCTCTCACTCTCCAGGGCTTGAGAATATTTTTATCCTTTTCTTTATGTCATATCTTCTTCCTCCCTATATCTTTATAGAACATAAAGTTAATGATCCCAATAGGTTGGAGCTAAGAACAATCACATGGAGTTACATGATGCATGATTGCCCCTATATGTAAGAATTTTTTAAGTTCCCCAAAGTTGTCTCAACTATAACTAACTCTATAATGATAACAATGACTAGATCATCTCTATGGGTCCTATAGGTATCTCTAAGGAGTTAGGGCATTTAATGCTATTGGACCATTTTCTAGTATATTCTCCCTACTGTTAGCTGACAGTGATTTGCATTTCAGTGTCATTTAATTAACCTTTTTCCAAATAGTATTTACTGTAAAAGGACAGCTAGGTATCTTAGCTGGTCGTAAAGATAGAAAGATGAGTTCAAATGCAGCCTTGGGCATTATTTAGCTGTATAATCCTAGGCAATTATCTTGACTATTTTTCCTCAGTTTTCTCATCTATAAAATGGTGATAATAATAGTAGTCACTTCCCAGGGTTGTAGTGAGAATAAAAAGAAATAATATCTAGACTATAAATAGAACAGGACCTGCCACACAAATAGTAGGTGTAAGTGCTTAATGTTTGTTCTTTTCTCTTTCTTAGCTAAATTCAGTCAAATACAGAAGTTCCAGACCAGGAGCAAAGCTCTGACTGACTAGTGCTTTTTGAATGTATTCCACTTCCAATTTTATGGTCAATCAACAATTTATCTCTTAATCATATGGTTAGCAAACCAAGAACCATTTATGGAACAGACAGACTACATGTGTATGATCTGAATCAGCGAGCAAGGGACTTCCATTATATATCATCATGTCTTTCCAGAAGCATTTTCTCCAACCTTTTCCCTATTGCATCAGCTTTTCCCTTCTCCATTAAATATACAATATCTAAATTTAAATTGAGCAGAAAGAACAGGATACTTTTCCCTGTTTGTGAACAAAGTTTCAGAGCAGTCCATAGGTTGGGAAAATTAAAAGCCTCTATGGAACTCCTGGTTTGCATGGAAATATAGCCCCTGCCCCATCCCCAATCCTGTCTATTGTACCCTTCCCTTATCTCAGTGATCAAATTTGACTTCCTTCAAATATTTCAGTGTTCCTCGTTTTTTGCTTTACAGAGTCAATTTGGGACATGCCTCCTAATTGTCCTCAGGCATGTTTTCCCCAGGGTAATATTTTTCTGGCAACAGGGAGAACATTTCCTAGAGCCAAAGCAAACAAACAAACAAATAGGCCTCTTTGCTGGGCTTAACAGTTGGTTTCCCAAGTTTCTCCCAGTTATAAAAAGATATTTCCACTGACAGGAAATAGTTTCTTGACTGACAAACTTTCTCCAGAAAGGCAGTTTAACTCCTTGTCTATCAGCTTTGTCTGTGCAGAGGAGAATCACCTCATCTTGGCTTTGAAGGGTTCTTAATAGATTACCCTTCAGTAATTAGGGGTTCATGCCTGCAACAACAGCTCTCTATGACATAATCTGAACCTGGGGCACTTCTTAAATCAGTCTGGTTGGGAAATCCCCATCCTTCCTCCTCTATTAAGGAATGTTCTTTTTGGCTAATAAATGGAGTCATTTCCAGGTACATAAAAGGATTTTTTAAAAGTAGACAGCAGCTCAGGTTGTTGTGTTTTTTTTGTGTGTGTATGTGGGGAGGTGGGGGGGTGGTTAAAGCTATGACATGCAACTCTCATTAACAGTAGGTGGTCTCTTTCAAAAGAAATCATATTTAACTCAATATGGCTCTGTATTAAACTGATATGAAGTAGGCCATTGTGTATTTCAAGAGCTAAGGGGAACAAATGACTTCATGATTTAACTATGAATTACATTCACTCTTCTCAAAAAAAAAAAAAAAACCCTTTCAAAACTCAGAGTTCTAAGCCTTATAACATATCTTTGATTCACAGAAATTCACAGAAGACCCAAAATAACTCCTTCTATGGAAAATTCAATAGCAGAACCAGAGACAGATGCAGAAAAATGAGTACTATTTCATTCATCTGACCATTAATCTGGGCATGATACAGTAAAACAAAGATAAAATTTGAATTCAGGAAAATTGGGTTCATAAGTACCATTCCCACCTATGCTGAACATGGGCAAATCTCTTGATCTCACAGAACTTCAGTATCCTCAACTAAAGCAGGAATTGTCATGGAGAAATCATAAATTTCCTCAACCTTAATTTTTTCATCTGTAAAATAGTAAGTACTGTCTTATCTGTATAGTAAAGACTATACTATCAAATAAAATAGTATTGTTCTTTGGAATCCTTATGTAAATACAAACCATTATTATCTCCATACATCAAGTATCTGTATGTTCTGGATCTGGGCATTCTTTTTCTCACCCTGTAAAGAATAATCTGGGGAGAGAATTGGAAATGGAGGAGATGCCCATCAATTGGGGAGGGCTGAACAAGCTGTGGTATGTGAATGTAATAAAGTATTACTGTACTATGATAAATGATGAGCAAGCTGATTTCAGAAAAATATGGAAAGATTTACATGAAGTGATGCTGACTGAAGTAAGCAGAACCAGGAGAACTTTGTACATAGTAACAACATTTTGCTATGATCAACTTTGATAGACTTAGCTTTTCTCAGCAATACAATAAAATAAGATAATTCCAAAAAATTCATGATGAAAAATGCTATCTAGAACCAGGGAAAAAATATGGAGTCTAAATGCAGATCGAAGCATACTATTTTTATTTTTGTTTTTTTTCTTTCTTGTGATTTTTCCCTTTTGCTCTGATTCTTCTTTCACAACATGACTAATATGGAAATATTTTTAACATAATGATACATATATAACGCAAATTTCTTGCCATCATGAGGAGGGGAAATGTGTGAGAAAGAAGGAGGAAAAAAATTGGAACTCAAAATTTTATAAAAGTGAATATTGAAAACTATCTTTACACATAATTGGAAAAATTATTTCCAAACTACTGAGTGGGGGAGAGAGGGATGGAAAGAAAAATAACCTGCCTCCAACTTAGTAGATAAATCTCAGGGAATTGTTTGAGGTTCTATAAGGATAAATAATTTGAAATTTAGGGAATATGAAAGACAGAATTTGAACATAAACCTTACTGTGCCACACTTCTGTGCCTGTGCTCCTATGTACCATTATTATGACATTACACTTATAAAAATTTAAATATAATGACTTTAAACAAGAATGTATCTTAATATAAGTATTAATTATATGCAGGAACTGTTGAAATGCCAATTTTTCATCCTTTTCCCTTCATGACATAGATTTTTGCTTGGTCTTAATTAATTCTCAGATAAATAACACTGTGATTTTTCCTGAGGCCTAAAGCTAAATCAAGACAGATTTATTTTCTTATCAAAATTCTTATATCAAATACTTTCAAAATGACAAAAAAAAAAAAAAGTTTTAACTTCTAATTAAGACTACTTCCCCAAGGAATTTTTGTAATCGGTAATACATTTGCAGAAGAGGTTGTATGTAAAATGTAAAATAAATTTATGTTGAAAAGCTCATATATGATAAGCAAGTAGCAAATGGCACATTTGTATATGCAGTAATTTACATTTCCACGTGAATCAAATAACTGAACCAAAGATTCTATAGGGATATAGATACTTTGGGTGAATCTCAGCTTTGATTTTTTACTTATGATAGTAGTCCATGACTCAGTGACAAATCAAAGCCAAATGATTATTGGGTTAAAAAGTTGGACTTTTGTTTCAGGAAAAAAATTGGCTTCATTAAAATAATTTAGCAGTTCTCCAAAAGCAACCCAGCTACCTCTCCTCTTCATGTTCAATTCTGGGCCCTTTTAAAATGTCTTTCCAAAATATGTCTGTTGATGAAATATGCACAGACTTAGAAAGGGACTACCATTTCTTTCATCTTACCATTAATTTGGGTGTGACATTGTAGAACAATAGTTAAAAGATCAAAGAATGTCTTCTCCAGCACTAAATCTTCTCCTCTGATACATTAAGATACTGTTTACATTCAGTGATAAAACTGATTGGTTTGATTGGATATTTAGTTAGATAGGGATAAAAATAATTGATATGATTGCTTAGTTAGCTATTCCAAGGTGTTCACATTGCCAGAATTATTCCTAGAGGGTTGAAATGAGGATTATATCCAAAGATCGAAAGCATAATTGATCCTTTTGCATTTAAATTGTTATCAGCTGCTATTAGCAGAAGTCTCTTTTAACACACTTAGAAGTTTTGACAAAGATAAATTCATAATCCATATGCCTGAATGTATCATATACAAAACCAAGATGTCCATTGCAATACTGACTTCATTTTATAGATTTAGGATAGGACAGAACAAGGATGTTAGAGATTTCTAAACATGGAGATAGTTGTCAATAAATTTTTAACTAATAATGTCACATCATGGCATGTTTGGTGTGATCTTGCCTGAAAAACGGGAATGAATTGTGTAACCTTTTGAGGTTACACATCCTTAGAACTAAGTATTCTGATTTTATGAGTTTAGTTCTATTTCCAAACCCTTAATACCTTAATAAACCACTTTTATGAGTTTGTATGGTCAAATACAAAATTTCATGTGACTTTTCTGGAATAGCCTTAGAAAAGTGAGAATCACCTCTCTATCACAAAGCTATATTAAAGAAAGATTTAAAGTGGAGGAAATGAAATTTCCTTTAAAAATGAATATAATTAAATACATGAACCTTAAAATTACTTGGAATTTGTTTCCTTCAATATGTGATTTGTCTCAATATTGAATTCTATTATCTAGTAGATATATTGCCTACCTAAAAACTTAGCATACCATCATAGATATATCTTATGGGAGAAAAATATGGTAAACTTTAAGAGTATTTGGAAACAACCCACCCCTTCAGATCTTAGGTAATTTTGGATTCATAGTCTAGTTTGGTTACATTCTTATGTACAATTATATTATACTGAAAAGTCATAGAGTTAGAACTTAAAAAAAAATTTAGAGATCATCCAGTCAAGACTCCATGTTGCCCTGCTCTTCACCCTGTGTCATCGTCATACATTGATTAGTCCTTCTGCCATTATTCCTGTTAGATTATTTATGTGCTTATTTATTACCTATTTTTCACAACAGAAAATCCCTAGTTATTTCATTTTGTTTTTGATGCCATCTCCCTCATCAAATGACTATTTACAGAGGCCAGGACTATTCCCAGAGCCTAAGGACACTGAGCTGGCACGAAGAATTCTCAGCTGCTCCAAATGGTACTTCCCACCTCTAGGTAAGTTAGATTGCACAGGACAAAATGACAACTACTTCCAGCTTTAAAATAATTCTAAGTAAAGTACAACTAATACAATATTCCTTAATAAAAGTATATCTTTTTAAATAACTTGTACAAGTTGAAAGAGCCATGAGTTGTTTGTATTTCTTATAATTATTTGGCACTTGAAGGTATTTTCAAAATCATCAAAGAGACACAGAGTTGGAAAATTCTCAGAGCTCAAGTCTACCTTGTAGCATACCCAGAAGCCCCACACAATCTGCACCCTAGTAGATTGTAACATCCTTGAGGGCAACAATGATTTGTTTTGCAATGTTTTTTGTGTCCCCTAAGTCTAGTGAAGTTTTTCCTTATATGGAGATGAAAAATGACTCTCAACTATATTTCTATTCTTCATTCTGCCTTCTAAAGTCAAGAAGGACAGGGCTAATACTATTTCCATAAGGTAACACTTCCCTTGAAACCTTTGAAGACAATTCTCATATGCCTATATATTTTCTTTTCTCCAGGCTAAATAACCCCAATTCCTTTAACCCATCCTCACATAAAATCAAAACCTTTGCCAATCCTCCTCTGTTTTCTTCAAAATACAACATCCAACAAACTACAACATGTCCTTTTTAATTCTTGTTAGTCTTGCTTGTCCTTTTTAACTCAATTCAGTAAGAAAATCACCAATCATTCTCACCAACAAACTTATAAAAAGTCATTTATGGGAAGCAATTTTTTCTCAGATGGAAAAAACTTAGGGGGGAAATATCTCTATACATGATTGATAGCTTTCATCATTATGAGGAATTTCATTTCTATAAATTACCTTGAATTAAAACAAGAATAGCATAATCAAAAGATGCCTTTATCCATTGGGTATACCTTTAGAAAAGAATGTGATTGAATTAGCCAACTATTCATATCTATGAAACTGATCATCATGTGTGGCAATAGAAATCCATCTAATAACTTCATAGTCACACCATATAGTGCTGGTACATAGTAAAGGTCCTTTCATCAAAAGAAAAGTAGACTTTGAATAAAGTCAGCTACCCAAGTATATTTTGCCCCATTTCTTAACATGAAAATCGTTATGGAAAAAGTAATTAGAATCTTAGATTTTGAGCTAGAGAGTTTCTCAAAAAGCCATCTACTCAACACTCCCTCTTCTTTTTCTCTCCCCTTTCCCCCTTTCTAATTTTAAAGATTTAGAAAATGAGGTCTAGAGAAATAAAGTAAATTGCCCAAAGTGGCAGATTGGGGACTTTAACCCAGTTCCCCTGATTTTGAATCCAATGGTCTTCCCCCTGTATATACCCTTTTGATCTCACTAAAACACAATATACTATATATTGAAGGATTACTTATTTTTTTCAGAGATATGAAGGGAGAAGAAAGATAGAACCAAAAAATATGGTTGAGCAACCATTACAATCACAGGGAGATCGTCAGCCTTACAATTATTATCAGCCCTGGTACACAGATCATTAAAAAGTTAGTCAACAATGGAATCCTTGAGATCTTTGCTATTGCTGACATTTTACAGAGTAGGAAACTGAATTTTTGAGAAATGAAGTAACTTACAATGCAGGTCTGATGAGGTATGTAGGTGGCTCAGTGGGGCAAAGCAGAGGACTTGGAGTGAGAAAGATTTGGGTTCAAATACTGCCTCAGACACTTAGAAGTTGAATCTCTATCTTTTTGCTTCTTTGTCTATAAAATGAGAATGATAATAACTCGTACCTCACAGAGTTGTGAGACTCAGATGAGTTGATTTATGTAAAGCATTTCACATCATACTATAAAAATGCTGACAAGCTGTTCAATGTGAAGCTATACTCAAAGGGCAATCCAATTCTGCATACCTGTTGATCTAGCAATACTACTACTGTGATCCTAAAGAGATCACACACACCAAAAAGAGTCCATATATGCAATAAATATTTATAACAGCTCTTTTAGGATAGAAAAGAACTGGAAACTGAAGGGATGCCCATCAACTGGGGAATGGCTAAATAAGTTGTGGTATATGATTGAAAGAATCCTATTGTTCAGTAAGAAATGACAAGCAGAGAGATTTCAGAAAAACTTGAACTGATGCAAACAAACAAAGCAGAACCAGAACATAATGCACAGTAATATCAATATTATGTGATGATCAGCTATGAAAAACTTAACTATTCTCAGCAATACAGTGATTCAATGTGTTTAAAATTATTGTACATGTATCATCTCTGTCAGATTGTTTGCTATCTTGGAGAGGAGGGAGAGAAGAAAGGGAAAAAAATCTGGAACCCAAAATCTTTTTTAAAAATGAATGTTGAAAACGCCTTACATGAAAAAAATGCTAGTAAGTGATTTTTTAAAATTATAACAATCCAAGACAATTCCAAAGGACTCATGATGAACATGATGAACACAGAAAGAACTGATGGAATCTAAATGCAGATTAAAACATGCTATTTTTGTTTTTTTTTTCCCCTCTTTTATTCTGTTTCTTCTTTCGCAACATAATATGGAAATGTTTTGCATGATTGCACATATGTAATCTATATCAAATTGCTTACTGTTTTAGGGAGGGAGTATATAAGAAGAAGGGAGAAAATCAGAACTCAATTTTTTAAATTAATGTTTAAAATTATCTTTACATGTAACTGGAAAAAAAATTAAAATTCAGAACTCTTGCCATTACATTCAGGTACAGTCAAGAAGGAAATCAGATCATGGGAAAATTGATCATGATTGGGTTTTATATATATTGGTAGATAGTCTTTGGTGGAGTCATAAATCAAATTTCTAAGAAATGTCAGTAGACAGAAAATTGTCATATTATCAAAGAGTTCAACATGTTAGTTATTATGTAAACTAACTGGCTGCTGCTGAAGTGTTTATTGAATTAACTTAGTGGTTTGGAAGGTTTAAAAAAAAACAAAACTATGAAGCCTCTGCAAATGCCCTCTTGTTCTTTGGCACCCCCATCAATTCAGAATTATTTTTATTTTTTTGTTTTTGTTTTTCAAGAATGTTACCTTAGGAAAAGAAAAAATAAGAATTCACACAAAGCTAGTTTGGCTGCTGTGTGAATTTGCATTTGTCTATTCTTTTTGAACAGCCTTTTCTCTCTTTCATTCTATTCTTCCTTCATTATCACCCAATGCATAGAATTCCTCTGCTTGCTTTATTTTCACTTTTTTTTTTAGATATTAAATGTAATCAGTTTGTAGGTATCTGTAATGTTTAGCTAGGGCTATATACCTGTCTAAGGAATCAATTCATTACAAGAGATTGGCAGCAAAGAGTAATTTAGTTTCCAAAAAGAAGAGGGAAAAAAACATAGAAAAGGACAAAAGCACACATTATTCTTTCTATGGGAAATGAATCTTTAAAGAGTGAAAAGGAAGAAAAAGAGACCTGACACTAGTATCCTCCCTCTGCCCTCACCCTCTTTTTAAAATTTTAATTCTCCTCACAACTCTTTTGTGAATAGATTGATGAAGGTTAAATCCTAAATTAAAAAAAAAAAAAAAAAGCCACAGATGACCTATGATCCTGACCTAGCTTGGATAGCTTGCTTAGAAAGAGTCTCAAGATTGGACAACAGAGGATCCTGAAAGAGCCTGAGGCTATGGAATCCCTTCCCAGGGAATTGATTTACTTCTAAATATCTGTCAGTTGTTGAGAGCCTGCCCACAACAAAGTCTGGAGTATAATAGAAAAACACTAGGAAAAAGGGACTGTTTTTATGAGAGGGAAAATGATCTGTTTGATGATACTATTAAATTAAAACTGTAAAATAACCATCAGAAGAGAACAGCCCAAGTGGCTGTGCTGCTCAGGGTCTAAATTGTGGCCAGAACAATAGAGCAGAGTCTTCTGTCTTTGAGTCAGTAAAGCCTGGGATTGAACTCAACAATGATTTCAATACCATGTGGAGAATCCCCAAGGTTTAAAGTCAAAGGTGCATGTCATTGAAAGGTCAATGAAACTGGGAGGTTGTGGAATTTGCTGCTACAATAAGATGCCAGATGAAGCTGCTTTTTCTATCCCTCTGTGTGAGTGAGTGTGTGTGTGTGTGTGTGTTGAAGAGAGAAGAACAGAGTGTGAAGGAAGGATTGAAAAGGAAAATTATTCAGATTAACTGCAAAGAAAGAAACACTATTTCGATTAGAGCAATTTGGGAAAGGCTAATCACAAATTCAGAATTATGTAAAACTGATCAATTCTGGGCACTATTTCATTATTTGAAGGAGCAATTCTGCAAAAGCAATCTTAGCTACTATACCTTTTAGTAACAATTTTCAAAAATACATTTAAAAATTATGCTTGTTACCTCCTAAACTCTGTGGACAAACACTTCAATTTAAGCACTTCCAACTCTCCATGATTGTATCTGTTTAAGTGCTCTGCTCCAGCCAGTTTACGGATTGAAGTTTATTTTTTCTTTAATAGATGATTTCATAAGTTGCTGTAACAACTTAAAAAAAAAAGTAGGAAATCACCATCTATTACATACTTTTTGGTGATCAGACTTAGAATTTAGTTAGGGGGACTTCAGAGTCAGAGGATTCAACTTTTAATCCTCATTGTTTACTAACTGAATAACCTGGATCTAGTCACTTCCCTAGGTGGCAATAAAGTGAATGCTGGAACTAAGAAATTCAAATTTAACCTTAGACATTTACTAGCTGTATGATCCTGAGTATACCACTTAGTGTACACATCTTAATCTATATTTGCCTAATTTTCTTACTATAAAATGGGGATAAAGGTGACTCCTGTGTCTCAGGATTGGTGTAAGGATCAAATGAGATAATATCTATAAAGTATTTAAGACAGTCCTTGGCCCATCATACCAGCCTTATAAATGCTTATTCCCTTCCTTTGTCTCTCATGGTGTGTTTATGGGGATTAGATGGTATTTGGGATACTTTATATTTCTATATATGTAATACTATGGTTTCGTGGTCCTCTAATACTATTTAGTTCATCATTAGACCTACATAAATAGCCTTTGTATTTGGGTAGCACTGGTCAGGGGTTGCACTGTACATTTTCAGCCTCCAAAATACAGTCATCCTCATTTACAAAATATATAAGAAACTGAAGCACTCCCCAATTTATTAATGGTCAAGGAATATGAATAGACTATATTCCAAGGAAGAAATTCAAGCTATCAATAGATAAATAAAAAGCTATTACAAGCTGAGAATAAATAAAAATCTATAAATTAAAACAAACTTGAGTTTCTATCTCATATCCATCAAATTGGTGAGGTTAACAAAAAATGAAAAAAAAACAATGTTGGAGAAACTGTGAGAAAACCAGGCATATTAATGCACTGGTGATGGAGGTGAGAATTGATCCAGCCATTCTGGAAAGGAATTTCAAACTAGGCCCCAAAAGTCATAAGGTATTCATATCCTTTGACTAGATGATAACACTACTCATCTTATAACTTAAGGGGATCAAAGAGGAAAAGAAACCATTTTGTGCAAAAACATTTGTAGCAGTTCTTTATTGTGTTGGCAAAGAAATGGAAATTAGGATGCATTTCCCCCATCAGATGGGAAATGTTTGGGGAGGGGCCGGGGAGATGATATGTGAATGTAATTGAATACTATTATATTGTAAAAAATAATGGAGCCTAAGACACTTGACACTTACTAGCTATGTGACCCTGGGAAAGTCACTTAATTCTGATTGCCTTGCCAAAAAGAAAGAAAGGAAGGAAGAAAGAAAGAGAGGGAGGGAGGAAGGAAAAAAGGAAGACAGGAAGGGAGGGAAGGAGGGGAAAGAAGGAAGAAAGGGACGAAGGGAAGGAGGGAGGAAGGAAAGAAGAATGGGAGGGAGGAAGGAAGGGAGAAAGGAAGGCAGAAAGAAAGGGAGGGAGGAAGGGAGGGAAGGAAGGAAGAAAGAAAGAAAGGAAGGAAAGAAAGAAGGAAGGAAGGAGATTATTTCAAAGAAAATTGAGAAGATTTGTATAAACTGATATAGAGTTATATGAACAGAACCAGAAGAAAAATTTATATAATATTGCAGAAATGAATAACTGAAAATTTAGGTTTGTCCAATGCAGTGATCAACCATAATTCCAGAAGATGGATGATGCAGAGAAATGATGGATTCAGATGGAGACATATTTTGGGGATAGAGTCAATGGGAGTATTTGTCTTATTTGACTATGCATATATATTACAAGGACTTTATTTCCCTCCTCTTCAACACTTTTTCCCCACTCTTCAACACCTACTAGGCAGAAGAGAGGTAGAGGAGGAAATGGTTTTTGCTAAGTGAAAAAAATGAAGTTTAAAATTTCCAAAAAGTGAGATTGTGTGCAAGGTACATACAATGAAGATATAAAAGTAAAAATGAAATGCAAATCAACATAACAGGGGTTATATTTTACTTGGAATTATGGATGTATTACAACATGTACACCCATGAAAATTTAAGAAGGAGGAGGAACTAACAATTAGGGAATCAAAGTAGGAGTGAAGGCTCTAGACAAAATAAATGCAAATGTGTTATTTATATTGACTTTCTTCTCCAATTCCAAATACCCCTAAACCAATATTTCCCTGCTAGTGTTCTTGAAGTAGATTTTTTACACTTAAGCATCAATGGGGGTGTTCTCTTTCATCAATGCAAAAGATGTTCTTCTGCAGGATAAAGTCTTTGTGATACCATCTGTTATTATATAACATTCATTTCTAAATGTATCCCACCGTTCACATACCTAGTGAGCATTCTCTTAAAACAAAGATTTATAAAGAGAGTGGTGTGGGAAGAAAATATTTAGCAAGACCAACTCATTGATGCTGGCGGATAATATACACAACATTCAAATATTCATAATCCCAACCTCTACACAAAGGGAGAAAGGACAAATTTTCTCAAACCTGCAGAATCTACCTTGGGCATTGTAATTACATAGCTTTATATTTCATTTTTCTTTTTTTTTATTTATTCATAATTATTGGTTTGTTATTTTCTTGATTCTGCCTACTTTACCTTGCATTAGTTCATATAAGTTTTCCAATGCTTCTCTGAATTCTTTTGTATAGCATGATTGCTATTTTTACCTTAACTCTGCCCCAATCTTTCTTTTGAGATACCCTATTATTGATTTTAATTTTAAGCATATGGTATACATTTCCCATATTACAAAACTAAAAAACCCATAAACAATTTTTCCATATTGAGTTGATCTTTGCTTGATCTTTGATATTAAATCTATTATGTTAAATTTTCTATTAAGTTTGGTTTTTATTGATAGAAAGTCCTGAAAATTTACAAGTTTGTTAAATGTCCATTTTTTCTCATTCAATATTATAGATAATTTTGCTGGTTATATTTTTGGCCACAGGCCTACTTCTTTTGATTATCAATAGATATGATTCCAAGACCTACTGTCTTTTATTGTGGCTATTAATAAGTCCTGTACTGTAGCTTCAGTTTGAATTACTTTTTTCTTGTTTCTTGCAAAATTTTCTCTTTGATTTGGGAATTTCAAAATTTGGCAAAAATATTTCTATGTGTTTTCCACAAAGGATCTCATAAAGTGATGATTGGTGGATTTTTTTTCTATTTCTACTTTCTCCTCATGTTCTCAGGACAATTTTCTTGGAATACTTCTTGAATTATTATGTCAAGATTCCTTTTTTGGTCACAATTTTCAGGCAGTCCAATTATGCTATATTTTCTTTTCTTGATTTGTTCTCCAGATCTGTTATTTTTCTTAAAAGATGTTTCACATTCTGTTCTATTTTTTCATTCTTTATAATCTGCTTTGTTATTTCTTGGTCTTTCATAGGTTTACTGGCTTCCCCTTGCCCAATTGTAATTTTCAAAGAGTTATTTTCAGCTTTGAAACTCTGAATCTCCTTTTCTAGTTGGCTAACTTTTTCCCCCATAATCTTGTTTTTCTTGGATGTTGGGTTTTGTTTTTGTTTTTGTTTTTTAGTTTTTCCTTTTTTAAAATTTTTTTTATTTTAATTTTTTATTGACAGAACCCATGCCTGGATAATTTTTTTTTTTACAACATTATCCCTTGCACTCACTTCTGTTCCGACTTTTCTCCTCCCTCCTTTCACCCCTCCCCCAGATGGCAAGCAGTCCTATTCAAGTTAAATATGTCACAGTGTATCCTAGATACAACACATGTGTGCAGAACCAAACAGTTCTCTTATTGCACAGGAAGAATTGGATTCAGAAGGTAAAAATAACCTGGAAAGAAAAAAAAAATGCAAGCAGTTTACATTCATTTCCCAGTGTTCTTTCTTTGGGTGTAGCTGCTTCTGTCCAGCCTTGATCAATTGAAACTGAATTAGCTCTCTTTGTCGAAGAGATCCAATTCCATCAGAATACATCCTCACAGTATCGTTGTTGAGGTATATAATGATCTCCTGGTTCTGCTCATTTCAGTCAGCATCAGTTCATGTAAGTCTCATCAATCCTCTCTATATTCATGCTGCTGGTCATTTCTTACAGAACAATAATATTCCATAACATTTATATACCACAATTTACCCAGCCGTTCTCCAATTGATGGGCATCCATTCATTTTCCAGTTTCTAGTCACTACAAACAGGGCTGCCACAAACATTTTGGCACATACAGGTCCCTTTCCTTTCTTTAGTATCTCTTTAGGTTATAAGCCCAGTAGAAACTCTGCTGGATCAAAAGGTATTCACAGTTTCATAATTTTTTGAGCATAGTTCCAAATTGCTCTCCAGAATGGTTGGATGTATTCACAATTCCACCAACAATGTATCAGTGTCCCTGTTTTCCCACATCCCCTCCAACATTCCGTATTATCTTTCCCTGTCACTCTAGTCAATCTGACAGTGGTATCTCAGAGTTGTCTTAATTTGCATTTGTCTGATTAATAATGACTTGGAGCATATTTTCATGTTTTTAGTTTTTCTTAAATGTCTCTCATTTGACTTTTAATTTTTTTTTTGAGTTCTATAAATTCTCTCTGGGCAGGCACCCATTTCATATTACTCTTTGGGGTAAAAGAAGCTTTTTGTTTTTTACTTCAGTGTCCTCCTCTGAAGATGAACCCCAGTCTTCCCTGTTCCCCATAGTATGTTTCTGTGGTTGAGTTCTTTTTTCTTTGCTGGATCTCCTCCTCCTTCTCCTTCTCCTTCTTCCTTCTTCCTTCTTCTTCCTTCTTCCTTCTTCCTTCTTCCTTCTTCCTTCTTCTTCTTCTCTTTTCTTCTTCTAATTCTTCTTCTTCTTCTTCTAATTCTTCTTCTTCTTCTTCTAATTCTTCTTCTTCTTCTTCTAATTCTTCTTCTTCTTCTAATTTTTCTTCTTCTTCTTCTTCTTCTTCTTCTTCTTTAAAATAAGAGCATGTCTAATCGTGGGATTGGGGAAATGATGCTTCTGACTTCACTTAAGTTCTCCCCTCTGACCTGGAACCCTGAACTAAGAGCTCCTTCCTCCAGCAAGTTCACACAGCCAGCAGAATCCCTGCCCCTCTGCTTCTGCACCCCCTCTGCTGGTTCCTTCTCATCCTGGGCCACATCTCAGCAGCACAGCTGGGGCCTAGTGTTCTTAATCAGCCAAAGTTCCCTCAGTCTTCCCAGACTCAAACCCTGCCTCCACAAACAGTCCAGGAGGTGAAAGTTTCTATGGTCCCTGCTGAGACCCCAGCTACACCCAGCAAGCCCCAGAGGTTCCCACTAGCCCAGAGGTATTTGTACTTCTCATGGGTTAATATCTGGCCTGGGTCTTTCTTCAGCTCTTCTCAGGTTGTATCAGAAGGACACATGTTCTGCTCCAAGTCTTCTTGGTGAGTCTTTGTTCATCTTGAGGCACAAATTTGTTCTATTTGTGGGGAAATTTGGAGAGCTTGAAATTTACCAACCTACTCTGCCATCTCCCCAGAATCCTCGAGAACATCGTGATTTCTAAAAAGTCATAATTACAGATGACCCAAAGAGCAATGAAGACAGGTTTAATGATCTAAGTACTTTGAAACTACATATCCGGGTTAAGATGGCGGAGAGGAGGCTCACAGCTGCATAAGCTCTACGCTTTCTCTCACTATCCATTTCATTACAAGCCTCTGAAT
Source organism: Antechinus flavipes (assembly GCF_016432865.1). Classification (NCBI taxonomy): domain Eukaryota; kingdom Metazoa; phylum Chordata; class Mammalia; order Dasyuromorphia; family Dasyuridae; genus Antechinus; species Antechinus flavipes. The sequence goes on along the minus strand of NC_067403.1, from coordinate 88,548,027 downwards.
CAATGCTTGACTGAAAAAAAACCCACAAATAGTTACCAAGAGAAGCCATCCTTGAGATCCGCCAAGAAAGGTCTGTCTTTACTGGAGGGCTGGGGCGGTTTTAGATCGGGCGCAGGCGGCGGGCAGCGGCAGTGAGGGCACAGGAGCAGACTGGAGAGGGGGTGGAGAGTGATCGTAGCCGTCTCTGCGGGGAGAGCTTCGCTACAGGTTTGGATACTTTACTCCAGCAGCAAGTCAGCAGCCCAGCAGAGAAGCTAAAAACACCGGGGGTGAAGAATACAACCCCAAACAGCTGGAGTCTCTCAGGACCTGGCCGCCCCCCCCTTTCCCCCCCACAGTGACTCAGCACGCTCTGGGATCTCAGAGCGCAGGCGCAACACAGTCCTGCTAGTGCCTCACTGCTGCCCCCTGCAGTCTGTAGAGGAAGCTCGATAACATACCCAACCCCTCCCCCAAAGAAAGACTCCAGTTTTTTCTGTTTTTCTTTGGTAGTTTGTCTCTGATTAATAGACAGAATGAGCAAGAAGCTGAAGAGGACTTTAATCCTTGACAGCTTCTACACAGATAGAGAGCAGACTCTAAATCCTGAGGAGACTAAAAACAGGCAGTCCCCAGGTGAATCCCCAAAGGAAGAGATCATCTGTTCCTCAGCACAGATGAACCTCATAGAAGTGATTAAAAAGGCTCTCACAAGGGAGCTAGAAGAAAAATGGGGAAAGCAGAGTGAGGCTTGGCAAAAGGAGAGGGAAGCTTGGGAAAAGGAGAGGGAGGCTTGGCAAAAGAGCCTGGAGAAAGTTAAAGAGAGAGTGGATAAAGAAGTAAAATCCTTGAAAAATAGGATTAGTGAACTGGAAACAGAAAACAGCTCTCTAAAAAACAAAATTGGCGAAATGGAAAAAAATTCCACAGAACAAAAGAACTCAATTGGACAATTAGAAAAAGATTTTAAAAAAGTGAGTGAAGAGAACACTTCACTGAAAATCAGACTTGAACAAGTGGAATTGAATGACTCGAGGAGACAAGAAGAATCAGTCAAGCAAATCCAAAAAAATCAAACAATGGAGAAAAATGTGAAATACCTTCTGGGGAAGACAACGGACCTGGAAAACAGATCCAGGAGAGACAATCTGAGAATCATTGGACTCCCAGAAAAACATGATGAAAAAAAGAGCCTGGACACTGTCTTCCAGGAAATTATCAAAGAGAACTGCCCAGAAGTCATAGGAACAGAGGAAAAAATAAACATTGAAAGGATTCATCGATCACCCACTGAAAGGGATCCTAAAATCAAAACACCAAGGAATATAGTGGCCAAATGCCAGAACCCTCAGATGAAAGAAAAAATATTGCAAGCGGCTAGAAAAACCCAATTCAAGTATCAAGGAGCCACAATAAGGATCACCCAGGATCTGGCAGCATCCACATTAAAAGATCGAAGGGCCTGGAATATGATATTCCGAAAGGCTAAGGAACTTGGTATGCAACCAAAAATAACTTACCCAGCGAGAATGAGCATCTTTTTCCAGGGAAGAAGATGGACATTCAACGAAGTAAGCGAATTTCATCTATTTCTGATGAAAAAACCAGAACTTAACAAAAAGTTTGATCTACAAATATAGAACTCAAGAGAAATCTAAAAAGGTAAAGATTAATCTTGGGAACTATATTTTGACTATATAGATGTATAAAGAATACATGTGTACCTTGTTCTAGAAATTGATGTGGAAAGGACATTGTACCAGAAAAAGGGTAAAGTGGGGGTAGTACATCTCATGAAGAGGCATAGGAAACCTATTATATCTGAGAGAAAGAATGGAGGGGGATGAATATAGTGGGTATCTTACTGCCTTCAGAATTGGCTTTAAGTGAAAAATCTTAAGACATATTCAATCTATGGTGAAACTTCTCCCATCTCATTGAAAAGTGAGAAGGGAAAAGTGGAAAGGGAAGGAATAAGCTAAGCGGAAGGGAATACGGGAACTGGGAGGGAAAGGGGTAAGATAGGGGGAGGAACTCTAAGGCGGGGGGAGGGATACTAAAAAGGGAGGGCTGTGAGAAGCAAGGGGTGCTCACAAGCTTAATACTTGGAAGGGGGGAAAGGGGAAAGAAGGGAGGAAAGCATAAACCGGGGTTAACAAGATGGCAAGTAATACAGAATTGGTCATTCTAACCATAAACGTGAATGGGGTAAACTCCCCCATAAAGAGGAAGCGGTTAGCAGAATGGATTAAAAGCCAGAATCCTACAATATGTTGTTTACAGGAAACACACCTGAAGCGGGGAGATACATGCAGGTTAAAGGTAAAAGGTTGGAGCAAAATCTACTATGCTTCAGGTGAAGTCAAAAAAGCAGGGGTAGCCATCCTGATCTCAGATCAAGCTAAAGCAAAAATTGACCTAATTAAAAGAGATAAGGAAGGACACTATATCTTGCTAAAGGGTAGCATGGATAATGAAGCACTATCTATATTAAACATATATGCACCAAGTGGGGTAGCATCTAAATTCTTAAAAGAGAAACTAAGAGAGCTGCAAGAAGAAATAGACAGTAAAACTATAATAGTGGGAGATCTTAACCTTGTACTCTCAGAATTAGATAAATCAAACCACAAAATAAATAAGAAAGAAGTCAAAGAGGTAAATAGAATACTAGAAAAGTTAGATATGATAGATCTCTGGAGAAAATGTAATGGAGACAGAAAGGAATACACTTTCTTTTCAGCAGTTCATGGAACCTATACAAAAATTGACCATATATTAGGACATAAAAACCTCAAACTCAAATGTAGTAAGGCAGAAATAGTAAATGCATCCTTTTCAGACCACGATGCAATGAAAATTACATTCAACAAAAAAGCAGGGGGAAGTAGACCAAAAAACAATTGGAAACTAAATAATCTCATACTAAAGAATGATTGGGTGAAACAGCAAATCATAGACATAATTAATAACTTCACCCAAGAAAACGATAATAATGAGACATCATACCAAAATGTATGGGATGCAGCCAAAGCGGTAATAAGGGGAAATTTCATATCTCTAGAGGCCTATTTGTATAAAATAGAGAAAGAGAAGGTCAATGAATTGGGTTTGCAATTAAAAATGCTAGAAAAGGAACAAATTAAAAACCCCCAGTCAAACACTAAACTTGAAATTCTAAAAGTAAAAGGTGAGATCAATAAAATTGAAAGTAAAAAAACTATTGAATTGATTAATAAAACTAAGAGTTGGTTCTATGAAAAAACCAACAAAATAGACAAACCCTTAGTAAATCTGATTAAAAAAAGGAAAGAGGAAAATCAAATTGTTAGTCTTAAAAATGAAAAGGGAGAACTCACCACTAACGAAGAGGAAATTAGAGCAATAATTGGGAGTTACTTTGCTCAACTTTATGCCAATAAATTCGACAACTTAAATGAAATAGAAAAATACCTCCAAAAATACAGCTTGCCCAAACTAACAGAGGAAGAAGTAAATATCCTAAACAGTCCCATCTCAGAAAAAGAAATAGAACAAACTATCAATCAACTCCCTAAGAAAAAATCCCCAGGACCAGATGGATTTACATGTGAATTCTACCAAACATTTAAAGAACAATTAACTCCAATGTTATATAAACTATTTGAAAAAATAGGGATTGAAGGAGTCCTACCAAACTCCTTTTATGACACAGATATGGTACTGATACCTAAACCAGGTAGGCTGAAAACAGAGAAAGAAAATTATAGACCAATCTCCCTAATGAATATTGATGCTAAAATCTTAAATAAAATATTAGCAAAAAGATTACAGAAAATTGTCACCAGGATAATACACTATGACCAAGTAGGATTTATACCAGGAATGCAGGGCTGGTTCAATATTAGGAAAACTATTAGCATAATTGACTATATCAATAACCAAACAAACAAAAACCACATGATCATCTCAATAGATGCAGAAAAAGCATTTGATAAAATCCAACATCCATTCCTAATAAAAACACTTGAGAGCATAGGAATAAATGGACTTTTCCTTAAAATAGTCAGGAGCATATATTTAAAACCATCAGTAAGCATCATATGCAATGGGGAAAAACTGGAACCTTTCCCAGTAAGATCTGGAGTGAAGCAAGGTTGCCCACTATCACCATTATTATTTAATATCGTATTAGAAACACTAGCCTCGGCAATAAGAGTCGAGAAAGATATAAAAGGAATTAGAGTAGGCAATGAGGAAACCAAACTATCACTCTTTGCAGATGATATGATGGTATACCTAGAGAACCCCAGAGATTCTACCAAAAAGCTATTGGAAATAATTCATAATTTTAGCAAAGTAGCTGGCTACAAAATAAATCCCCATAAATCCTCAGCATTTTTATACATCACCAACAAAACCCAACAGCAAGAGATACAAAGAGAAATTCCATTCAGAATAACTGTTGATACCATAAAATATTTGGGAATCTATCTACCAAAGGAAAGTCAGGAATTATATGAGCAAAATTATAAAAAAGTCTCCACACAAATAAAGTCAGACTTAAATAATTGGAAAAATATTAAGTGCTCTTGGATCGGCCGAGCGAACATAATAAAGATGACAATACTCCCTAAACTAATCTATGTATTTAGTGCTATACCAATCAGACTTCCAAGAAAATATTTTATTGATCTAGAAAAAATAACAACAAAATTCATATGGAACAATAAAAAGTCGAGAATCTCAAGGAATTAATGAAAAAAAAATCAAATGAAGGTGGCCTAGCTGTACCTGATCTAAAATTATATTATAAAGCAGCAGTCACCAAAACCATTTGGTATTGGCTAAGAAATAGATTAGTGGATCAGTGGAAAAGGCTAGGCTCACAAGACAGAATAGTCAATTATAGCAATCTAGTGTTTGACAAACCCAAAGCCCCTAACTTCTGGGAAAAGAATTCATTATTTGATAAAAACTGCTGGGATAATTGGAAATTAGTATAGCAGAAATTAGGCAAGGACCCACACTTAACACCATATACCAAGATAAGATCAAAATGGGTCTATGACCTAGGCATAAAGAACGAGATTATAAATAAATTAGAGGAACATAGAATAGTTTATCTCTCAGACTTGTGGAGGAGAAAGAAATTTGTGACCAAAGATGAACTAGAGACCATTACTGATCACAGAATAGAAAATTTCGATTACATCAAATTAAAAAGCCTTTGTACAAATAAAACTAATGCAAACAAGATTAGAAGGGAAGCAACAAACTGGGAAAACATTTTCACAGTTAAAGGTTCTGATAAAGGCCTCATTTCCAAAATATATAGAGAACTGACTCAAATTTATAAGAAATCAAGCCATTCTCCAATTGATAAATGGTCAAAGGATATGAACAGACAATTTTCAGAGGATGAGATTGAAACTATTACCACTCATATGAAAGAGTGTTCCAAATCATTATTGATCAGAGAAATGCAAATTAAGACAACTCTGAGATACCACTACACACCTGTCAGATTGGCTAAGATGACAGGAAAAAATAATGATGAATGTTGGAGGGGATGCGGGAAAACTGGGACACTAATGCATTGTTGGTGGAGTTGTGAACGAATCCAACCATTCTGGAGAGCAATCTGGAATTATGCCCAAAAAATTATCAAATTGTGCATACCCTTTGATCCAGCAGTGTTTCTATTGGGCTTATATCCCAAAGAAATACTAAAGAAGGGAAAGGGACCTGTATGTGCCAAAATGTTTGTAGCAGCCCTGTTTGTAGTGGCTAGAAACTGGAAAATGAATGGATGCCCATCAATTGGAGAATGGCTGGGTAAATTGTGGTATATGAATGTTATGGAATATTATTGTTCTGTAAGAAATGACCAGCAGGATGAATACAGAGAGGACTGGCGAGACTTACATGAGCTGATGCTAAGTGAAATGAGCAGAACCAGGAGATCATTATACACTTCGACAACGATATTGTATGAGGACATATTTTGATGGAAGTGGATTTCTTTGACAAAGAGACCTGAGTTTCAATTGATAAATGACGGACAAAAGCAGCTACACCCAAAGAAAGAACACTGGGAAACGACTGTAAACTATCTGCATTTTTGTTTTTCTTCCCGGATTATTTATACCTTCTGAATCCAATTCTCCCTGTGCAACAAGAGAACTGTTCGGTTCTGCAAACATATATTGTATCTAGGATATACTGCAACATATCCAACATATAAAGGACTGCTTGCCATCTAGGGGAGGGGGTGGAGGGAGGGAGGGGAAAAAAAATCGGAACAGAAACGAGTGTCAATTTAATGTAATTATTAAATAAAAAATTAAAAAAAGAAACTACATATCCAATAAATTGCATCTAGGAAGTTGTATGAGGAATAGAATCAAGGTCATGGAAGGTTTGTTAAATAAGATAAATGGTTCATGTTGCAAGACTGAAAAATGCCATATGGACAATTACAGTGCTATACTAGCGCACATAAAATGCTCAAAAAAGCTAAAAGGAGACGTTGCAGCATATTGGGTACATATTTGGGAGTAATATTTTTCATAGGAGAGGAATGAGAATAGTATAAAATAACCTGGACTAGATGGAGTATGAGCTGTACTCATGTATCACAAATTGTGAACTGGAATGAGGGAATACTGACATCAGTGAGATCATGGATCCATCAAAATGCTGAAATAAGTACATCTCTTACATTAAAGAGCAGCCTACATGAAGGACCACAAGACAAGGAATCAGAGATCCGAATTCTAATCTAACAAATAGCAAAGGACAGTTTTTCTCAGAGATAACGGTTTTCACAAAGCCCTCAAATCCTTTGGGATTTGTTATACAATGAATCTGAACAAGGATAAGAACTAAGCTACAGGAAAAAGGCAAGTAGTCATTCGCTTTCTGGATTTACATTCCTGCTTTTGTCAGGTATATGTAGCTGGCCTTCCAGCTGATCTAATTTTATAAATAACAGGGTGCCAGTGAAATTAGTGGCCTGGGTTGGCTTTCATACTGGCCAAAAAGCCTCACACAAAGAACTCTGAGATAATACATGCATGTGAAATACTTTGGAGCCACAAAGTACTGTATAATGTGAGTTACTGTTGGCAGGATCTACTGGAGTTTATGTTTCATTGACATAACCTTTGGAGTCAACGATGATGGTTCCCATTTATATTGTGCTTTATAGTTTATTAAGTAATAATAGTAACTCATCTCTCACAAAATCTTTCCTTATCCTCAAATTGTAAGCACTCACATCCCTACCTCTACCCTCGAATTCACTTTGTATTTACTTCAAGGCCTTGAATTTACATGTTTGTGTACAAGATGCCTCCGTAACAGAATGTAAACTCCTTGAAAATAAGCAAATGACATTTGTTTTCTTTGTCTCTCCTAAGTCAAGCTTAGAGTCTTGGACATTTCTATTTGTTTCCATATAATCATAAGCAGAACATTTGCAAAATGATTATCTGATGGACACAAATTAAAATTCTGATCCCCAAGCAAAGTGGAGAAATCCTGGCTTTTTGACTAGAAGCTAGATGAAATGAAAAGGACATGAAATATGAAAAAGTAGCTGGATAAGATCAAATAGTCCAAGAAAGGTTTTTAAAGACTGGAGGATATAAGATATTTATAGACCTAAAGGGGATAATGGAGAAACAAAGGTGGAAAATGTAGGTGAGGTAAAGCATGATTGAGGTAAAATCCTGAAGGAGGCAAAAACTAGAGGAAATAATAGCTAACACATATACTTTACAAAGCCCTTTTTAAGTAATCTTATTTGGTTTTCACAATAGTCTATGAAGTAGGTGCTGTTATTATCTCCATTTTATAGATGAGGAATCTTACAGAAGTAAGTGACTTGCTTTGGAGTTGTACAGCTAGTACGTGTCTGAGCCTAGAGTCCAACCACTCCAACACTCTTATCAACTGTACCAGCTAACTTAAGGGCACAAGTAGAAGGATTACTCTTAGCAAGGATAACCTTCTATTTGTGAAACAGGATGGAAAGGAAAGAGTTTGGGTTATGATGCTGGGTTTTGAGAAGTAGAAGAGGGGAGTTGTAACTTTCATCAGATAGCACCAATCTTTTCAGTGAAATAGGAGCCATCTATCATAATTTTGGGGTCTCTGGGTCTGGTTGGTAGTTTAAAGAGAAAGGAAAATATTTGAACTATCAATATTACAGAGAGACAATAAGTATGGAACAGATACGTTGGTAAGGAGTAATGAAAATCCAACCAAGCTCACGTACCATAACACCTGGCTGCTACCATATGCATCTCACCTCTGCTAAACATAGGCAATTATGCTGATCAAGGGCTCAATGCATGTTAGGTCTTATCTCTCTTTAAAATCCATTGTGGTGTGATATGTCATAAAAAATCTATAACTATAAAGGGCCTCCAAATATTTGCCCATAGTTTTGTAATGCTTAGATCATTAGAATATGGTAGCAATTTCTTTGAAAAGGAAAGACTAACTTGGTACAGAGAAAAAGCCCCAAGAGAAATTTAATAGAATAAATAAAGTTTTCCCCACCTTGGACCAAGCTGCTTTAAAAAATATTTGAAAGACACAAAATGACTGATATGGAAATATATTTAAAATGACTATATGTGGATAAATTATATAAGATTGCTTAGTGTCTTGGGGAGACTTGGGGAATGAAGGGGGAGAGAAAAAATGAAACTCAAAATCTTACAAAAGTGAATGTTGAAAACTATCATTACATGTAATTAGAAAAAATAAAATACTACTAAGTAAAAAAATTTTGAAAGACTGAAATATAAATAAGAGTAAAGAAAAGATTGGGGTTGGGCAAAGTAACAGGTTATTGTAATGAACATTAAAGCTCATCCCACAAAACAATAATTGTTCCAAACTATTCTATTTTATTGTGTGAGGATCAGAATTTTTGCAAATGTGGCAATTGCTATGGCACAAAAAACAAACGTGATTCAGTGGTAGAGGTAAGAGAGTTCTGATCTTAGACTTAGTAGAAACCAGGATTTAAATTCTGACCCTGGATGTTCATTAGCTTTGTTAAACCACTGTCAGAGAGGGTCACTTTCTCTTGCTGAACCTCAGTTGCCTCATAAAATGCTGATATTATTTGCAGCTCTTATTCATAGGATTATTGTTAGGAGCAAATGAGATAAAATATGTCAAGCAGTTTACAAAACTGAAGATGTTTAATAAATACCAACTTTTTATAACTTAACCGCAAAAACTAGCTTTACTACAGTTAGTTTAAAACTGAGTTTAATAAAAACAGTGGGTTAGTTTAAAAAAAAATTAACTCCTAACTTCAAGCATAATTAGAAGAATTTCATTTCTCAAAGAGTTTTCAAGTGATGGGCAGTGCAATTTATTAATGTGATTTCCCTGATGGCAGACTTTTCAAAAAAAAAAAAAAACTAGAAATGAGAATCTTTTCCATAGCAAAGCAGTCTTGACAGGATCTTGAGAAACCCTGTCTCAATAGATTAGCATAACTCACCAAATCTCAAACTTACCTGGGCTTAACTTCAAGAGAGCTTGGTTGATAGCTCAAGATGTGACAGGTTTTAATATTTATCAACAGGGTTGCTGGTCACTGGAGCCTGCCAAGGTCATTTCTGAATGTGGTGCTGTCTCTTCCAAAGGTGAATACCTTCCAGGGACGATGGAAAATGTCCAGTTCCCTGATGTCTATGCAGATGAACTGTCGTGTCTGTATGTCAGAATACGTACTTTAAAAAAAATCTAGGAAATGCAGTCATTGAGAGGAAATGCTCCTAAAATCATTATCCTTCAATATTTTGCTCATCTACATAAAGAGTGATTCAACAAAATTTATACATTACTTGAATGTTAAGACATTACATATGTATCTAGAAACACAACAGTTTATACAATATGACATATTGTGTGATGGAACAATATTAATAGAGAAACCACATGAGAAAATTGAGTGAAACAAAAAACTAGGCCAGAACCAGTAATGTTTCAATCAATTAATATTTATTAAGTGCCCATTATTTTCCAGGCTTTGGCCAAATTATATCACTTCAATCCTCTCATTCATAAAAAGAGGGAATTGGATTATATTCCTAAAGTTCCTTCTTCATTTAGTATCTTGCTATGTTACATCCTTTTACCAGTTCCCCAGGAATGTCTACAACATTTGCAGCTCACATGTCTACTTTCTATAGAATTCTAGCAAAGGAGGAAGGATTCAAGGTCCAACATTCTTAAACCTTTTCCTTTCACACTCCTTGAATTTTCTGGCTTTAAGATTTGCCTCCATCCTGCTGATATGACATCCCTGGTCACCCTTTACAACACTAGTTGCACTTTCATTCATACCTCTGATTGATTGGTCCATATGCATGCAGAAAGCCCCTAGCATACAGGGTAATAGTTGTAGTGGAAAGAATGACCATGAGCCAATCATTGAACTCATGGAGGAAGGCAATGGACCTTGAGAAAAAGGCCCTCTGTTTTCTAGGTTATCAAGGACATTTTAAGAAAAAGTTGTTAAAAATAAAAGGGGAAGAAATTCGTTAGTGTGAAGACAAAGAAAAAAAGAGAGATAAAAGGGAACTAACCTATATCCAAAGATTGGAAGGTAAAAAAAAATGTCATCCAGAGGAAGACCAAAGGTTGAATCCTTAGATATAAGAAATAACTTTGAGAGTCTTTCTAATAAGGAGATAACTAGATTCAAGGCATAATGTTGCAGACTCACATGGCTGCCATGTAGATTATCCAGAAAGGATTAAAGAAAGAAGATTCAAGAATGCGTCATTTGTAAACCCTGATTGAAAGTTAGATGTATATGTAGATATATCTTTATCTATACACATGCACACACACACACAATATATATATACACAGACACACATATATATATAATACACACACATATATATAATATATATACACACACACATTTATTTATATATATATGTATGTGTATATATATATATATATATATATATATATAGAGAGAGAGAGAGAGAGAGAGAGAGAGAGAGAGAGAGAGCTATGTCTACATATAAGGAATTACGTATTTGTTGACTTGATAACAATAGAGAAATATGCTATTTTCCTGCAGCATATATCCAATATCTAACAGAGACGCTTCAAAGACTTGTCAAAATATATAACCCCTATCCACTTCTGGTGAATATGGGCAAAAATGAGATTGCCAAAAAGAAACCAGAAAGTATTGCTAAAACCTTGAGCAAGAACCTGAAACCTTAGGAACATGAGTGGTGTTTTCATCACCACTGTCCACAGAAAGCAAGGGCTTAGGTCAAGAAAAACAAATTGAAAGATAGCATTTAAAAAATGGAATTTGTATTTCTAGGCCATGATTTATGAATGTAAGAAAAGTCACCTTTATCTAGAGATATGTACTTAATAAGATCTTAAAAAGAATATATTTACCTTAACAAAGCTAATCAAAAGGGCTTAAAATTAAGAAAGAAGGGTGGTAGAGAAAATTACCTAGGGAGATTATATTTATATATACATATATATGGAGAGAGAGAGAGAGAGAGAGAGAGAGAATGAATGAGAATATCTTATAAAGATGGCTCAGTGGATAGAGCATTAGCCCTGGAATCAGGAGGACCTGAGTTCAAATATGGTCTCAGATACTTAGTAGCTTAACTCTAACTAACAAGTTACAAGCAGACAACTCATTTAAATCTTAACTCTGCCTCTTAAAAAAAAAAAAAAGAATGAATGAATGAATTATGTATTAAGTGCTGATTATGTGCAAAGTACTGTGCCAAGTGCTAGGGACACAAATAGAAATTCCAGATCCTAAGAAACTCCTATTCTTTTATTTAAATTTTATTTATTTGTTTGTTTGTTTTTAGGCAATTGGGATTAAATGATTTACTTAGGATCACACAGGTAGTAAGTATCTGAGGCTACATTAGAATTTGGGTCTTTCTGATTCCAGGGCCAGGGCTGTATCCATTTTATTGCTCACCAATCCTTAGCTCTCCCTCTAATAAGAGACAACACAAATGGAAGTTTACAACGGCAAGTCAGATGGAAAAGAGCCACAGTTCTAAGGATGCAGGGGCAAAGCAGATGTTAATGCTAATTAATGACATCAGTTAATGATGTCAGTTTCTGACGTACAGCCATTTGCCAGTGCCAGTGGCTTTGGTGATAAGAACTCTTATTTTCTGGGTTTTCAACAGCTCTGGTTGCAGCCTTAGTTGCCAGGCTGCATCTCCCACAGGGCTAATTCCCAGGATATGGCTGCAGTCAAAGGATTGGCAGTATTATTATTCCAAAAACTCTTGGGTGTCTGGTCTTGGCTAATCTCCAGTAGAGCCAGGGGCAGGAGAGGGGGGAAAGGGTGGCTGAGATCTTGGTGCAGGGGTGGCAGCTAGATCCACGTGCCATGTGTTCCTTCCTGTCTCTCCTATGGGGGTACCTTGCCCCTTCAGCTAAGACTGAGACCAAAAGCCACCTGAAGACTTCCTTTGAGGGGGAATTTAGGCTATCATTTACAACTGTAACCTTCCCAATCTTCCCTCAGAATGGGAATTCCTTAAAAGCTCGGATATTCCAGCTTCTCCTTTTGTATCCCCAGCACACAGCACAACAGTGGGAATTATTTTCTCCACAGGGCCACACACATTTGGAATTAATGGTACTCCTAGCATATCTCCAAATATAGGAAACAAAGACTTAGTTAGGGTCAGCAATGTTACATGAGGCTAGGGGATATGAATCACAAGCTACTGATTTCCACTCGATCCTTTCTATCCTCCAATAAATATCTCGTCTTCTCAATATCTCTTAGAAGTTGCTTCGGGCACCTGGCAATTTGATCTTAAACACTGATCAGCTGATCCACAAAGTTAATCTCAATTTTGTGCAGTCTTTGTGGAAAATATGATAAAAGATGGACAATGGGAACACACTTAAGGTTAGATAGCCTACAGCTGTACTGGACTCAGAATGATTTTGTGTTTCCTACAAGCAGCATTCAGCAGCAGCAGGGCAAAAAAGGCAGATAATGTGGGTGGCCTACAGTTGGGGGATTAATAGAGCAAGAAAAGTAGACATATGAGGCACTCTATTGCAAAGCTTTGGGACCTATAAATTGTTCAAAGCTTTTTGGAGAACAATTTACTAATAGACAATAAGAATTACAAAGGTTTTTTCTAAACCAGTGATCCTACTATTAGGACTATACCCTAAAGCTGTTATCAAAAAAAAAAAAAAATCCTGTAGAAAAGCATTTAGAGCTGCTTTATTTGTAAAAAGCAAAATACTGTAAACAACCTCTATGTCCAATGCCTGAGAAATAGCTGAACAAATTGTAGTATGTCGATGTAATAAGATATTACTGTGCTGTTAAAATGACAACTATAAATACAAAGAAATGTAGGAAGATTCATGGGAAGCAATACAAAGCAGAGAAAGAAGAATTAGGAGAACAAAACACACATCAACTATGATGCATAAAAGACAACAGTAGTAAAACTTTATAGGTATACAGATGAAAACAAAAGCAGCAGACAAAGCAAAAAAAGTACAATAATGTTAACATAATGCATATTATATACTTTTATATACTGCAAAAATGTTCAGATTAAATGGTTTTATTTGGGGCTTCATTTTTTCTCTATATTTGTTAAACCAGTTAAATTTGCAATAAAAACATTATATATGGATGTATATATGCTGCATGTGAGTATACATATATGTGTGTGTATATCTATATCTACATATAGCTATATCTATCTATATATAAAATGAATGAATGAGACCAGATTTTAACTCAGGAAACATTTTATGTATGTATATGTGTCTGTGTCTGTTATGTGTACCTATATACAAAATAAGTGTCTGAAGCCAGATTTTTAAATCAGGAAAAGGAGTTTTTTTCTGATTCCAGGATGGGTATACTATCCATTTTATGACCAGCTATCCACTGATCTTTACCACTAAAGAACAAATCCCATATCAATGGATTTTAAGACTCATGTTATAGATTTATTTTATATTCTATAAATCTGAAACAGAAATTCCATTTAAGATAACTTTTGAATGTATAAACTACTAGGGAGTCTACCTTCTAATATACACACACACACACACACACACGCACATACACACACATAGGAGCTACATAAAACAATTACAAATTACTATTTACAAAAATAAAGACAAATAATCAGAAAAATATTCATTGCTCATGGGTAGGAAGTGCCAATATAATAAATACAATAATACTACCTAATTTAATTTATTTTATTTGGTGACATGTTGCTCAAACTATTTAAAGATTACTTTCAAAATCGAGAATAAAAAAAAGTCAAAAATATCACGAAAAATAATGGAAAACAATGGGAACAAAGTGGGATTTAGCAGTGCCAGATTTCAAACTATACTCCAAAGTAATTATTATTGATAACAATCTGGTATTGGTTAAGTTATTTCTAGAGATATTTATCAATGGAAAAAATTAAGTACATAACACATAGAAACATATATAAAAGTCCATGCATCAAGATAGTAATATGTAGCTAAAGTAGATAACTATTATATAAATGATATAATAGACTGAGAATAGGTCTTGGAAAACTTGTGGTCTTGTCTAATTCTTAGACCTTTACTAGGCTGTGTGATCCTGGACAAATCACTTAATCTCTCAAACTCAATTCCTTCTACATAAGTTGGGGAATATAATAATATAATATAGCACCAACCTCATATGGTTTTTGTTAGGATCAAGTGAGGTATATATTATATAAACATTATATATACATACATTTAATATATATTTTATATATCATATACACAAAATAGATACCATATAAAATGCTTTGCAAAATTGGAGCATATTAATAATAGATAATATTTAGAACACTATAATTTGCAAAGCATTTTGCAAATATTATGATTCTCACAACTCTGGGAGATAGCTACTACTAGTATTTCTATTTTTATAGAGTTTATGAGAAAACTGAGGCAGAAACTGAGGTAAGACACTTACCCAGTGTCATACAGCTAGTAAATATTTGATGTCACGTTTGAATTCGTTTTCCTGATTCTAGATCTAGGGTTCTTTATGATCTGTTCTGCCACCCTGCATCACCTAATTGCCTATATAAGTGTTAAAGAATTAGGTTTTTTAAATTATAATTATTATTTTACAGATAAAAAATCTAAGATCAGAGAAGTGAAGGGACTTGGAGATTAAAAAGAATAAAATGTGTTGGGCCTATAATTGAAACTTCAGTTCCAAGGTTCTTTCCTTTCTACCGCTTCATACTACAAAACATACTTCTGAGGAGACAGTGTCCAAAAAAAAAAAAATCTTTTTTAGGTAAATATTTAAATTGTTGTAAATATTCTACAAACTGCTATGAATCTAGCAGTGTTTGAAAATCTAACCTCACTAAAGTATATGAGCTAGTTTCACTCAGGCTTTCTTTATGCCATAGATCTAATTCCAACATCAGTTTCCTTTACTGTCTCATATTCCTTCGAGACAAATTGTTTCAGTCTGTCTCACTTATCCATCTGAACCTCTTCACTTTTCTTTGAGATGGCTGTTTTCACTTTGGTTACCACCAGACCTTGTTCTTAAGGTCATGTAGATCTCATAAAATTAAATCAGGCATTTAGAGTTAATGGGATTACATTTCTCCATCTCTCACTAGGCAATGTTCACAGCAAGGGCAGAAGCATTATGAGTCCATCTTTGAGACCCTGGATGATCAAGGGTGGATTTCATCTCAATCTGAGGCCCAAAGTCTGTGCACTTTGGGGGAAAGAGTCAGCATGGCCTAGTAGAATGGCATAGACTTTTAATTTTGAGTCACAGGAATTAGGTTTATGCCACATCCTACACTCACCAGCTATATGTGGCCATAGGAAATTAATATAACAACTCTGAGGTTCAATTCAGTTTCATCTGTTTTTCTATCTAGTTTACATATGTATATATTATCTAAAAAAATCTATTAAAATTTTATCTCACAGGTAAATTAAATTATCTTTCTTACAGGATTATTATTTGGAAGGGACTTTGCAAATGACAAAGCAGTTATTCCTACTTCTCAGGCACTGTGCAAGATGAGGGGATGCAAAGAAGAAAAATGAAATGGTCCCTTAAGGAGCTTACATTTTACTTAAAGGATGTATGTACACAGAGAAGGAAATATAATTTTAAAATGGCCATTCTACAGAGCAGCTGGGTACCCATGCTCAGTGTAGTTGTCCCTTACACATTGTGATTTTTTCCATTGTGTTTTTGATATATAGCAGGTTGGCATAAGAAATTAAATGGAAATTTTTGGCGGGGAGAGTTTGCAGAAGCTGCAAACAACACATAAAAGCCAGCAGATGACAAAAAGTTTAGAAATTCAGAAATGAATAAAATATATTTATAGTATTGCATGATATCAGCCTATTTATCTTTTAATACCATAATAATTCAGACTTCCTCTCTGGAATAAAGGGAGGGCCAAAAATTTTTTACAGAATTTTCCAGATTACAGGGTACTTCACCCCTAACTATTGCTAAGTAGAAGGGATAACTATATAATCTGTTGTTTTGAAATGATGCAACAATCCCTTGTTCACTCTTCCCCCTTAACACCTTTTTCCCCCCAGGGGAATGGAAATGTCACATTGGAATGGTCATTGAACAAGGAAGAGCTTCAAGCTCAGTAGACTTTGGGAGTAGTGACTTCTCCAGTTTCCTCTTTCTTCGTTCCTCCAAAACATGTAGCATATAGGGCTCCCACTCCCACCCTCTCTTCCCTCCCCCCATCCCACTCTCTCTCCACATCTGTCTTTGTCTCTGTCCCTGTTTCTATTTCTGTCTCTTCCTCTCTGTTCCTCTATCTCTGTATCTAAGTCTGTCTGTCTGTCTGTCTCTGTCTCTCTTTCTGTTTTTCTGTCTCTCTGTCTCTGGGTCTATGTCTCTGTGTCACAATGTCTGTCTCTGTCTCTCTCTGTCTCTCTGTCTCTGTCTCTGTCTCTGTTTCTCTTTGTGTCTTTCTTTCTTTATCTCTGTCTCTCTCTTTCTCAGGATAGGAAGGGACATTTCCTCCATCCTAAAAGAAATAACCACTACTTAGGAAGCCCTTCAAGAATCTTTTCAAAGTTTCTCGGATCTCCTCATAAGGTTTTAATTACTTCAAGGGAAAATTTTCTCAAGCCACTTCTCTGAAGATACAATGTAAAGCATGCTAGACCCTGTGGCAGAGATCTGACTAGGTCATTTCCCTGATCAAAAACCACCAGCAGTTTCCTCCCATTGTTTATAGAACTTTTAAACCTTAAAACACATTTAAGAACCTTGACCCACCCACTTTCCTTTTCATTCTTATTACATATTATTCCCTTTCATAAATACTATGTTGCATTTAAAATGGATTTCTGGCCAATTCCTAAACTTCGTTTTCCATCTCCTGGTTTGGACATTTGCATCAGACATTTACTCTGTTTGGAATAGACTTCATCTCTGTACCTAACTCTCAGAATCCTTATCTTCCTTCCAGGCTCAACTAAGGGACTGCCTTCTTTACTAAGCTTTCCCTGATTCTCCCTGTTCTTTGTCTTAGTTTCTGAACAATTTTGCTTGCACTAGGCTTATTTATCTGTCAGTATCATTTGGAATTATCCCTTTCCTTCTGGTTCCATGTGTCTACAACCTGGAAGGTACTCTCTTCCTTTCTCTTTACTCATATCTAACATCCACACAAATGCCAAATCTGACTAAGTCCACATCCAGAGCATCTCCTCTTTGTCCACTCACACATCCAAGCCTATACTCTCATCAGCTCTCCTCTGAATTACAATAACCCCCTGGTTGGTATTCCTGTCTCATCTCTTTCCAGTCTCCAACTAATCCTTTAGAAAACTGCTGTATCAATCTCTTAAAAAGCTCTAGTAGCTCCCCATTGATTCTAGGATAAACCATACATTTCTCTATTTGACATTTTTAGCTTTTCACAATCTGGCTCCAACCATCTTTCTACACTCATTTCACATCCAAATAAGTAACCAACCAAATCGGCTGCCTATTGTGCTCTCTACATGACATCCCATCCTCTACCTGCTGCCTTTGTACACAATGTCACTCCTGTCTGAATTATGGTCCCTTCCCACCACCCCATTTTATAAAATAGCTAGTTTATTCACCCAAACCTGCACTAATGATAGCAGATTTGGAGCTTTTCTCAGAGTAGGACGAATGGGCCCGGGGAATCACCACAACAATCACAAAACTGCACTTCTCTTTAGGGCTAATCCTGATGTGGATTAGCAAAAACAATTTATCTCCTCTGCCCTAAAATATACATGTCCACAAATCTGACGCAATTGAGTCCATGAACTCTTAATCATGAAATATTTACCAAAACAAGAAGACAAATACAAGAATGATCATAAAATGACACTAAATGGAAAGAAAAACAAAAGTAATCCAATTTAATAATCCACAGCGGTCCCACTCTCCCATCAATTTACAAGTATGTCTGGGCAAGGGGCACACAAACTTATAGAATCTAACAAATGTCAAGCCTCTCAAACTCAAGGAGAAACATCTAGTTCCAGGATTGCTGTTCAATGATCTGTGCTGAAGGTAAGAAAAATAAAGAGAAAGAAGAAGCTGTCATAGCTACTTGGGAGGAAGTGATGATGAGAGAGACCAATCAGGAACTGATGAACAATGCATGTGGCAAGCAAGGTGCTGGGAAAAGGCCTATTCTATATATCCTATAGATGTTCACCAGAATATCCCCAGTTACATGTAATACAAAGGTCATTTACTAGAGGCCTTTCTGAGCCACTCACTTTTAATTGATCTCTACTTGCTCCCTGAAATTACTTTTAATTTATATTTTAAAATATGTTTTGTATATAGAGGTAACATAGAGGATGGAATAGAGAACAAATAAGGCTTCAAGTTTCATGCTGGAGACATACTGGCTGTTATCCTACACAAGTCACTTTGTCCTTTTAGTGACCAAGGATACTCTATAAGATTGTAAATGATAGATTAGCTGCAATACAGATACATATACCCATATGTGTATGTATATATGTGTGTTATATACATACATCATCCAACACAAACATCCCAACCATCAGAAGTTCCTCTGGCAGTGAGGCTGAAGGACGTACAATTCTAATCAGAAACAAACAGCCCAGGATCGTGTTTCAGAGCTGAGGGGAAAGAGAGGCTAGCAGGGCAAGGAAAGTACCCCCTTTCTTCACCAGTCCAGTTTATGGCGTCCATGCTGGACCCAGCAGGTAGAAGAACCACCCTTGGGAGAATAGGAAGGAGAACAAAAGAAAGCTCTTTTAAACTTTAAAGCCCAAATGGTGAGAAACCAGAGAGCTCCACTTACAACAAACTGGGTAACACAGGCCAAGTGACAAATGTAGTGCTACAGTTACCAGGAGAGTGCAAGCTTCCTAAGGGCAGGGATTGTGTTCCATTTTGCACTTTGTATCCCTAGTCCCTAGCACAATACTTTACATACTGTAAACTCAACAAATGTTTGTCAAACTGGATTGAATGAGGGGACACGGGTCCAAAACTTGCATTTCCTTTCTATGTAACTATAGAAAAGTCTATCTCAGTTTCCTCATTTAGTCCCTCATTGAAAAACACCAGGGGGAGCTCGTGAGCAAGTTTGGGAAATGGTACTAGCTACACAAAGTTCTCCAAACCACACTAATGAATGATGATGTCCTAAAGATGTTGCACACTTCCTGCCTCCCTGTTCCCCAGAGGCTGGATTTTTTGAGCGTGTCATGTCGTGGGAAGTCTGTTCCTCAGAACCTCTCAGGCCGAAGTGGCTTTCTTTCTCATAGAACAATGCTTTTTGGATCAGTTTTTTTTTTTTTTTCCTTAAGGGAAAAGAAAATATTTCTAGGGATTGAATAGGAACTCAGGTCCTTAAAGGTTTATGAAAGACCTTTCTCTGCTTCTGTGGCCTGCCTCCAGCTTAGTTTTGCTAAACAAAATATCTCCCTTTTCTGAAAGAGGAAATGCCTCTTTTTTTCCTTATCCTATTTTCTTTATAAAGATAGCAAATAGCCTGCATCAAACTTCACTGGAGGCTAATGTTTTAAAACAAGAAAAGATTTGCATTTCTCTACCCTATTTAACACTCAAGCAGTCAAAAAAGAGGCGATGGAATGAATGAGGCAACAAAAGGAGAAGCAATCCCCCAAATAAGACTTGAATGATGGATAGTGGGGAAAGGGCACAAAATTTGGCTTGGTATCCTGCGTACTTCATTGGCTCTATGGCCCTTCACTTTAGATTGTTTGTGACAAATTTGCATGACTTCCACCCATTTATGAGGGCTGCTCAGTCTTAGCAAACAAACCTAGAAAGCAATCTGCCTCATCTTCTTCCTCTCCAAGATGGTTGTATGGTAATTTGTAGTGGCCCCTCTTACACTCCTTCTTTTCTTCAAAGATCCATTCGACCTCAAAGTCAGGCACAAGACAGAAAGGATTTAGAGAACATTGGATTTTTTGAGTGATCAGATAGGTCTCCTCCTCAAGTGCCTCCTGAGTCACTGTCTCCTGTACATAGGTAATAGACTAGTTACACCTGTAAACTTACTTCACAAGTTGAGGATCAACCTAGATAATTTATATATATTATCATATGTTATATAATATATATTATATAACATATATTGTCAATTTGCAAAGATATATGTACATAAATATCATTGCCAATTTTTCTTTTAAATTTAATATTTTATATTTCTCCAGTTACATATAAAAACAATTTTAATATTTATTTTTAAAATTTTTTGAGCTCCAAACTCTCTCCCTTTCCCCCTCATTAAAAAAGCAAGCAATCTGGTACAGGTTATACATGTGTAATTATGCAAAACATATTTCCATGTCAGTTATATCATTGCATTTCATAACCACGCATTTAAAAATGTTTTACAAATATATATTACTTTTATGAAACATGATTAAAGAGTGGCCCTTTAAAACCTAGACAGTGATTGTCATTGCACATGTGTGTATATGTGTATGTATGTGTGAACCTAGTTGAATTACAAAAATTCAGTTCAAGAATATTTTCTAGTTCCAGACTTTTTTCCCTGCTATATTAATTGAAAATGCTCTCATTCACTTTAAGCTATTACCCCCCCTAAACAGGCAAAAATAATACATCGACTTAAATGAAATAGATATGACTGTCCCATGGCACCATGTTCAGTTCCAGATGTGTTCATGCTTTTTGGAGAGCCAACATGAAAACCAACTTGACCAGCTCCCCATTTTCCACGATGACCACTCAGGTCTCTTTCTATTCTGGAGCTATATTTGAAAAAGAGAACATAAAAAGGGAAATAACACTGAAACACATCAGTACCCTGATTTTTGTAGTCACGAATCTTAACTTCAGAGGACTGTCAACATCTCATTTTTCTCAGCAGAGACCTCTTTGCTGGACTATAGGCACAGAATGCAGCATATACTGTCAGATTTGCCCAGTATAGTAGGGTTTTTTTTTTTTTTTTGCATGATTGTATTTCTGGTACAAAATAAGGTTTTTTTTTTTT
This sequence comes from Antechinus flavipes, assembly GCF_016432865.1. NCBI lineage: Eukaryota > Metazoa > Chordata > Mammalia > Dasyuromorphia > Dasyuridae > Antechinus > Antechinus flavipes. Next base: position 88,526,452 of record NC_067403.1, on the reverse strand, counting down.
GGGGGGGTAGAGGTGGGGAATAGAGATGGGATCATTGAGGAGTGGAAGCAATGTAAAAATAGTATCAATAAAACTTTATTTTTTTTAAAGAGAGAACATAAGCCATGCATGAAGAACATGGTTTAAAGAGTTTTCTAGCTTGTCATGAATCTAAGTTTAATAATCCATAAAGAGATACACCAATACAGAGGCTGTCAGTATATTTACTGTTAACAATATGAGACATTCCAGAGTGCCTGTTAATTCATCTGGTAGGTGTGACTGCAAACTGCTGTTGATAACCTCTGAAAAATTGTGAAGAACACAAAGAGAAGGTTGGAATAGCTGAGGATAGAAACCACTGGTATATGTCATAACAAATCTATCCTTGCTCTTAATAGGGGGAAAAAATGCCTTTTAAACCATAGATGGTTTGTAACTTGACATGTTGTTTTGATTATGATGCTGGCAATTCTGTGTAGGAAGATAACAAGAAACTTTGGGGGGAAATTATACTTGGCCAACATAGTGATAGTTTGAAAATGAGGAAATGGGAATTTAAAAAATCAGTTTTTTAGATGTTTGCACATTAAAAGGGAGACGGTGTGATACAGTAGAAAGAGCATGAACTCTAGTTAGAAGATTTGAGTTAAAAATCTTCCATCTGATGCTTACTGTCTCCAAGAACTTGGGCAAGTCATTTGATCTCCCACTAGCCTCAGTTCACTCATCTGCAAAATGAGAAAATTGGACTATATGGCTTCTGAGGTCAGCCAATCATTTAATAAACATTTATTAGGAATTTACTGTGTACCAAGCATGGTGCTATGCATACAATGAAAGGCAAAAATAGTACCTGCCCAACCTCAGTTCACATTCTGTTTTTTTTTTTTTTTTTTGTTGAGGCATTTGGGGCTAAGTGACTTGCCCAGGGTCACATAGCTCAGTTAACATTCTAATGGAGGAAATGTAAATAAATAAAGAGAAAAGTTACTTCCAAGGGAAAGGTACGATCTGCTGAGGGGATCAGGAAAGACCTTCCCTAGTAGAAGGTGAAATTTGAGATGAACTGAAGGAAGTCTGAAAAACAAAGATGCAGAAATGGGGAGAGGGACAGGTATGGAGGGTAGAAAGTAAAAAGGCACAAAGTTGATAGGAAGACATTATAAATATGTATAGAATGACATATGCCTCTGATAGTCATTAAGGAAAGAAAAAGGAGGAGAAAAATGATAAAACTTTATTATATACTTAAAAGGAAGAGCAAGCTGAATTTGGTCAATTGTATTTTTTTTCCAGACAAGTTAAGTTTATTCACGGTGATACATATAACTGTTTATAAAATAAGTTGGACTGTCTCCTCTCAGTTAAGTCACTGACCATGGTGGGACTGAAAAAATTATATTTAATGAGATCCCAAAGAAGGGGAGGATGTTGGGTAGTTAAAAAAAAAAAAAAAAAAAAAGCTGTGATTAGGTACAGGTGGGGAAAGTGGGCTGGCCTTCAGGTGTGACAGATCACTCCCTCTCTCTGACAATTAAGGAATGTTAATGCTTTTTGAGATTCAACTGCTTCTAGTAATCTTGGCTGTAATACCAAGAACCACCCAATCAACACATCCTCTTAATCTTCCCCATGAAAATCAAATCATTCCTAATTTTGATGAGGAAAACTAAGAACCAGAAAGCCATTCTCTAAGATGGACCCTAACACGAGGTGGTGGTTCTGTTTATAGCTAAAGAGGAGCAAGGGTTTCACTTAAAACTGTTAGAAAGCAAATGCTCTGGGAACTAATAGTGATCACATTCCTCAACCAAACCTTTAACTTGGACTGAAATTATCTTTTAAGCTAGACTGAGAAATAGGCTTTTTTTTTTAATAGCTTTTTATGGACAAAACATATGCATGGGTAATTTTTCAAAAAGTCAGTTGGCATTTTTTAAGGAGTTATTTTCTTCCGTCAGTTTTTTCTCTTCCTTTTCCAAGCTGTTGACTCTTTTTCTCACTTTTTCTTCTACCTCTCTTATTTGCCTTTTAAAGTCTTTTATGAGCACATCCAAGAAAGCTCTTTGGGCTTGAGACCAATTTATCTCACTCTTTGAGATTTCCTCTGTGGACATTCTGTCTTCGTCTGGGTTTGTGTCTTGAGTTGTGTGTTGTGAGAAAAGTCTGTTCTGTTACCATAATAGCTTGCTATGGTCAAGGTTCTTTTCTCTTTCTTGCTCATTTTCTTTCCTTTTCTTTTGTTATTTTCTCTCTCTCTCTTTTTTTACTTTTATGGTCAAGTTCTGTTCCTGGGGTAAAGGAGGATCGTCCTAAGCTTCCTGTGCAGTTTTGAACCTTGGCTTTAAACACAGGGGTCCCTTGTATTTGTAGGGAGTAGCTTGGCTGTTCTTTTGAGGAAACAGCCTGATTTCCCAGAGTTTGCCTTCCGAGTTAGGGCTGGAAGCTGCCCCCCTGCTGTGCTCCTCTACTGAGCCAGGACTTAGTTGCTGATTTGCTGTGATTAAGACCCTCTCACCAGCTTTGCTAGAGTCCGTCTGATGTGGGCTGAACATCTGAACATCTTTTTTACCCCAGTGAGATTGATCTTTTTTGAAGTTTTTCCAATCTATCTTGAGCTGAAGACTTAGATTCATTCCATCAGACACCATTCAGAGGCTTGGTTTCATGTGGTTTTCCAGGAAAATTGCGAGAGCTCGAACAACTTTCTGATTTCACTCCACCATCTTGGCTCCATCCCCAGGAATAGTAAGTTATATATTATAGATTTATAGTTATATGTGAAATCATCTTTTTAATTATACTGTTATGGAAATCTTGTTTTATTATATAAGTTAAAAATAAAATAAAATAAATTTTGTTAAAGGGAACGGAGATAGGAGATCAACTATCTTGTATGAGGAACACCAAGTAGGAAAGTACAACTGGATTGTAGAGTGGAAGTATAAGACGTAAGGAAGTTGACAAGGCAGAAATGTGTCAGTTTTAAACACCACATTAATTTATATTTACTCCTGAAAATAATAGAGTGCACTAGTTTATTGTGTAGGGTGAGTATGGGGGCTGGGGTGTGTAGAGAGGGAGAACATGGTCAGATCTGCACTTTAGGAAAATCACCTTTGCAACTGAGTAGAAGGTGGGTAATCATTAGAAGGTTGTTAGAATAATCCAGATAAGAGATGATGAGAATTTGAATTAGTATTGAGGCTGAGGGAGTAGAGAGAAGGGGTGTTGTTTGTGTGTGTGTAAAGAAATGCTAGAAATAACAAGCTTGACAATGAATTGGATATGTACAAGTTTGAGAAAAGAGTAATATTGACGTTGCTGGCTAGATAACTGGGAGGATGCTGCTCTTTGCAGGGAAGTTCAGAAGAATGGAAGGTTTGAGAGGATAAATTCTGATTCGTACATGTGGAGTCTGAGATGCCTACAAGACATTCAGTTTAAGATATCCAAAAAGCAGTTGCTGATATAGGGCTAGAGTTCTGAAGAGATTACAATATCCACTTGTGAAACTTAAATCTGTCAAATATATCATGTCAAGGTTCTTGAGCCATCCTTTGGAGTCAGCTACTAGCCCTATCAGCATTAAATGGATTAGGAAACTGTATCAGCTATTCTGTATTCTATTCTAAGTGCTAGGTTTTGGCCAAGTCAACCAGCACCCATGTTATTTTTAAGCAGAAAGGTGCTCCTGTGGAAAATTTTTCTGTTAGGCCCCAATTGGCCCAACTAAATAAAATCAATGGGCAGAAGTTACAGATAGGTTTAGGTTTGAATATAAGGCAAAACAGGATTGTTCAAAAGTAAAACAGATTACTTCTGGAGGTAGTGGGGGCTCCCTTCATTGGTAGTTTTCAAGCAAAAGTTGGGTGACCATTCATCAGTAGCAATAGGGATTTCTATTTGGGAAATAACAATTGAACTAAATCACTGAGTGGCCTCTGGATTCTACCTCTGAAATGTGAGATTTTGTGATTCTGAGGGAAATGCCAGAAAGTAGAATATGTTAATAATGTCCTTGTTTTCAAAGGCATCCCTGTAGGAGAAACCTTGGCAAAATGGACCATTCAGAAAGGGCCTACTAGGATGGTGTGGGTACTGGAAACCATTTCTTTCAAGTATGGATTGAAAAAAAAATTTACATGATAACTTTATTTTATATTTATATAAAACAAATACAAAGTTATACATAACAGATTTGAAATGTGTAATAATCTTTTTTTAATTAAATTATGTTATAGAAAGGCTTATTTAGTACATAAATTAAAAAATTTAAAAACAACAAAGAGGTTGCAAAGAGGTAACTTTTGATTCAGATTAGGAAACATTTTGCAAGGATTATACAGTTCTTAGAAAATAGAATGGGTTGTCTTCACAGGTAATTAGTTGCTTATCATCCCTCTGAATGGAGGCCAGAGAAAAACTTAATGTTGTTGAAGAGATTCCTCTGGAGGCTTGGAATTCAACTATAACCTCTGAGATTCTAGAATTCTATGAGAACTGAAATTAACTTTCTTAAGGTTGTATTTTTTAAAAACCCATGTAACAATGGGGAGGGGGGGAGGCAGTTTAAAATGGGGAGAGGAGATTATATTACTTTCAAAAGCCTATCTGTTGCTCCCATGGAAAGTGAGGCTGAGAAAATCTTTTTTTAATTACTTCAATAATGCATCAAGACACATTAAGGATAGAGACAATGCTTTCTGTTATATTTATTTATTTTCCAGCTTTGTACAAACTGGATGTAGAAGCATAAACATAGTACATTTCTACCATTTTCAACAAAAATATAACCAATATGTACAATTATTGTATTAAAAATACAAAAGGGATACAGACTCCACCAATGTCTTTCTAAAAGACATACAGGTACAAGTAGTATCAAAAGTATGAGGAAATCACCAGTTAATTAATTGTACATTCTGCACTGGACATCACAGAGTGAACTTGAGTTTAGCCGTCCTAGGTTCTACACTTACTTAATGCTTATATAACATCTGTGCAACTTGTGATAGAGCTAGATTTCTGTCTTTCTATATGCACATGAGGTCCATAGCCTATATAATAAAACCGGCAAAGAATGCATATTATATGTAAAATTACAAATGCATAATTGACAATGTGATATATAAGCAAGTAGACAAAAGCCATGATTACAGGAGAGGATTATTAAATAAAGCACTGACATTGTTTCATACAGTGAAAAATCACTGCAATTTGACTTTAAAAGTTGAAGCTATTTACGTTTTATCTACTGATCAATATGATCAGCTGAGTTTAATGGAAAAAAAAAAATCCAAGACCAGCAGTTCCTCACATTTGAGTACTACTCGGATTGGCAGCCTTCACTTTTTCCGGAGTCTGTGCAAAAACAACACAAAAATAGAGTGGAGGGGTCATTTCAGTCATTATGGGGTTAATAGCAGCTGTGAGCAGGTGGTTGCTACACGGAGGCCTTTCTCTACACATGCAGTGTTTCTAAAGCCATTGAACAGTCTCATCTTTCAGTGAAGAGTCTGCATTGCAAAGGCGGACACATCTAACCAGGTTATTTATCTTTGATCACTTAATAGGCTGGTTGATTCCTTAAGACCAAGCCAAAAGAGGGAGACTGACTCAGAAAGCAGTTCAAACAGCTGGCATCAAGCCGTGACATCGCAAGCTGCTTTTACTGCAATATTATCCAGTTATCACTTTTTCTCTGAAAATAACTAAATCTCTAAATTAACAAAAACGACGACGACGACAACAGAGGTCAAAGAAATATAACTTAAAGGTGGGGTTGCCATCCATCTTCCTGAAGCAGGATCTTCCTTGTAAAGGAAAATTCTCCTGGGATCCACAAGGCTCAGACACAGGACACAGAAAGTCCTATTTCCCTCTACTGGATACGTGCAAATGCTTAGTTCTGCATAAAGGCCCTGCCCAGGGGGAAGAGGGTGGGAAGTGGGAAGCAATCTTGGTAATTTGATGATTGGCTAAGATTTCATGTGTCCAGGATGGGACATTTCCTGGGGCAGGGTGCCAGGGCAAACAGAGACACTATCTCCTAGCTGGCCCTCATATGCTCGTGTGTGTGTGTGTGTGTGTGTGTGTGTGTGTGTGTGTGTGTACACACACACATATATACATATATATATGTGCAGACATATATATGTATATATATACACATATGTGTGTGTATTTTATATATATATAAATAAAATATACACACACACATACACACCATGTCTAGTTTGTTTGGTTGTACAAAACCCAGGCTGGCAACCTTACTTTAAAAATGTACAAAAAATAATACTGTAATTCTTACACAGATATAATAACATTTACTCTCTGAACACAATGTTTAGAAACCATAACAAAAATAGGCATTGTAAACAAGCAAACGAGCACTGAACTTAAGAGTATTTCATCATGTTTTTGCTTTTCTTCCTTGGTAGGTTAAAGGCCCCAAAACCTTCAAAGGCTGGCTTATCTCATTACCCCCAATGAGACCAAGTGCTAGGATTGTGATTATAATCTCAAAGGAAGTTTTAAAAACAAAACAAAACACCCCTTCTGGGCATCGAGAAGTGCAGCCCGAGTGAATCACCTGGATGTGGTGAAGATCTTGGAAATTGGAATGATATCGCGCAAGGTGGTAGACAGTGATGGTGGGAGGCTTGGAGAAGGCTGCACTGGGCATTTGAAGCAACACAGTTTGAAAAGTGCCAGGGCAATTTCTTCACAGTATTTCACATGCAAGAGGGATGGGGAGGAAGGGAGAGAAGAAGCCCCATGCTGCTTTAAGGCAGGGAAGGAGGCAAATCGATCCACCATCCTTTGGATTTGAGTTCCAAGGCTCCTACACTAGGGACATCTTCTTGTGCTCTCCTTTTTTTTAGGTGGCTCACTCTGGATCCAGAAAAGCCCCAATTCTCAGACAGCAGAGACTTGCTCATCTTCTAGAAACACAAAATGGGAAGGGGGTGAGAGGGGTAGAAAGAAATATCAACCAAAGAAAATTTTTCAACTTAATTCAACATTTACAATGCTATTAGGTCTCAATGAAAACAGTCTGTGCTATGTAAAATTACTTTCCAAATAAGCAATGTAAAGTACTTCACACATCCACTGATGAGAACATCACCAATTTAGAACCAGAAAGGCTCAGAAGGATCATTTAGTACAAAACTCTTATTTCATGGATGAGAAACCTTCTCAAAGTCAGAGGAAGTGATGGATGATATTGGGACCCAGATCTTCTGGCTCCAGCTTCTGTCCTTTCTGTATAGTAAATACTAACCTCAAAGCTCCTTTGTCTTTCTTCTGATTCGAAAGAGTCAAAGATAAAAGAGTTTTCAAAAGCAGTCCTCTCCCTACCAACATTTCTATCCTGGCATGTTAAGGTTCAGAAGGGAACCTAAGGATTTCCTCATAGTTACTGCTAACCATGTTACCATCTGTCAGTCTATAGATTTTTACATTCGTTCATCAGACCCTCATGAATGTGGTCAATGAAAGCAGAACAGATAATTTCCACAAAGGGTTTCAGATAAATATTCCTAAAGTTCTACTAAAAATTCAGACACAGGTAAAGGCTAAAGCTGTGAATTACTAAATATGAAGTTTATTTTTATTTAGAATTCAGTAGTTAATGAAATACAAAAATTAGTTTTGAAAAAATTTTTTTCTAAACTAGGTAGATCTACAGAGAATGAGGTAATAGATTTAGACAAATAATGTACAAGGTTTTAAAGCATAATTTAAATAATTCCTTCAGTCTTAATTTGTACTTCATTTGTATGAGAACAGCTAGAATCATTTCTGTCTTTTAAGGAAAGCAGTCGAAAATATATTAAACTCTGAAGGCCAAAGGCTGATCAGATGAACTCCTTCCGGTTTTCTAACCCATCCAACCTCAACACTTTTCCCTCTTTACCTCAAGAATATCACATCTTCCTTATACAAGTTTCTCAGTTTCAATGACAATTATTTCCTTTTTCTTTTAAGCATCATGTAAGGAAACAAGTCATGTATATACTTTATCATCATAAATGACTAACGAAGTCTTAAGATAACTTCTGGGTACTGTCAATTATGTTATCTCTTTATCATTAATGAAAAAATAAAATTAACTTGAGAAGGAAAGGGGACAAAACCCAGAGATACTAACAAGCTCTTATCTCTGAAAATATTTATTGGTATATGAAGAAATAGAGGTGACATGATGTAATATAATAATCATGATTCTGCAATAATGTAATAATTATGATCCTAGCTCTACTTTGCCATGTTGATCCTGGCCAAGTTCCTCAATCTTTTTTTTTTTCTTCATCCATAAAATAGACATAAGTCACTGTCTCGTGAAAATTTGGGGATGGTGATGGTGAGGAAAGTCATTTCCCAGGACTTCCCTGTGCTATCCCAGTCATTACCTGACTATGGCATCTACCTTGCTGTAAAATTCTTTAAAACATCATGTTCTCCCTCTCCCTCCCTCCATCGCTCTCTCTTTCTCCCTCCCTCCCCCCATTTCTATCTCTGTCTCTTTCTTTGTCTCACCTCTTCTCTCTCTCTCTCTCTCTCCATCTCTCTCTCCATCTCTCTCCCCATCTCTCTCTCTCTTTTTATCTCTGTCTCTCTCACACACATACACAAACATATAAACACACACATATCAATATCTTCAAAGTTCTAAAACTGTAAAGCGCTTTGCAAATTTCCAGTGCTATGTAAATGCAAATGACTATGAATTACCATCCTCCTCTGTGGAAAACCCTTGAGGCTGATAGGAAGCCAGTCGTGGGTCTGACTCATTTGGTTTATGCCACTGAGGTTTGTTCACAGGCCGGTTTGTTGGATGACTGTGCGGTTGCTGTAATGTGGAGGGCCCAGGTGTATCGCAGGGCCGGGCCACCATTCGAGACCTCTGGAGGGCGACATTGTAGTCTGGAGGTTTCCTGCTGGCTGGATGTGAATGTCCTTCTGGAAAATCAGTGATGGGAATTCCTACATAGCCTGGAGGGGTTGGTGGTGGTTCTCGATACCTGCCTTCCTTCCGTGCTGTAGTTAAAACAACGGACCATTATGAGAAAATAGAACTTGATCATCATAAAGCAGATTACCCTCAACCAGCCAGGCTCAGGTTCAACCTCAGATGGAAAAGCAAACAAAGTCTACCTTGGACAGAGATTTAGACTTTGTTCTATTTTGAGAAATTTAAGTTCCTAGGGAGGTGATGGAGACCGAGTTCAAAATAAAATCCTCAGGGCGGGTTTTGTGAAAAGACTCCAGAAGGATTTCTCTATGAAGGGGAAGGAAGGAGTATGGATTCTTGTTTTAGAGCCTGTTTTCCAGGGGTTCTTAAGTTGGGATCCATGGAAAATTTCAGGGGATTCATGAATTTAGTTGTTTTTAAATGTGTGTGTGTGTGAGAGAGAGAGAATTTCAATACATCATTTGTACTTTGTAGCTTTTGTAATTCTACACATTTTACTTTATGCATTTAAAAACATTATTCCGAGAAAGTGTTCACAGGCTTGGCCAGAATACCAAAGGGGAGACCACCATACAAAAAAGATTAAGGAATTCTGATCCTGCTTTAGATCCAAATGATTCCTTTGGATCTTCTCCAAGGGACCTCCAATACCTTCTCTGTAGGAATCACTCTTGACTGCTCAGTACCCTCAAATCTGCTATGGCTCCAATAATCACATAGAATATGTCTGGTATATTGGGGTCAAGTATAATCTCTGAGTGGAAAAATGGAATGAATTTCACCTCCCCCTGAAAAGGAGAATCCTGATCCTTGTCATCAAATATTTGAAAGGGATAGCATAAAGAACAAGCTTTCAAACTGAGAGACCCTTTTAATCCTTTTAAAATAATAGTACAGGAGGGGCCTTTTTGGCTCTTTCTCAAAATAATGTTTTTAAAGCATAAAATACAAGGAAGCCAACTGAAATACAATTCTACTTCTCTTCTTCCCCCACCCACAATTTAAACTTATTCTGTTTGTTAATCAAAAATGGAAGCACTTAAGTTTCCTGTCAATGAAAGTATGTATGTGGAAACCGGAAGACCATTTATTAAAGAGAAGGGAAAGGAGATACATGATTCAGATAAGGGTTGAACCAGATGGCTTCTAACATCTTTTCTAATTCTACCAATGTATATGCAATAAATAAAAAAGAAAAATGGAGATTAACAAATGTGATCTTCAGCTGATTTTGAAGACGGGGCAAAGGCTTATGCTTCTTTTTTTGACTTTGTGAGTAGAGCAAAGTACCTTTTTTCTTTATTTTTCCCATGCTGACACAGCATGGGAACTGAGGGAGACTAAAAACATAAACATGGGGGAGGGTGGAGAGAGAGAAGAATGGGGGGAAGAGGACTACAATTCCTCATTTTTCACCGAAATGGAGATGATTGCAAGCCATACTAGAAAAAATTTTAGTCATATCTACTAGGAAAGAAAAGAGGAAGCATTCTTTTTACCTTGCCTCCATGCTAAGATTCTAGAATTCAATGATAAATCCAGAAAAATTTATTGCTGATTCTTTACACAAAAGTCTACAAATTTATTTATTAAACATTTTACTACTTTACTTCATATTATTAATTTCCTTCATATTCTTGTATAGTTTATATTATATGCATTTAAATATGTTAATCTGTGAGGTGTAATTTGGCTTCACCACATTTCTACAGGAATCCATCACAAAGAAAAAGTTAATAAACTTTGCCCTAAAGTTTCCATAAGGAATGAGTTTCTATTATAATTAGGCTCTAAGACTTTACCTATGAGAAATAAAGAATTGGAATCTTAAAAAGAGAACTAAAGAGAATTCAATAACAAACTCTAGAAAACTGATTTTTAAAAGCCAATTAAAGAAACAAGTTAGATGATCATTGGCTTCCAACCAAATCTCTTCAGTTATCATTCATGAATAAGATACTGAAATATGAATATAGAGCTGAAGAATAAGATTTTGATTTTCTATTTTGCTATCTCCTTTAAACCGGTGGTATGAAACTCAAATAAAACTCAAAAAACTCAAAAAAAAAATATTGACTTAGAAAACCACTTCTTAACACCACTTATGTTCTATTTTATTTTTATTTTGTTAAATATTTCCCAATTACATTTTAATCTGTTTCAAACGTATTCAAAAATGTTGACACTTGTTTAAACCACATTTTTAATGAACTATCTTATCATTCCAATTACCATTTCTGTCACTGCCCAGAATAGAATTCCCTTTTCTGGTCACACCTATATATGTTCTCTCCCATATTCGAAAATAAGCACCTTGCAGAAGGACTAACTTGCTTTCATTATTTGTAGACTCAATGCTTAGGAGAGTGGTAGGCACATAGTGAATACTTAATAAATACTTTTCATTGATTCCTTCACTTTTTCACCCCATGGATTTCAGAAAACATTAGAATGTATTAAATGGTCATCCTTCAACTGTATAGGATACAGACCTGACAAACGATTCTAATCCTTTGAAGGACAAAAGGAACACAATTTCTTTGCTAAAGGGAGAGGCATGTAGAATGATGATATACAGAAACTCTGATTCTATCTCTATATTCACATTTTAATATTTAATGAACTAATGCTTTGAGTATCCCATACAAAATATATGCCATAGGTACTAAGGTTCATGAGATCTGTTCATTTCAATTAAATAAACATTTATTAAGCACCTACTACAAGGTAGACACTGTGCTTGGAATTGGGAATGTATGTCCTTGCTAAGGACCTACGTTACACGTGCACAGACAAGAACAACATAAAAAATAAGAAATGGGAGCAAAGCAAAAATCTAGATAAAGTGCTGAAAAATATGAGAAGGGGAAAAAATCACTTTCAACTGGTGAGGGTTGGAAGAAATTTGGGAGGGCTACGATGGAGGAGGATACCTGGGTTAAAGTCCTCCTTTTTTTTAAGTCTCCAACTACATTCTTTATTAGTGACTGGAAAATTCAATGTGAATAAACATGATACAGCAGATTAAAAAAGCAAACAAAATTTTTTAAATTAAGTTACTGTATACCAGGCAATTTACAGAGGATACAAAGTGTAACAATAAGAAATATTTGCCCTCAGGAACTTCAAATAGATACAAAAGAAGGAAGGGAGGGAGGGAAGGAAGGGAAAGAGGGAAGAAAGGAAGGAAGGAAGAAGGAAGGAAAAGAAGGAAGAAAGAAAGGGAGGGAGGAAGAGAGGAAGGAAGGAAGGACCATTAGGTACTTGAGTAGAATAATGGTACTACTGATTTGATTAATGTTCTAAGTAGCCTGGGCAGACACCTAAATAATTTGATATGATCTGGTCTAGACCCATCTGAATACAGTGAGTTAAGTAAATTTGTACTCAGTCACAAATCACACCAGAAGCTCAATGAAATTAAAGGAATATTAAAAAAAAAAAAAAAAAAAAGGAATGAATGAATAAGTGAAAGCTGATGTTCAGTAATTTCAGGCATGTCAGTTTCTTCATTATCACATTAGCAATTTTCTTAGCAAAGATACTAGATAAATTTGCCATTTTCTCCTCCAATTCATTTTATAGATGAAGAAAGTGAGGCAAACAAAGCCAAGTAACTTGCCCAAGGTCACACAGCTAAGCAAGTTTTAAGGCCAGATTTGAACCATGAAGATGAGTCTTGCTCACTCCACGTATGGCACTCTATCTACCATGTCTCCTACCTGCCTCATGTCTTATGTTTTATGAACTATATAGTGCACTTAGCAAGAAAGGTAGGGGTTGTACTGTCCCCTTCCCTGATTATATCATATTACATTATGTTCAGTCTTGGGCAAAATAGTTTAAGAAGGGTATTCATGAGTTAGAAATAGTTGAGATGAGGGTGACAAAGATAGCAAAGATCCTTAAGATCATTATAGCTTTGCAAGATCTGCAAGCCCTCCTTCTAACCCTTGTTACTTGTATGACCATAGCCAAATCATTTATTAAGTTACAGGTGAGTTGCTGACTTCTGAAGAGAGAATTTCCTGTATTACTGATAAAATCAAAAAAGTCTCATGCTAACTAGTTACTATATTTTTGACTAGAGTGACAAAAATTGTACTTGAGGAAGATAAGAACTGAGAAAAGATAGGATAAAGCCACTGAAGAAATTGGTTTGATTGGAATGATGGGAGGTGATGCCATATTTCAAGGGGTTTAGGATGGAGGGGGTGGTAAGAAAAAGCTAGCAGAGAGTACATGCTATTCTTTCTTTGATTTTAGTATAGTGAAGGGTAGATAGATTCAGCACAATATGTTCAGATAATAGGGTCAAAAATAGGTTTCTTAAGGCTGGGAGAAATGCAAACATTTTATTTTTTGTAAGCATTAGTGAAGAAATAAGGAGACAAAGAGAGATGAAAGATAAGATAGAGATAATAATCCCTGAAAGAGAAGGGAGGAGATGCAATTAAGGATAAGAGCAAGATAAGAAATTTATGTACAAGAACTATAACAGAAGAGAAGCAAATGAGTAAAGATCTATAAACATTTTTTGGTATGGAACAATTTTGTTTTATTTTGTTTTGTTCTGGTAAAGAAGAAAGCCAGATCATTTGGTGCTAATAATATTTATTGTGCTAATAAAAGTTATAGAGACTTTCTTAAATATGAAAACTCCTGACCCTATTGATAACTCAAGATAATTTTTCTAGACTAGTTATCTTGGATTATCACTAGGGACAGGGCTTTTAAGAAATCAACTTTTGAACCACTGCTGGATCACATGAGGATTTCAAATTGCTGCCCAGGATCCATTTTAAACCAACTAAAATTCTGAAAGTGACTCTCAATCAATGTACAGTTCTGGACATGGACAAGGTAAAGGGACTGCCTCCATTCAGAAAACATAATAGCCCCTCTCCCACTCTTTCTTGGAAGAAAAATCAAGATTCAGATTCAATTCCATCTTACCAATAAGACCCTTTGCAGTAGTACTCGATGTCACGGATATGTGAGCAGGCATAGGAACAGGTTTTGTTTCTTCTGTAGTGACAGATGTTAAGCTACTTGTTTCTGCTTCAATGGAAACATCCTTCCCACCCCTCCGTTTGATGGTGCCTGTATCACCCTCTGAATCTTCTCCCCAGTATCCAGTTGAGGATGCCCAGCTTGCCCTTGACTGGGCTTGGTCAAGGCTCTCTCGACTTTGATTTTGTCTGTTGTACTTTGTGCTATGATCAGAAAACATGACTGGGTCCATATGACTGCTTGAAGCCCACAAGGCTGCACCATCCCCTGCATTATCAAAATGTGCATGCCCAAAAGGAAGTGTCTCCCAGCTTCTCTGGTGTGGTATAGTTTGTATATTATCATGGGAACCACTTGAGCAAGAAGTCCAGCTTCCACGGCCACTGTCTGCTGCATCCAGTGAAGCTCTGTCCCCCTGGTCCTGTGAAAGTTCTTCAGTACTTGGGGAAGAAATCACTGTAGCCCCAGCATATAAACCCCGAGTCTCTGATACTGGTGCATAGGACCTAAATGAAAAATAGAAAAAATGGAGAAAAATATTACTAGTATCACAAATTTTAAAAATCTTCAACCAAAAAGAAAAAATTCTCTCTTTTTTGGGAGTTGGGGTGGAGTAGCTTAATTGCCCATCATAAAACCAGGGAAAAACCATTTGTCAATCTATTATGAAGTTTTATGTGATTTTTCCCTCCTTTTATCAATACCATGATATATAGACCGACCTCTCTCTCTCACACACACACACCACAATTTGACAATGTACTCATTGAAATTAAAAATTACTTTCACAAGGCCAATGAAAACTTTAATACATTGACTAATTGGTTAAGGAAATAATGTCATTAAAAAGCATTGAATTGAATCTAAAATTACATATATTAGTGTGAAAAATGAGCTTAAATATGACTTTCTACCTTAATAAAAAGCCAGTAAAAATGCTTTGGGGTAGAACTTCTTCTAGATATTCCAAAATGGTATAGGAATTTAAAAACTGAAAGAGAAAGATTTTCCTCACATATATACCAACAATGAGATTGTTCTAACCAATCATAATGGAAAAACAAAGTGAATGAAAAATAATTCTCTCCTATGACTATAACATACAGCAAGATAGGCAGCTTGTCAGATTACTTCATCTTTGTCTTTATTATGAAGAGGAGTTTCAAAAGACTTGAATGATTTTGAAGGAGGAAGATAAAGGACTAAATTGTATTTGAGAAACTGCACAGAGTTCTCACTAACTGTTCATGATTGCAAAACTCCATCTCTTTAACATAAACATAATTCAATTTCACAAGTACTTATTAGATTTATTTTATAGACAAAGCAGTAATCTACCAAACATAGATTCACAATCCCCTGCACCCCCCCACCTACCCCACCCTCAAAAAAAAAAAAAAAAAAAAAAAAAGCCTGGTCCTTGCTTACCTAAAATATCATAATCTTTGAGAATAAAAATTATAATACAAGGAAAACGATAAGATGTATATTGGGTATAAATAGGTCTGTATTGTGTACTCCTAATTCCTGAGCAAAGAGTGGTATTAGAAAAAAAAAAAGTTGAAAAATTGTATCAAATGGAAAAGGAAGAAAGATGGTCATTTAACAAGACTAAAATGATGGATGGCTGAGAGATCAGAGCCCATCAGTCAATAAGCATTTAATCTACTATATTCCAGGCATTGGCACCTCAATGCCAACTAAAAGAAGAAAGTTTCTACTAGATTGTATGAATCCTTTCTGGAAGGCTTCTAGAAAGACATGGTTAAGAATTACACAGAATGAGAAGGGCTGCCATTTACATCAGGGATGTGAGAGCTCCATCATAAGTTTATTAGACCTTGAAAGAATGGAAGTGGGTTTCTAGGAGGGAAAAAAAAAAGGAATCTGCTTTAAGTTGAGGAAAAATCCATAACAAGTTACAAAGGAAAACTTTAAAAACAATTTTTAAATGAAACATAAAAAGATTCTTACCCTAAGCTATATTGATCTGGATCGAGCAGAGTTCTTCTCTCCATTCTGCCCATACCTAGATTAGTTTCCACAATGCTGACAGAATGCCGCTGTCTCCTCTCATCATGCAGTGAGACTGGCATTGAATCAAAGGAAGAATTGCTGACAATACTAGATCGGGAAGAGATTTCACTGTGGCCGGAATCTGAAAAATTATCCACAGTGCCACTAGGAGCCAAAGTATAACCTGCGCGGGAAAGAGAATCATATTCATCAGTGATCCCAAGCATAACAAACCTGAATTCTAACACCAAATGTAAGGAAAGAAACTGAAAAATAATACCGGTGAACAGAAGAAAAAAAATTAACACATTTTAAGCACGGTGAGAAAGTGACAAAAAGGTCAAATGTAGATTGACTTCCTCAATGAAGGATTCAGAAAAGTAATAAGTGAAAAGTGAGATATGAACCTGCAATGGTGTCTGAGCTTCACCAATAACTTGAAATGCTTTGATTTCTTTAGCTATCAAATGATGTAAAAAGTGGTTTTTTGAGATGAAAGGAGATATAGAATTAATGATTA
This sequence comes from Antechinus flavipes, assembly GCF_016432865.1. Classification (NCBI taxonomy): domain Eukaryota; kingdom Metazoa; phylum Chordata; class Mammalia; order Dasyuromorphia; family Dasyuridae; genus Antechinus; species Antechinus flavipes. The sequence goes on along the minus strand of NC_067403.1, from coordinate 88,509,938 downwards.
CTTCAAATAATTTAACTTAGAAAATGTAAACAGTTAGCCGTTCCATAAAATGTTTGTATAATTTAAATGTCTTGTGATTTCTATGACCTTGCTTCTTTTTCAGTGTTATTGATGTTTCTCAATGACAAGCTTGCTGCGTGAGTTTTTTAGCTTTATAGGAAGAAATATACACATATACATATACATATACACATACATACATACATATATGTGTGTGTGTATATATACATATGAAACAGATCTACACAGTAAGTAATTCATAATAATTCATAATAATATTTCAAAATATTAGTTTTGTAGGCAACATAATAACAATTTCTACTTACACAATGCTCACCACCATCATTTCCAAATCCTAAATCAGACAGTAACTTGTCTATATTATGAATGAGGAAAAAAGATTGAGGAACTTGGCCAAGGTCAATATGGCAAAGTGAGGGGCAGAGCTAGAATTATAACGCATGGGATCTGAGATCAGTGGTTATTGCATTACACCATGTTGCCTTTATTTCTTTGAAACAGAATTTTCTCATCTATTCATAATATTTAGACTTCCAGATTCCTTTTTCAAAAAAAGCACAGGTCTTGATAACTTTTAAAAATCAATCTTTTTTTTTTTTTTTTTTTTTTTAATGCTTACTAAATACAATTACACTGAGCTCACAGATCTGATCTAAACTTTAAAAGTCTTCATGGTATATTCTCCTCAAAAAGAAAAAAACTAAAAAAAGAAAAAAGGAAAAAAATAATCCTGGAAAAATATTTAATTGTAAAGAGCAGCACTGGCCATGTGAAGGAACTTCCCCATTTTCTTTAAAATGGCTATCTAATTTTGTGAGATGATTCCTGTTATTCCCACCCCTCTTTTGGTTCTATAAACCCCACCTATCCCATAGGTCCGTGGTGCATTGTTATTCTTGTTACTGTTCTCACTTCCAAGAGAAGAGGAGGAACTGGTTAGGTCCGACTGTCTGGAGCCACAAGATCTCAGCTGATTGCCACTGCCACCTAACAACAGGATGAGAAGAGAGTTTAGACACCTATTTGGTAGAGACACTAGAGACTGATAACCTGCACAAAAATGTGCAGATGGTTTAACTTCTTGACATCCAAGCGCCATCAGCATGTGTCATTTTAATGAAATGAATACTAGTTTTTATTTTACTTTTTTGCCCCCTCTCCAAGGGGGACAAACAATTTTAGATTTTAGTTTAATGTCCATGTTGTTTCAAAAAATATAGGAGGAGAAAGTGCCCTTAAGGGTTAACTGGCAAAAAAGGATTACCTGCTATTCTATTATAGTTTCAAATTATCAAAGATATTGTCTCCTTAAAAAAAATCAAGACCTGAGTTAATATGATGAAAAAGGAAACCAGGAAGACATGTGAAATGTTTTCTTTAAACCATTCTTCCACATGAAATGTTTATTAATCCAAATTAGTTGTCTGTTTCTGAGAAAATGAAATCTGTCATATATCGAAAACCAAATAAGACTCTAAAAAAATGCAGTATTAGTATATTTTCAAAGAATAAATACTTTACATTCTTCTTTAATATAATAATCTTGGGAGGAAATTGACTAGACATCATAGCTAAATTACTACAGGAGAATCTTAGAGACTACAAGCACTGTACAAAGTTTAAAAATGCAAATTATAATTCACAGTATCTGAAATACGCAGCATTTGTTAACATCACCACAACAAAACTCATTCATAATTTATTCTACCTTTCCTCGGAGAGCTTTGTGGAGAAGTTGGAGGAGAAGAGAGTTGTGAAGATGCATTTGATATTGTATCATCTGCTTGTTTCTTGTGACGTTCCAAACTTCCTTCTTCTGATAAAGAAAGAATTTTCTTTAAAGCTTGTGGAGAGTTGATACCTATAAGACAAAGAAAATCAAACTTGAATTAGGATTATATTAAATGGATAATACAATTTTCAAGACTATTTTTATTCATTTGTTTCATGATCATTTATGTGCAATGCCTCTTCAAATGAAATGGTTTAAACTTAAATTTTCCAAAGTTCTGAAAGCTGTTCATAGAGCAGCTCCAAAGTTGTGTATGGTAAAAAAGTTATAACTTCTACACACTGAATACCTTTGCCACATGAATCCTAAAAAAGAGCTTGCCTCACACACCCTCCAAAATCAGCGAGAAGCCAATAGTCAACTTAACAATTTATAAAGCACTTTCAACATAAGTTGGCAATGCGAGTAGTAGTACTCACATTTTACCGATGAAGAAACTGAGATTAGAAAGGTAATCTCTCTAAAAGTAATTTTATATGGATAAAAGTAATTTATCCATAGTCATATGATAAGACAAATATTTGAATTAGGTTTTCTTATGATTAGAAGATTCCTTTCATTACAGGAGAATATGAATAACTTCATGTTCTCTATTTTTATTCTCAAGTATCACAATTTTCAAAATCAGTGGCCAATACCAAAACACCTAGTTGTAAACCAACAAACCCGAGTCAAAAGCTTTCACAATGATGATGCTAATGAGAGGCAACTACCTGGCCAAGCTTCCAACTTGGGACTATGGGCTTCTCCCTGAGCACATTCATACTCTTCACTACTCCCTAACTTGTTTCTTCCTTATGTTCTAAGAAGAATAAGCAATTTGAACTACTAACATACCTTTTGGTCATCAATCTCTTATGTGTATTAGTTTCCCTATTAGCATATAAACTCCTTACAGGCAGAGACTATCTTGCTTATTTTTTATCCTCAGTACCTGCTAAAATCCTTGGCACAAAGTAAATGTATAAATAATCGATATCTTCCTGGCACACAGGAAATATTTAATAAATGTTTTATCTATCTATAAATGCTTCTCTATTCCAGATGATGTTACTTTAAAAGAAAGGATTAAATGTCCATCATTCATGAGATTTAGTTGTACTTCTAAAGATCAGTTTCAGTGGTGAAAGAAAAGGAGGCTTAAAAAAAAAAAAAGAATGGGTGATAATGAAATAGAGACTTTCAATAAAGACATTTTAAGAAACTTTAGAAAAATGAGGAAATAGTTAGAAATGGTGATAGGTTCAAATGAAGGCGTTTCTTCCCTACCCCCAGAAAATTGTCTAATTATTGAGGGGGAAAAGAAAGCCAATGAATAAAGATCATGAAATGGGAGTAAACAAAGGATAATTCCTTAGGAGGTTAGATGGGATAAGATGTAAGAAAAACACACACAAAAATGGTTAAAGTCAAGTTTACACTGGATAAGAATAAATATATACATTTACACAGTTAAAAAAAAGGTAAAAAAGAGAATTGAACTTTGAATAACTGAACCTGAGTTTTAATCTCAAATGTGCTTCTTGTTACCTGTGTGATCCTGCATAAATCACTCCATCTCTGTGTTCTCATTTGTGAAATGATGGGATTGTATTAGATGCCTTCCAAAGTCTATTGAAGCTCCAAAATTATGATGCATTTATAATGCATGCAATAGGCAAAGGCTAAACTTCTTATTATTATCATATTTTCTAAGTTATTCTAGTTTTAACACTATCATATTGTTTAATGTGTATTTGTTATAAAATAAAGCCAATTCTGCCTTTTCTCCAAACCACACTAATATATACCCACAATCCACTCAGAAGGTTGGCTAAAGTAGGAACACAGGAAGATAAAAGGAATGACAAATTACTTTTCAAGTGGAAAAATTGAATAATAATTTTTCTCCTTAATGGCTAAGAAAATATATTTCACCAACTACAAAATGAAAGTACTTTAGCATTAAAAAATACTCTCCCCTAAATTCGATAGGCTATTGCTCACAAGAAAACAGGATCAATAACAATAAATAATGGCATTATCAACTTTTACTACATTTAACTCACCTCTGCCTTCAGAAATCATTGCATATAAGCTCATGATCAAAGTAAAGCACTCAGTAAAGCATAAATAATTTTAAAAGTCTATAACACAAACTATACTTTTTAAAGTAATTTCATTTTGAGTGTAAACTATTTGGATTTTTATTTTTCTTCCCAGGTTATTTTTACCTTCTGAATCCATTTCTCCCTATGCAACAAGAGAACTATTCGGTTCTGCACACATATATTGTATCTAGGATATACTCTAACATATAAATTTAACATTTATAAGACTGCTTGCCATCAATAATGAAGATGAACCAAATCAGTTCCTATAGAGCAGTAATGAACTGAACCAGCTACACCCAGCGAAAGAACTCTGGGAGATGACTATGAACCATTACATAGAATTCCCAATCCTTATATTTTTGTCCACCTGCATTTTTGATTTCTTTCACAGGCTAACTGTAACTATTTCAAAGTCTGACTCTTTTTATACAGCAAAATAACTGTCTGGACATGTAAACATATATTGTATTTGACTTATATTTTAACATATTTAACATTTATTGGTCAACTTGACATCTGGGGAAAGGGGTGGGGGGAAGGAGGGAAAAAGTTGGAACAATAGGATTTGCAATTGTCAATGCTGAAAAATTACCTATGCATATATCTTGTAAATAAAAAGCTATAATAAAAAAATTACTTCATTAAAAAAAAGACTCCTTGCCATCTAGGGGAGGGGGTAGAGGGAGGGAAGGGAAAAGTCGGAACAGAATAAGTGCAAGAGATAATATTGTAAAAAAAATTACCCAGGGATATGTTCTGTCAATAAAAAGTTATAATAATAAAAATAAATAAATAAATAAAATGAAAATAAAGTAATTTCATTTTTTCCAGCCATTGACAATGCAAGACACCCAGAATCATGTAGAATAAAGGCAAATGATCACATAATAACCAGTTACTGAAATTCAATTAAGAAGCCACATTCAGATTAAATTTTCAGAAATATACAAATTCGTCCAATGCCTGTACAGTAGAACCTATCTGCTGAGTATGGAAAAAAAAAAAATCATGGCATGCATCACCTACCAAATGGAGGAAGATCCTTTACAGGGACTTTTTTTCGTGATGGATAGAGAGAAACAGCAGGAACCTGTAATCCTGGGTTTATTTTATGTGGCGGTGGTGGCTGCTGCTGTGGTGGTGGCTGTGTTTGTACTTTCTGTTGTGTTCCTGCCCTCGATGCGACTGGTGATGTGTCAGGTTTGCCAGATTTTTTGTCTCCAGGATTCTTAGGCACTGTGTTTTTAGAAGAAAATCAAAGTATTAATAACTATTTAAAAGATAACTTCAAAAACACTTACCATTAAAGTGTATATTTAATAGTAGAAAATACAATTATTTTTGATACACGGCAGTAGTTCTTATTTCTTCAAATATTACATAAGAAGCAGTGTGATTTGGAAGCTAGAGAGCTGGAGCCCCTGAGACTAAGGTTCAAATCCTGTTTTTTATGCATGCTAGTTGTGTGACCTCAGAAAAGTCACTTCTCAGTGCCATAAGCAACTCTTAAAGAATATATTTCAGAAATGGTGCTATCAACACTAATAAAGGCATTCTTTTTACCTGGAAATTTCCTATACCAGTTGGGGGAAGGAAGAGAACAATTCAAACAGGTTCAGTCCCTATGTCTACCTTATCATCAAAAAATGTATTAGTTTCATTAATCTTACAAGAAACAAATTATTCTTAAGTAGATTTCTGCCAAAGATAGAAGATAGTATTTGAACTGAGTTTTGGAGAAAGCCAAGAAAGTTATGAGGAGTTCTAAGTGAGCATTCCAAGCATCAGGGGTAACCAGTGAAACTTTATTGAGTTGGAAGCTAAACAGGATTTTATTTTTGACCCTGCAGTAATGGGGAACCACTGGGGTTTGTTGAGTAGAAGAAGTGTTACATAGGCAAAGGGATTAGGAAAATAATTTTGGCAGCTAAGTTAAGTGAAAGGCAGATTGGAGTGAGAAGAAACTTGGCCAGAGCCAACCAGGAGACCACTATAATAATACAGATAACAGAAAATGAGAGCATGAACTAGAGCAGTAACTATGTAAGTGGGGAAACATATATACAGACATATATAAGATGCTGCAAAGATAGAATTAAGACTAGACAATAGACCAGATATGTAGGGCTGAGTATAAATGAAGATTTAAGGATGTTTTGACAGGTACTTTAGTGGTGCTGTCAACAACAATAGGAAAGTTGAGAAGAGGGGAAATTTTTTGTTTTGGATATGTTAACTGACCATGAAATACAATTCCCTTTTCATCATAGGAAGGTCCAGGGCTATGCTGGTAAATATTTAACACTTGTTTCTCCAGAAAAAAAGAAAAGTAGATACAACATATTTTTAATTTGATTCTTCGTAACTAACATTTTCTCCAAGATAATCAACAACAAAAACCAAACTCTGATGTGTAGCACGTACAAATTTCTAAAGTATAAATGTGTACACTGAAAACTAAACAATTGGCTCTCAAAATACAGTATGACTGGGCTCTAGCATACTCTTAGGGAGGTCACATACTTCGGGGTCAGAAAGTAGCTTACCATATCAGACACTATCAATCTGGCAGTTTGTTTTGTTCAATTGTACACTGTTATAACAGAGGATTCTAGGGGGGGTCATATGGGGAAAAGATATGAAAACTCACTCATTAAAATGTTTTTTAAAATAATATTTAGTAAATCTAATTTAGTAAAAAGTAAAATTTAGTTTAAAAAATTAGTAAAAATAGTAATCTCATGTTCATGACCTTAAAAGCAAATAGGAAAAAAAAAATCTGTTTGCGACTGAATTACCCCCCTTCAAAAAATAATCTCCCATAGGAAATCTTTGACACATTTTGAGGAAACAATTTCTTCTAATAATGGTACTGAGTAGTTTTTTTTTTTTTAAACATTATCATACTTACTGAAGTTCAACAAATAGTGCTACTTTCAATTTAAAAAATAACTAATTTATCTAGGCAATCAGGGAGCAAAGAATGCTAATTTCATTAATTATACTACCAGAATATGTGTTGGCAGGGAGTGAGATGACAAGCACATTGTGTATCCCACTTAACTTTTTGTAGTTTGTAAGTCTGGCCTGATTACTTACTTAAACTAAGCCTGACTCAAATTTTACATAAAATTCTCCAAGCCAGATCTAACATTGAATTTTAATTCAGGTTCTTCTGACTCCAGGGGTCTATCAACTGTATCACCTCAATGCCACAAGATCCTTTACTTTATGTGTCAATTTATCCATGTAAAATAAAAATCAAGATTCAATAATACAGCTTTTTCATTTCTTACTGAAACTTTTAACTTCATACACACACACATACCCCTTTTTGAATAGAATATTGGGAAGTGATAAGGAAATATACATTCCAAATGACTGTATTCATTTAGATAACTTTTCAAATTCTTAGTTTGACATTTTAAATGGTTAGTCTCAGAATGAATCCTCCAGAAAAGGTAAAATTTTATGGCTTGAAAAGGATTACAATTCTTAAGGCCTGTCCCCAAAGTTGACTGTTTTTCTTTTTAAACCTTCTATTGCCTAATATCCAATCTGGCTTTCTTGTTACTCGATACCCACAAGGACCCAAATGTACTTTTGCAGATTTCCACATTCATTCTTCCCTGCAACCACTCTTATAGGAAAAATAACTTACATGTATTAGTTGCAGGCTCACACTGCAATGATAATGTTTGAAGACTCTCTTCATCCATTTCTAGATCCAAGTTGGACAGGTACTGTTTCACTTTGCGAGCCATTTGGGCATCTTCATATAATTTTTTGGCATTGAGGAAGGAACTCCGGCGTACACGTTTTTTGTGTCCACCGGTCTGTGCAACATCGAGTACTGCTGCATTTGTACTCCCTTGACTGAGAGATCTGAAAAAGACAAAGAAAAGATAATGCAGTTCACTTTAGAACAAGGTTCCCTGAGTTAATAAGAAACATGCCAAAGGTTGCATGGATATAAATCTATACTGAAAAGCTTACATGCCTCATTCCGGTAAGACAAAGAGCTTTTAAAAAAGTAGATGGATAAGGGTAAAGAAAATAAATGACTAAAAATCATTACAACTGCATAATTACATATGTATGTGACAGCTATTCTGTTCTGACTAGGCAAGTTCCAATTCAAACATCTATCTAGGGGAGAACTTAAAGTAGCTTTCTTATATAAATCAGCAAAGAATAATAGTGTCTCTAAAAATTGATGCTTTAAAAAAATTTTAATTTAAAAATTAAAACTTTTTAGGAAAAAAATAAACTTATGCAGTTTAAAACTTGATGTTTTCCAAAAATGTTTCCATAACTAATAAAAATATAAATTTAAAAGTTCAAATAGAATTTAAATAAGAGTAGCTGTGATAACAGGTTACTGGAAAATTTTTTTCTTCTATTTTGGTCTGGACATGTTAAGTTTTTGTAAGTAATGCAATCAATAAGTTAATATGAGTACAACAGTCATGCAAACTTGAACACATGTATGGAAACTATTTGGCACATGAATTGTTAAGAATAAAATTTTAAAAGAATTGATTCATAGGATGAAAATAGTAGTTAGTTGAGCTATAAAAAATGTTAAGTTTATAACATCTGGAGGTCAATCTTATATGCATTCATTGCAGCAAAAGAAATAATGATTTCACTGGTCAAATCTTCCTTTTCCCCTAAGCACCCACATTTGGATTATTCTAAGACATACCAGTTATATTAGGATCAAGCCAAACTGGATATTTTTAAGTATGTCTGCCCTATTTCTTCTCTAAGTAATTGTTAATTATTTCACAGCTCTCGTGTTCATGACCTCAAAAGGAAAAACCCCAATAGATTAAATGATGTCAGTATGTCATCTAACATTCTGCCAGAGCAAGGGGGTTAACAAAAGAAAAAAAAAGCTAAAGCATCAGAAAATACAAATAGCAGACAGAAGAAAAAAAAAAAAGATGCAAATGGATAGAGTAGGATGTACATCTGTGAGTATTGTCACCGGCCACTTACCCCAAACTTCTCCATTTCTTCTTCCTGTAAGTGAGAGCCATGAAGATTGAAGCATGGGTATAGAAAGAGAGACAGAGAAAGATCACAAGCTCAGAAAGAAAGGATTAGACCTCAGGACAAGCAAGTGTACTAGAAGCCCACAAACATTAACAGCATCATCTCAAACATACATTTTGTTATCAAATAGCAGGTGTACTAGAATGATGCCATCTGAAAAAACTATAGTACAGTTCTTCTTCTAAAAGAAGAAAAACTGTGTCTTTTCAGAGAGACTAGATTTAAATGCCATCAATGAAATGTCAGTCATATTATTTAAAATTTGAAACAAAAACCCAAACTAGTTGAATTGCCTTTTTTTTTTTTTTTAAAACAAAACAATTTAGCAGTATTGAAAATATTCATCAGATTGTGTGTAGAGCCATAATATCATCATCATTTAGGTGATGCGGATTTTTCAATCCACAAACCATCATTTGAAGTTTTAGCCCCAAGACTTACTAGAGGCTAATGTATCAAGTGTTATTTGAAATGACCTACCATAGCTTACAATGTTCCAATATAATTTCTATTAAAGAACAGATAGGACCCAATATTCATTTTTTTTTCCTGAGTTTAATTTAAAAGGAAAACCATGAAGGTAGATTATGTGCTATTAAAGATGAAAAACATACCTAGTTCTAAACATTAGAGCTGGATCCATGTTAACTGAAGCCATTCGACCAACATGACGAATTTCTTTTGCAATCATTCTTAGCTTTTCAAAATTAACCAAGCCATCCACTTTTGAATCATTTCCTGTAGTTAAAGGAAGGAAAAAACAAAAAAGAAAGAAACCAGAATGGTGTTTTCTTCTAAACTACTCACAAGAAAAAGGAAAAAATCCACTCAGATTTCCAATTTACCTTCATGAAGGAATGTAAGATCTTTCTTAATTACAGGGAATAGAGGGATGATGGGGGGCTGCAGGTTTTGGCTGTTTAGAACATTGCGATATTTTGCCATGTTTCTAGAAGGATCAAACAGGTCCTGGAGATCCTGAAATAACTTTTCATATTTGCTGGGAAGTTTTTCCCAAGTAGTCCGAAGTCTTGCTACTGGTGCCAGGTTCAAGCCACTGGGAAACAAATTGAAAAGATGAATTAGGTGACAAGATGTAAAAAAAACATCTCCTAGTAACAAGTTTCCCCTACCTAGTTGTACACAGAATCCCTTGACATAGTCTATCTAATTTGGTAATACCAACTCTTATTGCTATAAAATGTTAGCATTTACCAAACATTGAGTTCACATCAGCCCTGCAAAAAAAGGTACTAGAAATATCATTATCCCTGTTCAACAAACGAAGAGACAAAAGCTCAGTGGTAAAATGACTTATCTAGTATCATACAGCCAATAGGAATTGGAGTAGGGATTTCAACTAGCTCCATGTCCATTACTTGCTCTCTCACATTATCCTGCTCACATTTTAGAGTCCAAGAAACCAGGAATACCTCCATGACACTTTAAAGCATAGGAATAGATTCAGATGAAGTAAAATAGAACAATGCTAATAAACATTTTATACTGAAAAGATCACATTCTATATAGTAAGTAAAATATTAATAATGATGATCTCAGCAATAATGTACTGACACAAAATACCTGCAAATTTAGAGTTGATTGTATAGTACGCAAATTCTTCAACTTAGAAAACTGTGAACATAACATTTTACTTTCTATTTTCTTAAAGGTCTTCAAATTTAAATCCTAAATTTGTCTTAAATCATTAACTTCAAGAACATAGACCAGAAAAAGAACTGACCAAAAGTTGTTATTCAATTCCCCATTCAAACCCAGTAAAGCTACAGTACAATTATTCTTACAGATATGTCCTAATCTTTCGCTTGGTAGTTAGATTCAATTTATAAGTGGGATTGAATCTGAAGACAGACCAATCATCTTCATCCTCTTACCTGATGATTGCAAACATTGAGTTAAAATTCTTGCATTCCCTACAGTGTAATGCTATCTTGATGAAGTGTTTAATGGTCTTCATCCTCTTTAGCTGGTTGGTCTCTCGTAAGATTTCAGATGCTACCCAAAATGTTTCCTGATTAATAACTTCTTCAAATTTTTTCAGGTTTACACAGCTTGTTTTTGATTTGAGCTTAAACAAATCATCAATGTATTCTGTGGGTTCAATGTTCCGAAAAAGTTCAAAATTTCTCATAGAGAGTTGAGTAGCGACTTCAACAGTGCTGAGCTGCAAGAGGGAAATCTGACTTTCTCGTAACAACTCCTGAGCATCTTCATCTGAACAAAGTGTTTCTGTCTCCATGTTGTTTTTCAGATAATACCTATGTGAAATAAAATGTCAATGCAATAATCCGTGGAAAGAATAATTCAATCTTTTACCAAAGGAATCCAATAAAAATTCATCGGGGATTCCTGACAACACTTTCCAACTCCAGCAGTAAATATACCAGTTTTTTCATTCAATAGATCATGATGCCATATGAGACACTGGCAACAATTGTCAACTAATAAATCAAATTGAATTTGCTTTTGAAATGGCATTAATTACTGTCCTTTGCCCCATTTCTTTCTCTTTCCTTTACTTAATTTCCTCTATTACCTTTTCTCCTGAAGTAATTGAAAGTTATTCTCATTCAAATGAACCAAGTTTAAGGGCTCTGGGAAAGAAGACAGGAAAGCTTTTGAAGGGGATGTCCTAGAGCCTCATTCTAGTTTTCTCAGCTGGAAAGAATGTTTTGATCACAGAGTAGTAAACAAGATTTAAAGCAGGTTATTTACTTATTTATTTTTGCCTTTGCATCCAAGTAAGGAGACATCTTGGCTCTAGGATTCTCTGTGAGTTTCTTGATTGCTTCCCCTTTTCTCAACTGATGAATGAAAGTGAAATTAGGATCTCCAAGGAGTTTTATGCAGTGGGGCAGGTAATTATGATCCTCTCAAAGACCAAAATCTTACAACAGACAAAATTCAGTATGAGAGGACTTCACTTGAGATGAATTTAGGCTTATTTTATTTTCCTGAAATATCAAAGATCTTATATCTTGCCTTTATATAGTACAGACTCTGCTAGGATCAGAAAACATCAAAGTTTCAGTGGTTGATTTGATCACAACTCTGTAAGGAAGTTACAGCAAATTATGATTGCACCAATGAAAATAATATACATAAATCTCTTTATAAATTATAAGGGGCTATATTATGATCTTCCCCTTATTAAGGTGTGAAGACTGAGTCTCCCATAAATTACATAACTAGTTATTGACAGGGTTTGAGCTAAGGATTTCCAACCTCTAGAAATTAACTAAAAGCCCAGTTATTGTTTCTTTACATAAATCTAGTTGCATGGTTTTATCAGCAAAGGCAGGGTTAACATGTCATATTTTTGAAAAATGAAATTAGTCCTGGGTTTTATAGATTTATGAGATAGAAGTTTTCCCAGGGCATTTTCCCTAAAAAGAATAGGTGGAAATGGAATATTGGGTGCCTTTCTTGGATTAAATATTGAAATCAGCCTTGCCATTTGCACATTTTCCCAGGGCAAGTAATTATTTATGTCAGAAGAACACTGTAGAATGTGCAATTGATTTATTTTATTAGTTATGAAACAATTCCTGGGGGAGGAATGCTGTTTAAAAAAAGTTAAGAGGAAAGGCTGGTAAAATGTAAACATTTATAAGACTACTCTAGTCATCTCTTTAAAAACTAGAAGTGGAGGGAATTAATAGTGGAAAACCAATTAGATAATCATGGATGATTACCCTAAGTCATTTTGGAGCAAGTGAAGCAACTTTAAAATAACCCTTCAAGAGGAAAAAAAAAAAAAAAACTGATGTTGTGTGTCCTATGATTGTCTACCTTCCACTCAGTTGTATTCGATCAGCCAGTTTGGAAAGCTGATCAGGAAGTCTTCTTTGTTTAATTACTCCCTCAGGAGTAACAGAGACCTCACACAAGGAGTATTGATCAGGTGTGGCAGTCACAGCAAATTCCCTGATGGCCTGAATGACCACTTCTTTCGCTGTCGTGTCCTTGCTGATCATGATGTACCGGCTCTGCTGGTCTGCCTTAAAAACCCTCAAAACTTGGTCTGGTAAATCTAAAGGAGAAAACAAAAGTCACATGTGAATATTTTGGAGGCAGGAAATACAGGATACAATTTGGAGTCAAATGAAAGGGAGGACCTGAAAACCTGACTATGATCAATTATGCCATATTTTTTTTCTTCTTCCCTCAATCTGCATATCCCCCAAGTCATGGCTTGATCAAGATTCACAAATTCTAGAATTTTTATCTTAAAATTATGCCAATTACCTGTAGGCAGGAAGACATACTATGAAACTAAGTCAAGTAATTCAGAAAAAGAATGAGACTGTGCTTCAATGGATCTGACAAAGGATTGGAATGGAGCTATGACATCATTATCAAATCAGTTCTGATTATAAGATAAATGTAAGACTAGTCCAGAAAACAACTCATCATATGGAGAATATCTGAAATACAAATCACTCTTATATTGGTTTTTTAATAATATGGTCTACTATCCAATTTTACTTAATTCCATTCAACATACAGCTAATACATGATAGATTCTGGGTTATAAACTTGAAGCAATAATACAGTCTCTCTCTATTTCCCAGAAATTTATGTTCTAACTGGAAGAACAAAACAAACACAAATAAAATAAATATTGGTAAATAAAAGAGGTCTGACCAGAATGACAGGAGAGAATTTAAAAGAGAGATATTATTTACAGGCTGAAAAGGCATTATCAAGACAGGCTAAACATTGGTGTCAGTGGTTGGAGGGTTTAGAGAAGTTGAAAGAGGACATGTGAAATGATGTTTACTAGAGTAAACATTTTTGCCAGAGCAAAGCAGGATAAAACACAAATATGAGGATAGGGTTCTTGAATACAGAAAACAGGGATTCTCAGCCTGGGATCTACAGAACCACAGGGAGATTGTGACTAGATTTTATAGATTTCTTAAACTTGGATGAGAAAAGAAATCTTTATTTAAATTGCAATCCTTTATTTCAATTATAAGTGAACTTCCATTTTTGAGATGGGGTCCAGGACACAAAAAAGATTACATATTTTTCATCTAAAGATTTGTAATAGACATTGAGAAGACCATCAACTATAAAAGCAATAGGTCATCCTTTTATCTGGAAATTAAAAAAAAATTTTTTTTCATTTAAAATTAAATTCAATTTCTTTCTAAAATATTAGGTTAAATATGATTAACTGAAGCACCACATATACATTTAAGTTTTAAATATTAATAGATGGATAAAAGTTAGTATAAAATTTATAAAGGCACAATATATAATGATGAAAGTAATGTTTTAGAAAGGGCAGCAAGTGATATTTTTACTACAGTACTTCTGAAGTCCTCCTAAAGATAGAGAAATTCAATGTCACCACAAGGTTAAACATGTAATGGAGTCCTTTTTACAAAAGGGGCTGAGTTCTTCTATATGTTAATAGCCATGTTAATATGTTATGTTAATAGTTGTTTTTATAAAATTAAATGGATAGAAAAAATAAGTAAAGAATTTGATGCTCACCTGGAGTAGTATTGAAATCTAAAATGCGGTGATGTGACTGTAATAAATCAGGATTACTAGATGATAAAGTTCCACTGACAGGTAATGCTGTTGGGATGTGTTTTGTCTGCCTTAATCCTACAATGCTGTCATCTTGAGACTGGCCAATTCCAATATCACTAATCAAAGAATAAAACAGCAAATGGTTTATCAATAGTTCAAAATTATGTCACTTTTTATGATCTATACAAATACATAATACCCACATTTCAGAGCCTCAACAACAAAAATCTAATAATCTAATCTAATCTAAATAGTTTAATTACAACATATACACATACACTTAATATGCTCAGTACTTCTAATATGTAGTCTGTAGACAGAATTGACTATTTTTCACCTGCATGACATGTGATTCTGAGACTAAGTTCTTCCTAATCTCCCCCTTACACATACACACATGCATACACATGTGTAAAAGTAACCAGTATTAACAGTAAATTTCTCAGAATGGAACAGCAGTCAAGAAAAGATATGGTGTGATGATTGAATGAAATAAACATATGGAAAAAACTCATCAAGAAGATCTTTTCAGTTCCCATTGGCAAATAAAATATTTCTATGTCTGGTCACTGAAGTGTTCACAAAGAATGAAATGAAGTCATTCTTTGAATGCAATTAAAAGGGAAGAGAAGATGATCCAGAAAATAATAAATTAGTTCTTCCAAGTTATTCCTAAATATATCATCAAAAATTCTAGTGTAAGAAATTCCATTGTAATTCATGGAGTAACTATACATATCACCTTTGCTGATTAAGAGAAGCATATTGAAATTTCTTGGATTCAGAAATAACTTACATATACTGAAATAGTTTCCCACAAATAAAATTTGTAATTACTTATTAACATCCTGGGGAAAAGAGGCATGAATATTTCTATTTCTTAAAACTTTGTCCAGTTCCAGATAAGTATGGAAGGAAGTTTGATCCTCTGTAGTATTTCTATTTGGGTCATATTCTACAATAACGTGTCTTAGAGATTTGTCTACAAATACTTGGAAATTAGGAAGAACTAAGTAATATAAACAAAAGACTCCTGACAAAATGATAATGAATATTTTGCATATAGTGAGTTGCCAAATACCATGTGACATGGGCATACCTGCCATCTTATGTCTGGTCCATAAAAAAATAACCAGCAAAAGAATGAGTATTATATATTTTGAGGGAAGTGGAAAGTTATGGGAAAGATGTTCTAACATAAAATATACTAGGGAAGGTTATGCTAATTTGTTATATTATATCTAAAAAAGTAATTTTTAAAAAATGTTAATCCTTCTCATGATGAAAAATGATATTTACATCTACAGTAAGAACTAATAGAGTCTGAATGCAGAGAAAAGATTATGATTTTCAGTTTTTTCTTGTTTTTCCCTCTCTTTTGGTCTATTTCTTCTTTCACAACATAATTAATATAGAAATGTGTTTTATGTGATTGCACACATGTAATCTATACTGAATGGCTTACCATTGTAGGGAGGGAGAAAATTTGGAACTCAACAATTTTTTTTTAAATAAATGCTAAAAATTGTCTTTACATGTAATTGAAAATAATAAAATACTAGTTAAACTAAATGTCAGGTTATTGTAATTTCATTAGATAGTTGCAGCAAAATTTCTCTTTAGGCATCTATATCTGCAAATATGAAGGAGACAAAATTCTCCTGTAAGTTTTTAAAAAGACAAATGACTTAAGATAAATGAATGTAACAAGCTCTTTTTGTTGAGTGGAAAATAACTGGAAATTGAGGGGATGCCCATAAGTTCGGGAATAGATAAACAAGTTGTACTACATCATTGGGATGCAATGTTATTGTGCTATATGAAATGGCATGGTGGATGGCTTAAAAAAAAAAAACAAACAGCGAAGAGTTTTATGAATCAATGTAGCAACATGAAGTGAAACACACAAGAAAGGAAAGCTAAGACCAAAAACACTATGACTGAATGGTTACCAAAGTTGGTGAAAAAGGTACTCTGATGGGGTAATCACAGACCAGTATTTCATGTAAAAGACAAGAGTTATAAGAGTTAACAGTTGCAATGGAAACTTTCCTCACTATAACTCAGTAAAGTCATCATGACTGTTTTATGGAACAGGGACCTTGAGCTTGGAGACACTGAATCACTCGCCCACTTTCTGTGCCTAGGCTGGGACACATTATTTCAACTCTAAGTTCAACCTTCTCTCTAATATAACACAATACAGTGGAGAACTAATGGGAGATAGATAGGGAAAAAAGAAAAAGGAGAAAAAAAGATAGAAGACAAGAGAAAGTGGCAGCAGTCTTATGTAGCAATCAGAAGAGGTGACCAACAATAAACAGTCACAGTACAGCAGATCAGAGCCCAAAAAGGTGGAGATACACTAGAGACCAATATAAAGGGGGCAGGATAGAGAGAAGAGGAACCCTTTCCATAAACATCTGCTGCTGGGCCAGCTGTTGCAATTGTTCCATCTGCTGCTTTGTGGTTTTTAAAGATAAGAGGAAGAACCCAAATCTTAAAAGAGATGGTTCAATCCACAACACTGTTCTTAAGAAAACAGTGTTATTTTCTGGGTTACCCCGGAAGGCATGTGACAGCTGTATTGGGGGGTGGGGAAGGGAGGAAGGAGGAAGTGACACAAAGAAGAGGGAATAATGCTGGTGTTGAGAGGCAAGGGAGACAATTGGGGGAATAGGGAGAATAGGGGAATAGAAAGCTGCGCCTCAATACAATGTCTTTAAAAATTAAATCACATAAATGGTCAAAGGATATGAACAGACAATTCTCAGACGAAGAAACTGAAACTATTTATAGACATATGAAAATATGCTCCAAATCATTATTAATCAGAGAAATGCAAATCAAGACAACTCTGAGATACCACTACACACCTGTCAGATTGGCTAAAATGACAGGGAAAGATAATGTGGAATGTTGGAGGGGATGTGGGAAAACAGGGACACTGATACATTGTTGGTGGAATTGTGAACACATCCAGCCATTCTGGAGAGCATTCTGGAACTATGCTCAAAAAGTTATCAAACTGTGCATACCCTTTGATCCAGCAGTGTCTCTACTGGGCTTATACCCCAAAGAGATACTAAAGAAGGGAAAGGGACCTGTATGTGCCAAAATGCTTGTGGCAGCCCTGTTTGTAGTGGCTAGAAACTGGAAAATGAATGGATGCCCATCAATTGGAGAATGGTTGAGTAAATTGTGGTATATGAACAGTATGGAATATTATTGTTCTGTAAGAAATGACCAGCAGGATGAATACAGAGAGGACTGGCGAGACTTACATGAACTGATGCTAAGTGAAATGAGCAGAACCAGGAGATCATTATATACCTCAACAATGATACTGTATGAGGATGTATTCTGATGGAAGTGGATGTCTTCGATAAAGAGAGCTAATTCAGTTTCAATTGATCAAGAATGGACAGAAGTAGCTACACCCAAAGAAAGAACACTGGGAAATGAATATAAACTGCTTGCATTTTTGTTTTTCTTCCCAGGTTATTTATACCTTCTGAATCCAATTCTCCCTGTGCAACAAGAGAACTGTTTGGTTCTGCACACATATATTGTATCTAGGATGTACTGTAACTTATTCAACATGTAAAGGACTGCTTGCCATCTCGGGGAGGGGGTGGAGAGAGGGAGGGAAAAAATTGGAACAGAAGTGAATGCAAGGGATAATGCTGTAAAAAATTACCCTGGCATGGGTTCGGTCAATAAAAAGTTATTTAAAAAAAATAAATTAATTAAATTAAATTAAAAAATAAAAATTAAATCACAAAATAATGTATGCCTAACATGTTTTAGAATGTTTCCATTAAAAGGGAGAGAAGAGAATAAGCATTTATCTACCACCTACTATATGCAAGGCATTGTGCTAAGAGTCTTACAAATATCTTCATTAATCCTTACAGCAAGCCTGGAAAGTAGCTGGTATTATTATCCCCATTTTTTTTTTCACATTGTGGAAATTGAGGCAGACAGAAGTAATTAGCTTAAATATTAAACTCAGGCCTTCCTGATTCCAAGTCTAGTGCTATATTATCTTCAATACTACCTAACAGCCTCAAAGGTTAAAATTAAGCACTCTAGCACTTAAAAGTTCAATCCAATCTTTAATTTAAAAAAAAAAAATCTCACTACCCAAAATGACTTGGGCTCCTGCATAAGTGATTTTTCACTTTAAAAAACATATTTCATTTTTATTTTTCTAAATACAATGAACAGGAATGAGCCTTTGCATACATTTCTACAAATGCCCAAATGAGGAATTCACAAAACAAGTATTTTATTTTCTTTTTTAAGCCACTCATGATTCCACTTGTACAGGGAATTTTTAGTTCCTATATTACCAATGCTAATCCATAGTTAACTTTGCAACTTATACTCTTAGAAAACTGCTCATGGCACTGAGAGATTGAGCGATTTTTCCCAGTCTCACAGCCAGTATTTGTATCAGGTAGGTCTTCTTGCTGTTTCCAAGGCCAGTCCCCTAGTCGCAACACCAAGCTGCCTTTCTAGTCACATTTAACTTTAGAAAAAAGGCACATGGGCACAATAACTGGGGGCAGAAATCAAGTTGTTTTCTTTATATCTCTATTAAGACAGTAAATATCTCAGAGATGAGATCTGGGAACGTACTGGGTCTGTTCATGTGCACACTAAGAATGCACCCATGTGTCCATAAAACTATTTCAAAGCTGTTCCATGCTTCCTAAGACACATTAAAGTATCATTTATGCAGAAAATGAAAACTCTGGCACTTACTTATATGGTTTCTGTGGCAAGATGCTGATGCGAGTCTTGTCAAGTATCTTTTTTAACTTGTTCCTTCCTCCAACGGTGTTGGCTTTGCTTTTCTTATTTACTTTTTCAAGTCCCATAACCTGTTCCACATCTACCGCAAGATCTGGGATCGAGTAGCGACTAGCCTTTTTAATGTCTCCAATCTTAGGGAGATGTGGGGCACCATTTCTTTTCTCTTCTGATAATCTTGTTAAAAGTTCTTTAAACACTATATAGAAAGAAACAAAACCTAAATCAAATTGTAAGATCTCAACAATCCTGCTGATCAACCCCAGTGGACAAATGAAATATGTCTAGGGAAGATAGTTCATAAGAGATGGCCAGAGAAGAACAATTTTATGGGAGACAATTCCATCATTGTGAATGGATAAGATTAATGCTTTCTGATGCTATGCCCCTTTCCTTAGGTTAATGTTGTTCAGTGCTATATCTCTCTGCCTCAATATTACCCTAAGAGGTATCCTCTAGGTTTATGACCACTAAGGCTAAACAGAGTTTCTGACATTCCATAAAGAAAAGAATAAATGTAGATCTTGCCATCTTTAAGTCAATGGATTTTCATTTTAAACCCCAGTTCAACCAACATATTCTATATGTCTTTAAAAATTAAAGCCCTAGGAAGAATTAAGCATAAATGCCCCATATAATTGAAATCATTACAATAGTGACTGAAGAAATATTTAAAAGAATAGCTCCCCTTCAAAGACAAAATTACAGATAAGTGGATATCTGGAATTCTTACCAAATAAATTGGTTTTCACAGTGATAGATAAATGTGTGTTGTTTCTCAGAATTTCCATGGCTTTTGCGAGTTGAATATTTTCAAAATTCTGACCATTTACCTCTAAAATCTGAAAATAAAATTACAAAACATATCAAGTCTATGACACCATGAGCAAATATATGTAATTTGGGAAAAGAAGGTCCTGATATTCAATCTAAAGTTGGGGTTCATTTTTAGCATACCTGGTCCCCACGCTTTAAGCCTGCTTCTGTTGCTTTGCTCCCTGAATCCACACTATCCACAAAGATACCAAATCCTTTCTCAGAACCTCCAAGCAAAATGAAAGGTAAAGGAGCTTCCCGTGAAGGCTTCGTGAGTGTCATCAATCTCCGCTTAGCTTTAGCTGCACATGCAATATTTAATAGCCTCAGGTGTCCACCCATTTTCTGTAAGAGTTCAAAAAGGGTTGCATAAATAGAAAGAGATTACTATGCTGACCAAAAAAAAAAAAAAATTGAAATGCAGCCTTGGGAAAACCATCCATCTTACCTCTCTTTCCAAATTGTTTTCAAACTCCTCTAGAAATCGAGTCATGGCAGGATCTCCTTCAAAGTCATTGAAGTGATTATTCACCCACAACAACACTACCCGTGTAACCTGAAATTCAATTTATTCTTCAGTAAATTTTTCTTCTTAATTAAATTTAACACTATTTTAAAAAAAAAACCTTCAGACTCTAGTTTTAAATTAAAAATTTAGAAATTTAGCAAAAGAAAAATCCATAAAAATTCCTATTTCTAGTTAAGACAGTTTTTTCTAAGAATCATGCTTTCATGAAGTAAATGGCTTGCCAATTCTTTTTCATAGGGAAGGGGCTGCCAATACATGGAGATGATGGAAAGAGTACTGAGGAGAAAGAACAGATGAGAAAGAGCCAAAGAGAGATACTGTTCTGATTACCTCCCTTTCTTCTTCACAGTCTTGATTCCACTATGAATGACTGGTTTAATCATTCACCCTCTGTTGTTCTTGAATCCCTCCTGTATGGCCCAATGCCCCTTTGAGTACCATAACCTTAGCTCCTAGCCTTTTCCATTCCCATTCATGAGTGGCTCAGTGCTCCTGGGCACAGTTTCAAAGTAGGTTCACATTAAATATGTGTTATCTAATTCCAATTGGGCTCTAGTTGTTGTATTACAATTCATTTATTCTTTCCTGAGCAGTTCCACATTCATCAGCAAAATAGTTAATTCAAACTTTCTTCTCTCCAGGACTTCCTGTGCTCTTTCTACTCTGTTTTTCCCCCCTGCCCCCTGCCCTCCGTCCCCCCAATCTTCCATTCTCTCCTCCTTGCCAAGGGTAGCCACTCTATTCTTCTTCATCCAGCACCCTACAGTAGCCTGGCATTATCATTACCTTCATCACCACCACCACCATGATGATGATGATGATGATGATGATGATGATAAAGAGCATTCTCACAGTGTTTTAAGGTTTGCAAAATACAAACATTCTCATTTTATTTTTATAACATAATATTGGAAGTAGTTGCTAATATTATCTAATATTATGTTAATTTATCAAAGATAAATAAACCAAGGTAAACAGAGTTTGTTCAATGTCACTTTACTAGTGTCTAAGGCCATATTTAAATTCAATTCTTCTTGATTCTAAATCCAGTACTTTTTCTACTGTGCCATCTGGTTACCCTCAATTATTCCTTTCTCATCTTCAATGTCACATTCATCATTGACTCCTTTCTATCTGTAAAACATGATCAAGTCTCAACCATTCTAAAAAATGTTCATTTGACCTTGGCATTCCTTAAAACTACTAATCTGTATTGATCATTTTTTTCTTCTTTCTCTTCAATTCCAACTCACTTCTCTGTGTTTTGCAATCTAGTTTCTGACCCCACCACTTGAAAAAGGGGACTGGAGACTCTAAAATTACCAGATACTCTTTTAACACTAATTTTCTTTTGCTAGTCCTGAGTTCAGTTAATGGAATTTAAATTTAATGTGAGACTACATACTTTACAAATACGTAGGGCTAACTCTCCCAAATGTAACTCCTATAAACGCCTTTTCAAAATTAAGTTAAAAGGGGCCAGTATTGTAGATTTTTGTTTATGATGAGATATTCTAAATCAGGATTTCTTAACCTGGATACCATGAACGTGTATATTGTTACGCACACACACAAACCAGAACATCAAAGACAACGATATACATGCATACATATAATTCATTACACACACACACACACACACACACACACCTCTCTCTCTCTCTCTCTCTCTCTCTCTCTCTCTCTCTCTTCAATATAACTTTTTTTTTCTGAAATCCTGTGCATTTTATTCTATGCCTTTAAGAACATCATTCTGAGAAGGGTCCATATGTTACCTCCAGAATGCCAAAGATAACCGTAATGCAAAAATTAGTGAATTGCTCCTGTTCTAAAATATTACAGATTTGACTGTCTCCTAAAGTTTAGTTTCGATAGTTTAATTGCTTTTCATCATAAGTCTATTCATGCCATTTTTGTTTGCAAAATCATCCAAGAACTAGGAATGTACATTTTCAATATGGTTTATCTTAGACATCCATCTGAAGTTAACTGGCATAAGATACAGATAGTTATATGGAAGGAGGGAGAAAAAAAAAAGGGGGGGGGAGGCAGAGAAAAAGACAAGGAGAGAGGAAGGGAGGAGGAGAGAAAGAGAGAGAGAGAGGCTTTTACTAATTTGATATTTAAAAGCTGATATAAAAATTTTTTTCCAACCTTATCCCTGAGGCTAGGGTCATTGAACCACTCCAATAACTTTTTCCCCACTTCCATTGGACTAGACAGAAAAGTCCTATAGGTCAGTAGGAAATCCTCTATAAATGTTGGATCCACCACTGAATGTTCTTCAACCAAATGCATTGTTAATCTTTCTGACGTGCCCTATGATAAATAAAGAAATAATTGTTTTATATGAATGACATCTTACATGCATAAAAGAAAATTCATTTAATTCATTGACTGTGTCCCCAAATACCGAAAGGATCAAATGATAACCAGTCTCTGATATAAATACAATACAAACACAATAAAAATACAAGTCATCAACTTGAGTAAATTAAAAATCTAGAAATCTAAAATCATGGAAGAGAGAAGATTTCTTCTGTAGTTTTAATTTGGGGTCATAAACATGAAAAAACAGTGGTATCAAACAAATAGAAATGAGAGCTCCTAAACTGAATATAAAGATGTTACAAGTCACTTGAAAAGTACATATTAACATTATCTATGTTCTATTAGAATTTTATTTAGATTGGGAATGCAAGATTTTGCAAAGATAAATGCTGAAAACTATCTTTGTATGTATTTTGAAAATTAAAAGCTACTGTTAAAAAAATAACTTTTATTCAGTTTGTTAAATATTTTTGAATTACAGTTTAATCTTGGGTGTTGTATGTATACCACATGGCTTGATATCTCAGGCTTAGAATATAAACTCTGCAAGGTTTTTTTTTTTTCAACATCATTTTTTTTTTAATCTAGCCAAGTACCCTGCATATAAATAAGTACTTTACTTTTTTTTTTTTAATATTCAAGTCAAATTTAAATAATGTGAAGAATGTAAAATCTTAGGCAGATCTGAACTATTTAATTTAAATAATTAAGTAGAATAGTCAGCCTTTGGCGGGTGTTTTGTTGTTTTTTTTGTTACCTTGATGACAATGTGACCTTTTCTTGTTCCAGTACGGTCAAGTTCTCGGTGTTCTTTCACCATAACTATCTCTCCTTCCTCTTCCACCTTTTGCATGTTCTTTTCCACCTGGTTGAGAATGCGGCAGTAATCCTGCTGGGCTATGCAGACAAACTGGAAGGTATGAGACATTACCAAGCAATTACTAATTTAAAAAAAACTTTCAACTAACAGAGTAAAATACACATGAATAGAATTCTCCATTAATTACAGTAGATGTTGTTTTATATGCATTGATATTTTTTACTTTGAGAAAACTTCAAATAAGAATTCTATAGAAGTATTTTTAATGAAAGGTTCTGTTAACTTTCATTTGCTCACTGTTTTAAGCTTATTTTTAACACTATATCTAATTTGTATGCTAACTATAGAAAAATTTTAAAATGGAAAAGCATAAAATGCAAATGTTTCTTTTGTGTTTCAATATATTCCACAAAAATTTAGATAATGATTTTACTCATGATCTAATCCAGCATTTTCCATCTCAAACTATATTGGAGATGGGTAAGAAATCAAAATCCTTCATGTGAACTACCCTTTATTTTGTACAACTTAGCAGTTATGGGGATGTGGATAAGCGGGTAGGAAGTAGGAAAGGAAGGAGGGAGGAAAGGAAGGAGAGAAAAGACTATCTCTTTCTACTATAAAATGGTGCGACAAAACATAATTTCCATGAAGTTAACATTGAAGTTCAAAGATAAGAGAGATTATAAACTTCAAGTAATATACACTTACAACTATATATTTCTATAACATTTGAATAAAGCTTTATTAATAGGCTATAAAACTCATATAATTATTTTTAAATCATATTTTGTGCCAAGGTCAGTCCTTAAATAGTGAAAAAGAAAGAGCTAATTATGACACAGACATCCAAGAATAATTTCTCTCTGTTGCCAATTATAATGTATTTCAGAGATAAGAATAAACTACTCAAAAAAATAATGGTTATTTTATAAGATGATAAGAGACAATCCCAATAGTGGGATGAAAATCACTTTAAGCATCTAGATTCATAGACCACTAAAGTAATAACTTAGCTTTTAATAGCTGAATAGTTTTTAGCAGGGTTTAAATAATATGTTTTCTTCATTTGAACTGATTTAGTCTGAACTGAGAAATCACTTGATAATTGAAAAGTCAAAGTTCACCATTCTTTATCAATCTATGAATAAGATGTGAACAACTGGGTTTAATGACAAGATTGTCTATAAGTTTTTATACTATTTATTATTTTTTAGATTCACATAACTAGTTTAATATTTTAAAACTGATCACACCTGTATTTCTCAAAAATACTTTTAAAAGTAAGTTGTGTCCCTTTTTTTTGGTAATATAGAAGATATTCGAGATTGGAGTCAATAAAAAATATCACTGAAATATCCAGGAACAATTTATGGGATTGGAGAGATTTCACTTACCAATCCTGTTTTTGTGATGACAAATTCATAAAAAATATTAAAATGATTGCTTTCAAATGTAAATCTAAAGTAAAACATGTATCTGTTTTATAAAATATTTTAATATAAAGCAATGTAAGTACTTTAGGCAGAGAAATGAACTAAATTGGATCTTCCTTACTGATTTAAATATAAATGGTAAAAAAACAATCCATATTAGTTTTTAGGCATAGATTTTTTTTATATTACTCAGCATAATCTTATTTTCTATATCAATAACCTGATAGAAAGATTATTGCATGTGCCGTGATATGAAAAAGAAATTTCAGATAAAAACAATCTTATTTCATCTCAAAAAGACTTATTTGCCCCTTCTAATAGATTTATTAACTTCACACTTCTAAAATAAGAGCAGTCAACATCTCAAGATGGGATGAACCTAACAAAAATGAATTATGCTTCTATTTATAACTATACTCACAAAACTGATTTTAGAAATAAAGCATTATACATAAACAAGAAGTAGTACTACATGAAAATATCGTTTGAGCTTGAGTCTTATTAATAGTTTCAGCTGTTTGTAACCAATAAATGTTTAAATAATTCCTTAATTCAAATCGACAATTTCCTTTAGGGGGAAAAAAATGACATGACAAAATAAATAAATTAACACAAATTAAAAAGGTATTATAGTTAACTCTCAATTATCCATGGCAAACTTGCTTTCTAATTCAGAAAATGCTTTGTAAATTAAAATGCCACATTACCTCCACTTTGCCCAGGAACAGATGAACATAATACGCCAATTTAATGAGGCCAGATAAATCTATTTAGTCTGGTACTTTCCATCACTTCCCATTTCAAGGATAAGCAATGGCCCTGGGATATCACTGGAAGGCCTAAGACATAGGTAGTGAAGAAGAATAAAGGAAGGAAGAATGGGAAGAAGGCAGAAGAAGAAAGAGAAAGTACAGGAAAAGAAAGGAAAAGTTGTATATATGGAAGGTGCAATAGAGTCAGTGGGGTCACTAGTTGTCTGCAACCTATTCTGACCTTGCCCTCTAGAACAAACCAAGCCAAGAAAACAGCATATTTGAAGAGAGAAAGTAGAAACCAAAAGAAGAAAGGAAATTCCCTTCTGCTCTCTAAAATGTCAGAAAAATCTTTTCAAGCAAATAAACCAGAAATATAAAAAGAAAAAAAATTCTAAGTGCCATATCAGAAAGAAAACATGTCCCACTTTTAATCTAAAGAGGTATAAGGAAGGTACATATGTGAAAGTGTCCTATCCCATATAAGATGGCACTAGATTGTCTTATGGTAATAGTAGACTTAAGGTTGTAAGGAACCACAATAAGTTGAAATGCTGCACTTTTACAAATAAGAAAGCTGAAGTACAGAAGCAAAAAAGTGACTTTCTCAGAATCACATAGCTAATAAGTATCTGAGGCACAATCTGAACCCAGTTCTTCCCGACTCCAAGTCCAGTGCCCTATCCACTAGATCATGCATAAAAATGTAGGGCTGAGTGCTCACTCATTTATAGTAAGAAACTTTCAGGAGTTTTTATTTTTCTTCAAGTCAACCACATTAAAAATATTAAGAAACAAAACTTGTCAGACAAGAAACTTCTAAAGTCATCCAAAATATGACATGCATTTTCAAAAGCATGACAAAATAACTCAGTTTTGCTTTTCTGAGACATAATAATGTATTCTGGGCTATCTAATGTTATTTTTTAAAAGCAACTGAGCACCTGATTTAACAATATCTGACACCTCCAGACACAATCATATGCCCACTTCTTATATTCTAACTACTCAGGAAATAAATATCATTCTTTTAATTATCAGGGTATTAATGTGGTAATGGAATCATTAAAACCAAAATAACCCTTTCTTAACCCTTTTATGAATATGGTATCCTAACCACATTTACTGTCCCAAGATCTCCCCAGCAGGGGTTGCAGAAAAACTGATCAGTAATTTGCACTGAGAATTTGGATAACGTTCCTTCTTTCTTGATTGAGAGCTTTACCAGTGATTTATTTAATATTTTTAAGGAGTAAAATTCTTAGGATGACAAAAAACAAGAATGCATTGGAAATACAAATACAACAGATTTTGGATATTATCTGCTTTTTTCCCTCCTCACGGCGACACAATGGATAATTGAGAGTTGACTATTTAGCCTTCATTACATTGTCTCTATACCAATATTTAATACAAATATTTCATTAAAGTCATGTTGTTATTATTTTTCCCATAATGAAGATATTTGACAAGGTAAATATGACCATAAATTCCATTTCTCCTCGAGCCACCTGTTATCATTCCCTGAGTAAATAGCCAGATAAATCGATACCTATGAATTTTTCAATTTATAATAAGTGTGGTAATAAAAACGTCAAATTGGCATTTCCCAACTTTTTTCATAAATCAGTTAAAATATGTGTACATATATAAATCAAGCTAAAAACAACAAAACAAAACACAATTCTCATTGAGACATGTTAAAAGATATGAAGAATAAAATAGTGAAAATGAAAATTTATTCTTTGTATCAACCGATCCAATCAGATAAGATGGCATCATTGAATTTAAATATCTCATTGCATTTATTAATCTGGTAAGTCCTTCTCTAATTTCAAGAATTTATGGTAATTTTGTAGTTTGCTATTTCTCCCAGAGTGTCAATTAATCTTATATTTTATTGGTCCTTCAGCCTTTGTATCTGATCTACTTTATTCTTTCACAGCCAATAAGTAAGTAAATAAATACGTATATACACCAATATATAATTGTAATTCTTTTGTTGATAAATGATAAATTTACTCATTCCATTCTAGATATTTTTTTCTCATTCTGGTTCTCACTAACATCCTTTAGAAGACATTGAGTAACAAATCCATAAGTAGTAAAATATCACATTTCCTTTCTTCTATTTTGATAAATGTTCTATTTCATGTAGTCATCATATCTCTACTATATTCACAAATGTTGTGATATATCTTTTAAGACAATTTTAAGACTCAGATCTCCTTTACTACTAGAAATCTTTTTTTCCTGATTGGTGCCATAACTAAATTTCTTCAGAACAGTTCTAGGTTGTTTTGTTATGGTCTAATAATTTATTAGAGAAAAAATTTAGCATGGAGATTAACCCACAATTAATTCTTTTCCTGTAATTACTTTCCCTCTCCCTTGTTCTAAAACTTGGTACTCAATGATATTATTAGTGATTCTAAATGTTATAATACTCTTTCTTTATCCATCACATTTTTGAAGAATTAAAAGCATTTTGGATATGTTTATTTTTATACACATACTGAGGCCAAATGAATTTCTCTTAAGTTCATCTTTTCTTTATATTTCTAGTCCCTGGTTCTGGTTTTTAGTAGGCACTAAAAATATTATTGAACTGAACACTAGCAATTTTAAATCTTAATAAATGTACTATGAGTCATTTACAAAGAGCACTGCCCAAGTTTCAAGGAAATTTTCTTAACACCAGGGCATACCTTTTTGCAAACAGGCATTTGGCAAGAGAACAATAACATATGTTTTCTATATACATATATATATATTTTTTTTTACCTGGCAGTCATCCACTTTTGTCCTCATTACTCCTTTCATATATTCCTTATCCATAGTGGGAGACACACCAAAACTGTTCCCCATACATAAAATCTCTGTTCTTCCATCTGGATATGTCACTTCCACCGAACCATTTAAGATTACACTCCAGGAGTCCAGCTAAACAAACAAACAAACAAAAATTACAAATGGTCAAAATGATCATTTTCACTGATAGTCTCCCTTGTCCCCATCTACAAATCTAGAAGTCATTTATAATTTCTCCTAACTCAAAGAAAGTGGACAGTTGGGGGAAATGCAAACCCAAACAACCAGTCACATAGTATCTCAGAAATAATATTTCTTTTCATTCTGTCAGAAAAACATATTTGGAAATAAGTATTTCTAATAGAAACAAAATTGATTGAAACATAAAAGAGTAAAGTATGAATCTTGATAATATACATAAGTAATGAAAAGTCCAGTGCAGCCTCTTGAAATTGTGGAACAGAATATTATCTTAGAGAAAAGATGGGAGGGCAGGGTTTCAAAGTGCCTACATTACTCACAACTTAGGAGTTAAGATATAGATAGGGAAAGTGAAGAGGGAAAAAAGAAAGGATTGAGAAGGAGAAAAGGTTTTCAGCATTTTCCAACTTTTAATGTTATTGTAATGATCATTTCTGAGCTAGTAACTTGAACTCTGTAATTTGAGGGGAGTACTGCTTACCTCTTCTCCATCATTTAACACTATAGTTCCTGCTCTTTCCACCACTGCAAATACCATCACAGCACAGAGTTCTCTTCTAACAGACATTGTCATGTTAGCAAAAGCAGGCAACTGATGCATAAATTCCAGAAGTTGTTCTGAAAAACAAAAAACACCCTTTATTTTTAAAAATGACAAAATAGCAGATTTTGTTAATGATTGTTCTAGCAAAAGAGTGTTTCAGTGTTCTTTTCTGTCTCTATAATCCTGTCTTTCTGGAGAGAGATGGTATTGCAACTGAGCCTAGATCAAATGTAGGGATGGAAGCAGATCTTTGAAGGTCTTTAGTTCAGCCTGCAACTGAAGAAGTTCTTCTAAAACGTGCCCAACTAGTAGTCATTCTTTTCCTTAAACTTTCAGGGACAGGGAGTGCAATACCTCCCAAGGCAACTCTTTGCAGTTTTAGATAGATCTAACATTACTATGTTTCTCTTTGCATCAAATTGAAATATTTCTCTTCACAACTGGTCCTAGTTCTGTCCTTTGAGGTCAAGCACAAAAAAAAAAATCTTTTTCTATACAACATTCTTTGAGATATATAAATTCCTTGAGATACATAAATGAATGAATGAATGAACGAACAAATAGATAGATAAATAAATAAAAAGTTTCTTTATTGTCTCCTTCAGTCTCCCAGTCTGCGCCAGCAGTCTCAAGTCTCTGCTCTTATCCAGTCAGCCACAGTCAGCAGTCTGCACATCCAAATGTAATGTCCTGCTTTCTAGAATCCCCAATTTGGGGTGACAAAACTTACTGTTGCTTTCTAGAGCTCCAACACCAGGGTGGATTAAAATATAGTGTCCAGACTATCTCTGTGAAAGATCTTGGGACCAACCCGAGTCCTTGGTCTTAGTGAAGTGATGAATGCAGGAGAGCTACCATGAGGTTGGTCAAATCTTCTCTCCTGTGGCTGAGTTTGTCCCCAGTTTAAATGCTCTATTACAATCAAATCAATTCATCATATTGAGTATAAACCAATCATTATATCCCTGGGAATCATTATTTGTTGTCAGATTAAATCTATCATACTGAACTAGAGAATTATTAATCACCATGCAAAACTAGATAACCACTGTCTTATCAATTCCACTGAGTTAACATCTTGTTGTAAGAATCCTTGTTTCAAGTACATTTCCCAGAGTTCTGGCCCATTACAAATTCCAATAGACTTGGGAATGGAAAATGCCAATTATTTCCCAAGAGTTCTCTATGGAGACTAAATGTGAGTCAAAGCATAGCGTTTTCACATTTTTTGTTTGTTTTTATTTCTTGTGAGTTTTTTTTCCCCTTTTGGTCTGATTTTTCTTGACAAATATGAAAGGATGTTTAAAAAGATTGTTCGCATTTAACCTATATCAGATTACTTGCCATCTTGGGGAAAGAGGAGGGAAGAGGGAAGTACTGCTTACCTCTTCTCCATCTACAAATCTAGAAGTCATTTATAATTTCTCCTAACTCAAAGTCTCAGAAAATGTCTTAGAAAAATGAATGTTATGGCTCTTTTCAATAGCAAGGTGATTCAGATCAGCTCCAATTGTGATGAAGAGAGCCATCTGTACCCAGAAAGAGGACTGTGGGGACTGAGTGAGGATCATAACATACTATTTTCACTTTTTTTTTTTATTGTTGTTTGCTTACATTTTATTTTTTCTCATTTTTTCCTTTTTGATATGATTTTTATTGTGCAGCATGATATTTGTGAAAATATGTATAGAAGAATTGCACATGTTTAACATATATTGGATTATTTGCCATCTAGGGGAAGGGATGGGGGAAAGGAGAGGAAAAAATTTTGGAACACAGCGTTTTGCAAGGATGAATGTTGAAAATTATCTATGCATATGTTTTGAAAATAAAAAACTTTAATTAAAAAAATTTTTTTAAACCCAACCATAAACAAACAAAAAAAGAATGTTAAAAAGTATTTGGAAAAATAAAATATTAAGAAAAAAACTGCTTTCTGAAGTAGCCTAGATGCTCTAAGCCTATACAACTAGCTGTGAGTAGATCTTTGGAATGACTAAGCACCTGGCTCAATTATTTACAAGTTCAATAGTAAAATTGCAAAAGTATTTGGCAAAATAAATGAGGCTTAATTCCAAATATCTACCAAATAAAAACACTAGAGTATAACTGAAGTGATATCAAATAAATAAAAAGAAATCCAAAGGAAATCCTGAGAATTATTGAGTACTGATGAATCTCCTACAATGACCTTCCTAACATCAATCCCATTCCTCTCACTGCTCCTAAGCAATTTTTTCATACATACATCTGACCATGTCACTCCTTTGATAAAAGTCCTGGTAATCATTCCATATATTTTTTTTAAACATTCCTATGCTTGGGATTCAAGTTCCTTTCAAATGATAACTGAACCTCTACTTATTCTACTCTCTTTTCCTCTATATTCCCTATACTATAACCAACATAGACTTAGAATCCATACTGATAGATGACACATGTGTTAATATTTTAATATAGGCTACTAAGGGACACAGTAGATAGGCAGGCATGGAGTCAGGAAGACTTGCACCAAATGCTGCTTCAAATTTATATATTGGCTGTGTGGGACCTTGGGCATATCAATGAACTTTCCTCAGCCTCAGTTTCCTTATCTGTAAAATGAAGGGTTTGAATTCAATGTCCTCTAAGGTTCCTTCCAGTTGTAAATTGGATGTCTCTATATTTCTTAAAAGAATTGCAACATATTTCAAAGCTTTGTGATTTTGAGACTACTTCCACAAACAAAGATTGTAATCCTTTAACCCTGTCTTTAAGAACTGCTATGCCCCAAAGCTTGTCTTCCTCCAATCAATTTGCTAATGATGCTCTTCAGAATCAAGTGGGCTGGCCCTTAGTGGACAGAAATACAGTTTCTATTTCACATATTTCCAAGTTGAGAGGACTTGGCAGATGATATGGCACCTTCTCATAACCCTTAAGAATCTAGTGTCCCCAAAATGTCACAATTAGAAACCCAAGTAGAACTTTGTCTTTACTTTACTAAAAAAGGGGGGGGAGGGGAGAGAAATAGACAAATTAATGTAGATAAAAACAGCAGTCTATATTCTACTTGCTATACGGAAGTTAGCTAAATGGTAAAAACCTAAACCATCTATCCTCTCTGACCAACACTTGAAAGAATTATGGAGCAATGGACTGAGTGTTGACTGACTTGATATCAGGAAAGTGTGGATTCAAATACTGTTGTTTGAGGATGAGGGCCACTTGTGAAGATCAAATAACATGGTCTCAGTGATTGTAAGGCATCAGTAAAAACTTACTTAAGCTAAACAGCAACTATTTTATTTACTTTTTCTTGGATAAAAAAAATGGAGTGGGGAGGTTCCAAAGAACCAGATCAATGAGTAGCCTCAATTAAGCCAAATTTCATATCAAAGAAGATACAGATGATTAAAGAGAGGTAAACTCACAACACCAGGTAAAAGGATTAAAAAAAATTCTTAAATAAATGGCTTTTATTTTTGGACAAATGCACTATGAAAAATTTATAAATCTCTTGTTATTTATTATATTTTATCTTTTATGCTAAATGGTTATTTAAATAACACTTATATATCAAGTTTAAATTATTTAATCTTGTGGAAACAATTTAGGTTCCATGGAGCTTTATTTCACTATGGATAATGACATAAGTTAATTGAAGGGAAAAATAAATAAGAACTAGTATAGTGTAGTAGGAAGAATTGTCCATTTGAG
The DNA here is from genome assembly GCF_016432865.1 of Antechinus flavipes. Taxonomy (NCBI): domain Eukaryota; kingdom Metazoa; phylum Chordata; class Mammalia; order Dasyuromorphia; family Dasyuridae; genus Antechinus; species Antechinus flavipes. Next base: position 88,476,646 of record NC_067403.1, on the reverse strand, counting down.
ATCACACATCTAGAGCTTCAAGGATGCCAACAGGGAGGAAGGCAACTTTCCCCTTGCTATTTACAATTGAGAAAACAGAGGGAATATATACCCAAAGTCAGCAAGCAGAACATCCCAGCAGGATTTGAATTCAGGTTTTCTGACTCCTCAGCTCATTTTGCTGAAATTACATACTTTTTTAAAGTAAAAGTCTGTTGCTCTACCTTACAAAGTTGTTGTGAGGAAAGTGCTTTGTAAACTTTAACAGATAAGCATATTCAATCCTTTTTTGGGCAAAATGGACAGCAGCCAATTTTCTAGCATCAAATCACAATTCCTTTGAATGATAGCTTAAAAACTATATAGTTTCTAAAGTCCCCAACTTTCCCTACTAGAAAAATATATAGACTATCTTAGAAAATAACAACAGGGGGAGGGAGGAAAGGGAGAAAAAGCTTCTCATAAGTGATGCTCTTTTTAATTTAGAAAAAAAAAGTCACAAGCCACTGATGTTACAGGAGGAAAAGAAGGTGAGCATATACATATGAATAATCTAGTGTCATGATGAAGAGTGATCAAATTAATCTGACAAATAACTTATGTTTAATTGTTGTCATGAAATATTAGTCATGAAGGAGAAAGTTACCCAAAATTATTGTAATTAGGATTACTTTGATTACCTGTTTTAAGCTTCTGGTATCTATATATAGCATTAGTGGGAAGGGGGAGGTCTCAGTAGTATTTTATTTTTCCAAATACATGTAAAGATAGTTTTCAAAATTCGTTTTTGTAAGACTTTGTGTTCCAAATTTTTCTCCCTCTCTTCTTTACCTCCATTTTCCCCAAAACAGCAAGCAATCTGATATAGGTTAAACATGTGCAATCATTTTAAATATATTTCCATATTTGTCATGTGGTGTACAGATTAATGTAGACAGATTTCACTGAAAACAAATATAGTTTAATCTTTCTGTCACGTTCCTGCTCTCTATCTCTGAGACACACACACACACACACACACACACACACACACACACACACACACACTCCAAAAGCTGGTATTTATAGTGTTCAGAGGCTTACAGAGCGCTTTCTTTTTTTTAAAAACAAACAAACAAAAAAACAATAACAACAACAAAAATCCACGATGGTTTAAGGATTATTATCCCTATCTTGGGAAGCAGTATCTTTGGCCCAAAATGGCTAAATGATTTGGTAGATTGGTAAATTGGTCCCAGAAACACTAGTCATGAATCCTAATCTTTATTTGAGAAAGTTCCCTGTGCAGTTACTTTGCCACTTTTTTCACTTCACACAAAAATGAAAAATTAGGATTATGGGCATGAATCCTAACCTTTACTTGAGAAAGTTCCCTGTGCAGTTGCTTTGCCACTTTTTTCAATTCACAGAAAAATCAAAAACTAGAATTATGGGATTAAAAGCTAGACATTGAGCACACATTGAATCCAAGACTCTCATCTTACAAGAAACTGAGGCCCAAATAATTTAACTTATATAACTTGCATTATATAGTTGGTCAAGCATCTGAAACACAATTAGATCTCAGATCTTCCTGACTTTAAGCTCAGTGCTTTATCTATGCATTCCACCAAGCTTCCTCAGGTGTCATCTGAAGGTTCCTACTAGTCCTTGGCCCATCCTATTCTCAGAACACAAAATTGAACCATGATAAAGACCTCACTACCTCTAAGGTCTTTACCAGTATAATTCCTCCTGAAATAGTTTTTCAAGATACAAAGATAGGTGGTGAACAACGTTGTTTCAGTGCTAGGATGCCATTTTTTGGAGCTTCTTCCCAGATCTATGGGATATTCATGTCTCTCATCCTCATTGTTCTAATACAGAACAAAAGTTTATTTTTACATACTTCTAATTAGTATATTATATTGCTGTGCCCTTCACCAGCTCATTTTCTTCTGCTCTTGGGATTAAGAGGGTTTCACTTTAATAACCCAACTATGACAATATCAGAAATTTATATTAGATTTTCTAAAAAGGGATCAAAAAAAGATCTAAGAACAAGACAAACCACATACTTGACAGCTTTGCCTAGAGATACCCTTTTTACATTTTTGCTTCTCACGGTATTCAAGAATCACAGAATTTGAACCTTTACTCTGAGAATCTAAAGAATCTCAATAACCAATCTAGCTAAATACATGCACAATGAAATTTCTAATATAACATGGCCAACAAGTGGTCATTCTAGCCTTCAAGATCAAATACAATATCCTCTGTTTGCTGCTCAAACCTTTCATAACCAAATCATCTTCTAATCTTCCACTTTTCTTAAACCTTATTCTCCAACAAATTCTCTTTGATCCAGACACACTGGCCTCCTCACCAAGACACTCAATCTCCAGGCATTTTGGCTGTCTACCAAGCCTGGGATGCTCTTCCTTTTCTTCTCTATCTATAGATCTCTGGCTTCTTTTAAGTGCTTATGAAAAATTTATTTTCTTTAGGAAGCCCTTTCCCATCCCTCTTAATATTTGTACTTTCCCTATCTTAATTATTTCCTGTTTTCTCTGTATATAGCTTGTTTATATATATTTCTTTGTTTATCTCCCCAGTTAATGATACTTTGTATAACACTTGAAAGTTTGTATTTTACAAATATCATCTCAGTATATTCTCATTAAAATCTTAGAAGGGAGATGCTATTGTTTTCCCTATTTCACAGTTCAGGGAACTGAGACAGATTGTAAGTGACTTGCCCAGGATCATGCAACTAGCAAGTATGTGAAGTTGGATTTTGAGTCCAAGCCTAGCACCAGTCTATGAAGGCATAAGTACTGTCTTTTGCCTTTGTATCCCCAGTATTTGAAACAAAATAGCTACTTAAATATTTACTGACTGCTAGATGAGCTCCAAGGAAGGGGATCCCACCAGTTTTTAGGCAGCCCATTCCACTTTTAGACAGTTCTAATTGCTAGGAAGCTTCTCCTTGAAATCAAGCCAATAACTTCCTTCCACTGTTCCTGGCTCTGCATGGGGCTAAATAAAACATACCTAATACTTCCTCCTTAGAACAGCCCTTCAATACTAGTATATAGCTACCACATTCTCCTGAGTCTGCTCTTTTCTAGGCTAAAAAACAAGGATAAACTCACTCTTAGTCAACAGAAGTCTGTCTTAATAGAGACACTGCTTGTAAAATTAACTAATATATACAGTTACTTTGTTCACAACAAATAAGCCAAACAATCTGAGATCTAGGGCTGCAAGGGAGTCCAGGGGCCAACTAATCCAATCCACTCACTTGAGAAATGAGGAAACTCTTTGAATATCAATGAAGAGTAATAGAGAGCTGACAGATTATCTTTTCTGATCTATACAGTCACCCAGTGGATAAGATATTATTATTCCATTTAAAAATGAGAAAATTGAGGTTCAGAGATTAGTTGTTGTCAAATTGGTCTCTCCTGATTCCAACCCCACTGTTATTTCCATTTACACTGTTTCTAGATTCTAAAGAATAATAGTACTTAAACGTGAGATGCACAAAGTTAAAGAAGTCACCCCAAATGTTCATAGGGATTATTTGTGCTTACTCTATAGTAGAATATTCCAAGCTTATATTGGTCTGATCAGACACACTGTAACTTGATTTTAACATAGCGATGTCATTTTGGTTATCCTAGGGAACAAAGGACAATACCCAACCAACCAATTAAGAGAGAGTTTCCTGACCCGGGAGACTCTTGTACCAATATAGTCAGAGATCCACTACCTAATCACTATTGTTTAGTGAAAGATAATTATTAGTACTATTAAGTACACAAAACACAAATATAATTCCTAATAAATGTGTTTTATACATTTAATAATACTAATAACTCCTTATAATTGTATAATGTTTTATAAAAGTATTTTCCATATACATTAGTTCATTTGTTTTAACAGTAATCCTATGAGGTAAGCAGGGCAAGTGTTGCTATTTCTTATTTATTCATGAAAAGACAGGCTTAGAAAAAAAAATTACTGATTTTGCCTAACTAAAGTAACCAACAAGTAAGGAGTAGAGTCAGTGCCAGAACTGAAATATTCTAGTTCTCTTTCTATCCTTACATGAGATGATCTGAGGAGGTCTGAAAATTGAGCAGTGGTTAAATACTTTAAACTGTTCTTTGACAACTTTCCCAATGCCAACTTACCAATGTCATCATCCGTCCTATCAATGGGATCTTTTTCCAAACAATCTCTAACAATATCCCTACTCATCAAAGGATCCGAGGCCCTTTCAATGTCCTCTTCATCATCATCATCTTCTGAATCCACTGCAGTTTCTGGCAGCCCACTCAGGTCCATATCACCAGCCTCACTTTCTGTGGCCTGAAAGATCAGAATAATACTCATTTAGAGAGGAAGACAACCCCACACAATCCACACATGGTTAACTAAAAATTTTTAAAATGATCTTTCTTCCCTGTATAAATGTTGATCTATCAGTATCAAGATATACCACCAGGTCCTCATATAATATCTTGAATTAATTCTGCAAAAACCTATTATAAGAGAAAATCAATACAGGGAACAATGCATTCAATGGACTCCATGTTTTAATTACAATGATATTACAACAGGATTCTGCAATGCTAGGATTTAGTTTTAATGATTAATATTATATATAAAACAGCATAGGTTAGGGGAACATCATATGAGTTAGACTTAATTCCTTTATTGTCCATAATGTTCCTATAACAATGCAATCACAGCTATAATCTGTCCCCTTCCCTATTTCCTATTTCAGAGTTGGATTTACAAAACAAAAATTACTCAATACAGTTTTTCTTACTTAAATGATCAGAAGTACAGATTATAGGTTCTTAACTATAAAGTTGGAAAGTCCTTTAGATATTATATAATACAATTCATCTGATATGATCATATATGATCTAATATCATATAGGGAGAGCCACAATTTGAACACAAACCCTTTAACTCTGAAATCCAGGTCTATTTCCATGGCAATGATGTAATAACAAAACCACTGGATTTAAAAGTTAGAATATCTGGCTTCAAGTTTGATCTCTGCCATTTATTAACTGTAAGATCATAAGACAGAAACAGAAAAAGAAGAAGAGAGGAGAGGGAAATAGAAGAGAGAAGGGGGAAGGTAAAAGGGAGAAAAAAGAAGAGGGGAAGAAAATAAGGCAGATGGGAAGGAAGAGGACGAAAAGGGAGAAAGGAGGGGAGGGGAGAGAAAGGATGGAAGAGGGTAGGGGAAAAAAAGGGAGAGAAGAGGGAAAAGGAGCAAAGAGGGGGGAAAAGAAAAAAGACATGAGGGAAGGGGAGGAGAAGTTAAAGGGAAGAGAGGGGAAAGAAAAGGAGACAGAAAAGAGGGGAAGGTTCTAAAAGAGGAGTATGGCATTAAGGAGATGATGCCATGACATCGTGTATTTACATAAAATATACATATAAATATATATATACACACACACACACACACACACATTTGTAGACCAATAGTAAAAAATCACACATGCAATATTTTCTCAATGGAACATCACAATTCTCTGAAGGTGGGCAATGGAAATACTCATACTTCAATTACCAATGAAATGAAGTCATTTAAGGAGGCTGGCTGACTTGCCCACAATACCCATATCAATAAGTATCTAACTCAGGACTTTGACCCAGGTAATTCTGATTCAAAATCTAGTGATCTTTCACTCTACTCTATGATGCTATCTTGTAAAAGATAAGCTAGAAGATGATTTATTTCTAAATTTAGAAGGATACATGAAATGTGAACCTTACCACTTGACATATATGAAATCTACTCACACACAAACAACAATTCAAGTCCTTGAAATGCAAGTACAGAATGAAATAATGCCTCATCACAGTGCCATAACCTAATGCAATTCTTTAATTTTAGGTAATCCTAGTGGGCAAAATAAGGAGAGTTCCCAAAGAAATGTTGAAGCCATTTTTAAAAGGAGAAATACAAGATGATGAAAATGGAAAAAAGTTCAAAGAATCAAAATAGAAATAATTATTGACTTTAATGTCTATAATTTTGAAATTGTAACAATATATATAAATATATAAAAGCATTTGCGCATATATGCATGTTTCAGTTACTTATTTTTTTTCAAATTAAATATTTAATAAGCCCACTGCCCCATTTCTCTCTCCACTTTAGGTGATTCCTCCTAAAGCTTGGGTTCATGTGAGAAAAACCAAGCTTCAACGACCATTGTGTTAAATATAAGCAACTACAAATGCTGCCAAAACAATAACTTCCCTGTTTTTTAAAAAAAGTCTCTTTTTATTTTTCTGAATACATGTAAGGATGGTTTGTAAATGTATATCAATTTTTAATCCCTCTCTCCTTCCTTCCCCTCTCCCCTAGATAGCTAGCAATCCAATATAGGTTAAACATGTGCAATTCTTCTAAATAGATTTTCATATTTATTACACTACGCAAGAAAACTCAGATCAAAATGGAAAAAATATGATTAAAAAATAAAACAAGCAAACACCACCACCTCAAAAAAGATTAAAATACTGTTCTGATCCACATTCAGTTTCTCTTTGGATGTGGAGGGCTATTTCAGTCACAAGTCAATTGGAACTGCCTTGAATCACCTCAAACAATAACTTCCCAATCACACTGTGTCCGTATTCAAAGAATTTCTGTTCCAAAACCATCTGGCAGTAGCCAGAATGCAAAGAGAGAAAGAAATCCAGATCTAGCTATCCCTTTGTGTAAACAACAAACTTAAGAGAAAATAGTAGGTAACAATTCTAAACAGAGGGATTGAAAGTAAGGACAAGGATTTATGTGGATTTAACTGTGAATTCCTATGCAGTCGGATTTTAAAATCCAAGAAGTATCGTGAATTACTATAATGTATAAAGAATGTGTTATCAGGTGAACTGCCAAAGAGGTGGCCAAGAGATCAGCACTTACTGTTACTGCCATGTGCTGTTTTGAAGTCAGTATAGTCAATAACCAATCACAGACACTTACTTTTTGGCACTGAGCCAAATGACACTGACTCATTTCAGCACTAAAATTTATTTCTCTTCAGTCAAATTTTCAACCATGTATAGTAGAAAGAAGAATGGACTTTTTTTTAGGGAACTTGGATTCTGATTTTTCCTCTTCTGTTTAACTTTGTGCCCTTGTTCACCCACAGAGTGCTTCTATGACCTTGAGCAAGTTCATTAACTTGTCTGTGATTTATTTTGTTCATCTCTAAATGAAGAAGATTGAATTAGACCTTTAAAGTTCTTCTCAACACAATCTAGGATCTCACCTTATATATTATATATATTCTTTAATATGAAGTCAAATGAAAAAGCAGTCATATCATAGAATGGTCCACTGACTTTGACTTGAGCACAAGCTCAGAAAGGATTCAAATTTAATGGGTAAAGTAAATTAATAATTCAATGATGGGATAAGAATGTTTAAAAAGAATTGATATGATTTATACTAGTTGTGACATTGTAGGAAGGCCAGATTTTTTCCAAAATCACTAAGATAACTGTGTAACACAAGGCTAGAAAGTATGTTACCTAAAAAAGAAATATATACATTCTAGTTACACCAATTTTGTGTCACTTTTTGGTTCCTATCTTGCTATAACTTTTCATTTAAAAAAAGTTCTAAAATATTAAAACTATTTAGTGTTTGGTTTTTAAAAATGTTTTAAATATGAGCAAATATTCAAAGATAATGCAAATAAAGGAAAACAAGCAGAAGTAATTTTCATTTCTAGAAATTCAATGTAAAAGTATTTGGAATAATAATATATTTCAAGTGACTAAATACTGTTTAGACTCAACTGCTTAAAACTGAAAGTCATAAAATTATGCAATTTTTAGATCTAAAGAATTCCATCTAGCCCAAGACATAATTAAAAAGAATCTCCACTGTCTAACATATCTGAAAAGTGGACACTGAAGAAGAACTCCAAGGAGAGATACTATTACTGTATCTCTTAAGGGAATCCACTCCATTTTTTGGGCAGCTTTAAATGTTGGGAAATTTTCCATGACATGAAGTCTTAAATTTGCCTTTTTAACTCATATCTGTTCTTCTTTCTGTCCCCTAGAGCCAAACAGAAAAAGTCTAATCCTACTTTCTTATTACAAATCCACCAAACAGGTAACTGTAGTTATCTTTTCCCTGTGAATCTTTTTTCTTCTAGCTAAACAATGACAATTCTACAGACTATTGTGTCACTCATTAATTTATTTGTTCTGTACATCAAGACTCAAGCACCATCATTGTTTGGTAAAAGGCACTTAACAAAATGTTTGTTAAATATGGACATTTTTGTTCTCAGTTTTATAACCTATACAAGGGAGAAAAGTATTAGATCCCACAAAAGGTGGCTTCTAGCACTAAAATCCTATGATTTCTTGAGTATTTCTTATAATTTCTTATTAAAACTGTTGTTACATACATATTCATCTACATACTCTTAAATTTTATCTGTGATTTGAAATTCAAAGGCCAGAAAAGTCCCATGAATCAAAACCTTCCCCTCAAAAAAATTTTTTTTTCCCCAAACTCTCTCATATGATACCAAATGACTATCATTAATTATTCCTCTATACCTAACTGGAAGAAACATTTTCAAAAGTATTTAGAGACTCTCATTAGGGACAATAACTATTTTCAGTCAATGAAACATTTCTGTTATTGAATGAAATGAGTTCTAAAATCTTTTTATGTGATGAACAACTACTTCTTTTAATTCAAGAATCTTAGCCATACATTGGCATCTGGGAAGAAAGAAAACAGAATGTGCTATAAAGCAAACTGTCCTCTACTTTATGCTTTATTTTCCCAAGTGAATCCTATTTATGGAGGCTTTAAAAAAAAAAAAATACATCCTAGAGCTCCATGAAATCCTGTCCTCTGAATCCCTTCTCTTCTGGATATAATATTTTCATCAGCGTCCTGCCACAAGACCAGGTACAGGTGAGATAAAAATACAACCAGGTATTTTTGATAGTTCCAGTAAAGAATTTTACAGATAAATCTCCAAGTGATCCACAGTACCTGAAATTACATGCTTCAAGGGATTGTCATCAACCAACTGGTATTATGGTCTCTTTCTACAGTTCCCCAGAGAAGGTTTAGAGATAAAGACATTAACCCTAACTCAAAAAAGTCAAAGATTGTTTCCCTACTTGGTAGAACCTGCAGAGACTATTTCCCTGTAATAAATGTGACATTTTTACTTTATGATGAGACAGCCAAAATGAAATGTAACAAAGGACAAATGTAGCTAATAATTAACACACTGGTCTTTATGTCAGTCATGTTTTCTCTGCAAAATCTGACTTGTAGGAAATATGCAAACTATAGTCTTATTTTTTCTCAGTGTGAACTTGGTTTCCCCCTCCCCATAATTCAAGGAATAACCCCTATATCTAAATCAGTCACATATATTGTAATAGAGTCAATAAACGTTTATTAAGTGCCTACTATGTATCAGGAACTATGCCAAACATTGAGGATATACAGAAAGGGGAAAAAAACATAAACAAAATATGATCACTGCTTTCGGAGAGTTTAGTTTAATATTGGAGAGAATATTCAAACCACAACATACAAGATATAGACAGGAAAAAATGGGAAAATATTAGACACTAAGTAATTAATATGAAGAAGGAAATATGATATTATTTGTATATTTTCCTAATTAAGGACTGAAGTTGGAATTCAGTTCACCTATTTCCTTTTCTAATCAAAGTTCATTAAACATAAAAACAAGAATAAAACAAAAGAAAGGAGCTTCCCTGAACAAGGCTCAAAAATAACCAATGACGACCAAGGCATTACAATGAGAAAGGAGATTTACATACATTTTTGGCATACGATAATCAAAATATTGTTCAATATTGTCTTATTTCTCTTCAAGAAAATAAAAGAGAATCGGCCCAAAGAAGGGAAAAGATCAGGAAAGAAAAGCTACACCAGCCAACCATTCCATGTGACTTCAGGGGTCAGTCACTGAACTTTAAGGCTAAGAAGGAATCAAAAAAACTATCTGAGGCAACACCATCATTTATAGATGTGGAAACAGCTGCTGAGAGATGAAATAACTTACCCAAGACAGTTAGCCACAGATCCAGGACCAGAAGAATCCTGGTGTCTTTTCACTATACCACAATCTCTCCCACACACAGAGAATTTACGAGCGGCCATTCAGAAAACATGTGATGATATAAGACTTCTGAATTAATTATCTTCATCCCAGAACTTTCCCTGAAAACTGTCTCTTGATCCCTCATATTTAATCACTGTGTCACTGTGATTCAGATTGCTCTATGGAAGCAAAGAAAACCTCACAGAAATGGTCTACCTTATACAGCTCACCTCATGTTATAAATATAAGATGCATTTAAAAAAAAATACATCATATACATAACATTTAAAAGACATTCTAAAAATAGGCAAATGTGGGAGTGATTATTCACATTACAAAAGATTCTTAACTTTTAAAGGATAGTCCTTTACATGACAAGCTTCTCAGTACACTTCAAACACAATGCAATTTACATAGATTTTCAGGAACACTACTTTCTATAAAGTGAATTATACCTATATTTTATGCAACAATACCCTACTCCACCCCATTTCCCACTTTTCACTGGCAACTGATTGTTCACTATATCAGGAAAAGCACACAGGAGGGCATATTATAAAGCCGGAAGGTATGCAATCTGTTGGCAGGATAAAGCAAAGATATCATGGGAAAAAGCTAAAACAATAGTCCCCACCTTGCCCACTTTGGAGAAAATTCTCACAGGCTCAGCTTCCCTTAATGTCAAATGACTTCTATATTCAATAAATACTCAAGCATTCATTGAGAAAGTTACCATATGTAAAAAGCAGCAATAAAATGCTTTGTGCTTTTCCAAGCCAATAAAAGATGAAAGAGTTTGAACAAGTACCTTCCAGTATGTAAATAAAAAATACCCTTGCTATGTTCTTTCTGGCTATTCCAAAAAAGTAGCAAACTTATGTTGATCCAATTTTAAGACCTCTCATACTAGATGACACTTAAAAAACAACCACCTTAAAATGATGTTAAAAAGAGGCCCCAACTACATTCTCTTCAGAGAAAAAGCTCATAAACTTCTTTAGGAATAGAATTCCTTCACTAAATTATCTTTTTCATGCAACACCTGACACAAAGACCTAGTTTTTACACTAATAATTAGAAATATTCTCTGAACAATTCTGAAAGCATCTAAAGATTCAGTTCCCTAATTTATTTTTTAAAAAAGAACTATGAATCTATTTTCCTTTGTAAACAGCTGTTCTTAAAAAAAAAAAAAGGAAAAAACAAAACCAAACACTATACAATTACAACTTGGCTCTGATACAAACAAAATTTCAATAACAAATTAGGAAAATAGTAAATAATGCAATGGTAGGCAATGAAGGATTAGTTAATTTAACCAAGATACAATTGACTAAAAAGGAAACATCTGAACAGAGTTATATTATCATTAAACACATAGATAACATTTTCAATTCAGATAATTAATTGTTCCACACCATCACCAAGCAAAAAGCACCTTAGCTATAAATTTGATGTATGAATTTCAAAATTACTAAATTTGATAAAGAAGAAAAACAACCTATTCCATCAAACCCAGAAGGAAAAAATTTATAACTTCATACCTTGGAGTGACTTAAAGAAGCAAAATAACATTTCCTTCTGCCTTTCCTTAGAGAACTCCATGCTATATATGACTCCAATCCCTTGACCATTTCAATTCTCTTCCAGGCCATCTCTCCCATACTAACCCTTCACTGAAGCAATTCAACTCTACAAGGTCCTCCTCTCTTGTATCTCAGTCCCCTATCATATGACTGATTATGCCCTACAAAGGCTCAGCTTTGGACCACTCACACCATTTGCTTGCTATCTTCACTCCCACATACCTGCCGCTGAACAAAGGTAAAGAAAACCACGAAACCAATCTGAAAGGCTCCACTGCAAATTTGTTAACACAACCTCAACTGGGTTCTGAATAGAGTTATGTAATCCCACTATATCTTCCTTATTAACTAACTCACTATCCCACTCTACAACAGCTTTCTCAAACTTTTTCATTTCTGCTCAAATCTCCCATGGCTATCCTTCTCTCTATTCTCTCAGTTGGATACCTTGACTCACACCAAAAAAAAAAAAAAAAAGTCATTCACCTTGACTTCCTTTTTCTCCCTCTTCCTCATCTCAGTAGCTTTCTGTTGCTATCTCCTTGTTCACCCCTGTCCCACATGATGAGGGGACTTTACTCCTTACCATGGCTCTCTTATCCCTCCTACCTGGTTCAAAAAATCTCATTCCATCCTATCTCCTCTGTCTTCCTCATTTTTTCACATTTTGAATCTCTCATTCACTACTGACTCATATTCAGTGCCTTAAAACATATCAATATACTCTATGTTCTGAAAAAAACTTGAGACTTCTTTCCCTGCTATCATCTGGTATCTTTTCTGACCTCTATAGCTAATGTTCTCAGAAAAAAAAAAGTGTAAAATAGACAACTCTACTTTACCTGTTCAAGTGACCCCATTCCACCTCATCTCCTGCAACAGACTGCACCCTCTGTCACCTCCATCCTTGATAAATATTATCTCATATCTCCTTTGCCTTGAAAAGGCCTTCAACAATATTTTCTACCTTCTTATCCCCTTATGATCTAGCTTCTGACCTCATCATTCCACTAAAACTGCTTTCTCCAAAGTTATCAATGAACTCTTAGTTGCCAAATCCAATGGCCTTTTTTCAATCCTACTCTCATTGCCCTCTGAAATTTTTGACACTGTTCATCACCCTCTCTTCCTTTCATCTCTTTAGATTTTCAAAACACCATTCTCTTTTCTGATTCTTGTCCTTCTCCATCTCCTTTGCCCAATCTTCCAGCAGATTGGATCCTCTAATTTTAAGTATCCTTAAAAGTTTGGCTGTGGATCTGCTTCTCTTCTCTCTATATACTACCTCTCTTGCTGATCTCATCAACTCTGATTTTAATTATCATCTTTAGGCCAGTGATTATCCAATTTAACTATCCTATCTTGGCTGGCTTCCAATCTTGGATCTCCAACTGTCTTTCAGATAGTAGACATCCAGTTGAGGCACTAAACATTTTTAAAATGAAATTCATTATCTTTTCCCTTAAATCCCACTGTCTTTCTATCTCTACTACCTTTCCCATCAGGGTGTTTGGCAATATCAAACTCTCATTCTTCCAGGCTTTCAAGCTAAGAGTCATCTTGAACCCTTCCCTATCTTGCATCCAATCTCTTGCCAAGATGTGTTGGTCTTACCTTTGTAATTTCACTCAAGTATTACACCTTCTCTCCTCTAACGATCACTTTAGTGTAGACTCATATCACCTTATTCTTAGATAAATTCTAATAGCCTGCTTATGGGTTGGTCTGCCTCTCCCTTCTTCAGTTCACCCTTCATTTAGCCACAAATCTGATTCTCCTTTGGTGCAGGTTATGGCACACAACCTCACTCTCATTAAATAAAAACTAGTGTTTCCCCATTGCTTCCAAGATAAAAAACAAATTCCTCTGGTGCTCAAAGCCCATTATAATGAGCCTCCTGCTATCTTTCCAGTCTTCTTACATCTTACTCTCCAACATGTATTCTTTGATCCAGTGATGCCGGCATCCTGTCTCTTTTATGAACAAAACACTTGATCTCTTGGATCCAGATATTTGCTATTCCCCATGCTGAAACACTCCCTCTTCAATTGTGTACTTAAATAAAGCCATGGAAGTTAGTAAGCAGACTCAAATCCCATCTTCTACATGAAGCTTTTCATAACCCTTTTTAATTCTAATGCCCTTATCCCTTAATTAGTTCCTATTATCCTCATTTAGTTTGATTATAAATTTTCTCACTAGACTGTAAGATTCTTGAGGGCAAGAACAATGGGTTTTTCTTTCTTAACTGCAACCTCAGCACTTAGCACAGTGCCTAGCACATAGAACATGCTTAAATCTACTAAGTGAATGGCCCAGTCCTGTGCTCTCTTAACATCAAGAATTACAGTATCTCAGTGCTGAGAGGGTCCTTGCACAGGAGGTGAGCTAATCTAATCTGGACCTGAAGAAAAATCCCCGAAGAGTGCGCTCAGCTCACTATCCAGCAACCACTGCCCTCATCTTGTATTTGTGAAAAGAATTTTTGTCAAGTCATTTGTCTCTTCCTGTTCAACTTTGCATTCTACTATTTTCACTTTTTTTGTTTTTTCTCTCTCGGGGTTTTTCCTTTTTGTTCCGATTCTTTCACAATATGATTAATGTGGAAATAAAAATAAACGGATGAATGAATGAATGAATCTACTAATTGAAGTTTGATTTTCCTTAAGAATACCCATGATTTTTTTTTTTAAAGGCAATCAGGATTAAGCGACTTGCCCCAGTTACACAGCATTTAAACTCAAGTTTTTCAGACTCCAAGCTGGTGCTCTAACCACTGTACAACCTAGTTTCCCTGTTGGTATTCCTTTCTAATCTTCCTCTGCATAAAAGTCTAGTTCCACACATAAGGGTTTCAAATTTTAAAGTATTATTTTGAAAATGCCCATCTCAAGAAACAGAAATATGGATTCAAAGCAACAAAAAAGTGTCATATAAAAGAAAACAATCATTTAATCACCACTTAATTCTTTCATATTAATTACAAAAAAAAGGAGAAACATTAATTACATTTAAAAAAAAGATGTTTCAAAAGAAAGTTTCTCATAATTTAATCTTCATACAATGAACTAATCTGTGTGCATGTAAACATAAATATTATTACACAGTGTTAATGCTCTTAAAATAGCCATGGAGTTTCCATTCTGTTCCTGCAACCTAAAACAAGGAAGTGCTGGCATGTTCCAGTTATATCTGAGTAACTAAGATGTCACAAAGATATTCTGGAGTTAACAATTATGAACCAAGAGAACTATAGGATGATACCCTTCTCATTTCCTGAACCTTTTACCCCACTCCCAAATCTCTAAGATGGCAGAGTTTTTCTCTAAACATTTTAAAACTGATTAGTGTTTGGAATTGGTCCTTTGGATGATCTTCAATAACTTCATGTGGATATGGCAAAATATTATCACAATTTCAAGCCTCAGTATATATAACTTATGAAAGTTTTAGAGACCAAAGTATATATCACTATCTTTCAGTTAACATGAGCTATTACATAATCTTTACTTACTCATTCTTTTGTGGTAATGAGAAAGGAGTTCAATATAATAATAAAATAATAAAAATCAAGACTGCTATATAGATCTTAATGTTAAAGAAAAATATCTTAATGCATAATTACATTTTATTTTTAGCAAAAGTAAACATCATAAATCTATAAAGCTTATAAATATTTGCATTTATGGCTAAAAATGCACTTAATGATTAAATTGTTTAAAAAGTTGGTAAGAAAGCATCTCTGGCACACCCACTTACTCAAAAGTAAACCCAAAGCACGAGTTACCTTTTAAAAGTCAAAAAATCTTTTGAAAAAATTTCTGGGGGGTAAAAAAAAAACCTTTTTGAATCCAGCTCACTCTTGGATTTAACTGGTATTCCCCCCTATCCTGAACAGAATCTTAATGGTTCAGTTACTTTGCAGCAGTTTGTCTAAAATAGAAACTGACCATTATCAAAAGTTGGTAATGATTTTGAAACAAACAGTAAGAAGACCAAGTACATTTCTTTCAAAATTGAATTGGAATTTATATAAATCGAATTGGAATTCAAATTTAAAATTTTCTTATTGGTATTTTTGAATCATGTACAAGTTAGTAAGCAATTAATGATGAATGCTTGGAAATACCAAATAGCCAAAGAAAGGGAGAAATCTATCTTTTCAATAGTTACTTCTGAGTAATTTTTGTAAAACCACAAAAATGTTATTAGATAATTAAAAAAAAAAGTTTCTTTGTGTTCTATTAAAGTAAATATTTTTCTCTTAAATGTGTCATTAGGACTTAAAATTTCCTACAAATTTATTCAACAAATCTTGAAAGAAACATTTAGAAATTCTCCCTTAAAAACTGATAAAGAAATTCTCTGAGCTCTGGGAGTAATGCAAGAAATGATATAATTCACTTCAACTGACATCTAGTATGTCCTAACTATGTATAAGGCACCATGCTAGGAAATGTTTTTTTTTGTTTGTTTTGTTTTGTTTTTTTAGGTCTTTATCCTCATGAAATTTCTGGCCTTAAAAGCCAAGAAGCCTTAGGACTATATATCAAGTCATTTTAGGCAAATACCTACCAAGTAAAAAATGCAATTCCAAGTACAACTTATCTATTTCTTCAGTTACATAAAAAAGTCAACAGCAGTTTGTTCTAAAATAGTAGTGTTTTAAATTTCTATTGTTTTTCAAAACAAAAACTATTTATAATGCAGTGACCCACTGCTCTAACATATTACTTATGCTCTAACAGAAAGGTGATGTATCCATATTAAGGAACAAGAAATATTGGCTTTTTGTTTTGTTTTTCTCCCAGACATGGTCAATCCAAGAATTTGTTTTGCTTGACTTTATATTTTTAAAATGTGTTTTCATTTTTTTTCTTTTTCAATGGGATTAGGGGGTGGGAGGGGAAAGAGTTGAATTTTTGTTTATTGGGGAAAAGTTTCTTAATTTGTAAAATGAAAGTGTTGGAATTCAGGAATGTCAAACAATGGTCTATATAACATTATTCAAAAAACTACAAATTAACATTATGTTGTATTATATTTTTTTTATTTTGTTAATTATTTTCCAATTACATTTTAATCTGGTTCAGGCTGCACTAGGGAGTTGCTGCTTTTTGGTAAATTAGATACCTCTAGATTAAATGAATCTCAATCCCCATTTATGATCTTATACTTAATTAAAAAGAAACATTTTTGGGATAGAATTCTTAGACCATTCATGCCACTTTATGCAGGTAAACTGGGTGGTTAATAAATGAACAAAGAAATATCAACATAATGTGCATCTATACATTTTTACATGTCTACATATTTAATTTTATGGTTCTCTTTTTACCACACCAAAATTTTTCATATACCCAGAAAAATGAGATGGGAGGAAAATGATAAAGATACCGATTTTTCTTACCTGGTAGATATCAGAGAGGCTGCTGCTTCCAGAATCACTAGTGATGCTACATCCTGAATGACTAGAGGAAACGTGGGTCACCTGTGGGTGGAGACTGTCAGTAAGGTGTAGTTTTGTGAAATCTGCCGGAAGCTGAAGGAAGAGTAGGAAAAATAACATTACAATTTGAATCAAACTATTCTAAATATTAATTTAAAATCATTTTACATATTCTGAATTATCACAAGCACACAAACATATAAACACAAATTTATTAGAAAGATTTCTGTATTAAAAAAGAAATTTAAAGAATTATTTGTGTTTATACAATATACAATTTTTGTATCTCCAAATTTAGAAAGACTCAAACTTTAAATAAAAGTTACTTAAAAGTGAAGATTTCTAATTGTAACATATATGATGAAGTGAATGATGACTTTCAATATTTACATAGTACTTAGCAATAATAATTGATATCAGAGTTACCACTCAAACATCATAATAGTAGAAGCAAGGAAGTGTAAGAATATTTATTAAAACTAATAAAAATCCAATTTTGCCACTTGATGGAGTTCTAACTAGAAAATTATTTTACAACTATTAGGTCAATATAGGTATTCACACTTATGAACCTATACCTTCAACTATTACCTAGCTAATCTACATCATCTAAAACAAGGAATTAAGACTCAAAAGTATTTGCTGAGGGCTGGTGTAATATTCTGGCTAGCTTTCTGGAGGGCCTTCAAACCAGCCTTAGTTTCAGCAGAATAATCACCACAAGAATAGTCAAGGATAAAGTCCAAAGTCTTTATTGTCTCCTTCAGTCTCCCAGTCTTCCTCAGCAGTCTCAGCCAATCAGCAGTTTACACATCCAAATGTACCTGCTTTCTAGAGCCCCCAAATTGGGGTGACAAAATGTACCATTGCTTTCTAGAGCCTCCCCCCATCCTCCAGGTGATTAAAATATAGTGTCCAGACTGGCTTTCTGGAGGTTCTCAAGACCAGCCCCGAGTCCTTGGTCTTTAGTGGAGAAGTGATGAAGGCAGGAGAGCCACCATGAGGCTGGTCAACTCTTCTCTGTCTCTAAGGATGTCCCCAGTTTATATTCTCTATTACAATTACATCATTACAGTATACTGAGTATAAACAATCATTTTTTTCACTAAGGAACCATTATTTATTGTAAGATTAAATCAATCAGACTGAACTAGAGAACTATTAATCACCATGCTAAACTAGATAACCATTGTCTTAGCAATTCCACTGAGTTTACACCTTTCTCCAGAGTTCTGGCCCATTACAGGCTGGTTGGGTGACCTAAATCAATAAAATCTGCTTATAACTAGGGATGATATATTTGAACATAATTACACTTCATTGAACATAATCTCTTTTCATTATAAAGATATTTTTGTTCTAGTGGTATTCACTCCTAATGGGATTTTGATCTGTATTTGATTTCATCTGAAGAACACCGGCTCAATTCTATCTTAAGAAGTAATTCTGTCAGAAATCTACTTTATTACAAAGCACCTGTAGGTTCTAGGTATCTAAAAATAGCATTAAGACTAAAAGTAAATAATATAGTTTCATTTCTTCATGTGAAACTATGGATTAGTTTACATTATTTTCATCCTATTTAGGGCTCACAGGGCAAAATTTAAAAACATTTAAATCATTGTGTTGGCTCTTATGTTTTAAAATATGCATTTGATTTACCCTTGAATGACATCCTGTTTTTTTTAGACTCATCATCTGTGGTACAGGGAAGGTGAAGAAACTCACTTAGAAACATGAATAGAATAAAGTAGAAGGAAAAAAATAAAAGTTAAGGGTAATATTTTCTCTTGTGTAAAAGAAAAAAAAATTCTAAATTTTCCTTCTCTTAAAACAATTAGCCAATGAAACCTGACTCATATAACTATAGGATACAAAAATAGGCAAAATTCTTTTTCTGTCCAACTGCATTTCTCTGTTCAAGAGGCCAATTCACTCAACACCTGTGCATATAACCTTTGGGCATACTGATAGTATAATCACCTATGAATTATACTCTTTAAAAAGGAAATATTTTAACATGTTAGAAGTTTGCAACAATGTTTTGGGTATTTTCCATTTTTAAAATGCTGCCTTCCTTCTGGTCCTACAATAAGCATGAATGCTACTTGAAATGGCCACAAAAATTCTGTGACATCATGAAAATAATTATATCAATCAGACAAGTATTTACTGGTGCCTATGTGCCAAGTACCTAAGACAGAAACATAAGTAAGCAGTTACTGATTTCAGGAGCAATAAAAATGTTAAACTAAAAAAGCTAAAAATATTCAACTATAATAATAATAATATGAAGATAGAAAAAATATAAAAGTAATAGCCAAGAATATGGTAGATATTAAAATGAATTTGGACTAATAGATACTTTTTAGAAACTATGCCTGTCTTTAAAATATAATTATATCTTCTTAGGAGAAAATTTTCATAATAATATATTAAAGGTAAGTACCATGAAACAATAAATATTGCCAGTCAAAAACTTTAAAGACACAGGGAGGTACTGTATTACCCAAAATATCATTAGTTATTATTATTTATATTCTTTGAAATAATTTCATTATTTATCAAAACAGAAGCTAATGTATCACAGGGCTACTCCACTTATCTCTTACCCTTTTTTCCCCTTTCTTTTACTTTTATCCTACCTACTACCTACCCACTCACTTAAGTTTAGGGCTGTACCACTACGTAAATGAAGAATATGATGATTCAAATTCATTATTTCAAGATCTCCTAAATCACTCAGCATTTAGGCATTAAATACACAGTGGTTATAATGGGGCTGGGACAAGAAAATCAAAATAAAAGAGAGGCAGGGGAAGAAAATGACTTGGGCTATGACTGAACTTTGCTATGAAACATAACACAGTTGCTTCATGATATAGGTCCTTTTCCCTAAATACTGTAAAACATTATTATCACACAAGTTCTACTATAATTTAGTCTAGGAGCACAGATCCCTAAACAGCAACATTATAATGGCACTATACTGTATTACGATCTTGGCAAGTTTCTGACTTGATACACAAATTTTTAATTAATTCAGATATGAAATGGTGAGCTCACTTGCTCTGAAAGAGATAAAACAAATTACTTGACTTATGCTAAGTATATTTTCATTATCTCTTATTCTCAATGTTCATTTGTCTCATCAATATCCTGAAACAAGATAAGACTCGTTATTAAAGATATATATTTGGTAGGTTACATTCCTTGTTTAGGAACTCACTGCCTTAGAGCTGCAAGTGAATTTAGAGGTCTTAACAATCCAACTGGCTTAATTTAAAGATGAGGAATGAGGCAAGAAGAGAAAAAATTATTTTCCCTAAGTCACACAGCTCAGTCAGTGATGGAGCTAGTACCAGACACAGGCTTCTTGACTCTCAATCTACCTTACAAAGTGATAATGTTCATTAAAAAAAAAAATAAATTCACTAACTGGGTCATGATCTATGTTGAGAACTGATGAAAAAGGAAAGAATATTAAATTGAGCTATATGCAAATTTATCTGAGCAGTTTCTTTGTCTATGTTTCCAAGTCTACAGGGAAAATTCAATTACTTATACTGTCATTTCTTAGTCCACGCTTATCCTTAATCTCATCCTTTCTTAAATATACTGGTTTCCTTCATTTATCTGTAGTTCCCACTTACCCATAGAATGGGCAGCCAGACTGAACCCATGTCTTCCTGAATCTGGACTCAGTATTCTATCCACTCAGTTATACAGCTGCCTTTACTAGCTGTATGACTTTCAGCAACTACAAGGAAGTAGACGTGATAAAGAGCAGGTGGAGAAAATGAGTGTTTTTAAAAAGAAAGTAAATGTCCACATTAAGGAATTGGAAGGCCTTGAATATAATATTCTAGAAGGCAAAAGAGCTTGGACTACAACTATCCAGTAAGAATCGACTACCCAGCGAAACTAAGCATTAGCTTTCAGGGGAAAAGATAAGTCATTCAATGAAATAGGGATTTTCAATCTTTTCTGATAAAAAGATCAGAGCTGGAAAAAAATGTGATCTTCAAGTACAAAATTCAAAAGAAACATAAAAGGTTAAATAGGAAAGAAAAAACAAACGTGTTATTTAAAGGTTTAAATGTTTACATCTTTGTCAAGGCAATTAGAAGGGGGTATACTTAGAGGGTGTAGATATTAATTTGATTTTACTGTAATGATATAAAAAGTAGAGGTAGAAAAGAAATTGTATTGAGAGAAGAGGAAAGGGGAAGTAAAATAGGGTAAATTACATCTCATGAAGAGGCACAAAAGAACTATTACAGTTGAGGGAAAGAAGTAAGAGAGATAAGCATTGTTTGAACCTTAAAAAGAAAGCTAATGGTTATTGAAAAGATATCTAAAATATAAAGAGATCATTTCAATTACATGAAATTGAAAATCTTTTTCATGAACATAATCAAATGCTTCAAGCATAAAAAGAACCATCAACTTGGGGGGAGGAGGGAGCAAAATCTTCCCATTAAATATCTCTGATAAATACTGCAAATAAAAATGGACACTGGCTGATTAATTTTTACTGACTTAATCTTTCTTTTTTATTCTTTGTTACAAAGGACGGCTATAGCTACCTTTAATTTCTTTTAAAATTAAGTAAAATGTTACAAAATTTTTCCCTCTACCTCATGCCATAATGCATTTTTTTAAGTTCAGAGAATCTAGAATAAAGTTTTACAGATCCTAAGTTTAAAAGGTGAGAAGACACTTTAAAAATAATTACTTAAGGACTGGTTTTGGAGTGGGGAAAAGACTCAAATTCCTATGACATAATAGGGAATAAATATGTGTTTGAATGTAACTATGGGCAAATAATTTAATGTTTAAGTGACATTAGGCAAATTCTAAGAGCACAAATTATAGAATCCCTTATGTGGACATCAAGGTGACACACATCAAGGTGAGGGAAGGAGAACAATTCTGAAAACAGGTTTATTATTGATGAACAAAATGAAGATGTAGAAAATTTCTATAACAACTATGTGAGATAGGAGCATCTCAGTTGAGTGAGTCTTAAGACTGATGTGGTAAAAATGGCAACATGGTCATAACCTAAGCTATATGATGATGAAGATAATGACAAGACTTCTTAAGAGAATTCCAAAGAGAAATAGACCAACTAAATCACATAACTGAATCTATATGTTAGCTTGTCTTTTTTTTTTTAATTCAACTTAAAAATAAAATAATTGGACTTGTCCTGTGTCATAGGACAATTACTCTTCTCCCCTTAAAATGGTCATAATGAAAATAAACTAAAGCATCTCAATGATGATAATTTAGCTAATGAAACATGTTACAGGAAGAAATCCTAAGATTTGAAAAGATGTTCGATATAAAGTCAATACAAAACTTGATATCTACTCATTTCAGTGGGTAGGTGAGCAGAGAAGGTGTTTTGTTGTTATTGTTGCTATTTTTAAAAAAATATTAAAACGTTACAAGATTACAAGAAGCCTCAGTCATATATGACAGAAGTATTTTTAAGGAGAATTCCATCTCTCTTGAGGAAAAGGACTGTTAAGATTTTGTCTTTGCATATTCAATGTCTATCAGGATCATAGAAGGCATTTACTAGATGTCTATTGAACTGAATTGAATGATACTAACTAGTTTATATAAGAACTGAGGTTGCAAACTTAACTTAAAACACCATATCTTAATGAAAAGACTTAAATAGTCATAACTGGCATGGAAGTACAATTCAATGGACTCACTAAGTTTTTAGAAATAAATTTTAAGATAACTTGATAATTAAAAGATGATTAAACTCATAAGCTGATCCAAGGCTAGCTCTCTCTCTATCTAAAATATCATGCTATTTCATTTAAATTAATAAACTTTAATAATAGTTAAGTTCAACAATTTGTCAAATGAAGATGCAAACCTCTAGTCTTCCTTCAAAGAGCAACCCAGCCTAGGAAAGAATCTTTTTCTCTTCCAGATTTTTCATGATTTAGAACCTTCTACCAGTTGGTTACCCATTACAGACTATAAGCTCTCAATTGTATTCGGAACCCTAAGTGACTTTAAAGATGATAAGAGTTAATGGGCAGCACTTTGTATTTCAGGTGGCATTTGGAATTCAGCATAAATATTACGGTCAATCTTGGTATGAAAGCATGTGGCAGGAATTCACTTTGAGAATCAATATCTGCTGCATCCGTTATTTGATCCACTTCCACAAGTTTCCTCAACTGTAAAATGAAGAGATATGTGGCAACCTGATTTCTATCCTCCTTCCCCACTCTGGAATTGAGTACAAATAGGAACTGAGTCCTTATTATACAAGCACAGAATTTACTAGGAAGTATGTACAAATGAAGCACAAATCATGTATTGTATCATGTATTTGACCCTTACCTCAAGGAAGTTAAATCTACCTAAAATGTAAATGAAATAGCAAATAATAAAAGGTGATACCACCTGCATACACACACACGTACACATTAATGAAAAATTCACCAAGGAAGGTGACATCTGTGGACTAAAAAACAAAGAATGTTTAAATTAACAATAGTGAAATAACAAAACTAGCCAGAATATATATATATATATATATAAAACTGATTACATGGGCAATTATTATAAATTGAAGATCAACGATTGTGACAACTGTGACCTACTTTCATTTGAGCAATACAATTAGCATTTGATTCTTATAAAATTCAGAAATCAAACATGATATTCTATGAACTCTGTGAATAACTGAGATAATGATCATTGAATTTCAGAGCTTGAAGGGGCCTTAAGAGTTTGCTAGTCCAATCCTGTCATTCTGCAATTAAATAAGCAGACACAAGAGAATAAAGTTACTTGTCCAATGAACGTTCCAGGGATAGGAGATCTCAGACTTAAGATTCAAGTCCTCTTAACACAGAATCTACAAAAAGGCCAGTATTGCTAGTGCACAGATAAGAAAAATGAAACTCAGAGAGGAGAAGGGATTTTCCAAGCTCACAGAGTGTCAGAATATGGAATACTACTAATGTTGCAATAATTACTTGAAATTAACTATGGGGGGGGAGGGATAAGGGGGATTATCACATGTAATATTTTACATATTAAAATATAGGACATTAAGAATAGACAAAAATTAAATAATTTAAGTTTATCCAGAATAAACATCTCTCATCTTCCTGGCTACATTCCAATTTAATTCATTTACTGACCACAGAAAGCATCAGGGGAAACATTACTCTTTGGCTCAGTGATTTTAAAGGCAGCAATCGATACACATAATTACAGAATAAGATACTAATTTCTATTGATTTTTTGATAGACATGATGTAGACTGACATATACCATATAATAAAGTTTTTTTAAGTTAATATCAACAAATGAAAATAATTTTCTTGTGATTTTTCATTCACTAAATATTTAAACTTTAAAAGACTCTTTATCACTCTCTCTCTTTTTAAACATAATCCTGAATCAACTGTTCACTAATTAGTAAGCACTCTTAGAAAACTGGGGGAGAAAAAGGAGAAGGGGGGCTATAACATCCTTCTATAGATGTGGCACATTGAGGGGATGGGACTAGATAATCTCTAACAGATCCTTTTTTGTCCTAAATCTATGATCCTATGTCAGGTTGGGAAAATTTGTCTGTATTATAACTGTCATTGTATTTGTACAATCTTCAATTTAGGAATTTATGTAAGAAAAAGCAGCTAGGAAAAAACTCATCTTCTCAAAGTCTCAGATGCTTACTAGCTATGTGACATTGAGTAAATCATTTAATTCTATCTGCCTCAGTTTTTTTATCTGTAAAATGAAGTGAAGAAGGAAATGTCAAGTGACTCCAGTATCTTTGCCAAAAAATTCCCAAATGGGGTCAGAAAGAACTGGACATTAGTGAAATACAATTAAACAACTAAGCTAGAAAAATATATATAATTTGGTATCAGGCATTAAAAATGTGTTAAAAAGGGAATATACCCAGATGCCAAGCCCTTAGGAAAGGTAAAAATATTGGAAATGGCTTCTGTAGTGAAATGAAGGATTAAGAAGGGGTATTATGGAGCCAAAAACTCATAGAGTGTTTGAACAAAGTACACACACACACACACACACACACACACACACACTATATGTATGTGTCTATGTATTTTTGGGGGGAATGGACCATTCCTCTGTAAGGTCTGGGAGGAAAGAGAAATCAAAAGGGAGTAGTAAGAAGATCTATATAGAGAGAAATAACATAAAATGAAATTACTATTTATATTACTAGAAAGTTAGGAGAAAGGGATAAATAAAAACAATGCTTCAAGAGAATTCAACCCTGAAAAAAAAAATAATTAAATCCATCAAGTTTTGAGTCGGACAGACTCTGACACAATGAGATTTTAAGCTGGATCAGGAGCTCTCGCCCCACTTTATTTGAAAGACAAGGAAATTGAGTACTAGAGAGGCTAACTGGCTTCTTTACAGGTTGCATAGATAATAAGCAATAAATGAGGTAGAGTATGTCATGTAAGGAAAGTTCAGAAAGAATTGCCTAGCTCTAAATCAGTTTGCATGAAACAATGGGGTTAATTTCTAAAACTTACATAACTTTTCTCTTTTGTTTCTTATTTTAAACTGCTATATATTTCCCTATAGTGATTAGTGGTTAAAAATCCTTAAGAAGCCTCAAGAAGGGTTGTAGGCTAATTTTAGGGAGCCAAGCCAAGAAATAAAAAGAAGAAACCCAAGGGAAACTAGGTAACACATGAGGAAGGGTGGAAACAGTGGAAAATCATGAGGAATAATAAGTGAGCTGAGATGAAAGGACTTACTGGTAGACGATAACATAGTCCTAGTAGGAAATAAAGATACAGACTTATGGAGCTCAAATTTGGGAGCCAAGTGAGTTTTGAGCAAAGAATGTGATTTATAATATTCTTTAGTAAGTAGTCCACACTAGGTATAAGGAATAAAATGTAAGGGGAGAAGAGGAAGAGAGAGAGAGAGAGAGATCATTGGAGAAAAAGTATAAGTAGCACATCCTGAATTGGATATTTAATTAATTCATAAAGAATAATGAATAAAATAAAAATGGATATTTGTATCATGCTTTATGGGGTGCAAAACATTTCACAACTATTATATCTTAATTAAATCCCACAACAATCAGGGAGACAAGTGGTATTATTGATAGAATAGAAACAGGAACTGATACCAAACAAGGTGAGATGATCTGCAAAGCTATTAAATTTATGAAGCTGAATTTGAATCCAGAGTTTCCCAAATATGAGGCTCCAATTTAAATCCACTATCCCAATTATCAATGAGTCCTTGAAAAATGATCAATACAGAACCTGAAGTTTCAGAAGTAGAAAAAGGAGAGAAACTATAAAAAGACAAAATAAATGACAGAAACTCCCTCAAGAAAGGTAGATGCTTTGCTCGAAATTTTTGTTCTCTCTTCCACCCTTCATGGCTTCATTTTCCCTTCATTTTATTATACTACCTAAATTCAAAAATTCATTTAAAATAATAAGCACTGTCTTTTAAAATACAAACCCACCAGGGAAGAGGGAATTAATGGGAAGGTAAATGACTATCATTCACAGTTTATTGTGAATAATTTTGTATCAAATTTACACATAAGCTATATGGAATAAGTAGATGAGGGGTACAGGGAGTGGCAATGTGTGTGGTAAGTAATTTTGGTGAAAATAGCAAGCCTAAAAATGGTTGCTAGAGTAAGAGCTTAAGAAAGTATAAAGACAAGAGATACATGAAGACATAGGTTCAAGGAGGAGGGAAAGGAATGAAGAAATTTAAGTAGGAGAATGCCAAAGATGAATCTCTTTTCTTAGAAAGAAAACTCTCCTCCCTTCTTTGTTACATAAACATCTGCTTTCACAATCTAGAACTCAGCTGAGTACAATTCAACTATAGTGGAAATAAAATAGGTTTTTATAGAACTTTACACTAACCTAATAACTATTTTAAACAACATTCATGGGAAAACAGTTCTGAGTTCCAATCAATAAAGAAAGAAAGACCTGGAAAACACCAAAGAAAGCAAAGAATTATATTGGAGAGAGTTATGGGTCCTGAATATGAATCCCTGCTCTGAAATGTTCTTTATACATGATTTTTGGATAAGTCATTCTTTCTGAGGCCCATAATTCTAATCAGTAAAAATAAGGGCATGGAGGACCCAGTAAAGTGTCTTGCACAAAGCAGGCTCTTAATATTGCATGAACTGAATTAGATAATGAGGAACATTTAATTTTAAACAAAAATAATTATCTTTAGCAGCTCTGAGACTACCAAAAGATATTTATTATTGATAGAAACTCTAGGAGCAGAGTCTTAGGTCAGATATCTTCTACAGAGATGATTAGATTATTTTGAATACTTATCCACACTCATAAAGTCATGTGATTTTTCTAGGTTAAACATGTCCAACTACTCAATAAATAGATATTAAGTGAAGTAGCGTATCATAGAAAGAACACTGCTTTGGGAGTCAAGGGATCCGACTTCAAATTATGGCTCTGGCATCCTAAGCAAGTCATTTACTAACTGATTTTATTTCTCTGTTTTCAGTTTTCTTTTTGTGAAATGACACAGGGATGGATTAGTCTACCTTTAAGTTCTCTTTCCTTCTGGTTCTAAATCTCTGCTCCATTGATCCAAGAACCATAACTCTAAATTGGGCCCCAGTTAGTAGTTAAGAAAATAGCCAGAGGAGATAATAATGCAGAACAATTATTTTACATGCAAAAACTCTATCTATATATCTTTCTATACTGTGTTTGTATACATCAACATTATTTTTCTTTAGGAAACCAAATGGATTTAAGGACACACCCTGCTATGGAGGAGGGGTATAAAAATCATAATCCAGAAGAATTCTTTATTTACATAAAAGCAACTGTTTTGTGCCAAAATGTGATAATATAAATATATTCTCAAAGCTTTCCTGAAACAAGCAACCTAGTGCCCTAAAAATACAATGCTGATGAATCACTGAAGATTCATGCTACTGTTATGCAAATGGATGAATCATATCTCAGCAACAAACACTGCCTCAAACACCTAGGAAATATAAAGGGCTAGAGAAACGTTTCAGTTTCTTATATTCATATAGCAAGCATAAACCTAAAACTCATCACACATGATTTTTTGAAACAATGGAATTATTCCTATCAAAAAGAGGAAGTTATCAAAATTTCTGTAATACAATATGGAAATTAAATGACAAATAATTAATTTATAATTTGCTAATGAGATTCTACTATGTAAAGAATTAAAACAAATATTTTTTAAATATTGTGATAATTTTTAATATGATATTATGATAAAAATGTTTTGAGAAGTTACAACCAGTAAAAATATAAATTATCAATAATTAGAACTGTTAAATATAATGAAATGAGACCACCTCAAGAGGTGGTGAGCTCCCTCTCACTTAGAAGTCTTCAAACAAAAACTAGACAACTGCTTGTCATATTATATTAAGAGATATTCTTGTTTAGATATAGGTTAAATTATATAGCTTCTGAAATCTATATATTCCTTGGCTTTTCTAAAATTGATTTTTCCTCAAGAGAAAGTAATATTCACATTAAAAGATAACTTAGGTTTGGTAAAAAGGTTAGGTAGGTTAACCCTGGGCACTGTACCGGGGATACAAAGAAAGATGAAAGACAGTCAATTATTTCATCTATAATTTTAACTTCTGCTTTCTCTTACCTAGAATGAAATCATTTCTATCTTCCATCTAAACCCTACTCATCCTTTAAAATCCAAATTAAGTGCTATCTTCTCCAAGAAACTTGAGTTTCTGCAGAATTTGTTGATTTTCCTCCTCCATGCTATAGCAACCCTGGATGCACCATTAACATTTTGTGCTATAGATGCTGTAATATAAATGTGACTCCTTTTGCCACTAACTTTATCACATATATACATGTCCCCTCAACTAGACTGTAAATTTTTCTTAAGGAACATCATCTTTAACTATATTTTTGTAGAGTAGTTCTTAGATCAGTAATTTAGGACATATTGAGCAGGTGAATTTTTGCTGGTTAAATCAAAGTAGCTGATAAAATTCCTTTTTAAAAAAAAAAGTCAAATTTCATTGTTAAATCTCAATCTACTGCCTTTATTTCCTGGGAGGTTATTGACAAATAAATACAAGATCTTTTGTTTTTGTTTGGTTTTGATGGAAAGGAATCATAGCTATGGAGTTATTCTCATGTGGGAAACTCCCTCCACTTAAACAAAACTGATAGAAGCATGTTATCTAAATTTTAGCTTTCTAGAGCTGCCAGAGGATAACAGAACATGAATTTTTTCACCTTTTTGTGGCATACATTTCTTTTGGCAGTTTGGTGGATACCTAGAGGCATCTTCTCAGAATAATGTTTTTAAATACATAAAATAAAATTCACAGGATTACAAAGGTAACAAATTATTGTGAAATAGCTGTCCTTTTTTAAAGTCACACACTAGAGCAAACCTTCTTTAAATGTGAGTTGAATCCCCATATTGGATCACATAGATGAAGTTTTGAAATGATGATTTGTCAGTAAATGTTTGATTTGTATACTTATTTTATATACCTATATGCCCAGGACCATACAAAAATTTTTCAGGTTTTGGGTGGAAAAAGTATAAGAAGCCCTGATCTAATTAATCACCTTTGTACTAAAGATTAAGTGATCTGACTATGGTCCCAGAGTCAATATGGATGACAGATGGAAAGAACTGAGATGTTTCTGACTCGAATGTTGGCTCCCTATTATGCTGCTCTACCTTTTATGAAATAAGGGGTGTGTGTGTGTGTGTGTGTGTGTGTGTGTGTGTGTGTACACGCATCATGTGGTTACTGCTTAAAAAACTATAGAAAACATAAATGAGATTTTTTGCACTAAATAAATTCTTGGTTATTTATATTTAATCTCATCTTCCCCCACACCTGTCCTTCACTTTCCATTCCTCCTCTGCTTTTCTTCACACTAATCTGCATGCTGCATGTAATATCTAAGATGAATAGAGATCTTGTCATTTTTCAGTCATCTCCACTAAGTAAAACAGTTTAATTTAAAAGTTTTTAATGCTTTAGTAATTCAAATACTGAACCAATTAAGCACAAACTCCCACTATGACCACAATTTCAAATATAGTGACTCTTTCCTCTTTCCCCAAAGACTAAAAAAATTAAGTTGTACTCTCCTCCATGATCTCCTCCATGATATTTTGGAAGGG
This sequence comes from Antechinus flavipes, assembly GCF_016432865.1. Classification (NCBI taxonomy): domain Eukaryota; kingdom Metazoa; phylum Chordata; class Mammalia; order Dasyuromorphia; family Dasyuridae; genus Antechinus; species Antechinus flavipes. Next base: position 88,446,263 of record NC_067403.1, on the reverse strand, counting down.
GAAAAAAAAAGCATATAGAATAGGATTAAGGAGAAATTTACATTTATACATTGCTGAAAAAGCAATTAAAAGTAACAAACTGTTTTCTCCTGGCACTTAAATAGCAACAAAATCTTTCACCCAAATATTAGATGTATTTATGTTCCTCTAACCAAAGTATTTTAGGTACTGAATATACAACATATTACTATTCCAGAAAAGATTCATATAAATCAAATTTGGTTAAATGAATGATTTCAAATTTATCAAATTTATTGATATCAAATTTATGTCAGTGCTGAACTTGGGAATCAGGAGCCCTGGATTCAAGCATCAGTTGTACTTCTTAATAAATGCATATAATGTTTATGTTCTTTACCTAACAGGAAGGGTCTGGGGAACAAAGGTCTTTGTAAACCATTAAGGATTCAGTGTGTTATAATACATCAATGTTTCATTATTTGAAGGATTCTTTAGAAAGAGTAGATTTCTTTCAGGAGCAGAGTAGTAAGAGCCTGAAGTCCCTGTTCCTAGGGAGGCTAAATCTGGTGAATAGCTTGAGGTCAAGAGTTCTGAACTACAGAGAAGCTAAAACCAATTGGGCCACAGCAGTAAGTACTGGACCTGCATGCTGAGTCCCCTGTGGCAGAAGGTCATCAGGAAAGCAAGAGCAGGTTAAAGCTTCCATGCTGTTCGGAAATGGAATCAGGCCTACTAAGCCCCGGAGAGAAACAGACAGATGACAGACAAACAGAGAGAAGAGACAGATAACTTCCAGTGGAATATGATCTATTTTGAAAATTTGTTTTTTATATGTGTAAATATCTGACAAAGTACTTTAAAATGCTCATGGATGCAAAAAAGTTATACTTACTGGTTAAACCCACCCTCCAGAAGGACACATGCCATCAAACTAAACTTGGTATGAAGCATAAAATCCTCACATCCAATACACAAAACATAACTCTGTAGGAGTCTAGAGTGAGTAAAAATGCTGAGAGTGTAAAACATCAGCTACTCTTATGATGACTCTAATTCTGCATCTCTTTCTCTTTTGGTATATATACCCCAAGGTACTTCAAGTCCACTTTCCCCCTCCTCTGAGGCAACTGGGGTTAAGTGACTTGCCCAGGGTTACACAGTTAGGAAGTATTAAGTGTTTGAGTCTAGATTTGAACTCAGGTCTTCCTGACTTCAGGACTGGTGTTCCATCCAATGTGCCATCTAGCTGCCCCCCCCCCTTTTTTTTCTTTTGAGAAGAAATTCAGGCCATAAGGAGCTATCGACTTTAAGCTATAGTTTTCTGATTCTACAGATTGTGGTTTCTATGGTTACAAATAAGTAGGGATGCTGAGATCTGAACACAAGTCCTATATTGGTACAGTGCACAGAGAGCAAGACCTGCAGTCAGAAATTCATTTTCCTTAGTTCAAATCTGCCCTCAGACACTTACTAGTTGCATGATCCTAGGCAACTCACTTAATGTTGTTTGCCTCAGTTTTGTCATCTGTAAAATGAACTGGAGGAAGAAGTAGCAAATAATTCTAGTGTCTGTGTCAAGAAAATCCTAAACGGGGTCACAAAGATACAGACATATCTGAAAATGACTGAATGAATGACTCCAAGTTCAATACCACCAAACCATGCAGTCTTATATCATTAAATCGAAAGGGAAAATAATCAAACAACACTTTAGACATCCACAATAACTTGCATAAAGTGGCAAAGGCAGAAAACTGACAGTCACAATATGTACCCAAGTTGCTGACTCCCAATCCAATGCCAATGGATGCCCAATTTGATTAAAAAATAAAATAAAATTAATGGCCTCATTGAAGTTTAAAAAAAAAAAAAAAGGAACAAATTCCAAAACCATGAGGTTACATCTATCAGTTGCAATCACTATAACATGCCTTTTTTTCCCTTAATTATTTTCAAAGAAAATACTAGGTGGTGATTTATTTCTGATTTTGTTTAAGTTTGCTATATAAAAACAAGCTGCCAGCAAGGGAGATGAAAACTGTCAATAATCAGTCATTTGGAAAGTAAATTTCCCCCCTTAGTCCTTATATATTGCTGAGAAAATATGCCCAGAGCACTTCAGAGTTTGGCACGCCAACTGTTGACACCATGGATTTTAAAGTCACCCTCTTTTCTTTACATGTTAAATAATTCTTTTCTATACCATCTTGAAAATATTCCTCCTACTTTTCTTTCATTGCTGTCCTGATGATTTGTATTCCAGCAAAATCTTAGACCATCTGTCCTTTCTTTAGTTAAGCATTTTAAAAAGAAGTGTTCTTCAAGTAATTTTTTTTTCTTTAATGGCTATCTATTTATTAAATATATTTTCTGCAAAATTGTATAATTGGGAAAAAAAATCTCCACCATATAAACTCAGGTTGGCATTCAGGACAGTTAATGGGGAAAGAGTTTAATTCCCAACTTATTGCTTTCCAGATCAACTGGGATTAGTGCTATAGATGAGGCAATCCTTAGAGAGAGAAAGGAGTTCCTGGCATCAGTAGAAGTCAACCTCTCTAACTAATTATGGATATTTTTGATGAGCCCCAAAGAGAGTATACTAACTAGTTGTCCTCAGCTGCAAAAATGCTCACTATAATATAGTGCTAGGAAAATGAGGGGGCAGAGTCAGGGGAAATGGAATCCTTTGGGATCACATAGGGACGGGGAATAGTTAAAGATACTTTCATGCAGATCAAATATAGATATAGTTTCAAGTTACTTTAAAACAAAACACATACAACAAGTATTGCTTTGTTTATTTTCACATTCTTTTCTCAATTTTGCCTACATTTTAAAAACTAGTAAATGTTATTTGCCTGTTTCTACACATGGCACACAAAAATCCCACACTTTATCCATAGATAAGTTCCCAAATGATGTAATATGACAGGTAGAGCCAAGACTTTTTCTCATGTAATTTCGGATTCCTTAAGGGAAAAGAAGTAGGATTTATTCAATCTATGGCTAGAGCTTAAACTCCAAACTCCTTGAACAACAAATAAATCTAATAATGGATTTCAAATAATGACTTTCAAGAAGATTTTCCCCAACATCTCACTTCTCTTAGAGTGGAGAATGTATAAAATATGATTTCCTGGCAAAACACATTTTTAATTTGAATAAAAACAATAGTCTACATCCAGTAACCAGAATTAGTCAGTTACTAACATGGCAGGAAATCAAAAGTATATCGCTGTTTTCATAATAAATACTTCTCCATAACATATGCAACAGGATCTAAAATTTCACAGTAGATGACTGGCATAGATAAGTACATCTTGCAGTGTGCTAAATTACACTATGGAAGAGCCCCTTTTGACCTCAGAATATTATTATGGTAAGCATTTATTGAGCTCTCATTCAATGAACTATTTTATACAGAGTGCACTTGATGCCGTCTACTAGGTTCTTGTGTATTTTTACATTTCATGACTGAACAATATTGATTATTTTGACCAATAGGGATACTTTATTTCTCACCAGTTATTAGTACTCCTGTAAAAGTGTCATTCGATATGGTCAGTTCTCTAGAACTTGTGCCTGATTCTGCCCATGCCTAATTGCTAGTTATCTTACCCTTCCCCAAATGTAATCATTTGATTATAGCAATAGTAATAACAGCAAATAACAGATTGCTACAGACCTGACAACTATAACACAAATAAAATAGTGTTACAGGGTAGAAAAGAAAAGGATTCAGGACAGAGTCTTAGGGGTCACCCATAATTAGTGGGTATGATCTGGATGAAGATCCAACAAAAGAGACAGAAGAAATGCAAATACAGAGAGGAGAACCAGAGAGAAGTATCTCAAAAACATAGACAAAAAACAACATCGAGGAAGACTTCAGAAAGACCAAGAGGGATGAGTATTAAGAAAAAACCTATTCAATCTAGCAATCAAGAGGTCATAGTAACTTTGGGTACAGCAATTTCAGTCGAAAGATGAAGTTAGGAGCTAACCTGCAGGAAGATAAAGAGGAAGAAAGGAAAGGATGGCCTTCTCAAGAAATTAAACAATGAAAGATAAGAAATGAGTGTGATTGTAGCAGTAGGGAAGCAGAAATAGGGGTGACAGGCAGTCAATAAGAATAACATGCTGGAAATTTTTCAGACATCTTTTTAAATGAAAGAATATGAAGATATAAGAAGACTATCCTTTATAAAAGGACTTAATTAATAAGATCTTTATATAATTATAGCAAGATGGAGACACATTTTCTAAGGACTTAAAACAGAAATGCAAAATCTGTCTCTCCTAGATTGGCTTTTATGGACACAAGAATTCAATGCACATCATTGCAGACAGAAAAACAAACCCCACTCCACTCCACCTCTTCCTATGACCCTAAATACCATCATTAATTCTATCCCTTTCAAATTAGTCTGAATTTTCCTCATTTTGAATCTTATTCTCTAATGCTTCAAGTAATCATTTTAATATACAGGCTATCCCAAAGGTCTTTGTGTGATTTTGAGCTATTTTAATTTCAGTAAAACTGTTGGGATACCTCATATTAACACTACAAGACATAAATTTTATCTATAATGATGAGTATTACAGTTATAAATGAATAGAGTAATAAACCTTTAGGTTAAAATAATCATATATTAAGCATTTCAAAATGACCAATAAAAATAGCATTTAAGTATATTTTTATATAAGTTTTGACATATTCATCTAAAACCAGTTTCACCTTTACTGACAGAACTGTAAATATAATGCCAATTCCCCAGGGCATCTACTCTAAACAGCAAATGGCTCGTGAAATCCATCAACTTGGAAACTATGTTACTTTAGCTCTGTTTCTCAATCTATATTATTTACTTTAAAATGAGAAAAAAAAATAGTTGTAGCAAATATTGCTTAAATATCTAACAGCCGGTTGATAGTGTTTGTTTCTGCTTACCTAAGGGAAGAAGGTCAGGATCATGCAATTGGTAGGTAGATTGGCAAATTTAGGACACAATATTAACTATCACACAAAGTGCTAGAACATTTCTCAAATTAGCTAACTAGACACATCAAACTCAACATATTTAACATTAAACTAATATCCCTTCACATTTTGGTTCCCCTCTCTAAATCCTTCATTTCTGTCAACACTATTTGGATTTTTCACAAGAGTAAGAGGTCTTAATTTTGAATATTAGAATATCTAAAAAAATTGTTTTTAGATCTATAATTGTTTTCTTTAGAACTCTCATGAATTTCATTTTATGCACTTAAAAACATTATTCTGAGAGTGGTCCAAACCACTAGGAGAGTGGTTTTCACCAGACCATCAAAGGAGTCAGACTCAAAAGTAAAAAGAATCCACATTCTAGAGCACAAAGACAACGATAATAATATTTTCAACTAACATTTAAATAGTACTTTAGACTTTGCAAAGAGTTTACAATACTTCATCTCTTTCCAGCAAAGCTCAGATCAAGCAACAAATTTTTGCAGATAAGTGTTCGCCTAAGGTCACAAAGCCAACATTTGAACAGAAGACTAATTTTCAAGTTCAGTGAGTTTTACCTTTCACTACCATTGTTTTCTCTATTTTTCTATAATATACTTTTTAAAGGAACATTACTTCAAGCTGTATATTCAAGAGTCTGCTAGCATTTTCCTCTGCACAGTATATAGACAAAAGAGACATCTTAACCAGGTAGTCTAGATTTATGTTAAGCAAAATAGCCATGACATTAATCAAAGTAGAGATACGGAACACTAAAGAAGAAACATCAGTCACAGCTAGTTTAATTTCATCAATTGACCCTACTCTACCACTTGTTTGAAATGGCAACAAAGGTGACTTTGGATATAAAAATCAGCAGAGTCAAGTAATTTCAAATACCCAAAGGTAAATTTCTATATCACTATAAATACAACTTTAGTAAAAACCAACTGTGTTGTATTCTTTAAGTGTAACCAAAGCAAAGCTAAGTACCGTAAGATAGTAGCTGATATTGGAAATATAGAATTATGTGGAAAATCCACAGAGCTAGTAAAAAAAATTTTAAGGGAAGTAATTTTTAAAAGCAATGAGTTGTGCTCATTTTCTTGCGCTCTCATCCTTTTGCAATTACTCTATTTTAAATTTACTTCTCTGAATACATGTATCCTCAGTAGAATAGACTTTCTCATTAAATTTGGAAAAATTTTTGTTTTCTTGTCTTTATATTGCCATTACCAACTTTTTAAAATGCCTTGAAAACAACAGGTGCTTAATAATCTCTTGAATTTTAGTTATTTCAATTTTCTATACAATAAAATCAATAAAATAAATATCAATCAATCAAATAAATAAAATCAATCAAAAATCAACTGTCATTTTGTATTTATTGTAGGGAGAGGCTCAAATCTGGGATTTATATTGAGTGATTTCTTAAGTTTCATTCAATTGGTATGTTTCAGAGATAGGATGTGAATTCAGTTTTCCTGATTCTAAGGTAAGCACATAATCTACTTTGTCATTCTTCTGTTTCTCTAATTCATGTAGACCTACCTATACACAGACATATATTTATATATTCATATACATAGACATATACAAAAATCAAATTTTCCCACAAATTCCAAGGCATAAATGAGGTTGCTTCTCTAGTTATTAAATTATCTTAATTCAATGTTTCTTAAAAAATAAAAAAGCAAATAAATAAAGGTCCATATTCCAAATAAGTATCAATATTGGGAAAATATGATATGACAGAAAGAACATTAAAGCTGGAAAGCAAGAGACCTGCTTGGTATTCATATACCCCTTCAGAACATGTATGAAAATACCCTAAGTATGAAAGGTAGGTATCACAATGTAACATCAAAGTGCAGAGCTGAAAGGATTAGTAGAGCTCATCAGATTCAACTCCTTTGTTGTTACACTAACAAACCTTTTTTCCTAGGTCAACAACTTCTTCTCTATTCACAGAACTTTATGAAAGTCCTAAAGTCAAGCCAGCCAGGTTTAACTTTAGGGATTAAAAAAACCCGTAAGTAAGAGATGAGAAGCCAGAGATCCATAGATGAAGGTTCAATTATCTCACTGATGACTGGATACCACATGAAATACAAAAAGGATAAAGGTGGACGGACACAGGTCTAAAAGGAAAGAAGCCAATCAAGTTCTGATTTTGTTATAGTATATATGTGATTGAACCCAAGAGTTACTTGAGAGAGCCTGTCTGTGATTTTTTCTGTTTCAACTTACTCACATTTAACTAAGAACAAACTTTATAGATTAGAACATTCCAAGGAAGCAGTAGCAGAGATAACTGACTGAAATTCTGTCTGTCAACGAGAATGACTGTTCCCCACCAGTGCAAAACTTCTGTCTTCTCAAAGGAGGCAAGTATGTGTGTTGTAAGCAGCTTGTTAAATTGTTATTTGCAACAGCCACTAATGAAATAGCTTTGGTGGTTTAGGAGGGGAGAATGAGAGTATTGGAGGATAAGGGGTGATGAGAGAAATGACAATGGGAGAGAACAGGAGAAGATGCAAACTTGAGAGTAGACAGGTTGGGGGAGGGAGGTTACATAACATTTTTTAACTGGAGAAAATGTTGTACTTCAAATCAAACACTTTCATTTCTCAGAATGACATATAAACACCTTCAATCTGAATCTTTTGTGACATGAAATATTATACATGAATACCACAGTGAACACTTTTTTGATGAAAACTTTTCTTTCTTTGGATAAGGTTGGAGGAGAAGGAGCAGGAGTTCTCCATTTTAATTGTATGTTAAACATTTTCATTTGGAGAATAAAATCACAGCTTTAATAGGTACAAGTACTTAAATTTCACTGTAAAGGAACATTAAAATGCTAGGATTCAGAAATGCCTAATATCAGGCTCCAGCTAAATCTTGCATGATTACATAACTGCTAAATTTTTTTTTAAACTAAAAGAAAAGAGATTTCTCGTCCCATCCTCCAACATCACCACATTTTATATTTTTTTTAAATCTTTCAATTATACACACTTTCAAAACAGCTCCCAACTGAACTTTCCTATCTTTAATCTTGGTCCTTCCCTTGAAGGAAGTTGATCTGTGAAAATAGATCCATGTCTACAATCTAAACTGATTCTCTTACCCTGGATCATTTTCTCATTTAGCAACTAAACTGCCTAAGATCAAGCTGAGAGTATGCAACAGATACACAAAATAAGGGGATTTGGCCTATACTGTCTGTGATATTTACTAACAAATCATACTATATCTCCATGGAACCACACAATGCCAAACATCTGTAATGTGAAAATTTTAGACAATCACCTACCCAGATGTTTCTCAGTTAGCCAGATGTTTGATATCATGTGGACACAACATTCAAATGAATGACTAAAATTTTCACTTTTCACAGAATCAATCTGGTTTCTCAGAGCTATATACTTTATTGCATTTTACAAAAAAGAAATAAAATATTGACTCCATAATGATAATTCTTTTCAATTCCATAAGCACATCTCAATAAGATTACATAACTAGAAAAACAAATATTTAAGTTGTATATTTATTTTTAACAAAAGCATCCATTTCTGAAAATACAGCTAGAATTTCCTCTAGTTGATTTGAAATCTGGCAGAAATTCAACATTTATTTACTTAAGCTATATAATAATTACTTTATTCAGCATTTTCACATGAGGGAAAAATAAAAAGCAAAAGACCAAACTAAAAAGAATAGAAAAGGCATGATGTTCTCTAAATCCCATTTAAGCAAAGTGCATTTGGAGTTATAACACACCAAAGACTAACTGAAGAAAATAACCATGTTCATATATGATGTGTTTTAGCAGGAACAGCTATTTTTCATAAAATATTTTACAAGAACTGCAATTTTTGTAGCTAAAACTGCTGGTACAGTGAAGAGGCAGAGAACTCCCACCTCCTGAGCTTTTCAAGTCTTAGTCTTAAAAGAAAAGCATTTGCATGCCCCTTAATCACTATTTTAAATCCCGAAAGCCAGAAAGCAATGGAAAAATACCACATATGAGAACACATTAAGATGGCACATATAAATATGACACAAAATTGCATGCTTTCATAAACGACTCTTAAGTTCTGAAAAGATAAAGGTATTTCTACCTCATTTATTTCTCTCAGCGAAGGCTAACTAAAAAGCACGGCCTTAGGAAGAAATAGAATACATACCATGATATAGTCTCTTTCCTTTGGAAAGGCAAGAAGAACAGATTTAAATTAAGACTTGGTGTATAAAAGCTGAAAGCATAGAATTTGTATCCACATAATGAACTGATGTCTCCTCTAAAGACGTCAGATTGCTGTTCAGCTAAACTATCTAAAAATACCTCCTTGCAAACACACACACTCACTCACACACACACACACAAAATGAGTACAAAGAGGGTTCTTACTAAGCAGCTTGACTTGCACAAAATTACTTAATAAGTGATAGGGTTTTTTTTTAATGTACTTAGTAAAAATTTTTTAAATTGCCAGAAATTTTATCCATCTCTTGTGATCTTTTATGAACTGTTTTATAAACAGAAAAGTACAAAGAGATAATTCCTTATTAATATTCTTAACATGAAAATATAACAGTTCTGAAAAGCCATATGAGTGAAAAATATTATACTTCATCCAATACTGATAAAACATAAAAACAGCAAAAAATAAATTAAAAACCTTGCTTTTCCTATAATGTTTCTAGGCCTATTATCTATATAGAGAAATGTTCCCATATTAGTATCTTCCATTTTTTGCTTTTCTTAGAAAAATGTGAAATCCCAAAAGATTTTGTTTCCAGCGTTTGGAAAAGCATCTGTGGTGCCCAAGAAAAGTTCTTTAATGGACATCGAAAATAAATAAGATTTATCATAATATGGAAGTTATCAGCAGTCAAGTTAGTATCAGAGTACAGTACCATTGTGGATCAAAGCTTACTAGAAACCAGTTCAAATTAGCCGCTTTTCCCCCAAGACAGTTGAATGAGAAACAACATAGAGAAAGGATGGGAGAGGCAGATGACTTTTGCTAATCCCAACTCCTCATACTGTGAGATTTTGGTTTTACTATTCCAAAGAAACTCAGCTCCACTGCCAAAAAGGAAGGCAAAGAAGAACTGAACATTAACTTGAACCAAAATGCAATTGCTATGTGATCATACACATTCCTAGGCAAGGAAAAAACCAAAAACCAATGGTTCTGGATGATTATGCCTCTCCATCCCTTTTTACAGTTAAACATTTATAAAAGTACTCTATAAATCTTTAAGAATAACACATCATTTCTCCCACTAACTTCAATATTCTTTTTTATTAAGCATTATTTGTATACACATGTTCATGTTTTACAGGGTATCCAGATTTGTACTGGAACCAGCTCTATGTGGTAATAGCCAAATGTTAAATTTTCAAGGTGAGCATTTACACCTGGGAAATCCACAAATGCTACAAATCAAAATTTCATTTATTGTTTTGTTGATTGTCTATACTTAAGAAAGTAATGACGAAAATGTTAATAATTTAATTTAAATATGTGTTGTGGGTATGTTTTTCCCCCTGGAGAGTTGGTTGTTAAATATTTAACAGTACAATACAGAGAAGATTTCTTTTGAAAATCCCAACTATATTGTAAACTCATTAAGGATGAGGACTCTTAACTCATCATGGTATCCTTCTTATGGGTTGGCATATTGTAGATGTCTCAATAAATATTTGCTAAACAAAAACAGTATTGAGAAAATAGTGTGCAAAAAATAAAAATGCATAAAACACCTAGATTATTGCCATATCTTTAAAAAGTTATGAACACATCACTAAGTAGATCTGACTAAAAAAAATGCATCTATCCATATCCACAATTAATTACTGGAAAAAATGACAGCAAATCCTATTCACTAAAACAAAAGTCTGCATTATTTTCTAAAATATGTTACAATTGGAAGGTCCCATAACCCCTATAAAATGGTCAAAGGCAATTTAGCAGCCATTTAATAAAATAATAAACATCAACTTATGTTCTTTGTATGAATAATTTGTTAAATTTTACTTCACACTTTGCTTTTTACACAAATTTAAAAGCAATAAAATATTTTCCTTTTAATAAAGTTAAATAATAAATGAATACTTATTAAAAAAAGGTAGATTTTTAAAAAGTGATTTCCAGCACATTGCATTCAATTCAATTCACCAGTTTAATTCATGGCAAAGAATAATGGCTCCATACTATGGAAATTCCTTTATAAACTGGTCCCAGATTACCTTTTCAGTCTCAACATCATTTCCTAAACCTCATTCTTACCCTTCCAAGTAACTGTAATGAAACTCTATCTTGTTTCCATGTCTGACTTTCCCAATGACTGGAACATTCTCTCCTCATCTAGAGTTTTTGGAACCTTTAGTTTCCTTCAACTTAGCTAAAACTTGGATTACTGCAATAGAATCCTGGTGAGTTTCCCCGCAAGTCCACCCTCCACTTAGCTGTTAAACTGATCTTCGGAGAGCATAGGTCTGCCCAGGACTTGCAGGATCAAATATAAATCTATGTTTGATGACATTCAAAGCCCTTTATAACCTGGCTTCCCTTCTATATTTCCATTCTTCTTCCATCTTACCATGCTTCCCACCCCTCACAGACTCTGCACTCTAGTGACATAGGCACAAAACCAAACTTCTCTTAATTCTGGGTATTTTTGCATAGTGTTTATTCTCTTTATCTTCATCTTTCATCTTCTGATTTCATTGGCTTCCTTCAAGCAAGAAGTCTTTCCCAATCTTCTTTAACACTACGGCCTTCTCTCTATTGACTGTTTCCAATTTACCTTATATAACATCTGTACCTAGTTTATTTTCATGTTGTTTTCCCCCATAAGACTGTGAACTCAAAACCTTTTTTTGGCTTTCTTTGAATTCCTAGAACAAAGTATAATACCTAGAATATAATAAGTGCTTAATAAATGCTTGTTGGGAAAATAAAAAGGAGGGGGAGAGAATCTATTTGTATGAAGATATTTATAGCAGTTCTTTTTGTGGTGGTTAAGAACTGGAAAATGAGAACATACCTATCAATTTGGAAATGGCTAAACAAACTGTGGTATATGATTGTAATGGAATATTATGTTATCAGAAATGACAAACAGCATGATTTCAGAAAAACATAGAAAGATTTACATGAACTGATATATAGTGAAGTGAAGAGAATCGGGAGAATCTTTGTACATAGTAACAGCAATATTGTTCAACAAAGAACTGTAAGTGACTTAGCTCTTCTCAGTAATACAATGATTCAAAACAATCCTAAAGGCTTATTGATAAGGAATACTATGCAACTCCATATAAAGAAGTGATATTGATTGAACAAGGACTGAAGCATGATATTTTTCACTTTCCTTTTTTTTTGTCTTCTTGTACAAAATGATTAACATGGGCATGTTTTACATAATTGCACGTGTATAATCTATATCTGATTGCTTATCTCATGCAGGGGGAGAGAAAGGAGGCAAAGAACTGGGAATTCAAAACCTGAAATAAAAACGTCAAAAATAAATAAATAAGTGCTTGCTGAATTGGCAATTCAAATACCACTTTCTATGAGTCATTCCTGCAGCCCCTAGTTGTTAATGCAAAATTACCTAGCATTTGTTTTTTGTGTGTGTTGTGTCTGTATCTACATAGCTACACCTGTACATATCCTCAACCCTCTAGAATGTTTCCTTCACGACAGGTATTTGGTTTTTGTCTCTTCATAACTCACACATTTAATGTCTATTTCACTTATTTGTCACCAAGCATGTGCTAACTTGTGCTATGTTTTATTTTAACCTACCTATATCTACCACCTTCCCGACAAGAATATAAACTCTTTCAAGGGTAAAGAGACAATGCCTTTCCCCAAAGAAATAACATTCTATAGATGTATAGAGCATATGTTCATAGATAAACAACTATTTTTACAAAGTAAATACAAAGTCTTAGTGAAAGGGCTGACAATTAGGGACATTAGAAAAAGTAATGGCCATGTGAGTGAAGAGAAAGCAAAAGATGTAAGAGAAGTTGTAAAGAAAGAAACTTTAAGATCTGCCATAAGGAAATAGGATAATATTAAGGGGGGAGGGAGGGAGAGTGCGGGAGAGAATAATCAAAGATGCTTCTGTGTTTAAGAACCTGAGGAACTAGTAGAATTGGTATCACTATAAAGAGAAATGACCTGTTTTTGGAGAAGATGAACTTTATTTTGAGCATACTGAATTTAAAGAACCAGTAAGCATCCCTGAGTACTGTCCAATAAGCAGATAAAGATGTAGGAAAAGCACACGCAAAAGAGATTAAGCTTAGATTTGAGACTTACTTATACAGATGTACTAATTTGACTATGGGAGAGAATGAGATTCCCCAAGGAATACCCAGTAGAGGCAGAAGAGATTGCCCTTGACAACACACTCACTTAGGGAAAAAAACTGATGAACCATTGAAGAAGCCTGAGAAGGAACAGTCAGCTTAGTACGTGATCCTGTACAAGTGACTTAGCCTCTCTGGGACTCAATTCCTCACTTGTAAAATGAGCAGGTTGAACTAACTACCTGATTTCTAAGATTCTGTTCTACTCCAAAATCTAAGATTCTGAGATCTTGCATGTAAAAGCAGGAAAGAGATGTATTATGGAAAGCCAGGAGAGTAAAAACCAGGGGGAGGAAATTATTGTCTATCACATTTTTAAATCTCCAAGAAGGGAGACAGTCTTTGAAAACGTTCTCATAAATCTTTATTTTTTTTTCATAACATTTATTTTCTCCTCCTCCATATGCTCACAAGATAAAGTTCAAAGTCCTTAGCTAAGTATTTTCAGACCCACATACACAATGTAGCAAACTTCGAGTGGAACTTTGTCTCCTGCTATTCATTCCCTTATAAGAGTGTTGCCTCAAACCAAAGTATTTTCTGAGTAATTACAGCCCAAACACACTGAAGTCTCTGCTTTGGCTTTTTCCAGTCATCCTACCTAAAATATTCTCATCTCTCCTTTCCACTTTTCCTAAATCCTAGTGTCACCTTACTGATGATAGGATTGAGCATATAGAATATGTCTTCAGATTCAGAATCTTATTCAACAAAAAAAAACCTCAAAGAAATTAAGAGATTTGTGCATGGTCACACTGGAAGCACCAGAGTTGAGATTTGAGTCCAGCTCTTCATGATTCTATAAATGTCAACTATTGCTACAACGAGAGGCAGTGTGATCTATGGAATGAGCAAATCACTCACCCACACTGACCCTCAGTTTCATCATCTAGAGTATGGGGATAATAACCATTAAACTACTACCCTCCAAAAATTGCTGTGGAAAAACAAAAAGCATTTTGTAAACCACTAAGCATTAGAAAAGTAATCTATTATTCAAGGGCTGGCTGAAGCCCCACCTATTCCATTAAGCCTTCTCAATTTAACTTTTCTTCTCAGTGGTCACAGCCTCTCCTCAGTTCCTATTGTATTCATTGTCTATCTTACTTAAATGTCTCAGAATATTTGCCAACTTAAACTGTGTACTATTTTAACCCATCTATTCCATCTCCCCAATTAGAAAGTAAATCCTTTTGAGTGTAATACCTATCTCAGTAGCCTCAACATATCTATTCTGTATGATAGTACTTCAATAGTTATCATTTTAAATTAAACTCTCCCAATAAAAGTAAATAAGCAGAACACATATTAACAAATGAAAAAAAAATTGGTATACTAAAAAGGTAATTTAGAGATAGTTTATCTTGTTATTAGTTAGTACTGTTCCATCTTAGAATAAAATACCGTTACTTGAAAATAATTCATTGAATGTGTTCCCACTCACTAAGCAAGATGCTACTACAGAATCATACAAAGATGTTCAAGAAACATTATTCAATATTTTTTCATGTAACCTTCTAGTATTGAAGAATAAATTAATTACCTCTGGTTTGCTCATTTTTAAAGACAGAGAACTGCTCATATTGTTAATTTACTATGTATTCAGGTTCTTGATCCTAATTAAGATACCAATTCATTCTTTTCTAGACTAAACAACTTTTTCTAGTCTACTACTCATTTTGAGGGCTTCTCTTCACTGGAGAATCTCCAACTTCTCTCCACAGACAGCTACTTATCAGTGGTGGTAACTAAATACAATGAAATTCAGTAGGATAGGGATGTGTCAGAATTCCTGGAAATATGATCACATTGCAAAATAATACAAAACAAAACACAAAACCCTACTAGCATTAATTCAGCATTCCAGACTTTAATCAGTTGAGCATGGACCCTAGAGTAAAGGCTTCAGTAATACAACAGTATTACTTTGCACTTGACCCTATGGAAATGTATGTTGTATATGACATGGCATTTTTAAAAATTACTTAAATAACTTCAAAATATTCCTTCACATTCTAGAGTGTTAGCAATGTTGTTTTACATAGAACTTGAAAGTTCTTATTCAATTTCATCATCTAAGCACAATACATTGTACACATCAGGTACTTAATAACAACTAAGTTAAATTGTTAAATTTATTAATTGTTGAATTCATCTGAACTGAATTCAAATTACTGCCTATCAGATTTAAGTTCATTCTTAATGAATTCCACTGAGTATTACTTTCCTATGTTAATAGGATATCTCTAATCAATGAACTACTAGAAAGATAAAATCAGCCAGAACTCACAAGAAAAATTAATGTTTTCTTTGAAACTAAAAGGGCAATATTAGAATGAGCAAGTGATTGATAATAGCTAAAGTTAAAGTGAAAGAAGAGTTCAATATTCAGATGTTTTATTTCTTTTAAATCTCCCTCTTTGAATTCATCATGAAGAATAATTAACTAATTTATTGTGTGTCTCCCTATAAATTCCCAAGTGGGAGGTGATGTGTTAGGAGCAGTCAGCTGTTCAACTGACTAATGTTGGAGTGAGTCCATCATCCTATGGATGAAAGCATCAAAAGCTTCCCAAGGCCATTGCACTGGCAGGCATGTATTAAGATCTTTTAAGTATAAACAAGCATATACCTTGTTATACTTAAAAGATCTTAATGTTGTAGCTAGCTCACCCTTCCTCTCTTCTGAGCATCAAACCCTTCCATTCTCTAAGTTAGACCTTGCCATATTTCCTTTGCATGCTCACTGCCTTTTCATCAACCTCTCCCTTCTCCCCCCCCCAAAAAAAATAATAAATAAAACCAAAACACTCATCAAGTTTTAGAGAATTCATGGTGTCTACCTCTGGCCCATTTGACTTTGCTGACTTATTTTCCCATCATTATTTGATATTCAATAGTTTTTTTAGTCATATCTTCTTCATGACCCTGTTTGGGGTTTTCTTGGCAAAAAATATGAGTGGTTTGTCATTTCCTTCTCTAGCTCATTTTTACAGCTGGGAAAAATTGAGGCAAGCAGGGTTAAGTGACTTGATCAGTCACACAATCAGAAGTGTCTACGGCTAGATGTCAATTCAGAAAGACAAGCCTTTTTGATTCCAGGTTCCCTTTATACACTGTGTCACCTAGTTGCTAGTCATTAGTTGGTGATGAATTTCAAACAGTAATGTGTAGTCCTTCACCATACCCCAAGCTGATCACTTAATGATAATGTCACAGTGATGGTCTCTTAAAGTTTTCCTGAAGCCTCAATAAATTATTTCTGTTGTTTTGATTCTCTCATTTAAAGTGGGAGAAAATTAAGTCCTTCTGAAATGATTTGCATGGTACAAAATTTAATGGTTACTTCCTAGGACTTATTTCTACTAGTGCTTATGAATCAATTAAAATTTTTTTTCTGCTACCATATAACTGGTGATAAAGTCAAACTATGAGTATATAATTTTCTTTCTTAGGGAGTGGATTAGGGTTAAAAAGTACTAATTTTTGAGGTAATCATTTCCTTTTTTCCCCCAATCCTCAGAGCCTTTTAGGAATGCTATTGGTCTTTTAAAATTCTATTGTGTAACTTTTTATCCTATCAGATCAACATTAAAGTTATCTCATCACAAGTGACTTGGAGGATGCTTTTAAATATCCCTAATGGCTGCATTTTCAAAGTCAAGAGAAGGACACAAGTCATTGAGTAAACTGAGCAAAACAAATGTTTTGCTTCTTCCCTTAGGAAAGGATATTAAGGAAAATATGGCAAATGAAATGCTTGGATATTTGTTTTTGTCCTTCAATTCCAAACACTTAATAATGTTTTGCATATAGTATTTAATAAAATATTATACGTTTATTAAATACAATGTTTGTTGAAATAAAATTCAGTTAGAATAAAGAAGATTTTAAAAATATGGTTTCTGGAAGTTTTAACCAACCATATAGACACAAAATGGAGTAAGTAAACATTTGGGTTGTACTACACTTTCTCAAAATAATATGTATTTTCTATGTGCGATTAAAATTGATAAAAGTTATTAGATAAAAAAGAAAAATAAATATCATTATATGTGTTCATGCTCTTCATAACCCAGAGAAGGTGGCTGTTTTATTATGTTGGCTTCTAACTCCTTAATCAAACGTCAATGATTTCCTGAACAATTTTCTAAAAGATTACTACAATACAGTTAACATCATTTTGGTAAATTATGCTTCATATGCTAAAACAGCAACTGGGTTAATCAGGCTATTTCCCCTACTTTGTTTGTTGCTTCTGTTAGTGAAAAAGTGCTCCAAACTACAGCTAGTGGAAGAGCAAATGAAACCATTTTTCTTGGCTAAAAGGATTATAATTATGAGGGTATCTCATTTTATTCCATTTAAACAAACATTTATTACGTGCCTAATAATACTTAAGTTCTTGACCTAAAAAAGTCTGCACAACACTAAGGCAGGCATGAGCAGAGAACATATTCTAGATGTAAGTATTCTACCTGGCAGAGGGACAGATGTGAAAGATGGAAATTGTGGACAGGGAAGAGCTAATGCATGTGAGAACTAATTTTTTTTCTGCTGTCTAAATCTAGGAAAGTGTTCACAACTATCTGTAAAAAGAGAGAGAGCACAGTACAACACAAATGAGGGACCAATCTAAAGATTAAGAACTTCAGAAGGCCTAAATAATGTTTCTCAAACTGCTTTGATAAATAAGAATATCTTTAATATATTTGTTGCAAGCACTAGAACAAATATCAGTGTTATGATTTTATATTACAGTACTCTAAAGAATTAAGCCCATTAGTTTCAATTTCATCAAAATTTATTCAAGAGGCTACCAACATAGTCTCTGTTATTATCAATATATCAGGAAAGAAGAAATGTTGAAGGTTAATTAAGTTGCTTAACAAATGCCCTCCCTGAACAATGAGCTATTTGTATCTTCTTCAGAATAGTAAATGTTTCACATAATTTAATCATTTTAATATTTAGTCATTGCAAAAAAAAAAAAAAAACCTTATTATTGTGAAGGTGTAAATACCTTCAATCCCAACTCTGCTCTCATTAGTGATATAACCTTAGGAAAATCATTTAAATTCTCCAAGTCTGAATTTGCACTTTCCATTAAAAAGGGGTTTGTAATACTTGTCCTACCCTTCAACAAGGATTATGACGAGGAATAGCCTTAATGGGTGTGAATGCATATTTTACTCATCAAGTATCATAACATAAAACAAAATGAAAAAAAGAAAATGCACTCCTTTAAGATACTATATATTTTCCAGGCCCATAAAGTCTAGGAAAACCATTACTCCCACTTAACTCCTGACTTTTCAAGAAGAAAATGTATTGATTACTGAAAAAATCAGAAGAAAAATTACATTTTTTACAAACACTTCAAAAAGTAACACTATTCTGGCTGTACTCATTATTTTCATCTATAAAAATAGTGAGGATCAAAAGATTAAAATTCTCACAGGATTTTTACAGTCACATTTTATTACCCTGTCTTCCTAAGAGGCTTATGGTTATGGTCTGATATCATCAGACCATTAAGCACTTATTATGAAAGGTTAGATTCTGACAACTTTAGTAAAAATTAATGGATCCCTGATCTGATGACTTAAGTACCTCATTTCAATTTATAACTCTGATATATGAAAACATGAACAAAAAATGTTTACTAAGGAAGATTTATATAAATAGAGAATTTCTGATTCAAAACTAGGTTCCAATGAATAAAATCTACTCAATTTGAAATTTTCAGCAATACATGGAAATTGGCCAGTAGTTTAAGGGTTAATAATGTGTACTTGGAGCTTTTTAGATGTTTTGGGGCTTTTGTGGACATTTGTAAATCAATCTTAGCTTGTAAACTAATTAATATGCTTCCCTGATGGGCAATTAGGTAGATTACGCACAGCAAACCATTTCTTGAATTTCTTGAATTTGGCATTGAATACAATGCCAAAACAGGGTTAAGAAAAATTTAAGATGACCATTAGAAGGCTACAAAAGTCAGTATACTTTTCAAAAACAATATGCAAGAGAAGACTAGAAAATATGGACTTAGTCTTACTTGGAATCTTAAAATGAGCCCACATATAGGTGAGAAACACTTAGCTCTCACAGTGATACCAAATTTTTTTGTAAATATTTTTGCTGGCTTGTTGAAATTTTTATCCTAAAATTTTAATTGTAAATTATGCTACTGCACTATTTTCATTTTGCACTAAAGAGCATTTTCCATCATCCTACCTGTCCCATAATTTTAGTTTCTTCTAAGGTAGAAATTGCAGAGTGGTTTAACAGCTGGCACTGTTCAGTGTCATGGACAAGGCATTAAGTAGGAAGTGGTGCTACTGAGTGAATCATTATGGCAGTGCTTATATGATATGACTTAAAATTGGCAGTAAACAAACCGAAAACATGGTAATTTAAAATACTATAAATGTCAGGAACATCAGAGTCCACATAGCTAAGTTAATCATTAATATACAAATTTTTTTATTAAGACTAATTTTGACGGCATAGACTTAGTGAGAAAACATATTCCCTCCCTCTCTATTAGTAGGATGAGGCAGATTGGGGGATAGAGGTAGAATGAGGACTAGAATCAGGTATAATAAACATGTGTTATCATGTGGCCAGAAAATTGAATTCACTCTAAGCCCCAATATCTATACTTTTCTATAAGGTGAAAAATACCTAGAGTACAAAGTATTTGTCCTAGTATGTGTCAGAAGCAGAAACAGTGATCAGAATTTCTGAGTCCAGCGTCATGTAAAATTAGATATGAAAACTACATAAATATGCAACTATATATTAATGACTAAAAGCATAAAATCATCCCTTATTCAAGAAAAAATGTTTATCATGTTTGGTTAGTGTTACATTGAGTTGTAATTCCAGAATAGGAAAAGTTTCATCAAAGTAGTGGTTTATGAATTAAGATTGAGAGAATAGGAAAAAGGAAGGTCTGTTGACAATGAAATTAAAAATATACCTCATCATGAAAGAAAAGGCAGTTAAGAATAAATACTAAGTAGTTGGACTGAACAAAGGTTGTTGGTAATGGACTAGCAGGTAACAAGTATTCTTTTATATAGCAGGGTAAGGTGGTTAAAGGTCTCAGGGAAATATATCCAGAAGGTGGGATTTGATATTTTTGAAAATTGTAAGTTATAGGGGCAGCTAGGTGGTGCAGTGGAAAGAACTCCAGCCCTGAAATCAGGACCTGAGTTCAAAATGTGACCTCAGACACTTAACACTTACTGTGTGACGCTGGTCAAGTCACTTAACCCCAATTGCCTCAGCCAAAAAATAATAATAATAATAATAATAATAATAATAATAACAACAACAACTTATTTCAGGATTAGAATGGCATAGGTGAAACATCACCTGATAGAGGCAATTGAGGACCAATTTTTAAAAATCGCTGGATAACTAACAGGGTTTAGCACTACTTAGTTCCAAATCCACATCCTCCCTCCCCCCCATTCTCAGGCTTAAACTGTTCAACAGAAAAAAAAAAACAAAACAAGAAAAACAAAACTTTTAAAAAATTCTTTTCAAGAAATAACTATTGTGAACCTGCAAGAGGAACTACTAGAAAACTATATAAAGCAGAGGGAATAAAATGGAATATGTGATTACCAGAAAACCCAATGAGAGCAAGGCAACTAAGGTGAGGAAAACAGTCGCAAAGAGGGAATCAAATTGAATGTTCAGTTCCGTATTTTGGGTTATTTCTTCCTGTTTCAACTATAAAGCATTTGAAGATAAAACAATTCTCTTCCCTAATGACTATGAATGGAAGTCTTAAGTCTGTTAACAACCCAGAGGTCAGAAATGTATCAAATGCTAGCAGAAGAAAATGGAAAAAGGCACAAGTTGACTATATGTAAAATATATTACTGAATACTGAAGGATCTTACAGATAAATTAAGGCACCATTCTTTCCTCCAGGATTTCTCAATCTATAAATGGAAAATGCAGGGAGAATTTACTTATATTTCTAAGCAGGATTAAAAAAAAAAAGATTATGAAGCTATAGACAGAAACAATCTGTGGGACAATGGGAAACTGGAAGAATTATCAGGCATAAATACATCAGCCATAGCAAAGTGTTTGATAAAGTATTACCTGCTATTTTGGGGTGGAAAGAAGGGGAAAGAGGAGAAGAGGATGCAGATGTGAGCTAGAATAACTGATTCAAAAGATAATCATTAATGGTTCCACATCAATGTAGAAGGTTTCTAGTAATATCACAGGAAACTAAGTGTTCTTGGTCAGGAACTAGTTCACATTTTTATCAATGATTTGAAAGAAAGTGTAGATGGAATGGTCATCAAAGCTACAAATGACCCAAAGCCAGGAGAGGCAGATAATAGACAAGATGACAAAAGACTGTCACAATCCAGAAAACTAAACTGTACCCAACAAGATGGAATTTAATAGGGATAAATTTCAAGTCTTATACAGATTCAAGAAATAAATTTTCCAAGCACACAGGTGAGACATGTTTAGAAACCAAATTGTCTGAAAAAATTTGGGGGTTTTAGTAGATTTTTTTTAATCTAATAATTGAGTCAACACTGTGATATGACAATCAAAAAACTTAATGTGCACCTTAATAAGCACAGTTTTCAGGACAAGGAAATACGGTATTTTCTTTGTATATTCCATTGTGGCCAGATCATGTTATTAGTACTGTGTTCACTTCTGAGCATCATTTTTTGGATAGAAAATCCCTGTGCCAGCAAACATCAACAAGTAATAAGAATACTGTGTGATGAACCACAATTCTACATATTTCTAACTCCATCTAAAGTTGCTTTTCCTGCACGCCCCCTTCCCTCACCAGACAGTCCACCTGTCCTATCCTGTCCCTGACCTTTACTTTATTTTATCCTTCCTTTTGAGCAAAAGCATATAATTACTTCTGTGATCCCAGCCAAGCCTATATTTCTAGACCCCACCCAAAGGGTAAGACTGTAAAAGTCAATAAAATTGTATCATTTTAATACAAAGCTAAATTTTATGAGAAAATATAATAAATTACTTATGACATTGCTACTTTCCCTGAGTTACAAAGAATCAAGTCATGTCCCCACAGTACCTACCATTGGACCATCATCCAGCAAGTCATTTGACCTGTCTTTTCTTGCTCAATTTTTTTGATCTGTAAAATGAGAGGTTAGACCAGATGGTATCTAAGACCACTTGTACCTCTAAGTCTATGGTTTTTACAGAAGGCATCATTTGGTGGCAGTTCCGATTCAGGGAGAGGACCCAAGAACAGAAAAGGAAGCATCTGTTATTAGAATAACACTGCCAATCTCATTCTATTAAGTCGTGGCAACTGTCACAGCAGCATGTAAGAACAAGGAGAAGGTGAAAGTGAGAGAAGAGTATTTCCACATGATAAACAGGATCTCAGATCAAAATCACTTAAGCCAAATTTAAAAAGGAAGAACTGATCTTTTATGTGAGGTCCCCAAAATATGGTCAGCAGTCTATTTTGAGACTGACCTGCAGAGGTAAGAAAGCCTTTTACAATTGTAAATATAATTTTATTTTTCTTAAAAATATAATAACCATTCTTAGCTTGCAGGCTGTACCAAACATGGCCATGACTAGAGTTTGCCAACTCCATCTTTCCCACTCTTCCCATTTTCTGACAGTTGGTCAGAAAACTGAGTTTATACACTGCTTTAGATATTTATTACTTTTCTGGTCTTTTGTAAATCACTTAATCTCTCAGCTTTAGTTTCCTCATCTATAAAATAGTAATAATGATAGGACCTTCCTCACAGGGTAGTTATGAGGACCAAATAAGATAATATATTTAAAAAACTTACTGCAGATTAAAACAATTTTGAGATATCATTTTACACTTATCAGAATGACTGGAATGATAGAAGAGGAAAATAACAAATATTGGAGGAGATATAGAAAAATTGGGCCATTAATTCACTGTTAGGTGAAACTAACCTAATCTAACCATCTGGGAGAATAACTTGGAATTATGCCCAAAGCATTATAAACTGCCTTCACCTCAGTAATATCATTATTAGGCTTGTTTCCCAAGATGATTAGGGAAAGAGGAAAACCTATATGATCTAAAAGATTTGTACCAGCTTTCTTTGAGGGGGCAAAGAAATGGAAATTGCAGTAATGCCTGTCAATTGGGGAATGATTGAGACAGAATACTACTGTGCTATGAGAAATGATGGGTTTGAGGACATTAGTGAAATGAGAACCAGAGAATGTTGTGTATAATAACAGCAATATTCTTTGAAGAACAACTTTGAACAACCAAGTCATTTTGACTATTGTAAATATACAAATTTACTACAAAGGACGCATAAAGGACACAGAGAAAGAAGGAATAAATAGGAGTATGTAGAATATGGTTTTACATATTTACACACACACATATATATATTTATATTTGTGTCCATTGTTAGCCATCTCTAACGTGAGGGATGTTACACAATAACTTTATTATATATTTAAAAGGAAAAACAAGTTATACATAATAGACTTGCAGTTTCATAATCAACTTTTTTTTTCTATTTTACTTTATCAAAATGGTTTTGATGAGTAAACTGAGATCTTGAGAACGTAACCTGTCCATGATTAACACAGGTCAAAAGTGGTAGTGTCTGAATTTGAATCCAATTCTCAAACTTATACCCTTCCTAGTACTTAAAATTGTGTGAGAAAAATAATTTGGATTAAATCTTTTAAAATTCTGACAAAAAATGTCTATTAAAAAGGATATTGAAGAAGGCTGGAACATGATCTCTGGAAGACTTTTAATCATGAAACAAAATTGTTATGTGGCTTGAAATTGTCAAATCATGACCATGCCTAAATGATCCTTCTGAAGATATTATTCAATGAAAAACTCATCAGTATATATTCATAGAGTATAATGTTGAGCAAATCAAACATTAATGTTTATATTAATATTTATAATTCATAAAGTAAGACTTTGGAGGAGAGGGAAAAAGTCAAAATCAAAGATTTCATTAACATTTTTGTTCATCTTTCTCCCAACCAATCCTGTTTGATTATATTTATAGGAGTGTTGATTTTGAAATGATTGTTTACTAAAGAGATTTTAAATAAGATCGAGAAATGTCTTTCCTTTTCCTAAAAGACTTTTTATTGCCAAAAATATCTATAATAATGCAGGAATTCTTTGAAGTGAATATCTGAAAACAAACCCTATATGCTGAAAAGTTGAAAACAAATTTCTTGTTCTATACCAAGGGGAAAAGGATATAGAGCTTTCATCCAGAGTTTCTTGGAATGATTCCAAAAAGGAGACTAGTGAGGTGACCTTGTCCTTGAATAAAACAATGTAGTACATTGCATGGTTTCAAGATTCCTTTTTTGTCAGTACATTGGAAATCTTGCCCCAAGAGATTGGATTATATACATAGGAAATATCTATCCACAGATAGCTAGCTTTCCATTAGGCACAATAAAGTTTAGGCAAAGAAAAAGCCATGGAGCCATGGCAAAAAGTATAAAACCCAAAAGACAATATCTTATCACTTATAGTTCCAACCTAATTTTAGTTCAGGGAAAAAAAAAAGAAAAAAATATATATACTGTGTACGTAGACAGTACTAAATCAAGATTTTAACCCCAGATCCTTTTGGCTACCACCTGCATCATATTGAGCATTTACTATGCACTGAGCATGATCAAAGGTGATGGAAAGGAATATGAAAGAAGATGGGGTGTCTGATATTCTTATTAGCAGTGGAAGAGTCAAGATTATAAATGCTCAAATTAGAGAACATGTATATACTATACTATGTGACAATAGAAATTCAGAGGAAAAAAAGAGATTAGTATGGAAAGGAGCAGATAGCAAAAAAAGTAAAGTCTTGAGCTAAATTTTGAGGCGTGGGTAAGATTTAACTAGAAAAACAGAATTTAACAGTAGCTTTAGTTCTGGATGCAGAGATTGATCATGGAGTTTTTGTAAGACAAAAGAGAGTAATGAATTTGGAGATGGAATACTAGGGTATAAAACAGGGCTTTGTCATTTATTTCCTTCGTGACCCTGGGCAACCTCTCTGGGCCTGTTGAAAAATTAAGAGCTTTTGGGGAAGGTAGGTAGTGCAGTGAACAGAGCATTGATTCTGAAGCCAGAAGAACCTGAATTCAAATCCCGCCTCAGAAACTTGGCACAAACTAGCTGTGTGGCTCTAGGCAAGTCACTTAACCCTGACTGCATGAGGGAGGGAATAAAGAGATTGTATTAGATGATTTCAGAGATAGGTAGGATAGGACTAGAGATCATAGAGATGAGAAATGAACCAACGGATTTTAGACTGGATAAAGTAGTTGCAGAATAATGAAGTGAAATAATAAAAATATTTTAGGGTCATAAGTATGTAGCAAAATGCAGGATTTTCTAAAGATTCAGTAGCCAATGGGTAAACCAAACTTCCTTAAAGTTTTCTCTAATTCTCCCTGACAGGAACAGCCTTTACTTTTTTTTTTTTTTAATTTTACTTTTCTAATATATTTATTTGAGGTAATGTAATTTTAGTTTCTAGGTATTTAGATTATTCCTATTCTAGCTCCAAGCATAGCTGGAATCTTATTTGAACTTTGCATATTGCTAGTACCTAGTTAGCAGAATGTTCTGAATGCAGTAGACCCTCCATAAATGCTTTATAAATTGAATTCATAATGGCCCATTAAACTAAGTATTTTCTCTGGCCAATTAGAAATGTGCAACTGATGTAAATCTCAGATACAGAGATTTAGATCTGGGAAGCATGTGTTTGAAGTCATGAGAGATGACTGTAAATAACTGTAAAGTGAAATCAGCAAAAGGCCTATGACTTGAAAGATCTACAATCAGGGAATGAGGGTGATGAATATGAGTAAAAGAGGAAAGAGAATGAAGAATTCCTGAGATAAAAAAAGAACAAGGATATTCCTGGTTATGGAAATCAAAAAAGAAAAAAATATTAAGTGGTCATCAAGTGTTACACTACAAGGCTATGGCCATTGAATTTAGCAAGGATACTACTGGTAACTATAGTGAGAGAAGTTTCAGGATGATAAAAGGAAATAGAAGCCATTTACAGATGACTAAAATTAAAAGACAAAGATAGACACAAAGGTAGATGCAAAATAAAGATTACACATTCAGGGATCTTGTTAAGGAAAAGAGATAATACTATAACGAGAAAGGGTAAAGCCAAAATAGTATACATGTATGTGAATGTGTTTGCATGTTTTAAAGATGGTGGTGACAAATTGAAAAAATCCATGTATTTTTCCATTAGAATGGAGCTCCTTGAGTTCTGGGATGCCTCCTTTCTGTATTTTGCCTTTCTTTATATTCCTACACAGTACCCTTCATGTAGTTATTACATGAATAATATCACTATATTAATGATAATTTTTCTGATTAAATGAATATTTAATATCTAGCATATAAATGTGGCATACAGCAGGTGCTTAATAAGTGCTTTTCCATTTTTTTATTATTAATTCAAGCACAAATTAGCTCAAATATCACTCTGAAGGCCACCTGCGATTCTGTGTAGCAAATGCATTTGAAATGTCAATACAGGTTAAGTCAAGGGTTGCTAATTCAAAAAGAACTTTTTTTTTGAGGTCATACTCCAAAAGTTGAAATTAGCTAGCGCAAATAGCTAATACTCTGGTGATAAAAGTTCTCAGTGTTAATTAATCAGATTATATCTTCTTTTAATTGGATCAGATCTGGCCAAATGAGCAAGTTATTCTCTGCATTTAAATAAGTTATCTTCTAAGGAATATTATCTTTAAGATAGCTAGGACCCATTTTGTAGATATGAGACAGTACACTAGATAATTGAAGTAATTGTAGGATAATGAATAAAGGAGTTTCTAGAAATACAGTAGTTAAACTAAAAGAAACTTTCAGGTGGTAAGATTAACAAATTATCTTACTAACAGATACACAGAACTATACCCCAAATCATAATTTTAAACTCTTACTACTTGTTGCTCAAAAAAGCATCACGTACACATATTTTAAAAGTGTTTTCTTCCAAGTGAAATAACATTTCCCATAATAAAAGCTGGTGATCAACTTATGTAATATTCCCCAGAAACATTAGGAAAAGGTAAAAACAAGGCAAAATAAGAGATCATAAGAAACTGGATATTAGCCATCCTGGAAGTCAGGAAGATGAGAATTTAAGTTCAATCTCAGATGCATACTAGCTGAGAAAGTCTGACTTCTCAGTCATCTAGGTAATTCTATATTCCAGTCTCTATTCCAATGGAAAGGATTTTCTATTCAATTTAAAATGTTTTCTATTGTGATAATGGCATATTCTGAACAACCAAGTGGAAAATTCACAAAAGTATTGTCAAAAGAACCCAAATTCATTTCTGAAAGCTATCAACTGTGATATCATTTACCAGTTCAAAAATCAACCAATAATAAATCATAGCTTTGAAAGATACAAATTCTAAAATATATATAGTTTTTCCTTCCACATCACAACTTTCTCCTTCATGGTTTCAATATCATGGTCAACATAAGAAATTAAATAAGGATTTTTTAGAGTTTTGTGGAAGCTACAGATGACATCATGAAGTCCAACAGATATGACCAAATACTTAATTCATATTTTATAATAAGGTACTATATACACCTCACTAAAAAAAAAAAAAATAGGAAAGAAAAAATCCAGATTTCTATGATAACTGAAAGGAGGTCCAAAAAATTTTACATATATTTTCCAGATCATAGGGCACTGATGTGAAAAGGCTAACTATATTACAATTGAGAGAATGAGATTAAGATCAAAATAGATTTGGACCAGTTCTGTGCTTTCATTTCTTTGGGGAACTTCTGATGAAAAAATCCTCCACTGCCAATGAAGATCAACCAATGTTGTCTGTAGCTTAAAATTCTGGAGAGTTGTATGGAGCACTGAGTTTTGAAGTATTTGCTCAGGGTCACAAAACCACTTTATACAAGAGATAAACTTGAACTCATGTCTTTCTGATTGATTCCTAGACCATCTCTTTCTATTATGTCTTTTTGCTCTATATATGCCTAGAATAATTCTCCAAATTTTAAATTCTTGCTTGTAGAGCAAATCAATTAAAATGTTCTACATTATGAGAAAAGGCAACACAAGAGAGGCAACAGTGTCCATTTTTTAAAATAATAAAGTTGGCAAAGAACTTAACTCACAAGCATCACACTACTGCCTTACATGTCAAAGGTGATGTTCTGTTAGCACAGTTCTAAAAGGGGAGACCCTACTTTGATGCATATAACATTTCCTTGAAGTAACTCAATACTTATACCACTACTTAAAAATGCCTTTATCAAATGACCCCTAAATTTAAAAGCAAACAAACAAACAAACAAAAGGCTATTTAGCAAAAAAGTTTAAAGAGTGAAATCTCTACTGCCAATTGAATATAGAGGCATTTATACTACTAACTTTTTAAAGCTTTTAATTTACGCAATGGTAATGCATTTAATAATTAAAATACTTCAAAAATTCTATCAAAGTACCAAACTGAATAAAGTAGGTATTCATTTCTTTGTTTTGTCCCTACAAATAAGATAGTTTAAAATGCTTATAATTAATGTGTACTGGATACTAAAAAACAAAACCGTTAGAGATGCTTGATAAGAAATCTATTTTTACTTTCTTTTTTTCTCAAACCTAATAATGTAATTTTAATAAATAAAAAAATTAAATCATTTTTTCCCAAGAAGAAATTATAAAAAGAAAAAAAAAAAAAACACCATCAGTTAACTTTTGTTTTACTGACAAGGAACTCAGCCTTTTGATTGAAACTATATGCTTTTAGAGTTTTTCTTCCTTTCAATGAATTTATCAAATCTTAGCCATGAATCTCCCCATATTTAGGAACTTTTTTATTCAGGAAGTTTCTTAGTACTATATATCCTTCCACGACTTCCATGCTACAATTCTAAAATATAGTTCACATATTGAATTGACATCCATACTCTTGTGAGAAAAGAGCTTTTTTTAAGCCTTTAAGCATCATAAGAATGTGAACTACAACAATAATTACAATAAGATCCCAAATTTAAGAATAAATGAATTTCAAGAAAATCAGACACTATCAACTAAACTTCTTAGAAGCAATTTCAATGTACTTCAAATTACGTGCTATAAATCAGGCAAATTGGAAAGGTGTAATGAACTTTGGACATGCTTTTATACAAGTAGCAAAATGAAGCTAATCTTCTTGACACTTGCGGCCAAGACTTGGTGTTGGACTTATGAATGTGTTTCTCACAAACAACACTAACTGCCTCCTGGGATTACAATATGATAGAGGTGTAAATGACTCATGGGACCAATTAGAAAACACCAGTACTTCTGGCATTTTCCCCTAGTATTCCCCTCCCCCCCACATACATTTTTATTATATATTAAATCATCATATATGTCTCATTAATATATGCACTTCCAAATTAATAGCCAAAGCCTCTTCACTAAAAGTTACATCTTAGTTCCACAATATGAAAGCTTATTTTCAGCAACATATCTCATGGTATGAACTTTACTTATGGACTATAAAACATTTTTTCCATTAAGTTAAACCAATTGTTATCTTCCTCAGTTTTGATTAGTACAATTAACTTATGCTTTTCAATAAAGATTTTTAAATGTAAAAATCTTAACTAAAATAAGCATAAAAATGTAATTAATAAATAATAATAAAAAACTGGATAAACAAGTCAGACAAACTTCCCCACCCCACCAAAACCCCATTAAGCCCTCCAAAATCCTTTCCCCTGAAGAGAAGCAGCTTCCATTTAAAAGCAGTTTGCTATGACATCCTACCGATAGCACAAGCAGCATTTTGCAATACTTACTGAATGTTTCTCCTGCTGGCCCATAACTCCATGGTTAGCTGGTATTGCTAGTGGTTTCATAATGAAGAAACATATGCTGAACTGACTTTACACATCATGTACCAATCTCTCATGGATGGCAAGTCACCCTCTATAGCATTAAATTAAAAAAGGGGGAAAAAAATAGGAGAGGGAAACCAAGCTGCAGCATAAAGTGTCACTATTGGTGAGCTTAAAAAAATTCTCACACTTGTAGTACCGAAAAGCCATCCAAACGATGGTGTTCGTCTCCATTTTTATAACCCTGAAACTCTAAGCATCTTAGGTTGTCACAAGCCTGGTGAAACCTTGCACAACTAACAGTCTTCCAAGAAAACAAGACCATTTTTGAGATTGAGGAACAAGAGGAAAAAGAAAAGGAAGGAAAAAAAAAAAAAAAAGCTAAAATGGCTGACTGCACACAGACTCCCTTTAAAAAGGCTTAATACAGTATTATATTAGTCAGGATGGTGTAGGAACCAGCCTCTAGCATTCAGTCAAGCATTGTTAATACTCTTGTTTCATTTGCAATCACACACAGACCCCCTCCAACCAAGAAGAAGAGGGGAAGGAGGTGAGAGAGAGAGAGAGAGAGAGAGAGAGAGAGAGAGAGAGAAAATCAGGGCAGAGCGTGTGAACAGGGACCGACCTCCTCCCTGGCTGCTAATGATGCTGACAGTGGTGACCAGTGATCTCTGTTCCACTCAACTAACCAAGTTTGCACAATTAATCTTAGCAGCATGACATTGATGGACATTTAATTTAATGATGTCTGTCCTTCACTCTCAATGCAAGCACGTCTACTACCAAGAGAGTCACTAACAGAAACACGACACATGCACACACAAAATCTCAAGAATCATGAGTCTGGATGCAATACACCGATATAATTACATTATTGTGCTTACTTTGGAGGACCATGGCTGCAGGCAGTTGGCATAGCAACGCACAAGGAAAGCCATTTCCTGGGTAGAGAGAAAGCTTCCTTTTCTAAATAAAAAAATTCCTCTTAGGAAACAAACGGCATTGCTGCTTCCTGCAGAAAGCAAGACACTGTAGTCTCTCTCTTAACCTGCACAGGCTCACACTCAATGCAGTTCTAGTGATGTAAGTGGATTTCTCTCTCACCCTCCCTCTCCCCATATACACTGAAATATTCAGCTCAAATGGTAGACATTCCTTGAGGCTCGCCCACCCGGCCACCGCCCCCCACCCACCCACCCAACATGCACACTTAACCATTTCACTCATTAAGGTAGAGATGGACAATTTAGATAAAGTAACAAGCTCTTGCCTGTATTATATCAGCTTCTGGAGGTTAAGCAAGTCCCAGAGGGATGGAATCCATTGATTGCTGACTCCAAATAATATCACTGGAGACAGGGTGGGAATAAGGAGCAGGGACTTACTTGAACAGCTTTGAACTAAAATATGATTTTTCCCTCACCAAGGTGAAAGATAAAGAAATGGATTTGACAACATCTCTCCCCCTCCCCACCCTCCAAATACCTTGCAGTACCACAGAAAACAAATATCAACTAGGTATTTAGAAAATGCACATTTGACAAGCTTTGCATGATTTTGGGAGACATGCGCCTCCTCAAAAAGCAAAAAAGGAGGGGGAGAAGGGAGAGAGAAACTCGTTTTTCACAATCATCAATTAATACACTATTCAATATACATTAGCGAGAACAGGATAAAACATATACTACCCTATTTAAAAAAAAAAAAAAAAAACCTGAATGATTTCTACATAAAAAGCAGTTAATCCCATCTGGATAAATATAGAACATAATACATTTAAAGTAAAAAAAAAATGTTTTTCTTTTTTTTTTTTTTAATTTCACATTCTGATTATTCTCCCTATGGAGGGGAAACAAGACATAATACAAAATAGAGGATAATCCAGAGAAAGCTTATAAGTAGCTTTTAAATGATCAGGTTCTACATAGCCTCTGAACTTTGCAATTCCCTAGAAAGAATTCCTTTGGCATTATGAAGCAAGTTCTAATCTAAGCTTTTCCATTTATTGCCTGTGTGACCTTGGACAAAATTTAATCTCTGAGACCTTTATACATCTATAAAATAAGGAATTGAACCAAATGATCTCTAAGGATCCATCTGGCTAAGAATCTATGATGCTATGAACTCAAATTTGTTTTTTTTCTTCATCCTACTTACAAACACAGTACCTTGGTCAGACCTCCCCTAAAAAACCAAGTAATGAAGCAGCTAGTTGGTGTAATGGATAGAGCACCAGCCCTGAAGTGAGGAGGACCCGAGTTCAAATCTGAACTCAATCACTTAATATGTCCTGGCTGTGTGACTTTGGGCAAGTCACTTAACTCCAACTGCCTTAGCAAAAAAAAAAAAAAAAAAGCCAAGTAGTATACTTGTATGACAACTTTTAATGTTGTGATTACAGAATATAAAAAAGCATACACCAAAATCCTTGTCCTCAAAAAGTTTCCAGTCTTGTAGAAGGAAGGAGGAACAGAACAAATCAAATTAATAAAATTGAATTCAACTTTTGCTGCCCTATATAGTCAAATTTTCCTGACTGGTCTGATAGCTGGTTTCCAGGTCCCAATCTCCAGTAGGATGGGTTACTATTAATTTCCAGCTTAGTTGACCTGATATAATTGGTATTCAGACCTGGCTATAAACTATTTCCTGATACTTAAGGCTAATAATCTGTTCCTTTCTATCTTAATCAGGAAAGTGTAATGGTTCAAATCCTGACACATGATACAGTTTCAAAGTCACCTACCTTGGGTTTGCCACTGATAGTCCACAAAATAATGTCCCAATAAATATCTGAGACCCAATAGTAACCAAATAGTACTATCATTTAACTAATAAATGTTAATATTTTAAGAAAGATATGTGCTAATAATTTTTGACACAAGAGAAACCAAGGCACTCCATGGGATCTCCTTGATTAGGGCAAAAATGTATCCTCTTCCAAACAGCTCTAAATATCCTGATAAATTTTGACAAGAACAACCCCCCCCACCGAAAAAAATTGCTGACTATATAATTCAGTCATGTCACATTGCTATTTGTTCCAAATATTTAAGAACACAACATATTCTTTTAGTGATATCCCCAGCTATATAATAGTCCTGTTACAGACATATTTACTCTCATAATGCTAGTTCTCCACTTAAAGTCAGCAATTTTACTTACTATGAAATTTAAAGAAATGCCTATTCTCCTCAATAATTAATTATATTTAGTACTTAGAGAGTGATTCATTTATAGATTTCAAAGTATTTCACAAATATTTAATTAAGCCTTCTCAAAACCCCCAGGGAAGCAATGAATTATTATATCTATCTTTCATGAAGAAAATAATGTATATTTTTTAAAAAAAAAAGCAAACTGTATAAGAAAATAAAGGACAGGGATTAAACCTGTAGCTTCATTAGTATCAGGAGCTCCCAAGTTAGGATACTTCTATAACAAAAAAGATCAATACTTTCTCTGTGATTTATTGTCTTAAATATGGGTTCCTAACTTAGGATCCATTAACTTAAAAATATATAATCTACAATATTGAAATATTTATATTACTATATTATAAAATTAAATATATTTAATATATTTTATGACATATTACAAAGGAAACCATATTGAAATATAATAATCAAATATATACATATATAATCAAATTTATACATGCAATAATTAAATATATGTTTATATATTTGATTATCAGAATTTCAACATACTGTCTCCTTTGTAATACTTCCATAAATTTTATTTTTATGTGTATAAAATATTATTCTGAGAATGGGTCCATAGGCTCTACCAGATTGCCAGAGTTGATGACACAATAAAGGTTAAGAACCCTTGTATTAGAAAATTACTTCTAGAGAAACAAGGTCCAAGGTCACATAATAATTATGAGTCAAAGGTAAAACCTGAACTTAGATGTTCTGGTTCTATCCACTAAGTCACAAGTCCTCTCGGTATAAAATAATACAAGGTGTCACTATCTAAAATAAGGATAGGGATTGGAGTCAACTGAGAAAATTCTTTCTACTATTGTAGTTTTTGAACTTTCTCAGAGAGGTCCCCATGATACTGAACTGTTAATTGATTTGTCCAGTGAGTTATACAGTCCATAAGAATATTGGCTTTATGATATTAATTCCTTCCTAAACTTCTCTGTAGATTACTTTTTTCCCCCCAATCTAATAGGAAAATTAGTAATCAGTCTGATAACTAGTATGCACAGTCAGACTTTTCAAAAATTAGAACACTAGCTTACTTTTCAGCGTATAGAACTATGATTAATGTTCAATTAGTACAGGAGATACAATCCACAAATTGGATGAGGTAAATTCAAAATTTTTTGTTTCTCTGTACAAAGCCAATCAACTTATGGGCTAGAGTTGTTTTACAAATTCTTTATACTTTGGGAAAATTAACCCTCCACTTTGATGAGGTTTAGACTATCTTCTTCAATTCTTAACCTGGCAATTACAACAATAATAGAAGAATAACATACATTTATATAGTTCAATGAGGTTTAAAAAAAATAAAACTTTTTTTACTCATGATAGCACCTTAAGTAAAAAGGTATCTGTATTTAGTTCCTATTTGATATGAGAAAATAAAGATGCAAAGTTTAGATGACTTGCTCACAGTGGTCAAGCTGGTGTATCCCAGCATCTAGAATCAAACTCAGATCTCTCAACTTCAAAACTACATGTTTTGCCTTTCCAGACAGCCTCTTTTATGAGGGACAGCTAGATGGTACAATGAATAGAGCACTGATGCTAGAGTCAGGAGGAACTAAGTTTCCCAGCCTCACACACAACACTTCCTAGCTATGTGATGCTAGGCAAGTCAATTAACCCCAACTGCCTGCAAAAATAAAAAACATTACAGTTTGTTTTAGCCTCAGCTCATGGCCTATCAACACCCAAAAGCCACTATTTTCTAAACAGAGATGCCAAATGTGTACTAGTGTAAAGAACCAGACTAAAATATATTTGGAAAATATTTAACAAAATTACTCAAAATATAATACAACAACAAAAAAGGTAATTTATACTTTTATAAGTCAATAAGAGGTGTATAGAAATCATTTCTATTTGAGTTTGACACCACTGGACTAAAATATATGAACAAGTAGGTACATAGATTTTACCTCTGATTTGGAGATACAAAGGAGGGGAGGGGGAAGAGGGAAGGAAACTTTAAGATGTAAAGCCTTACGACTAGCAAGTGGAAATAATAAACAATATAAACAAGAGTCCCTGTAAGTTTAAAAACAAAATGAAAACTGGAAATTCTCATAGCATAATTCCTTATAGTGAAGAAAGGCTCTCATTTTATCTATGGCAAAGATCCTTTGACTGCCTCAGAAAATCAGTGACTCAGAAAATCAGATAAGCCCATTACCATGAATTTGCTCTGTGAACTTAGAAAAGTTACTGAATTTCTCAGTCTCAAAGTCCAGATGGTGAAATTCTGGTATTATACTAGATAAAGAGAAGCCATGGTGGAAAGAGAGCTGTCCTCAGAGTCAGGAAAACCTAGACTTAATCCTGGTCTCTCAAAAAATGACTTGTGTAACCCTGGGCAATTCACTCACCATCTTGTTGGACAAGTTAATGCTAAGTCACTGAAAAATCACCCACCTGCACTGGCAGAGAGCATTATCTGAACTCTGGAGTTATCAACTATCAATACATTGATGAAATTGCAGTTCTAGTCTCTATCCCAAGAGATCTTAATCTAGGATCCATATTCCAGTTATAGATTTCAGAGAGTCTAGTCAGTCAGGGTTAATGAATATTTTTTAGTTGTTGTTCAGCTGTATCTAACTCTTTGTGACCCCATTTGGTGTTTTCTTGGCAAAGATACAGGAGTGATTTGTCATTTCCTTTTCCAGCTCATTTTATAAATGAAGAAACCAAAGCAAACAGTGTTAAGTGACACAACTACTAAATATCAGAGGCCAGATTTCAACTTCGGAATCTGTGTCTTCTTGACACCAGATCTGGCACTCTATCTGCTACACCATGGCAAGCTATCCTGAATAAGCATCTATTAATCATGTACTGTTTGACAAGTACCAGGTTATGCAAAAGACAGCCCCTCACCTCAAAGTTTATAATTTAAAGTTCTTAGGTTTGGTGGGGGGAAAAAAAATTCCATCTTGACATACACTAGATTCTAAGTAAAATCATGAATTTCTTTAAATTGTGTAGTTACCAAACCATTGTAATATAATAGTACTTGTAATATTCTGACCAAGAGAAAAAAAAAAAAAACAGATGTTTTTATACCATATTAGTGCAGCTATAAATTTCTAAAAATATTGCTTACAAGCATCATTACTTCAAAATTGCTGTAGTTATAAAATCCACCACTGCATTTTAGGTAATCTTAGTCTCTTTGTCTACATACTTGATTTCAACATAACTGGTTTCATCATCATATCTTTTATTTTATTCATTTAAAAACATTATTCACAAAAAGATCCTGGAGCATCCACAAAGGGATCCATGACACAAAAGAGATTTAAAAAAAACAAAACACCCTCTATTTTTCTACCATGCTAGATTCACTAATCTTTAGGTCTAGAATGCTATGCTTCCATCACCTGCAAATGTTTGTTAACACATCTTTAAACACATAGTGACATAACAGTTACTTTTTCAAACACTGTATTTTCTGCTGATTCTCTCTTAATTTTCTCTTCACTAAATCTTCCCTCAATATAGAACTTGTCAAAATAAATATAAAGACAATTAAGCAATATTTTCATAGCATTTATATATTTAAGTCTCTTGATACATTTGACCATGTGTATATATTTTCTTTTTTATATGTTTTTAAAATAAACTTTGACAAGGGAGCTATGTTATAGTGGAAGAGAGACAGACATCTCAGATTTAAAGGTCAAAGCCCAAAGTTCAAATCCTTCTATTTCTCTGAGTTTGCACAAATATTTTTTACTTCTCTGAGCCTTAGGTCCATAACGTGTAAAAAGGAGATAATTAAATCTGGACTGTCTTTCTAACAGAATTGTGGTGAGGATCCAATGAGATAATGTATGTAAATAAAGCATTTGGTAAATAATAAAGCACTACATAAATCCTTGCAATCACAACCTCCTTTGGAGGGAAAGGTGGCAGGAAGCCTGCTGGAGCACTATTAAATAAGCATGCCTAATTTAATAAATCTACTGGGAGTAGAGCTCCCTTTAATAAATCACCACAAGCACCAAAGGCATTTGTGGAAAATCCTGAGTTTTGGGTCAGTGGTACAACAGTGAGCATGGCAGCAGAGCATCATCTCAATTACTGACTTCTCACAGGTAAACCAAGGCTATGTGATGAAAAAGCTACTTTCTAAGAGCTCATCCAGCCAAGAAACAGAAGAGATGTCTCCTTGTACCATGTTTTGTCTCTATTCAAAGAATTAAGGAATCACCCATGCCCAGAAAGCAGAAAAGTAGGGAAATGGTAACTCATAAGTCCAAAATGACAAAAAGGGGAAACTATTTGCTAATATTCACATAAATCCATTAGAAAGAATTGCTGATATTTCTGAGTCTCTTAATGAGATTGTATGTAATAAACCATGACCTGTACATTAAAAGTAATATTAACATAATACTATACAAAGCATAAATACATCACCTGAACCAAAATGATTATTTCTTCCCACCATCATCAAACTGTAGGACTGTCTAACTATCTATAATCTGTGCTACTTTATTAAATCATTAAACAGGACACAAAACAATATCTAAAGGGGTCCTTATAGGTCAGTGAAAATGAACCTAGCATATGGATTTTATTTTAACTAAAAAGAATTTATTTATAAAACAAGCATCTGACTTCCTCATTCAGCAGGACTTATAAAAACCACATTCCATTTCCTAAGCATTTAGCCTAGGAAGTGGTCAAGCTAAATCTTGCCATGCACAAAATGACAGAGTAAGCACTCAGTGTTGATGACGAAATACAGATTACTTCACTTCTTCCTCTAGAGGCAATGACCTCATTACCTAGCTTTCTACTATTACACATCAACTTCCTAAAGCACTTACTATCTTATCTATTCTAGACACACTTAACTTTTGTGTTACATTGTATTTTTATTTATCATATGTGTAGTTATCCAATATTTTGGACATCTATTTTGCCTCCCCAGTTAAATTAGGAACCATTTCAAAAGGCTGGGGACCATAGATTACAAAATTTCAATCCTACATAAGTATTTCACAATTTTGTTTAAAAAAAAGAAAAAAAATTGAAGTTTACATACACACAATGCCAAAATTTCCCACATACACCTTCAAACAAATCTTGATTAAAATCTTACTAATGTGCATTCTATATTTTCCTGCTCCAAATAAAGTAGTGCACAGGCCTACTCGTTGGAGAATAAAATATAATAAAATAGAAATCTCAACTCATGTTTTATTTATCACTTCTCTATCAAGGAGAATGATCTCCCAAACTGGAAGGAATAGAGTAGATATTCTTAATAGGAGACTAGAGTTCAAGATCATAAGTAGATAATAAGGAAATAAATACAGTTACTGTGAATAAGTTCAGATTTCCATGACTAAATCAACTATATCCAAGGTTCTGAAAGAACTTACAGATGTGATCACAGGGTAATGATGGAGAAGGGGAAAGATGCCAGAATGGAAGTCACAGACTCAGAGGGATTTAGAGTTGAAATAAACTTTGGAAAACATCTAGATTAGACAACCAGAGCTTTCACTGCTGGTCAATAAAACTTAAGTAATTCTAAGATAGAAAGAAATACCCTATATACAACAAAATATTTAGAGTAGCACTTTTTTAGTGAGAGATGATTTTTTTTTAGAATATCATAATAAACAATGACTATGAAAAATACATTTGTATAGAAAGCACAATAAGGAACAGAAAAAAATATATAAAATTATTTCAACAAAGTAAATGGAAAGGAAAAACAACAATAACAACATTTAAAGCAAAACAAAAACAAACTCTTAATACTATATAATTATAATCACCAAGACAGATCTTGTAGAGAAAATAAGAAAATGTACCATCCTCTCTTCCTTGCAGAAGTAGGAGACTACAGGTGTAGAACGTTATATATGGTGGCTAATGTTTCCAGTTAGTTTATTAATCACTTATTATAATATGCCAGGCCAATATAAAAACAAGTAAAAGAAAAAGTCAGTCCCTCTCTACTGCCATTGATGAGCTTAAATGGCAAAAAGGAACTGAAGGGGCGTTGGGAAGAGAAGGGCACTGAGGCTGAACTGGTAAAAGTCTTGAACAATTAGGAGCGGAAAAGTGAACATGGCTGGCCAAGCATTAGCCAGTCTAGAGTACTGTGCCCAAATTCATGTACCACCTTAAGATGGCCATTGACAAATTAGAGAATAACACAGTGGTTTATAAAACTACAACAAAGGAAGAATGAATGCTTACAGAAATTAATAATAGAAGAGTTCCAGGGAATTCAAGTGATAATTGTCCAGATGTTGTTAAAATATTTTAAACTCTCTGCCAACTTTAAGTAATTAATTCAATTTTTTCTCATGAATTTGTAAGTCACTTTTAAAACTATCAGCTATTGTAGTAGGATATAAAAATGATTGTATTGTGACTATTGAAAGATGAACACTACTATGTTTTTATCTGGTGGTTTTATTGGTGCTACTTTTTAGTTTTTTAGTGTTTTGGGTGTTCTGTGTTTTGTGTTTTTTTTTTATTATTTTTTAAATCTTCTCTCTCATTTTTAACTGTCACTAGTTGATGCTAACTAGAAAATCCCTCCTCATTCTAATATGATGGCTGGCAGCCATGGCGTATTATTGTCACAGCTCTTTTGGCTGCTTAGAAATCTTTCCTCCTAGGAAGATTTTCAGAAGTATGACCTCTAAATAAGTAGAATTTTTTTCTTTTCTTTTTTTTTTTTTTTTGCGTCCTCTTCAGTTTACATACAATGGCAATTTGATTATTTATAGGAATAGCACTTCATATAAATGTCTAAAGTTAAAGAATCATATTAACATGATCACATGCAAACTCCCCATAATGACATTTTCTTTTTCAAGCTTTCAAAATCTGAATATGGTCATATTTGTGATATGTCATGGACTTGTGAAATTTTTTAAAAGATCTAAAACATATTTAATATTTATAATAAAAAACATCTTCAAAGATAACCACACTCTTTCATCTAAAAAATTATGGAAAAGATAAATTTGATAACGAGATTTTTCCACTTCTATTTAAGACTAAGTTAGCCATTCTGATTTATGTTAAGTATGCTTCCTTCAATATTTCTACTTCAAGGATCTGTAAATTTTTATAAGGGGTATATCTTCCAGTTAGGAACAAAATTTAACATTTTAGAAATATTTCCCAAAGCTGCTAAATCTTAGTGCTTCCCTGTGAGATCATCTAATTTATTCTATTTATATATTGTGTGCATTAAATTTGTTTACACGCTGTCTCCTTTGTTAGATTGGTAGGTCCTTGAGAGAAGGAGCTGTTTTATTTCGTTACTATTTGGGGGGGCCATTGCTTGTCTTCCCAGCATTTTGCTCAGTATCTAGTATACAGAAGATACTTAACCAATGCTTGTTGACTATTTCAAATCTCTAATGAGTCTCTCTACCCTTAGCTGGGCCTAACCTTAAACAACAAAGATCCCCATCAAAAAGTCCATTTCCAAGCTCTTCAAGAATTTAGGGTCTACTATAGATAGCCTTGAAGTACTCAGAGTCACCTCAAAGTAAAAATCTAACATCAGTATAGGGCTTTAGGTGAGTTAAAGATAACTTAACTTTACAAAAAATGTTAAAACTCACATTTTAAAGTGACTATCATAATTTTTTGATTCTCCTATTTATAGTTGTACTAATTAATCTACTTTAATACATGTCAATTATTTTCATAGAAACCAATTCTTATCCTGTAGATGGATCTTTCAAATCAAGAATTATGATCTTTTTTTAATAGATGTTGTAGAAATGGCTAACTTGTGGCCTTTTAAACACATCTCTTTTAACAAGGATAACAGAAATTGATCAGGCAAAGCATTATCTGCCACACAATTTAATTTTTAAAAAGAACCAATGAAAGTATCTACTGTCTATTAGACACTGGAAAAGACACTTCTCTGCTAGAACCACTTATACCACTCACTGTCACCTGATCGTAGGAAGCCACATTAAGTTCAATTCATCCCAGAAACTATTAGGCAGAAATATACTTACACTTTTACAAGGATTACAAATACAAGAAGATTAAAGATTTTTTACACTATCAGTCATTCAATAAAAATGTTTATTATTCTATATGATCTTCCAAAACCACACTGAAGAGACAAAGGGAAGGAGAGAAGGGAAAAGGGAAAAGAAATAAGGAAGAGAGGGAAGAAACATTCATTAAGCACATAATAAGTGCTTTATAAATATCTCATTTGAAGTTACTTGCACAGTAACTGTCTATAGTCAAATTTGAATTCTTATTTTCCTTTCTCAAGATCTATTACTTTATTCACTGAGCCGTCTAGCAGCCATTTTAATAATGACTATTATATTCAGTATCAAAAGTGGAAAAAATCATCACAAGTATTTTACCACTAACAGATGCATCATGACATAATAATGCATGGCCTGGCACACTGGAATAAGAAGATGTAAATTCAAGTCCCAATTCTTTATGATACTAAACACCTAAGTAATCATAAACAAATTCATAACCTCTTTAAATCTCAGTTTCCTTTTCTACAAAATGGTGGAGGTCGGGGGGGAGTGGGGAGATAATAAATTTATATATTTAAGTATACTTAGAGATCATCCAGTCCAATAACTTTATTTTCTAGAGGAGTAAATTGAAGCCCAAAGAGAAGAAGCAATTGGTGGAATCAGTACTTTCTCCATTACACCATTATTTTCAATAAGCAGACATACAATAGCTAGCCTCTCAAAGCTGATAAAAGAAAAATGTCTTATAAACTTTTAAGTGTTATATAAATAGAAATTATTGGTGCTATTAATGGAAAGAATGGGAAAGAAATTAAAATACATTCAAGGACTGATTTCCTAAAAAGAGTAAAGTTGGAAAGCACCTAATCTCTGAGAGATTTCATTTTTTTAATATGTAAAATGAGTATAATTTCTCTCAGGGTTGTTGCAGAAAAGGGGATTATAAATGTAAAATTGCTTTCAAAACTACAAAACACGATGTAAATATATAATGATATTATTACTACTAAGTTACTTGAAGAAAGATGCCAAGTACTTAGCATAACTAATCACATACCTGTCTGTCTCCGTTTCCTTATTTGTAAAATGGAATAACAATAGTACCTACCTACCAGAGTTGCTGTGAAAATGAAGTGAAATATTTGTGAAGCACTTTGCAAACAAGTCTTAAAGTCCTTTATAAATGCAAGCTATTATTATTACCTCAACTTTTCTTTTTGAAGATGATGTATTCCTTCTGCCTCTTTAAAATCTTGTTGCATAATATGTATTGTATCTAGGATATACTGCAACATATCTAACATATATAGGACTGCTTGCCATCTTGGGGAAGGGGTGGAGGGAAGGAGGGGGA
Organism: Antechinus flavipes; assembly: GCF_016432865.1. Taxonomy (NCBI): domain Eukaryota; kingdom Metazoa; phylum Chordata; class Mammalia; order Dasyuromorphia; family Dasyuridae; genus Antechinus; species Antechinus flavipes. The sequence goes on along the minus strand of NC_067403.1, from coordinate 88,403,385 downwards.
AAATCGAAACATAAGCGAGTGTAAGGGATAATGTTGTAAAAAATTACCCTGGCATGGATTCTGTCAATATAAAGTTATTATTAAATAAAATAAAATTTAAATTAAAAATAAAATAAAATAAAATAAAATCTTGTTGCATTTCTTCAATTCTTGATATTTCAATGAAAGGTTTTGTGAAGATATCTGAATAGCACTTCACTCACATTCCCAAATGAATGAAGTTTCCCACAGAAATGCCAAACTATTCTGAAGTTGTGCCCTTTTCTATAACTCTTCCAGCAGTTTGGGCAAAAGCCAAGTGGTTCCAATTTCACAGTATGTAATACTGGGCTAATTTCAAATCAAAAATCAGTGTGTTTCCAGAGCTCAGTTAGAGTGGCTGTCCTGACTCTCTCACAAGTTTAGCAAAGGCCAGTAGAAGGCAGTGAACTTGTCCCTGGTTCTTAATTCACTGCAGTTTATTTCAACAGGTAGTTGTTTTCCCTTGTGGATGAAGACAGTGACATGGGAAAGATAGCTAGATAATCAGAATATCTGAGTTTAAATCCTAACACCTGTCTAGGTCTCACTTCCCTTATTGGTACGATGAGAGGATTGGCAAGATTTAGCTGACACTTAAGGTCCCTTCCAGTTCAGCATTAATGATGCTCTGACCCTGAGACATAGGCAATATTTATGCTTTTATTGTTAAAGAAATGGGGCCTTAGAAGCTGAATGACTTGCTCACAATCACACAGAAACATATATCTAGAATAAGATTTGAGCCCATTATATATAGAAAATAAATTTTTGTAATAGCCCTCCCCCCTTCCCCCCAAAGGAACTATGTCCAAAGGGCTATTGAAATGTGTATACCCTTCACCCAGCGGTGTTTCTACTGGGCTTATATTCCAAAGAGATCTTAAAGAAGGGAAAGGGACCTGTATGTGCATGAATGTTTGTGGCACCCTGTTTGTAGTGGCCAGAAACTGGAAAATGAGTGGATGCCCATCAGTTGGAGAATGGTTGGGTAAATGGTAGTATATGAATGTTATGGAATATTATTGTTCTGTAAGAAATGACCAAAAGGATGATCTCAGAGAGACCTGGAGAAACTTACATGAACTGAAGCTAAGTGAAATGAGCAGAACTAGGAGATCATTATACATGTCAGCAACAATACTATATGATGATAATTCTGATGAACATGGCTCTTTTCAACAATGAGATAATTCAGGCCAGTTCCAATGATCTTGTGATGAAGAGAGCCATCTGAACCCAGAGAACTGTGAGAATTGAGTGTGGATCACAACATAACATTTTCACTCTTTTTGTTGTTGTTTGCTTGCACTGTGTTTTCTTTCTCATTTTTTCCTTTTTTTGATCTGATTTTTTCTTGTGCAGCAAGATAATTATATGCATATATTGGATTTAACATATATGTTAGTATGTTTAACATATATTGGATTTCTTTCCATCTAGGATATGGGGAGAAGGAGAGGAAATTGGAACACAAGGTTTTGAAAGGGTCAAAGTTGAAAAATTATCTATGCATATGTTTTGAAAATAAAAAGCTTTAATTTTAAAAAAAAGATATTTACTTCAAGGATACAGCAAGATCAGAAGTAAAATATTTTTCTTCAAATAAAATAAAATAAATAGCCCTCCCATTGTCAAGAATTCAATGATTCTCTAGATCCATTCTGATAATGATTAGGAAATTTTTCTTATGTCTAACCTAAATCTTCTCCTCTCTTCAGGTTCTTACAACAAACACTGAATGACTGAACTGGTCTGGCAGTGGAGGTGGAAAATAGTGAAAGGTGATCCTAAAGATCCCAAATATTTTTGGAATTCTATTTTATTTGCAGCAAATTGTTCGACATAAATACTCTTCACTAAGAAATAATTTGTCAAAGACATGAAAATAGAAATTGATGCATCATAAATTTGGCTATTTTATTTCTTGTCTTTTCTGCCTAAAGAATGAATGAGAGGCAGGTAGGTGATGCAATGGTTAGAGCACCAGCCCTGAAGTTAGGAGGACCCAAGTTCAAATTTGGTCTTAGACACTTAACACTTCTAGGTGTGTGACCCTGGGCAAGTCACTTAACCCCAATTGCCTTAGCAAAAAAAAAAAAATATATATATATATGAATGAATGTGGATTTTTATAATGAAGATACCCAAACACTATGATTTCAATATGATATATGGCCAAAAATACATGTTTGATGATGAGAATTTGTATAGCTTTCTTGATTTGTCATTATTCATGTTTATCCTTTCCTTTGGAATATCTCTGCCCTCCCCTCAAGGGTCCAGATCAAGTAACATCCCTTCTGTGACACTTTTCTTTATAATACCAACACACACTGAATTTTTTCTCTCCTTTTCTGAGTCCTTCTACATTTGTCAGTAACGTAAAAATAGAGAAATTTATATATTATTTTATTTCTTGTCAATAATACACAACCATGTGTCAAAAAGCAATCTGATAACCCAGAAAGCCTCCTGCAACAGAAACCAAAGGGAATCCCAAGTTTCCAAGCTTCAGGTCTCATACAATGCAAGAGGTTTCAATTTATGTTCTCACCCTGTTCAGTGAACAATGAACAATGGGTTCAATTGTAAATCACCCAACCCAGATAAACCTCAGTCTTCTCATCTGCAAGATAGGGAATAAGCAAGACTTATTCTATTTGCTTATCCCTCAATATTCTTGGGACAGTTTTGTGAAATTGATGAGACATAATACAAAGAACAGAATTCTAGAAATGGAGAGAGAGATCTGGATATAAAATCCACCTCTCACACTGATTCCTACATGATCATAGGTCACTTTTACTCTCTACATCACTATTTTCCCTGCAAAACAGGGAAAATAAGAGCACCAACTTCAGAGTATTATATGAAGCTCAAATGAGAAAGTGATACTAAAAGTATTATGCAAATACCAAGTATTACAAGAGATGTATCAAGAAAGTGTTCTGTTAAATATCAATATCTGTATAGATGACAAATGTCATTTCTGCTGTTTTATTCATTAATTTCCTAATTTTTGTCCCTTCTTTCCCCTCAAATTTTGCAAACTCATTTTGGGTAATGATCAGATTAGGGATTGGAGTCTAGTGTGAAGTACCTAATAGGCATCCAAATATTAATGGATTATCCTAACCATTGTTATTAACCACCACGAAGGTTCATTTAGAAGCCAATAAGGGCCCTCATTTTCCCACTGTAGGTGGAAACCCAATCTCATTTATTGGCTTCTCTCCAAAGCCACCACTCACCCCTTTTGAAATGTTGCCCAAACAGAAAGTGGTTATGATTTAATAGCTGACAATGAATTTTTATTAACATAAAAAAAAACAAGTAAAAGATACTAAATCCTCAATGTAACAGCCTTAAAAAAATATCTCAATGGTAGGAATAAGACATCTAAAGAAGAAGATGGCAGAGTGTATTATAGTAGAACAGCCTTGAAATCACGAAGACCCTGCCTCTGATACAAAATTGAGGTCATGGACTAATTACTCATTTAGCACTGTTCTCTTTAAAAACCCCAAATCAAAGTCAGACAAGTGGCTGCTCTTCATCCATGGAGGGAATTTTCAATTCTTTGTTAATGAATTTACATGTATGACAACCAATTATATACATGCATGAATGCACAAATGTACACATACACATATACAAAACTATAAGTTTCCTCCTTCCCCCTTCAAAAAAACAAAATTCAAACAAATAAAAACCCTAAAGAACATTATTTTCTGAATGTCTAAAGAAAAAGTTCTTTGCGATTATTCTTACAGGTCCCTTTCCCTTCTTTAGTATTTCTTTGGGATATAAGCCCAATAGAAACACTGCTGGATCAAAGGGTATGCACAATTTGATAATTTTTGGGGCATAATTCCAGATTGCTCTCCAGAATGGTTGGATTCGTTCACAACTCCACCAACAATGCATTAGTGTCCCAGTTTTCCCGCATCCCCTCCAACATTCATCATTATTTTTTCCTGTCATCTTAGGCGATTATTCTTAAAGAACATGAATGGTAAAATGACTGAGAAACAGATTATTTCCTTTGCTTTCAATTTTTAAAAGCACATACAAATGCTTATTATGCAACATAAACTCATCATAAAATTATGTTTTATCAAAATACATTCCTTTACTTTCTCCACTACCCTCCCCCTCTCACTTGGATCTTAACAAATCATTAATGTATAAAAAAGAAAAAAGGGGAAAAAAAAAAAAAAAGAATCATGATACCAAACTTTGGAAAGTAAATAATCTGAAAATAAACTTCTGAATGCACTCTTTTGGCTTCAGGATTTAAGCAAGGTTCAAAATCACTTTTGCTATGGAATAACCAAAAAACAATAAAGCCAGCATGGCACAGGCTTACATAGTATTCAATATATTCTGATATATACTGATTGTGTGACCCGGGGCAAGTCAATTAACAGCTCACCGTTAGAGGCAAGCCTCTAAGAATGTACATTGTAGAGAAGGTACTGATCTGCATGGACTGATTCATTTCTAATCTCCATCCCATATATGAAGAAATAGTTTTAATTAAAAAATGAACAGGCTTCCCTTTCCCTCAGAGGTCTCACACAGATCCTGTTGCTGAAACAGCACAATTTGGTGATCCGTCCAAGAAACAAAATTATTAAGGTATTTACTCCATAGCCAAATTCACAGAATAAGAATGTTCACAGGCCTGAAGTCTAAGTGGGTAAACAAAGCACACTTACACTATCCCTCAAAATGACTAGAATTATCCCCAGATTTATCACTTACTCAGTTCTGGTCTTCCTGAGGAAACAGGGATAAAACTAATAAGGAATAAGCAAATACCAAGTAAAGCTTCAGAAAGATCTCCAAGCATAGGAGGCACTGTCAAAAACCAGTTCCATTGGTATAAATACTATCTAAGTAGATTTTGCATTCAAATGGGGCTAGAAATGAGCTAAAAAATCAATTAATAAAGACCAAAAGGAAGCCTTAGAAAATACATCTTTGGGAGGCTTTGTCTACTCAGGCTACCATTGTGTTTAAGGTTCAAAACATTTTATAAGAAACCAAAATAAAAGAATGGTAAATAAAAAGTGGGACAACTTAATTCTGAAATAATAATTTAAATACATTTGAGAAATTTCTTCTCTAAAACTAAAGGACCTTTTGGGTCTTGCAGCAACAAAATGTAGTTGAGACATTTTTATTTTACACAAATCAAATCTGAATATATTCATCCATTAACTCATCTTCCCTTCCTTCCACTCTCCTTCCCTCCTTCCTTGCTACAACTGAGTATTCTCTCTCTCTCTCTCTCTCTCTCTCTCTCTCTCTCTCTCTCTTACACACACACACACACACACACACACACACACACACACACACATCCCTTTTCTCTCTCTCATCCCTCACTCTCTTTGCAAGTATCACACTGTTGAAAACTCTTCCCCACTTCCACAAATCTACAAACTATAAATGATCCTCCCAGTATGCCCCATTCAGCACCCATAGTGCTCCCTTTCTCCCTTTCCTGCCTCAATCCAGTCCTGCTAAGCCATCTCTCCTAACATTTCAGCCACCATCACTCTAGCAGCATCAAATTCTTTGCACTCAGAATAGAAAAGGTGAGGAAAAAACTCACATTCTTTACTAATTCCACCAGCCAATTTAATTGTTACTTTTCAGAGAGACAGCTCAGTAATAAGAAACAGGCTAGCAACTTTCTATAAATTTTGACATTTTTCTTTTATGAGATTCTGCATGAACCCAGTTATCACAAAAGAAGGCAGGTAGGTACTCTGCTTGTGAAATGGATGATACTTCCAGCTAAGCAAATGAGATGGTTGCCTCTTAAAGGAGAACTAAGCATTTTTAGGTGAACTATAACTTCATTCACAGTACAAAATTTGCTTGTGATCATAAAGATTTTCAAAATCTAATCTTATATACATATAGTTGCATGCCTTTTATGCAAATATTCAGATCATTTGAATAAAAATCTAAAATATCTCTCCCTTTAACATAATTCATATATCCAGCAAAAAATATTATATAACACTTTATTCTATAAATCCAGAATGCCATCTGGCTAAGAGAAAGAAATCTTAAATAAGTCAAGCCTTAAATTTAAATTTAAAATAAGAAATCACTATGAAATTTGAAATTATCAAATTACAATTTATTTTGAATCTTAAAAGGGTTATCTAAAAATGAAAGAAAATAGGCTGCTATTCCCTTCAAATAAACAAAATTTTACTTTAATTAGCATGGATATCTGCTAAAATTAAGATCAGAGTTCAGAGATATTTTTTTAAAAGTCTTTGCTTTCATGCCTAAAAGCTAAAATTTGCTCAATAAAGATTTTTAAAGACATGTACTGGCACAGAAAGCTACCAGTGTTCACAAATTAGAAGCAGGACCAAAACTGGCAGTGATCTTTCTAACAAACAAATTGGCTGAAATATTACATGATTTGCTATACAACACCCTTATTACTTTCAATTTTCAAGTTCAACCAAAAGATGGGTCCAATAATGACATCAATGCAAGCTTTCTTTCTAAGGGGAATGAAAGAACAGTAAATCCCAGTGGACACCCGAGTTCTGCAGCAGGGATGATGTAATATATAAAAATAGACCTCCTCCAACAGAAGAAACTTGGGTAAACAGCACACTGCATATCATTCTGTGCTGCCTTGCATGAATTTGCAGCTAGCTACATGCTGTTAATAGAGAGAGAAAAAAATCTCCTCCCTCCCCTAATTTTTTTTTTTTTTTTTTTGGTTTGGATAGTTTCAAATGCTTTCCTGATTTATACTTCAATTAAGTCATCTCCCATTGCCTAACAAAGCATAGCAGCATAAATACCTTGACATAACAAGAAGACAAAAACAGCCCCCCCCCCAAACCAAGGAGATTAAGTGGACCGCAGCCGCTTTAGCCAGCTGCATTTTGCCAGAAATTGCAGCACACATGCTACAGTTTTGTATATCCACCTATTGTTCAAGGACCCTTCCACAGGGGACCAGGTTTTGAAATGCACATGGTCTAGGTAAAGGAGAATAAGGAAAACTGCCGCTTATGGATAGAAGGAGGACATGATGCTGCTTTTTGAAAGAATTTGCATTCCAAATAGAATGCTTCAGTACTCTGTTTGGAATGCAAGAAACAGTCCCTTCCGGTGCTGGTATTTGTATGAAAAAAACCTCAGATTTGTCCTTAAAATCTTCACTTAAAAAAAAAAAAAAAAAAAAAGAAAGGAAAGAAAGAAAGAAAAGGAGAAAAAAAAAAAAAAGACCACCTATCTCTCACCTCCACCGGTCAACTCTTACTGATTTGCAAAGTATTATGCCCTTATCAGTCATATCCCAACGTACACACATATCCATTCACACATAAATACATAGCAAATGTTAAAACTAAATGTGCTACAGAAGGCATTTACCCAAGATGACACCATTAATTAGTGGAAAAGTCAGGAGTAATAATGATGCTTTCACTAAACCAAAATTTCCCTTTCTAGAAAAATGAATACAAACACTATAAAACTGACATATCTATATGAATATTAAGCTGTAATGTATCACATGACCAATGTGAATATGGATATGAGCTTTTGCTCAAAAAAGTCAATCATTCAATTAGCATTTATTAGTGTTAGGGATATAAATAAAAGTCAAAACACAGTCCCTGACCTCAAGAAGCTTACTGTCTAATGGTATAGATGAAAACAAGCGAACAACTGTACAAAGATAAAATAGTAAATAATCAATTGGGTAAAAGCACTAAAACTCAGAGGAATTAGGAAAGGTTTTCTGTGAAAGGTGAGATTTTAGATGGAATATAGAAGAAGGTCAGGGATGTAATATAACTATCCAGAAATTCAAAAAATTAACTCAATACACATTAAGTCCAACAACATGTTTAGGAATAAGAAACAGATATTACTTCCTTCAGGGAGTTTACATTTACTGAATAAGTACTACCTATTTGGAAATACACTCATAGGACAGCTCAATTCAAATTATTAGAGCTGGAAGATTCTTTGAATAACTTCTATTTCAACCCCTCATTTTACCAGTGAGGAAACTGAGGTCTAACAAAGTTAAGTAAATTTCCCCAGTTTACATAATGAGTTAATAGAAGAACTGGAGCTTAAATCTAGGCCTCTTGAACTCTTCATCTGTTCTTTCTACTTTTCAAAATGAAGGTCAATCATTTCATAAAGTCATAAATTTAATAAGAGGAAGGGCTCAGATTTATATCTAGGTCCTCTGATTTACCATATTTTTCATAACTTGTACCACATTTTTTCCCTAATCGATCATGTTACCATAGAATATTTGCAGTATTTAGAATTAGAAAACATCATTTGAAATTATTTAGTAATGGAATCAGAGACTTAGAGATGCAAATGACCTTCAAACTCATCTAATACAATCTTCTTATTTGGAAACTGAGGCACAGTGATAGGTCAGTCAAAAAGAACCAGACTTTGAGCCTAGGAGGTATCAGAGGATACCTCTGAATACAAATCCAGTGCTCTTCCTAACCCTCTCAGATCAGATTAGGAAAGTGAAAAGCAGAGAGGGGTTTTCCTAAGGTCACAAGGATACTGAAAGTAGCAATTTAACTCCATTGAATTTAATGGTTTTCTTTTATTTAACAAAAAAATTTCTATTCTGCATTCTTTTGTCAAGACCTTCACACTGTATCAATTCAATTAGGATTGGAGTTGTACTTCATATACTGTGTATTGAATAAAGCATATATTGTGGCTTAAGTACTATGTTCTAAATACTTTTAGGGATCTAAAAGAAGCATCATAAATGGCCCCTGGTTTTGTGGACAAAATAAGCTAATTAATAATATAAGAAATAATTAACAATATATGGCAACAAAGCAAGACATATTATTTGTCTTTGCCATTTATTCATAATTGGGAAAGCCAATTATAATCCTATTGGAGTATTACAGTACATGACCTGCTAGTACATGACCAGCTAGAAGGATATGGACCTATTAAACCAGCACCATTAATAAACTTAATCTTCATTTTCTTAATTTTGACTTAATTTAACTATAATCTAAACTTGCTTTTCCTAGTCTAAACTCTGTGTGTGTATGTGTGTACATACACATACACACACACACACACACACACACACTCCTTCCTTTTTTCTAATTCAAGCTGTACCCATTCTTCAAGTCTTAAGGTAAAAATCCCATTTCTTCCTGAAGTAACCTAAGCAGTTTCATGTTGTTTGACACATATGACAATGAACTTGCTCTTTCCGGCTTCTGAAATCCTAAATCACATATGTACTACTTTCTCTTAAACACTATGGGAGAGGGGCTGCTTACACATGAGAGGAGGACACACTCATTTTATTCCCTACTATTCAAAAACCTACCACGTAAACATATTCTATTTAACTGATTCATTTGCTATCTCCAGGAAATGCTATGACAATCAGTAATTCACATCTTAGTAAGAATTACAGTAATCAAATCCATCTCTACTTGTGATCAGAAATACTTCGAAATGACCATGGGGGGAGGAGGGGTTAGGGGAATAACAGAGTAGAGAAATATCAGGCATAGATTTTTAAATCATGAAGTAGTTACCTGGGTTAACCCAGCACTCTAATTCCACTTGATTTCTATGGTCTAAACCAGACTCCAACAACCTAAGTTATTCAAAAAATATTTGTTGATTTAAACTAAACTGAATTAAAGAAAAGAAAAGAAACAAGAGGGAAGGAGAGAGGGAAAGAAACCAATACAAAAATTTAAAAAAAAAAAAAAGATGATGAAAAAAATGCATCAAAGTAGTAGTATCATATGATCTTCCTCCCCCTTAAGCAACCTTCTAATTTTTCTACTCTTGGGGACCTCTGGGAAGTATTATCAATGAATGTTAAAGATTTCTGTATAGCAAGATACATATAGATGAATGTTAAAATATACTAAGGGAAATATCATGAACACTAACTTTTTTTTTTCATTTATTTAGAAGTTAAGCAGAATAATAAAAAGCAAAAAGGGGGGGAAAAAGTCCCTTATCCAAAGGATCTGGTCTAATTTATTCAAATTCTGTATCCTGAAACTGTCTATACAAGAAATTGTCTATTCTAAAGTCTATTCTAAATTCATGAGCTGGGGCTCTCTTCAGTTGCCATTTTCTGTAAACTTCAAGACCAATTCTGCTCAGGAATTGGTTTCAACTTAGATGGAACATAAATAACTAGCTAGACAACAATAAGGGATCAGCTTCAACTAATTAAGAAATATTAAAACCCTAACTTTGAGTACTTTTTTGCCTTGATCACACTTCTCTTGAGTTTTTTAATTGCTTAGTTAATCAATAGACTTTCTACTACTATCTAATACTCATCTGACTTTGAAAGGAACACAAGTTAGAGCTTGAAGAGATTTTAGATGCTAGATCCTTCTATTTCAATCTCTTAAGTTACAGTTAAATAGTGCTCTAGAGAGAAGTAATTTGTTCTCTCGTTACAAAGTGCCATATCATCATCTTTTTCCTTTCCCCTTTTTTTCCCCAATGGACTTTCTACTACTATCTAATACTCATCTGACTTTGAAAGGAACACAAGTTAGAGCTTGAAGAGATTTTAGATGCTAGATCCTTCTATTTCAATCTCTTAAATTACAGTTAAAGAAATAGTGCTCTAGAGAGAAGTAATTTGTTCTCTCGTTACAAAGTGCCATATCATCATCTTTTTCCTTTCCCCTTTGTTTCCCCTTACCTCAAAAGGAATATTTCAATTTAGGATCATAAATTTGCTAAGTTTTATAAACTTGGTTTGTGTATAGTGTACAAGTATATAAAGATCATCATTAAAATCTAACCCCAATTTTTAGTTGTCCCTTACTCTGTACTGCCAAATAATAGAAGCAGAGATTGTGAAAAGACCAATGGACACAACTAAACAATAATACATATGGCTTTAAGGTTTATAAACATGCAGTATATCATTTGATTTTCTGAGCAATAGTATGAGCTAAGAATTATAGGTATTATTTTTCCTCATTATAAAAATGAGAACATTCATGACTAAACTAGTTAAATGACTGTTTGAATACTGTCTTCTCTCTCTCTCTCTCTCTCTCTCTCTCTCTCTCACACACACACACACACACACACACACACACACAAGATTCACACCTTTTTGACCCCGAGTCCTACACTCTACAGTTATGGTTCCCATAAAGAACTAATGCTAAAAATTCTTTTGAAAAATATTTATTTATTTTTATTTGTTTAAAATGTTGAGCTTCAAATTCTTTCTCTTCCTTAAACTCTTTCTTCACCCATTAAGAAGACAAGAAATGTGAAATAATGGAAAACATAGTTCCATATTGGTCATGGTGAAAAAAAAAAAGAAAGAGAGAAAAAGTTTAAAAATTATATTTCAATCTTTATTCAGACTCGGTAAGTTTTCTCTCTCTGAAAGTGGGTAGTTTTCATCATTTAGTCCTTTGGAATTATCCATCATTTATCAATCAGAATAGCTAAATCATTCATAGCTGATCATTGCTACAATATTGTAACTGTAAGGCTGTAAGATGTTTTTCTGGTTCTATTTACTTCATTTTGTATCAATTAATATTAGCTTTTCCAGGTTTTTCTATAAGCATTTCCTCCTCACTTTTTTTTTTAACCATAACAGTATTCCATCACAATCATACAATATAACTTAATCAGCCATTTCCCAATAGATGGTAGTCTCCTTACTTTCCACTTCTTTGCCACCACAAAAAGAGGTGTTATAAATATCTTTGTATATATAAATCCTTGTATTTTTTTTTCTTTAAATCTCTGTCACAGTGACAGGTGTGTGGTTTTAATTTGCACTTATCTAAGTAGTAGTGACTTAAAGTATTTTTCATATGACTATAAACAGCTTTGATTTCATCATCTGAAAACTGCCTGTTCATATCCTTGATCATTTATCAATTGGGGAATAACTTATGTTTTTATAAATAAATAGTCAATGTACTAAATATTAGAGAAATGAGGATTTCATCAGAGAATGTTGCTTTGATTTTTTTTTTAATTTCCCACTTTCCTTCTAATTTTCTCTGCAATGGTTTTGTTTGTGTTATTTCTTTATTAATTTAATGGAATTGAAATTATTTATTTCTTTCTTCTCTTATCCATAGATCTGATAAATTTTTTCATGCTCCCCTAATTTGCTTATGATATCATCTTCTAGGTCTAAATCATGCTAAAAATTCTTAAAGCTTAATAAGTAATAATTACCTAATTATGTCACACACATGGACAATATCAAAGTCACCAATGGTTTCACAATACATTTTCTTTTGTTATAGTTTAAAGGGTTAAGGGGAAAAAATGTAGGGAATCACTGCAACATGTTACTTTATGTGACTAAACTATATCTACAGTGACACAGATCAAAACCTAAATTAAGAAAATGACCCATCCTATTTAAATTGCTCAACTGGTATTATCAAAGTTGTATTATCAACACCTTTGTATGTATGTATTGTATGTATTAATGAAAACTCTTACTCAAAGAGCCAAGAGAATCATAATGAAAAAGAGACTCTATTGAATTTTAAAGATGCCTATGCATGGTAGACCAGTGGTTCTCAAACTTTTTGGTCACAGGACCCTTTTATTTTCTTTAAAATTATTTTGGACCCTCTCTAATAGAATCATTGGTGAGTTTTTATTTGCCTTTTTTTTGGGGGGGGGGGACAGAGGGGTATCATATTTGTCAGTATTTCCTACATTAGAAATTAAAATATCCTAGCAGTATCAGAAAAAGTCTTGGGGATCACCATGCCAAACTTTGAGAAGCACTGACAAAGACCAACATTACTTCCTTTCTTTAGAAATGCTTGCTGAAAAAAGTTTTTAAGGAATAACATTAGGATTACCATATTAATATAAATGTTAACATAAATGTAAACAAATATTTACATTTTTCAGACATTACAAAACACTGAAATTTAAGACAGGTTTAAAACTAGCATGACACAAGGAATCAGATCTACATTTTAAATTTAATCACAAAGTAGAAAAGAAATTCCTTTAAATCAGTTCTTTCAAGTTATAAAAATGTTTTATAAGTTTATAATTTTAATGTGTTTACTATCTTTTTCATTTGTAGAAAGTTAATACATCTTCTAAAAACTAATTTTAAAAAGTTATCTTGCTATATTCACTTCAAAACTCACTAATCCAATACAAAATAACCAATACTTCTAAAATTCTGAAATAATGCTGACAAGCCATAAATTCACTCTCTTCACTACAATGACTCAACCATACAATCACATCATTATATTTTACAGACTCCAACAAGTGCTTCATATGAACAGGCAAAGTTATTAAATTAAACATATTTTATGGGTTATGGAACTTTAATATCTTAAGAATTACATTAATAATATAAAAACAAAATTATTTTAATAGTTAAATCAATTTAGAGCACTATAAAAAAAGAACAATTTTTCCCATGATTCCAAACATCCTAAAAGATTTTTCTAAGATACAAAACTATTGGCCATGCTGTCATATATTGGCAATCTAAGTGTTTTATAGTAAGAAATGATCCCATAAATTTGCCAATTGTTAATTACCATGGATTTTTACTAGACGTTGGTTTTCCTTTTTTTCATTCAACAAGCTTTATATTGTGTCTACCAATACACTCTTATTTGGTTCACAAACACCTCAAATATACACATAATAGTGACTGAAATCTTGAAATTGAAAAGATAGACCAAAATCATTAACACAAATAGTAATCAAATCCTTTCTTCTTTAATTTTTCAAGGCAAACTTGGGACTATACAGATCTTTACTTCTTCATACTTCTAAACATTATTAATAAAAGCAAAGAATTTTTGTGTTATCTTTTAACTTTTCTCTTAATTCAATTAGATAGAGCAGTAACAATCCCTGAATCTATTTCTGAATTGTAGGCATAAAAACAATAAAGGAAAGAAATATGTCTTTAAAGGAATACACGCAAATATTTTTAATGATCTAAAAACTTGCTTTTATTTTCAATGAGTAGCATACTATTTTCTGGATATTCACCACAGAGTTTGAGTGCTAAACGCATGGATTCAACCTTAATATGAGTTTTAAAGATATACTTTTTGAAGAGGTTAATGGGAATTGTGTCTCCTTCTTAAACAATGCTTTCTTTATAATACTTGAAGCAAATATTAAAGACATTGATAAACCCTCAATATAAGCAAATTTCTAATTCTCTGTAAGAGAATCTACCATTAATGTTCCCTGAACATCTACTGTGTTTGTGACCAGCTCTATGCAAGGTATGAAAAAGATAAAGCAGAAAGCCCATGCTATCGCCAATTTTAACATTGATACACAGAAAGTCTTAAGCATTTTCTCTAAGTAAGACAGGCAAGATAACTTTCAAAATACAAAGGGACAAGCATACTCCACTTAGGCACATAAGTATTATGAATTTATTAGTTACACTGCAAACTTACAAGTAAACAGTTAGTGTTAGGAGACCACACACAAATTACGATACCTGAGATTTAGTGCATTCCTTTGAGCCAAAATGAAATGAGTGCCATAAAGGAGGAAAGGAAAAGATGAATATTATCAGACATGCTATAGTACATTTGCCAAAAATGAAGATAATGTTAAAATTAGGTTAAGAATGGCCCTAGATCATCGCCTCCCCATCAGCTGATTGTATGTATAAATGTACTATGCACAATGTGTCATATATGCCATGCAATAGCAATGAACTCGGAATTAAAGTATTTGTGGAACGTGATCATGCAATTCATTTAGATAAACTTCTCTCTCTTCTTTTCTCACCAATAGCCAACTTTCTTGTGTGCTTATTAAATGTAAAACCTACTGGCCCATTTCTAACGAAGATTGAACATTTTCAGCTTCTTATTTACAGTACAGTAGCACTCTACAGATAAAGTATTTTGCTGCTTCTTAATGCTGAAATTTGTTTTATTTAGGTGAAATAAGAGGCAAATAATATTTAATTAACAATAAATTTATACAGATCAGGGTGTAAATATAAAAGTCAATTTCAATTCATTGCTTTAACATCAACATGTTTATAACAGTTTCCATCAATAGTTCATCTCAGAACTCAAACAATAAATACCAAAAACATCACACATTTGTAATTACTTTAGATTTTCATCTGCTATGTAAACAAACCTACTTATTGGACCAAATTTGTCTTTAAAACACGTTTTTTTTCAAAGCAGTGTATCTTGGGAAGCATAATTTTTTAAAAGGTGAACAATATATTATTCACCAGTATAGAAAAAAAAAAGTGAGGTTCACTCCTAAAAGGAAAATATTCCTAAAAAGAAAAAGAGTAGGAGGGAGTGCCAAATAGCAACTTTGAAATAACTAAATAAACCAAATTAAGAGAAATACCTATTCTCCCCCCTGCCAAAAAAAAAAAGGGAAACAAAATTCCAATTTGAAAGCAGAATCATAAAATCTTAAGTTTAGAGACAAAAGAATGCTTTGAGATTATATCAACCCCTTCATTTTACAGTTATGGAAATTGAAGTCTAATGATTTCAAGTTATCTGATTTGCCCAAGGACAAAAAAATAGTAAGTGGGAGATCCAGGAGTTAAACCTTGATCCTGTGGCTTCAAATATGGTCCTTTATCATTGAAAAGATTGAATCACTCTCACAAATATAACATCAAAGCATATTTGGAAAAGCAATTAAAAAGTTCACTATACATGTACCTATTTACATTTATATTGTCTAATTCATCAGAACATAAGTTCCTTGAGGGCAGGGATTGTTTCGTTTTCTTTTTCTATCACTTAGCATACATAGAACCTGGCATCAAGAAGGCGCTTAAAAACAGCTTAATTGATTGAATGCTACATTGGACTTATTTTTTTTAATGATACAGAATAAGTTACAGAACATGATCATGGTGAACAGACTTCCTATGGTTTTTATGCTAGATTGGCAGTGAATACATCATTTTCTCTTTGCCAGAGAATTGACAACAAAAAACCTTTCATAGATTTCTAATACCAACCCTCCCAACCAAACAAAGCTGACTTTGTGGTGAATAAAAAGAAACTCTATCCAAAAGAGCAAAATAAAATGACTCAACTATGAAATTCATGCTAAATTAAGAGTAGGTGGAGGGAGAATTGATGGTCAGAACTGCACTAAGGATGAAAACTGAAGGAGATTTCTATTTCATAAACAAAATACATTGTGTTGATAAAAAATAATATATTTACATCTCAACAAAAATTTCAAAAATTAATATGACAAATCAATGTCAAGACTTTAAGCCTATAACATATTTACTTTATAGTCATATTCATCCATAGGAATAGGGAAAAAGTTATGAATGAGATAGAGATTGGTAATTCACACATGACTTTTTATATAGACATGTATGTGTGTATGAATGTATGTGTATTTATATGTATGTGTGTGTGTGTGCATTTTTTAAAACATTAAAAGGCAAATATGTGAGAGACAAAGACTAATCAGTTAATATTTTATGTCATTTTAATTAAGAATAGACTCACAGAAGAGTGAATAGAGAAATAATAAAATAACTAAAAAAGAAGAATCAAGAGACCCAGATTCTAATTCAGATTCTGCCACTGACTAAATTGTGTTCTTGGGCAAACCGCTGAATTTCTCTGTGGCTATGTTTCTTTAGAGGTAGACTCAGAAATTATTTTATATCATCTTGAATACGGGTCAATCGGAATATGTCCTCACTAATTTAATTAAGGGACATTTTCTACATTATTTTCTTTTTTAACAAGTCAGATATTCTTTTCAAACAAAAAAAGACATTATACAGTGATGAATCATTTCCATAAACACATTTTATATGTGATACTCATTAAGGCATCAAATAATAATAATAACTAGTTTTTTTTTTAATTCCATTGCATTCTATATTCAGAAAGCAGCAAAAAAGACAAAGCTAATTTTTTTTTAATTGTTTTCAATATGAAAGCCCCTTAACCAAAATTAGGGCAAACCAATATCCTACATTTTATATTAACGATTCATTTATATTAAGATTTTCTTTCCTCAAAGCAAAAATTAAAGACAGATTTATACAATATCACTAACACTACCACCTTTAAATTATATCTCCTAAATAGAAATTCCTTAACAATCTAAAATCCAAACTGATTTCTTAGAAAGGAGATTTTATTAGCTTACCGTATGATAACCTCTAGGTAAAGGTGGCTTTCCAACAGGATAAGGATCCACAGTGTCGATGATTGTTTGTCTTTCACCTTTCTGGTTAATTTTTCGAAATCTTCTTCTGGACTGTCTATGAGAAGCTTGGCGCTGAAAATATTCTTCATTTTCATCCATATAGTCTACCTACAAAACAAATTGAAGACATGTATTTCCCTAAAAACACACATCTGGGCCTTCTTCCATTGATAAAACCTATGGGTAATATTCAATTTCAAGAGATGACCCATATTCCTTTGCTCTTAGCCATGTGTAGACACGTTTTCTAGACAAACCTTCAGTATACTGGGTTTCCTCTGAAACTAAGTGCTTCTTCCTGATATTTAATTTATGAAGGGGCATTTTCAGTTCCACTTTGGAAAATGTGGTTAGCTATGAACTTCCTGCAATTCCAAGGCTAAGAATAGTTTAAGTTGTCTTTGTACTGACTTAGATGTGAAAGACATCAGAGAATATACAGCAGCTTATTGGCTAAGGGAATTGTTACTTTCTTTTAACCATAGTACAAAAAGTTGATCTACCATGAGCCAATTGTAAAATCCCCTAAATCCCAAAATGACAGATTTAACTAATGGAATTTGGTAAGTAATTTAAAGTTTTCTTTACACTCTAATAAGTATTTTTTTCTGTAATTGTTATTTATTTTTTCAAAGTCACTCTTCATTAGAATATTTTATAATAATCTTTATAATATCTATAGATAAAATAGATAATCTTAAAAAGCAAAATGGTTTGAAACTCTTTCTGCTTCTATGGTCAATATGTAAATAGATGAACTGGCCTTTTTGGATACCTATAGTTTGGAATACAAGTTTACATTCTAAGATTTTTCTTTTATACCTGAAAAACTTTTTCCAAGTCAAGAGAGCCAGGTATGGAATGCTACAGAATTCTAAAAATCTCATAAACCCTGCTGCTAAGTTCCAAAATTCCCACTAAGAGGTGAGATTCCTTTGAAAGTCCTGCTAAATTACCATGGCAGTGCCAACAACCTCTCTCTTAACCCTCTCGCAACTCTGTCATTGACCATGAAATCCTAAATTTTACATGCAAGGTGTTTTCCTCAACTTTAATCTAATCCTGTAATGAACAAGATCTCATTATTCTAATATCAGGGGATGGAATCCTAACCCCCCCTGAAGAAACCTGCCCAGAGTTAGCCAACACAACAGAGTGAAAAACCATCATTTTTAAAAGATCATCACTCTGTTTTAAAATACACTTTGATCCTGACCGAAAAATCAAAGCAATATTATACTATTAACCACTTTTATAAAGAAAACAAATGGTATACTTAAAGCATACAGAAGTTCTACAAAGGAAAAAAATAGAAATCATTCCTAGTCATATTCCCTAGTAAATTGTTTTCTCTTTTGTGTCATTTTTCTTTTAATCTAGCAAATTAGAATATTTTGGAGTACTCTGGCTTGTATAATTCAATCTATTATTTACAAAGTTCCTTGATCCTCTTTAAATTAAAAAAGGAAAAGGAAAAGAAAAAGTCAAAGTTACTTACATCTAATATTTGCTCTCAGGAGGTCTATTATATTACTCATTTAAATTTCCATTTCTCATCTCAATCAGCATTTGGAGAGCTAAATATCGCAATTCAAAGATTCTAGCTAATTTCAGTTAAAAGGCACACCAAGATTTGATACAAGTCTTAAGAAACAGCACATTTAGCATCTTGCCTTCTGGCTCTTTAACAAAAGCTTCCAAATAAGCACAACTATCCAATTCCTCACAATCTTAAAAGGAAATAACCATTCACAATCACTTTCAATGTTACACAGTATAAAACACTATTGAGTCATTTCAAAAAATCCTACTTGGAATAGGCACAAACATTTTTTAAAACTACAGTTTATTAGAGGAATTTAATGTTTTGGAAAAAACCACACAGGAATATACTTACCACAATCATTTCAGATGGCTCTAAAACAATGCATTCACAGCCACGCCTAAAGCTTCCTGCAGAACGCTTGCCAAAACTATGGAAGAAAAATACATAATCAAAACAAATCCAGAGTTTCAAGACATTCCCACTATATATCTAAACATTTCACTAGATAAATAAAAGGAATAGTAAAAACAAATAAATGCCTAGTCCCTGAACTAGATTGATTCTTCATCATTACATAGAGACTTGATATGAAAAGTTCAAGTTTGATATTTTAGGTTAAGTCCCAACTTTCCAAAGATGCCTGCTGACATAAAATGCTTTTGGATTAAGTAATATGCCTTCAGCATGGTGATATTTTGTACTGAATAAATGATTCGTCTAATTTTTAACTTGCTTGAATATCACATATAGCAAACAACTATCATATGCATGAAATATTATGTTTTTGAGATAATTTACAGATTTAATAGGGGCAACTAGGTAATAATAAATAGAGCTCAGGACCTGGAGCCAGAAAGAGTCCAAATCCAGGTTCAAGCACTGACTAGCTATGCCCTATAGGCAAGGCACTTGCCTCAATTTCCTCATATGGAAAAAGAAATAGCAAACCACTCAAGTACCTTTGACAAGAAAATCCTAAATGGAGTCATGAACAAACAGACATAATTGAAATGATTAAACATCAATAGATTTAATGCCATTCAACTAAGTGGTATTTTAAAAGTCTCTCCAAATTAACAAATTACAAAATATCAGTCAATCACATAAGTCATTCTCATGTGTGTCCTGTTAAATTCAATAATCCTTTATTGATGATAACAATGTGCAGTACTCTATATCAGATAAATGAAATATTGCCCTAAAATGGCAAATAAGTATTTGAAATTGAGTATACAAATTGGGGGGAAAAAAACTCTCATCTCCTATCCAATAAACTGACAAAAATGGCAAAAGATGGAAATAATCAGCAATGAATAGATGGTAGAAAGTGCATGTTAATGTAATACTTATGAGCTATTAACTGCTTTGCCCATTCTGGAAAACATTTTAGAAGTATGCTGTGAAAGTGACAACATTATCCATACCCTTTGTTGTAGAGACCTTTTCTACTACACTTATATCCTAAGGAGGTCAATGAAAAAAGGAAGACCTACAAAGTTCAAAATGTTTCTAGCATTTTGTAGCAAGGAACTGGAAACAAAAAAAAATACCCAATGATTAGAGAAGGTTAAACCATGGTATATAGATATAATAAAATATTATGCTGTTAAAAAAACAAATATGGTAAACATAGGGAAGCCTGATTAAATATGTGTGTGTATATATGTGAGTTGATGCAAAGTAAACAGAATAAGCAAAGCAATATACAAACTAACTGTAAAAGAACAAGACAAACTGAAACTGAATGCTATGAAATTATAACAATCAATTTGTGCCCAGAGAAGGGAAATGAAAAGGCTTCACTCTACCTTCTATGTAGATATGCAAGACTGTGGATACCAAATAAGGAGGCTCTTTTAATTTGTTAGTTTGCTAAATGCTATTTTTTTCATTATTAGTTATTATGAGGGATGGAAGCTCTCTGGGATGGTAAGAGGGAAATGTAGGTGATATAAATACAAAAGATATCAATTACATTTTATTTTAAAGCAAAAAAAAAAAAAGTAAATGTAAAGTTAAAAATGAAAATAGAAGTAAACTGCTAAGGGAAAAGTGAGGTTCAGGAATTGTTTTAGTGTGTCAATAAAATATACTTTGAGGAAGTCTATCTCATCAATGTCATTACTCTTCTTTAGATACAAATCACAATCTATCATCCTTTCTTAACCTGTCCAACTTTTTTTTTAATATCTTCCCATAAATATACCATAAGGGGATATATTAATGAGATTGAATGCTAATAATCATAATTTTTTTAGACCATTGGAAAACACTTTGTCACAATAGGGATAGAGACTGGGCCTGCGATTTCACTGGAACATGGGAACTCCTAGATAATAAAAACTCAACATCAATACAGAATAGCACTATTTCTGTAACTTAACCTAAATCCAGGGTTACAGAGTCAGTATATGTCAGAGAGCTTCTTCACTTCAAGGTCAAATCTCTATCCATTACACTATAATAACTTCTTTGTTCCCATACTAGTGGTAAATATACATATCATACATATTTTTCAATTTGCAAAATAAAAATGGTTAGCTTGTTTAAAATATTTCATTGATTAAGTAGATAGAGTCAATATGTAACAATTTGACTAATAACAACAATAAAAGATCCAGGAACAAACTTTCAAAACTTTCAAAAGATTAATGCTTATGTCAACTAAAAAGTTTATTTTGAATTTGAATAATGCTTCTAAATATTTCCAAGAAATGAAACTGTAAACTGGTTGCATTTCCCCTAAGTTCTCCCCTACAAAAAAAAAAAAAAAAAAAAGGACACAACTAGATATTACTGTAGGGGGTTACATTACTCAATAACTTAAATGACTTTTTGTTTTAATTATGTTGGTTGTGTTTCATACTTTAATACCAGAAGGAGGATAACAGCAGTATTTCTCTGGAATAAAAACTATGACACACAATTATTACAGCAGGACCATTTACTTTCTCCACCTGTTTACACCTATAACCTTGAATAATGAAGTAGATTGCATATCTAGTAATAGTTGTCTAAAAGCAAAAGTCAGTAAGTAGAGTAGGAAGCTCAAAAAATACTAGTCTCTTAAGTACAAGTGCTATCGTTTGATAAATGTTTGTTGAGGGGCAGCTAGGTGGTGCAATGGATAGAGCATCAGCCCTGAAGTCAGGAGGATCTGAGTTCAAATCTTATCTCTGACACTTACTTCCTAGCTGTGTGGTTCTAGGCAAGTCACTTAACCCCAATTGCCTTAGCAATAAGTCAATGAATGAAGAGTAAATAAATAAATAAATGTTTGTTGAAATGAACTGGGGACTAAAGCAGAAGAAAATAGTGGTGCATATTACAAACATAACTTGTTCTCATCACTAATAAGGTATAATCTGACACTTGTACCAATGCTTCCTCTCTTCTCTATGGTCTTAGAATTGACATTCTCTTTTTCTCTTCTCTAATACCTCAGTGGTATTCATTGTAATAAATATTACTTATAATAACATAACTTACACAATATTTATAATAACAATAATTCTAAATAATAAAACAATAAATTAGAATAACAATTAATCTAAATAATCAGTCATAAGTTGGATAAATAAGAATAAATTTCCTCTCCTCCAAAATAAATTTATAATTAATAGTGTAATCTAGCAAAAGGAAAAAAAAAATTACTGATGAATCTTCTACTGCCATTTTCAATGCTTTAAAATCGGTTAGTGAGAAAATAGTAATTACCTCCCTCCCCATAAAAAGGACTCTAGTCCACGTATAAAATGGAGCTTTTCTAAGCTTTCACTCCAATTAGCAGTGGAACTGGGCATAAGAATGGTCACTGTACCTCCATGTAGATGAAAAGGGAGAGAAAAAGAGGGAGAAAGAAAAGTGGAAGCAAGGAAAGGAAGAAAAAAGGAGGAAGGGAAAGAGAAGGAAGAAAGAGAAGGGAAGAAAAGAGGGAGGCATTCTCATAAGCTTGTTTTTCTCCATGTATAATCTGAAACAAATTATGAGCCGTGTTTATGAAGTGAAAAAAAAAAATCTTCAAAGTATGAAAGTCAAATATATGCTCTTATATACAATGGATTTAAAGTCAAGATTATATAAAACAAAAGAAAATTAAAAACCAGGAATTCCTAAACATTTTTTGTGTCATGGACCATTTTAACAATCAGTTAAATTATGGATCCAATCTCAGACTAATTACATGCATAAAATAAAATATAAAAGATTTACAAAGAAAATCTACTATACTGAAGTGTTATTAAAAATATTTTAAAAACTAATAGGTCACAGATTAAGAATCTCACATAAAAACCTTTCTTTCCTTTTATTAAGCCCATTACATTTACTAGGAAGATGTCAACTTTTCAAATTTGTTGGATTAACCCATTTCTATTATAAGATTTCATTCTAGACTTAAAAGCAATTTTAGAAGGCATCTATTCCAACTTTCAAGGTTTACAGATGAGAAAACTGAGGCCCATAAACTTAAGTAATTTGTCTTAAGATCACACAGATAATAAATAGTAGGAATTTAAATTAATTTCCCTTGGCTCTAAGTTCAATGCTTCATTTACTGCCTTTTTCACTGCATCATGTCGGATGAATAACTAATAAAACAAGCAACTAACAACACAGAGAAAAAAATTCAGCTATCTACAATGTCTGAGACAAAGGTGTCAAACTACTGTAAGTTTGCCAATCTTCTGCATGCAGGATCCAACTAAATTAAAATATAATTAGGAAATGTTTAACAAAATAAGTAAAAATATGACAAAACATAGGTAAACATAGGGAATATTAATGTGTGGTTTTCTAAATTCCTGCATTTCTATTTGATTTTGACAATACTGGTTCAGAAAACCAAGAAGGCATAATGACAAACCAAAAAGAGCAGAAACCTAATTACTAAGTCCTAAAATACTTACTTACCCACCACTCCATTCTCATAAATCTGTAACTGATTTATGTCAGAACTCAATTCCAATCCCAGACTCCCAGTGTCTCAAAAAATGAAAATGGAGCCTCTTACTCTGGCTGTGACAATAGTGGTCCTTGCTGCAACATTACTGAGGTAGATAACCTGAAAAACTGAAGAAAGTGAAGCAGGATGCTGGTGGTGTGTGTGGGGATCCACCAAACCTGACTGAAATAAAGAGTCCAGCATCAGCCATTCCCCAAGAAATCAGGAGGACTTCAGACACTTAACGTTTCCTAGCTGTGTGATCCTGGACAAGTCACTTAACCCCAATTGCCAAACAAAAAAAGTCCATTACAGACCTTCAGAAAATTAAAGTGATTAATAACAGAAGGAACACAGCCTCCAAATCATCAAAAAGAATCCAGACATCTTTAAATAAATAACCTAAAACAAAGGAAAATGCCTCAACCCTTGATAACAAGAAGAAACCAGTGCACTCCTAGAAAAGCATGGAACCACAGAAGAATTTTTCTAAACGGGCTTAATTGAAAAATCAGAATTATAAGGTAGAATTTATAGACTGTAACGGCAGAAATAATTGGTAAACCAAGCACAATGGTAAAACAAATCAAAGAAAGAAAAGAGAAACTGATTAGGAATGCAGGTACACATTAAGTGAGGGGAGAGGGGAGAGGGAGGGGACAGACACCTGTAAGAAGAGAAGCAAATAACAGTAACATTAAAAACAAAACACATATACACACAAAATTTAAAAAAAAAAAAAAAAGCTACCATCATGATCTCCAAAAAAGACAGATAAATAGACAAATAGAATCTCCTCCTTTCCAATTATTTTCAGCTTTAGGCAATTCACGAAGTGAATGCTCACAGGCATTTTAACACATATTCACTCTTCTGTACTGCTCCCAAACACACACACACACACACACACACACACACACACACACACACACACCACTGATAACAAAAACAAAAAATACAACATTAAAAAAAAAAGGATAATGCTGTTAACTTTCCTGGAGAAATCAGCTAAGAAACCGCTCAAGTCCTAATTTTGACACACACAAAAATAATAAAAACATTGCAAGATAGAATGGTCACCCAACCCAACTTTCAACCTTATAGAGTAGAGAGAAAAAGGAGGCAAGTTATTATACATTTTAAATTGAAAAGAAAGAAAGAACAAAAAAATGTAGGGCAAATATTTCCACTATACTATTTTGGGTATAAAAACTTGGCAGAATACTTAAGACTTGAAACCTAACTTCATTGATGACAAGCTGTGTCAGTTTAAATGATTTATTTAACTTCTCTGAACCGCCTTTTCCTAGTCTACTAAATTAGTTTAATAAATACTTTTAATATAAGACCTTGAAGAGGCTTTAGTTTATCTAGACCAGCTCCCTCATTTCCCAAATGAGGAGGCAGAAATTTAGAAAGATGGCTTGCCACAGAGTATACAGGTCATCAGTGCAGGAGCCAAGAGTCAAACTCAGGTATTCTCACTCTAAAACAAATCTTTTCTATTCCACTATGCTTTCTATGCAATATTTTAATTGATCTTAATAATTACAGAAAAGTGACGGTTTGATGTGATTCTCTCATTCTCTACACACACACACACACACACACACACACACACACACACACACACGCACATATATATAAATGAATTTCTTTTTGCTTGACTGCATATTTATTTCAAGGAATACGATTTTTTTTTTTTTGGATTGTACTAGATGACACAGAGAAAAAATAATTTTTGTTCAATTTAATTATTTTGTTATGAGATCTCTCACAAAGAAGGAATAATTTGGAAATGTTTTTAATGTGAAGACAAAACATATGAATAAAACTTGAAAAACTTATAAAACACTGACTTATATAGTACTTTAGGATTGGTTATCTGCTTTATATATGTTACTTGATCCTCATAAACACACCTTAGAATTTTTTGCAAAGCATTAAACCTTCTTTAGTGCCTGGTTGTTTTTGTTTTCAGTCATGTCTGACTCTTCACAACTCCTTACTGGAGTTTTCTGGGTGAGGTAGACATTAAAGGTATTATTATCTTCATTTTACAGATGAAGAAATGGAATCTCAGAGAAGCTAAATGACTTACTCTGTCATTTAAGCAAATATTAAAAGCAAATAATCAAGCTCAGATCTCTTCAGACTCTACCACTCTTTCCACTCTGCCATATTTCCTCTATTTACTATGAGTCTAGTAATTCAAAATTGACTATCCCCATTTTACAGATAAAGAAATTGAGGTTCGGAAAAACGAGCTGCCTTTTCCAAAATCTCATGCCTAACGAGTATAAGAGCCAGATAATCTAATGGCAAATCCAGTATCTTTTCATTAAATCCTTTTGGGGTAGAGGGGAGAGTCAATTTCAATCTAAAAGAAAGATGTACTCTGATAAAAATGAAATCTCCTTGATTGAAAGGACTTTTATTTTTGTCTTCATATCTCTATTACATAACACAATACCTACCTAGCACACAGGTATATTAAAAAATGCTTGTTGGTTAATATTAGAAAAGAGTAGATTTTTCCCAATATCTAAAAATATTAAAAGATATTAAAAATATATAAAAGATTAATTCATTAAATAGTTTTTATGAGTTTCTGGGAACTAAAGATACATCTCTCTTCAGTTAAGCTACTTATAATGGGCTTCTATGGAATTGAACCTATACTTACAGCTACCAGGCTTGGTAGAACTTTCCTGTTCCAATGACTCATCAAAGTAGAAAGTAGTACACACAATAAAACAAAAATATATTATTGTAAAAGTTCCATTACACCTACTTTTTTGTAAAAGCTTGACATTAATCCCATATTATATATAATGATAATACTAATAGCTAGCACATATCACTTTAAAGCTTTTGCAAAGCATTACAAATATTAACTAATTTTATCTTTAAAACAATCTTGGGAAGAGGATGCTATTTCTATCCCTATTTTGCAAATGAGGAACTTAAGTAGATAGAGTTTAAGTGATTTGCTCAGTCACATGGCTCATAAGTGTTTGAGACTGATCTGAACTAAGCGCATTCTGACTTCAGGGCTACTGCAGCTATTTAGTTATCCATTGGTCACACAAAGCAATTCGTGCTCAGTTCTTTCCCTAACATTCACTGGATCATAGATTTGCAGCTGGAAGATACCACAGAAGTCAACCATCCTAAATCCCTTATATTACTGATGTGGAAACTGAGATCTGGTCTTGAGGCTATCATTTCCAAGCTCCATCATGATGTTTATCATAGCCACTGTCTATAAAAGGGGGCATGGGATAGTAGAAAGAATGCTAAATTTAGAGTTGAGTCCAAATAGAGATATGAATCCAAATCTACTTATGTTCCTGAACAAATTATTTCACTTTTTGAGGGCCCCAATTCCCTATTTATAAAAGGAAGTGATTGAATCAATTGTGGGAAAGGTTAAGCAAATTGTTGGCAGATGAATGTAATGGAAGATTACTATATAACAATGAGTATGAAATAGGGAAACAGAGAAAGAATTATAAAAACTGATGCAAATGAAGTTAAAAAAAAGCAAAATAATACATAAGATGACAACCATGATGTTAAGTGGAAAAAGCACAACAATCACAACAAAAACATTCAACTGAATAATTCATAAGTCCTAAACTCTATGATTTCACAGTTAAGGCTTCTACATCTGGACAGAAGTAAACATGAAATGGGGAGGGAAAAGAGTGTCATAATAAGAAGAGTTAGCATTTTACCAGGAAGTTAGTAAAACAACAACAACAACAACAACAACAACAACAACAACAACTCCTCTAGTTAGGAAGAAGGATGATCAAGAGATTTATCTTATCATCTGTTCACAAATATTGGACAGCTAGAAATGGAGCTCTGCAGGGTCTTATTGATTTAGGAAAAACTACTAATTAACATTATTTATGTTGCATTATATTTGTATTTATTTTTGTTAAACATTTCCTAGTCACATTTTAATCTGGTTCAGCTGCATATGGGAGTTTCTCTCTCAATTAATATTCCCAAACTTTGACACTTCTGAAAGAATTTACTTTGAACAGAAGCACTACAAACTATGGCAGTACCTTTAAAAGCTGTTTATATACTTACGCAGCTAAACACTAACTTTCAATTGAACTAACCTTTTTTTTTTTTTATCCCCATCATTTTTAAGAAAGGTACTGAATGTGCAAAATCTATTAAATCTGACTGCACTGAATACTGCCCTGAAACTAGATTATTTTACTAGATTTTTTTATATTATAAAGTATGCTCACAAAAATTTGCAATCAGGGTTTGTGAGCAATAAGCACTTCTTTGTTTCTCTTTTCTGTTATCAATGCTTCAGGGTGCTGCTAACACTATTCTTCCATCCATCAGATGTCAATGTGATTTCCCCCACTTCCACACATTTAACTGGGAAGATTAGTAATAATCTCACTTTTGAGTTCAACTTGTATCACTGACATTACTCTTACAACCCATCTTTCCCCCCCAAGACTATCATGTTTTCAAAAGATCAAACTTTTTTGCAAATTATTAAAATTAAGAATTCTTCCTGTCAGATTATATCTAAACATATTCTTGCCACAGCTGGATTTAATTCTTTCACTATGAGATCCTTAAAATCTTATCACTCTTTGCTACCTTAAAAAGTGTTCCAAAACAGAGCAGAGTGGCAGGGAGGATATATTCCTTTAACATCTTCTTTTATACTTAACTAGCATGTGGAATTCAGAAGCAAATTATTCTTTGTCTTAACATCAAATACAATGGAGAATTAGAGATTATGAAAAATTTATGAAGTTTACTATTTCTACAGCTATAAAATACTTGAAAAATTCAGACCCTCAGCTTCTCAAGAAATGGAAGAGACTTTGGTGGGCTGTTCCCTTCAGCTATTAATAAAACAAGTAGTCAGTAAAATACATATATAAGTTAATAGTTAGTAAAAGTATACAAATCAATTGTTAACTTTCTTACATACCATAGAAAAGAGAGGCATATTTTCCATATGCAACATCATCTGTTTCCTCCCTCAGGATCACAACTCACATTATTTTAAAAAGGCAGAAAATGTGGAGATTATATTCCATAATGACCTAACATGATGTCAAAAGACATTTAAAGTTGTTTCAATAGATAAGTCCATCCCTAAAAATCATGTACTTCAGAACTTCCAGTTCTTCACTACAGTCATGATCGAATCGGTTTGTCCTAATGGTCCCTAAATATTTTCTCCCCCTACCCCGGGAATATTTGAGATGTATGCTACCATTGAGTATTCAACTTTCCCCGGCAGACAGGCAGGAGCAGAACACAGAGGACTGTTCTGTCAGTGTCCTCAAAGTCCACCCTTTGTATGAGCCTCCACATTCCTTTTTTATGTCAGTGAAACTACCCATTGGAATGCAACTTCTCGGGGCTGGAATGTCAGTTCCTCCACAAGCTGCAATATACAGAGCTGTGGAAAACTACAGACTAGCTGACAGGACACAGATAGGTAATCCATTTTGCTAAATAACTAAAACTAGCAACACCTCAGGCTGTTATATCCACTTACACTATCTTGGTACCTCACCCTAAAAGATAATCATTGTCAAAAGTTCTGGATCTTGCCTTTTAAAAAGAAATTGTAATCCATGATTCCAATACACACACACACACACACACACACACCCCTCTCTTTCCTTAGACCACACATGTAAAGTTGCAATAATGACTAAAGAAAAAATCATTTACAAGTAAATGCTAGTGCTATCAATTGCATTCTCTATAATGAGAGCATTGAGGTATACATGAATTATGGCATTATACCTAAAAAAAAAAAAAAAAAAAGAAGAAGAAGCCTGAGTCAAAAAATCAACATTTTAGCCATTTTGGTCTTATTTTCATATGCCTGATAGTTGAAAAAATTGTATAATCAATATTTAAACCAACTACTAAAACATGAAAAAACAATCACAGAAGTATAGCTCCAATTTAGCACTGAGTAAAGCACCAAAAAAAACCTAAAAATTCAAAAAGAAATGGGTCTTGAATTCAAATTCTAAAATTTGAAAAGAAAACCTTAAAATTTAAGTGTTCCAAATTTTCCTCCCATGTGTATTTGGAACTTAACACACCTTATTATAGACAGATTTACTTCTCTGCAAAGCACTTCTCAACCAATAAACAGACCAACAGAAATTTCAAGGAGAAGTCTCCTAGCTGTATTATTTTGTCCTCAACTTATGTCATAGCTCAGCCACTTTAGGCAGCATCACAAAAGTGACAACTAATTCCTACAGGAATATGTTTATTCCTATTTCATTTTTAAAGACCAGCCTGTACTGAGTTTGCTATCTTTCAGGCAAAAGCAAAGGGCTGCTATACCATCTACTCCACGCTTTTTTTCCTCTAGAGCATTTTTCCCTGTGCTTTCTCTCACTGAGTTCCTGATTCTGAAACTGCATGCAGAGAAGATGAGCGCCAACATTCCTTCTACAATAATTTCCTGCCTGGATGACCCACCCACCTCTCCAAGCCGCAGTTATGTGTTACACATGTTGCATGGGCACCATTTCCGCATACCAGCTTGGTGACCTCAGCTACTGCCTGACAGATGCTCTTTATCAATTTCTATTAATTCATTATCCACTCTCTTCTAGTTCAAGGGCAAGTATGGAAATCTGCATTGCCTGGCCTCCCATGAGTCTCAAGGTCAAATACTGAGATGTGCTGGAGGATGCAAATTCATTGTTAAATTTTGCACGTGCTGTGCCTACCGAATGGTAAAGCCCTTGATTATTTCCAATGGACCAATCCTAAATCACAAACCTTGTTTTAGTGATAATTGTAGAAAGGCATTCAGAAGTTTAAACTAGAATAGGTTGAAGAAGGTGAATAAAACTAGTCTTGCATTTTATTCACCTTTAAATTTAAAAAACTAAAAACAAAAACAAACAAACAAAAATCACCATTAACTAAGCATTTACTATATGCCAGGAATGTAGCTAAGTACTGGGAGGCACATTAACAAAAAAAAAAAAAAAAAGAGGTTAAAATAGTTCCTGTATTCACAGAACTTACCAAAAAAAAAAAAAAAAAAAAGGTAAAATAGTTCCTGCATTCATGGAACTCACATTCTACTGGGGAAGATAATATGTAAATTGTTTCATCATTTTAGTTCTACCTTGCCCTTTGTTACCCCATTTGGGGATTTTCATGGCAGAGACACTGGACCGTTTTGTCATTTCCTTCTCCAGCTCATTTTACAGATGAGGAACTGGGACAAACAGAGTTAGGGAACTTGCCCAGGGTCATACAAGCCAGATTTGAACTTGGGAAGATGAATCTTCCAGATTTCAAGTCTATTGATTGCAACATCTAGCTAGCTACCATGGAAACAACTATTTATATATGCAATCTAACAAAGTAGATAGGTGGATAATCTTAAAGAGGAGATAATAGTAATTGGGAGGAATTGAAAAGGACTTCTGAAGATGGCGGGATATAAGCTGAAAATTGAAAGAGTAAGGAAACTAACAAAAAGGGAGACCATTCTAGACAGAGGAAGCAGCCAGGATGGCAAAGGTATGAAAATGGGTGATGGAGAGTCATGTTCAACTAGATCTCTTTATCTACTATGAAAAGCAGCACAGAGTAATTAAACTGAAAAGGGGGTAAAGAGATAAAGAGAGGGAATAAGGAGAGAGTATTATTAAAAAAAACTTTAAATGCTAAAAATAAAGACTTTCTATCTGATCCTAAAGGTACTAGGTAGCCACTGAAGTTTTTTAATGGTAGGAGATGACTTGGTCAGATTCTTCATAAAAATTACTTTGGCAAATTAAAAAAAGAACTGAGAATTAAAAGCCTAAGTAAAAAAGCAACTTTTCTCCCTGGCTGATGACACTAGAAGCTAATGGGATTAATTACACTTGGATTGGGTCTATGTGATCCATTAAACAATCACAGGCTATCTCCATTGAATCTGTCCAGTATGCACCATAAACAGCTCTCTGTAGCTCACATAGTTAACTATAAGGGTCTTGAGGCTTTCATTTGTATATCCTTAGAAGTATCACTGTGCCTTGCAGGTATTAAGAATTAGATGAATAAAAATTCCCGATTAATTGAATTAAGTGGCCAGAAGTTAGGAAGTTTACATCAAAATTATGTTGTCTAACAGTTTTCCACTTGATATTCAGCAACACCCATCACTAAATAGAAATACTGCTTTATTCAGTGAAGGGATGGGCCTATAGAAGCTGAGCACTTTTTTCCTCATATATGATCTAATAATGAAGGCAGCACTGAGTCATACATCATAAAGAAGACAAACAACTGCTTTTTATAATGGCAAAAGGATTCTGCCCAAATGGATAGGAGAGGCTAAATACAAAGATATTTAATACATACAAGAATCATATAACCAAATAAAGACTAAACAGATACAATTTGTGTCCTCATTGAGATTAGGAAAGGAAGTCAAAGTTTCAGGAATCCCTTTCGTAAAGCCTGTTTTAAACAAAAGGTTAGATTTCTAAAACACTGTTTCTATACTTCTCTAAAATGAGAATATTTTCAGTAAACTAAGGAAAAATAACAAAAGCCAAATATAAAATATTCACTAAAAAATTACTGAGGTATTACAGTACAGTAATATCGTATAACTAAACATTAGCTGCTTTCACTGATATTAATTTTAAAAGTTCAGATAGTTATTTATAAAATTTCCAATCCCTACCATGCAATTTGCATGATTCTATGAATAGAGGCCTGCAATAATTCTTGAACTTCAGTATAAGCTATATGATCAACAAAGTGATCATATAAATATGAATGTTTATATTTATATATATGAATAAAGTTCATCGGTTCTTTTTGTTTCTGATATTAACTATGACAAATCAGGCATGATTGTTTCGACTTTACTCTCAAAGAAGTGACATAAAATAGGACCTAAAAAAGCAAATATAAAATATTTGCAAATCTGTTCAATATGTTCCTTTTAGGATCATAAGATCATAGATTAAGGGATCTTAGAAGTCATCAGTTCCATTCCTCTCATTAATAGATGAGTAACCTAAGACTTGGGAAAATGAGATGATTTCTCCAAGTTTACACAAGTAGCAAGTGAGTTTTATTCCAACTTATTTAATTAGTTGATAACATTTTATAACATTACTACCACCTTGATGCTATGAATATATATGCAAAAGGCACTCTGACCTACCTTTTAAGTCTTTAAATCATAATCAAAGCCATTCCATTGCTACTAAAATGGGTTTTAAAATTCATTTTGCAACACATGGAAATATATTTTGCATGACTTCACATAGGTAATCAATATCAAATTGTCTTCTCAAAAAAGAAGGAAAAATAGGAAGGAAAAAAATTTGAAACCCAAAAAATTTTTAAATGGTTGCTAATTTTTTTTACATATAACTAGAAAATTTAATGAAATTAATAAAAGGGGGGGAAGGAGGGGAATCAGTCTACTCTTTTTTGGTTCCATTTACATCCTTGTCACTCTCCAAACCAAAGTGACCAACACCTTCCTACACATCCTCTCTTTCAAATATAAACTCTTTAAGAACAGAAACCATTTTTGCTTTTATATTTTTATCCCCAACATAGTACTTCCACATAGAAAGTGGTTAATAAATATCTCTTTAAGAGATAAAATAACTCACCTAAATTTACCCAATGATTGGCTTCCAAACAATAACACTAATGGTTATCAACAAATATCTATTATCAAAATTATGGTTCTATTCTTTACCTTATAGTGATGACTTCTTTGACCTATTCTAATACTCACATTCTATTCCTTTCTCAATTCTGGCTTCACTGCCTTGACCACATGACCAATCACTACTTTAGGGATTCCCTAGCTCCTGCACATGTACCACCCAAACTTGAGAATCCTCATCCCTAGGGAGACAGCCACTTAGACTGCCAAGCTTCCCTAAAGCTTTTGCACATTCTAGATACATAACCTCAGCTCTTACTGATACTCAATAATCTCTTCTACTCTGTAGTTACTGACTTGAGTCTCTCAATCTACACAAGCACTCCAAAATTAATTTTTTTTATTCTTGTCCCCACTGCCTCAACTTACAAATGGCCTAGCTTCATTTTAAAGGAGAAAACTGAGGCCATCATAATGAATTCTCTTAATCTCCTTTCTCCATTCCTCAAACTTTCCCATCTCATTACCTTTTTCTTTCTTTCAGTCTCTTACCACAGGAAATATACCTTTACTCCTTGTAATTTCTCTATCTATATTACTGATCCCATCTCACTCATGCCATAGATTTTGCTACAGTATACCTCTCTCTCTCCACCCTTGATTCCTCCCTCTCTCATCCTTGATTCTTCCCTCTCCCATCCTTGATTCTTCCCTCTCCCATCTTTGATTCCTCCCTCTCCCATCCTTGATTCCTCCTTCTTCCATCCCTGATTCTTTCCTCTCCCGCCCTTGATTCTTCCCTCTCCAGTAACACCTTGTGATCTACAAATGCACACACACTCAGGTTTTTAAAATTCTATTCCCATCCACTATTAGAACTTTTGAAAAATTTGTCTGCACTCACTGTCTCCACTTTCTTACTATCAACTTCCATCTCAACCCTATGCCACTGGACTTCCATGCTGATCCTAGGTCTATAATTACCTCAAACTTAACTTTTACTTTCCTGTGTCAGTGGAACTACCACTCGTTCAAGGACTCATTCAATTTTTTTTTAAGTTTTGAATCTTTCTTTCTCTCATCTCTCATCAATTATTTCCAGTTCTCACACTAAGAACCATCAATTCTACCTCTGTAATTAAATTAAGTTCATTTTAATAAATACTGTATCAGGTACTATATACTGTATACTGGAATCAGATACATCAGCTACTGAGCACATGCACACACACACACACACACACACACACACACACACACACACACACACACAAAATGACAACTTTTGAGAGTAGCTTACATTCCACTAAGAAGAAATAAAATACACACAGAACAATAAATGCTAAACCTGCATAAAGTAAATATGCAATAAATTTAGGGATGCTGGAGCATCCACTAGTGGAGAAATCA
The DNA here is from genome assembly GCF_016432865.1 of Antechinus flavipes. Lineage (NCBI taxonomy): Eukaryota > Metazoa > Chordata > Mammalia > Dasyuromorphia > Dasyuridae > Antechinus > Antechinus flavipes. The sequence goes on along the minus strand of NC_067403.1, from coordinate 88,368,507 downwards.
AGAAAAGTCTCTAATGTTTTGCATAACAATTCTCCTGTTATAGCATTCATTATAAACCTGGCTAGATTACTGCAAAAGCTATCAAGAGGACATCGGTCTACATTCCCTCTGTTTCAACCTACCCTTCCAGAATTCGATTTGCTTCCAGAATTTTACTTCTTATATACAGATAAGATTTATAGAAAGTAAATGTCATAAAATAATGATTTCCCTTAAGTCTCAATGACAAAATCCATGCTATTTATAAATATGCAGAGTATTCTAATAAATAGCAAAGTAACAGTGGTAAACTTTAGCCAGGACCATGCCAGGTATTAACAGAGAAGTAGGGCTCCCAGACTGCAAACCAAGGACTAAAGGTAACAAGGAAAAAAGAGGGAAAAGGCACTAACTCCATTTTTTTTCAATATGAAAAACAAACAAACATTGAAAGCTGGAGTCATGTTTGGGTAGGATACTACCTGAGGACAAGGATAGGATGAGATATGTGATTCACTGATATAGGGGACTTCTTACTAAAGAAATTCCTTTCCTAAGGAGAATGTTGACTAGAGAACCAAAAGTTTAGTTAGCATGTATCAAGAGTTAAACTTGCACTCAAGTCTCAGTATACTATTGCTCTATCTGCTAGGCTAAAATTAATTTTATAAAAGTTTGAAAAATATAATATAGTACTATTCACCTCTAAAAACGAATACATGTAGTCTCTCATTTCCCTCTTCTAAACTCCTGTGATTTAAGGAGGTTGGAAGCATTTAAAGCTTTAGAGTAGTGGTTCTTAAACTTTTGTTCTCAGTATTTTCATGTTGTTTTAAAAAACTACCGAGGATCTGTTCAAAGAGTTTTTGTTCACATTTATTTTTATATTTATATATTTATAGCTATTTACTATATTAGAAATAAAAAATGATTTTGAATTTGTAGACCCTCTGAAAGGGTTTCAGAGACCCCAACAAGTCTTTGGACTACACTTTGAGGACCACTACAGAGGAGCCTTATTTTTGTTCTTGAGCTGAGCTCTGGATAAATACAGAGTAGATCAATAAGTTCAAAGGCAGTGGCAAAGACTGGAAGTCAGAAGCCCTGATTTTGCCTCTTAATATCTATTTGACTTCAGAAAATTAAAGTATTCTCCTTAAAATAATTGGAATGTTTTCCCAATTTCCTCAATTACTTTTTTAAAAGATGAGGGCAAAGTGGGAGAAGGGGATGTATGGGATTAGACTAGATAATCTCTAGGAACTTTCCAGGATCCTATAAGTATGTCACATTGATAACTAAAATAAACCAGCCAAAGATCTTAAAGAGTGAGAAGATAGTGACATGTTAATTTGTGGATAATTCACAGTTAATTTATAATCGTTAATCCACAAGTGAATAATCTGGCATGCAACATATAGTACTTAGTGACATACCTTCTAAAACCAAGAAATAAGGAAAACAATTGGCTGGCTCATGGCCAACCGCAATGTGATTGCAGTTAGAATTAAAATAATTTTCAATTCAGCCTATCACTGAGCATTAACAGCAACTGTATATTATATTGAATGGGATCAAAGAATTTGAGAGCTAGAACTAGAGGACTAGAAGTAGAATACTACCATAGTCAACAGGTTGTTTAATCCATCACCCTCCTAATACAAATGAGGAAAACTGGGGCTAAGCAGGTTAAGTGATTTGCCTAAGTTCACCCAGTTAGCAAACACCAGAGCTGAAGTTCAAACTGACACCCATGACTATAAGCTCAACACTCTCTCCAGATTGATCATTAAATGAGACTAAATGATCTTAATATGTCAGGTAAACATGAGCTGTTGTTGCTTTTTAAAATTTAAAGCATAAACCACAATTAATTAATAGTTCAAGTAAAATTAATAGTTTTATCTCTGAAGATTGTGTTTACAGAAACATTCAATATGGGCAATTATAATAGCTTTTGAAGGTGCTGAATGAAAAGCTAAGATCAAAGCACAAAGTAGTTTCACATATATTAATATATGTAAATAATGTATGTAATATGTAAATAATAATAACATATGTAAAATACATAAGTAAAATAAAATCTTAAATATAAAATAGCAAAGTAGAAACCTGGGCAGTCACTGGGGTCGACTGACCTTTCAACTTAATAATAATAATAATAAAATCCAAAAATGTGGTAGAAAAGAATAGCCCTCAAATAATTTTTAGACTTCAAATAATTTTTCTTTTACGTGAAACAAGGTATAATGCAAGGGAAAAACACAATCAAGAAAGTGAAGACCTTTCTAATCATATCTAATAATATGTAAAGTCCTTGAAGGCTAGAACTGTTTTGATTTTGTTTCTCTATTCTCAAAGTTTGGAACTGAGCCTGGCACTTAAAAATATCTTTAAGAATACTTATTAAATTGAGTTGTTGAATAGAGAATCAAGTAGAAACTCGCTTGAAATGAAAAAAGGACTCAAAGAAGGCAGAAACAAATGAGAAAAATAATAACCTTGTCTCAATATAAAACTGTGGCATGTAAGGTATGTTTTATTTTCTATATTAAGTAAATGCAATAAATATTACTACAACATAAATATAACAATTATTCACACAGACACACATACGATATCTCTTTGCACACATATTTTTATACAAAAACATGCAAGCCATATATTAATAAATTTGTTTCTAGAGATAAGCATTTGAGAAAACATACCAACAAATCACAAAACCAATCTGTTAAACCTATACTACATCAATGTTAGTCAGGTGGTTTAAATATCCAAATTATATATATTAACATCCAAATTAATATCTTATTTGAAGTTCTAAGGAAAAATAAATACGCAAGTATGAGATACTGCTAAAGGAATATATTTGAAAACTTCTAAGAAATCAAATTATATCAAATAAACATTATATATAAGTCATTCAAACAACAGTAACAAACACAAAAGTAACTCAAAATAAATGTTTTATTTATTGAAGTGTTTCAAAAATGTGATTAACTGGAAAATTATCATTTAAATAAACTATGTTTCACTGCTTAAAGTTTTTACAAAGCTTTCCTTCTTATAACATATTCTTTAGGGTTTTTTTTTCCCCTTTTCTATCACTGAACTCTTCTATACACATACAGAATTTCAGGAACAATGCTAGAATTAAATATTGGTTATTATAAGATCTAACTCCAGAGGATTCATACTTAAGTTTAAATAAAAAGTTTGGTGTAAACAACAAACCTTTGCTTTTAGGTATGTATGGTTATGTAATTTAGAGATGTTAAATTACAAAATGCTTATTTACAGAAAGTAAGAGATAATTACAGATTTCATAGGTATATTTTAATCAGTTTACCTTGGAAGTACTTGCTGTGTCCAAACCCTCAAAGAAAATATCATATAAATTATAAATTCACCTGTTCTTTGATTCAAGACCCAGGGTGATCTGTCATATGAAATAAATTATAAAATACTTCTATCAGTCTCTTCTCTTTAAGAATACTTAACATACTATTAATTTAAGGGGGAGAAAAAACCATGAATGGCAGAGATATTGTGAAGCCCGTATTTATACAGACAAAACATGTGGAAAGTAGTAGTTATGGCAACCAAATCCCCAACTTGATCCAGCAATTCAACTTGAGTCTCTAGAGTACAGTTTGCTCTGTGTCAGGTATCTCAGGAGAAAGTGATTTGCGGGGGGGAGGGAGGAAGAGAAGGGGCAGAAGTAATACTTCATTCAGGCCTTGTATCACCCTAGATTTTTTTTTAGAATGGAGAATTTATTGAATTTTCACATGCCTTCAGTAGCTCAAAGGTAACAAAAACAAATTAATTAATTCATTTGCTGGGTCAGCATTTTACCATTTTTATTTTGTTATTATTAAAGAGGTTTGTGCTTTAAGTAATCTAGCTTTCTCCAGGCATATTACCATTCTCAAATAAATGACCCCTGAAATACAATCAATCAAGAACTGATCCTTTTCTTAAATGTCACAAAAGCTGGGCATAGTAAACTAGAAACTGTGTTACAATATAATACAGATTTTATAGATCATATTCAGTACTCATGTAACATTGCCTTTTAAATCTCAAATGTCTATACATCTTAACATTCCACACTCTATGACACTTGGGATCTCTAAAGCTACATACCATTTTGGGAATCAGAAGAACAATGTAAGAAAACATCATTTAAACTGTAAAATGCCCTAAAAGAGGAACTATTATCATTATATTATTAAACAACAGCAACAACAAAAAAAAGTCTGCCATATATGATGTCTGTTATGCAAACTCAAATACCTGCTTACATGTTTCACATCCTGGCCCAAAAAAAACAGGACATAAAATGATATATTCCCTGTTACTGTTCTGTAAGAAATGACCAACAGGATGATTCCAGAAAGGCCTGGAGAAACTTATATGAACTGATGCTGAGTGAAACGAGCAGGGCCAGGAGATCATTATTTATTTCAACAACAATACTATATAATGCTCAATTCTGATGGACGAGGCCCTCTTCAACAATGACATGAACCAAATCAGTTCCAATAGAGCAGTAATGAATTGAACCAGCTACACCCAGTGAAAGAACTCTGGGAGATGACTATGAACCACTACATAGAATTCCCAATCCCTCTATTTTTGTCTGCCTGCATTTTTGATTTCCTTCACAGGTTAATTGTACACCATTTCAAAGTCCAATTCTTTTTGTACAACAAAATAACTGTATGGACATGTATACATATATTGTATTTAACATATACATTAACATATTTAACATGTATTGGTCAACCTGCCATCTGGGGGAGGGGGTAGGAGAAAGGAGGGGAAAACTCAGAACAAAAGGTTTTGCAATTGTCAATGCTGAAAAATTACCCATGCATATATCTTGTAAATAAAAAGCTATAATAAAAAATTTTTTAAAAGATGGGAAAAAAAAGTATATATTCCCAATCACAGGCTAGAACACAAATTTTCATTTATATCAATTTCTTAATATGATATTCTCAATACTATCACTATTTTCCTTTTCTATTTTAATCACTTTTGCTATTGTAAACAAAATCTTTCCATCATCATTTTCCCCTTCCTTTTTTCCATACACATTCTGCCCCCTTCCCAAACCTCATATAAATTATGTAATCATTTTTGAAATTAAAAAAAAAAAAGGATCTCAGTAGCACTCTCCCTTTTCCAGTTCTCATTACTTTTTTTGTTATTTAATCAAAAATGGGTTTGTACACTAAATAGAGAATATTAGTTTAATACCGAATAACAGACTTGTCATTAGCTGCATTAAATTCAACAAGCATCTCTCAAATACAAAGTAGAACTTTAGAGATGGAAAATCAATTATTCAATCAACAAGGATTTATTAAAGGCTTACTAGGGCACAGGCTAAAAGTACACATTGCCTTATCTTCAAGGAGCTTACATTCTACAAGTGTGTAATTCATGTGAACATGAATTATATAGTAAATAAAAGATACTATGAGGAAGAAGGAAAACATCAACAATTGGAGAAATGAGGGAAAACTTTACAAAAGAGTTAGTATCAGAGGTCAGCTTTTGTAATGTCCTGGTTAGCTTTCTGGAGGTCTCAGGACCAGTGTTGGTCTCAGCAGAATAATTAACACAAGAATAGTCAGGAATAAAGTCCAAAGTCTTCACAGTCTGTCTCCTTCACCTGGGGCCAGGCTAGCTTTCTGGAGATTTTCAGGAATGGGTCTTGGTTTCAGTGGAGGAATGCAAAAGGTAGGAGAGCCACCGGGATGGCTCTGTCTCTGGCTAAGTTTGTCCCCAGTTTACACACTCTATTACAATTAAATCAATTCATCATTTTGAGTATAAACCAACCATTATATCACTAGGGAATCATTATTTGTTGTAAGATTAAATCAATCATACTTATTTGTTGTAAGATTAAATCAATCATACTGAACTAGAGAACTATTAATCACCATACTAAATTACATATTGTCTTATCAATTCCACTGAGTTAACACCTTTCTCTAGAGTTCTGGCCCATTACAAGCTTTGAATAAAATAAAGGATTGACAAAGATACAGGTAGGAACAAGATTAACTTTCAGGCAAAGGCAACCAGCTATGCAAAAGCTTGAAAAGGGAAAGACAATGTTATTATTTGATAATAACTAGTAAACCAGTTGCAGTCAGACATAGGAAGGTAATAATGTGAAATAACTCTGAAAAAGTAGGTTATAGTCATATGAGAGAGATATTTTTTCTTGAACTTAAAAGTTTTATTTTGTATTTGCAAGAGCAGGTATCCCATTACAGAATAAGCACACCTTAGGAAAAAGGGTATTATATTCCTATTCCTGATCACAAAATCCCTCTGCTATTTCCTTATTTACTGAAAGCCAGAAGGCATACAAATTCCTGATATGGCTGTTTTATACTTATCTTTTATATATGTTTCCCCTCCCACCATATACATTGCATTAATATTACTAAAAAATCTTAACTCCTCCTGGGGAAAAGGTTTTTTTGTTTGTTTGTTTGTTTGTTTGCCTGTTTGCCTGTTTTTAAAAATAGCTTTTTATTTTTCCAAATACCCGCAAAAATAGTTTCCCATATTCATCTTTGTAATACCTAGTGTTCCAATTTTTTCTACCCTCCTTCCCTAGAGAACAAGCAATTTTTAACACTATAGGTTAAATATGTGCAAGAGAGATTTTAAGGGCAATTTTTATTTTCTCCTGAAGCAAAGGTTTTCAAACTTTTTCTACCACAAAAGCCTTAGAAAAGTTCATGATTCCTCCTGGAGAATAATGTTTTTAAATTCCTAAAATGACATACACAAGATTACAAAGGAAACACTATGGAATACAGTTATCAAAATATATTTTAAAAATTTCACAAAGATCAGGCAATCTGTCTACAAATGCCATAAGGGTCTGTGGTTGTCACCTTAAGAATCCCTTTCCGGGGCAGCTAGGTGGCGCAGTGGATAGAGCACCAGCCCTGAAGTCAGGAGGACCTGAGTTCAAATCTGGTCTCAGACACTGTCTAGCTGTGTGACCCTGGGCAAGTCACTTAACCCCAATTGCCTTAAAAAAAAAAAAAAAAAAAAGAATCCCTTTCCTTGTAGAAATAGAAAGTTACTAAAGATATTTGAAGAATAGAATGACATGTTCAAGCCTATATTTTAAAATTATTTCAGTAACTAAATAAAAGATGGATTGGAAGGAAAGAATACTGGAAGTAGGAAAACCAATTAGGAAACTACTGAAGTAATCAGGTCAGAAACGATGGATTTTTGAAGAAAGGGTGACAGACACAGGGATGGAGAGAATTGATATGAGAGACATTGCAGAATAAAACTGACAAAGACTTAAATGGGAGGGAGGGTAGAAAGGGGGAAAGAGGAGAGGGAGCAGCAATGAAAAATGAAAAAAATTAAGAATGACCCTAAAATTGTGAATTCGAATGTCATGAAGTACCTGCAACAGAGTCAGGCAAGGTCATAATGGTGTTACAGACACAAGGAAGGATCACCACTGATTAATGAGTAGGATTTATTTAGTACATAGCATGCATTAAGCACTTATTATGTGCCAGGCAAAATGTTGTTAAACCGTTCTGTTTTAATAAATAATTTTTAACTCACTTCTCTTGTGGGGGGAAAAACTTGTTAAATGAACCTCAATCTAAACTATGTAGGGAAAGTAGGTGGCACAAAGGATAGAATGCCAGGCCTGGACTCCTTTTCCTGAGTTCAGATCTGGCCCGGACACTTACTAGCTATTAGGTCACTTAATCCTGTTTACTTCAGTTTTCTCATCTATAAAATAAGCTGGAGAAGGAATTGGCAAAAAAAAAAAAAAAAAAACCCAGTCCAGTGTCTATGTGAGCCCCAAAATGGGCTCACAATGAAGAGTCTGACACAATTAAAATACAACTGAACAATATACCACACTAAACTATGTAGTTCAGAGATTTAGTGCTGGAAGGATAAAGTTAAGCCTAAAAAGATTAAGGGATCTGCCTAAATCACACTGGCAGGAAGCAGCAGGGGAGGGTGAGATTCTCCAAGTCCAGCAAACATTTTCTTTGCACTCCACCAAGCTGCCTCACCAATCGTACCAACAATCATCTCACTATTTCCATAGCTATCTGAAGTAGACCGAGTTCTTTCCTCACAATAGCATAGTTATGTAGGTAGGACCCGAAGAGAAACTATGGTCCAAAGCCAAGATTTGATTGCAAGTGTAGGGCTCCTTTCTACTTTGTCACAATGTATTATCTGACTAGTACTAATAAAATATCTTTGCTCTGTTAAGGAATAAAGTTAAGGTGAGAAGTATATCATACAGATCTTTAAAATTATTATGATAATAGAGATTATCAGGATAACTGGCTAATCTCAGACTATATTCAGGAAGGAAGAAACACAGAAGACACCAGATCAATGAGTGAAAGTTTTTTGGGTTTGTTTTTGTTTTTGAGCAAAAGGGAGAGTCCTTGAGCACAAAAGTTAATTAATCAATTGATCAATCAACATTTATGAAGTGCCTACTTTGTGCCAGATCAATGCTTTAGGTTCAGAAAAAATTTTAAAAAATTATTAAATAAAAATTTTTCTGTAGAAATATTATACATGCCATAAAGAATACATATGATATATCAAGTCTAGCATTAAATCATTATTAATAGGTTTATTATCAATTAATAAAATATTGCACAAAAAATTCCATAATAGCATTAATAAACAATATTCCTCAAACAAGTGTCAATAACTGGTCAGAACACATAAATGAGGGCCACAACCAAAGTTTGATTTCAGAAATCAATTCTGATTACTTCTCAACTTAAACTGGTAACTTATATTCCTTTAAAAACATAATTACTTTTCAGTACTCGGTTATTAGAATAAACCACTACTGATGATCATTTCTTTCTTCAGAGTTTTAAAGAAAACTATTGATCATTCACTTCTGGCAATTACTTATGGGGATTATTAAGTCACCAACCAAGATAGCTAAAGAATTGTCAAGAGCATATAAGCATGTGAAGGATGCTGCCCCAAACAAAGGAGTGACCCGAGAAAAAAGTATGGGGAGGACAGGGTAGATTAGAAGAGAGAGAAGAAATCAGCTACCATACCCACTTTCTTTCCACTATTTTTCATTGTTTCCCATGAAATGCTTTACCTTTTGTTTTTCCAAATGAGTGTATTTTTTCCCCCTAGCTCTATGTGGTAATCTTTCAGTAGTTTAATTGGTGTAAAACTGACTAAATTAACTTAGGAAAAAATGTGATTTTATTATACTGACACCACCATCTTATTCTTGCTGTTCAATCATTTCATTTATGCCCAACTCTTCATGAGCCTATTTGGGATTTTCTTGGCAAAAATAATAGAGTGTTTGGTCATTTTCTTCTCTAGTTTACATTACAGATGAGGAACACTAAGGCATAGAAGGTTAAGTGACTTGCAGAGTCAAACAGCTAATAAGTGTCTAAGAGCAGATTTGAATTCAGGAATAGGTTTTCCTGACGCAGACATGGCACTCTATCCACTGTGCCATTTAGTCGCCTTTGCTGTGCCCACCCTACAATTATTTAGGCTGTCTTTATTTCTGTGAAAAATGTTCTGTACTTATATTAATATACAATGGCCTAGGTAGATACTCCCTCACTTATTTCTGCCTCTTGGAAAGCAATACTTGTTTAGAATTCTAAGTAGACTTTCTGAATTCATCTCAGTATATTCTTTTACTACTGGTTGTACACATTCAACTAAATATTCCATTAATAATACTAGCCATTTCATAAATCACAGTTATGTCCATGAGTAGTAAGCATTACAGAAGCCATTGAGATAAGCACTTCTTGTCAAATTTACTTATTTACTTACACACACACACACACACACACACACACACACACACACACACACACACCATTTTCACAAAAATGGAAACACTAAAAGTTTACAAAAATGAATTCATTTGATCAAGGATCATGCTAAATATGTAAACAGCCTATGAAAGGAAAAAATGGTTGGAAGCCAACGTATGCAAAACTCTGCTTTTTCACTGAATATTCATGATGAGACCAATAATATTTTGGAAAACTTTTGATGATAAACAGAGGTCTGATTCCTGCACTGGTGAGACCTGAACTGGTCTTTCTCCTAAGACTAAGAAGATCTTGACTCCATATTATACCTGTTTCTTTTTGTCTGACTTATTTAACTGTGCAAACATATGATAGCCATATTGATAAAAAAAAAAAAAACCAGCTCAATACGTGCTTTATTCTTAAAATGAGATCTTTGAAACAAATACATTTAAGTTAGAAAAATAACAATGAGTATAAGTCACATTCATATTTTATATGAATCAAAAATTTGGGGAGAGGGATATCAATATTGGGGAAATATGGTGCTTCCTCATGAAAATGTCCTGAGGGGAGAGTGGGAATGGTTGGAGAAAAAGATATTTATTTTGTGAAAAGTTGTAAATGCTTAATTCTGCATAGCAAATTTCTTGGGAATAAGGATGCTTACATGTTCAGATCTCTACTACAAATAAAGTCTTTGTTTTATTTTTTCTCTTTTTATTACTAAATAATTGACTATCTGTTCTAGAGATCAATTAACTTACCATGTAGCATTGGCAAACAAGCTACCAATTTTTATACTCAACTCGTTCACTGTTTGTCATTTGAATCATAATGTGAATAGTGTTTCAGCCTCTCAGAACTGATTAGTTAAATGTCTTGTTTCCACACTTATCCTCATTACAGCTGCCAACTCTAATTTAAAGTGTGATTGGTAATAGCAGTATAATACAATTTTAATTTTTAAATTGGAGAATTATTTGGTGCCAATGAGTTAGAAACACTAATTTTTCAATGGACATAGTCCAGTTTTCTAAATAAATAAAACAGAAAGGTATAAGAAACCTGTGTCATTTAAATTCCAACTAAGTAAACTATGTCTATTGCTTATCAACTGAATTATGTGTTTTAATAACTAGGTCTGTAGCTAAAATACCTTTCATTTGCTGGTACAGCACCAACCACTAGTTTTAAAACCAAATATCTAACTACTCCCCAGATGATATCTATATTGTAGCCAGATTGCTTCTCATTCTATTGTTTCTTCCAATCTTTACTAATATCTATATCCTATTCCATTCCATGCTATTGCTGAAAACCCTTCACTGGCTCTTCATTGTCTTTAGATTGAAATACAACATAACAGTTCTTTGTTTTGTCTCCAAATTAACTTTCTATCTTTAAAGCATGCTACCTTGCTTCAAATACTTTAAAATTCTAACCAGGCTAAACTGCTAGCTGATTTTTTTTAACCTTTTTCCTACCTTCTCCTACCTCCATGTGCCCATGCAAGTCATTCATAGGAGTTAGAATATATTATATCACTACCTAAAATGCTTTACTCCTTGTTAGTTGCAAAATTCCATAAATGCATGTATATAAATGTGTGCGACTATGTGAATATATAAATGTACATATGTCATATGTGTGTGTGTATATGAATATGAATGATCAGATATAACATTATCTGTTTTCTATCACTGAGTTATAATGCTGACATCAGAATTGAAGACAACATGGTCTTGGAGTCACTGAATATGGATTCTACTCACAATTAGACAACCTGTAAACCATATGTTTTTCAACATATGATTTAACTTCACTGAAGCTATAAAATAAAGGTAATGAAACTTACACTATGCTCATGGACTTAGGAGAAAGCTGCTTTATAGACTTGGTAGAGCTACATAAAGCTTTATAAAGCTATACGAACTATTCTTTTAATTACTTTGGGTTTGTTTGGTTGGTTGGTTTTTGTTTGTTTGGGTGAGCCAATGAGGTTAAGTTACTTGTCCAAGGTCACACAGCTAGTAAGTACATGAGGCCAAATTTGAACTCAGGTCCTCCCGACTCCAGGACTGGCACTATATCCAGGGTATCACCTAGCTGCCCTGTTCTTATAATTATTAATTCCTAATAGTGCAAGGGACCCACATGTGCAAAAATGTTTGTGGCAGTCCTTTTTGTAGTGGCCAGAAAACTGGAAACTGAATGTATGCCCATCAATTGGAGAATGGCTGAACAAATTATGGTATATGGATGCTATGGAATATTACTGTTCTATAAGAAACGATCAGCAGGATGATATCAGAGATTTGAAATAGAGAGACTTACACTAACTGATGCTAAGTGAAATGAGCAGAACCTGGAGATCATTATACATGGTAACAAGAAGACTATACGATTATCAATTCTGATGGACAAGGCTCTCTTCAACAAAGATGATTCAAACCAGTTCCAATTGTTCAGTAAATGAAGAGAACCATCTGCACTCAGAGAGAGAACTGTGGGAACTGAATGTGAAGCACAACATAGCATTCCCACTTTTTCTGTTGATGTTTGCTGTCATTTTGTTTTCTTTCTCAGGTTTCCCCCCGCCCCCCTTCTTTACCCAGTTTTTCTTGTGCGGCAAGCTGACTGTATAAATATGTATGTATAGATATTGGATTTAACATATATTTTAACATATTTAACATATATTAGACTACGGGCCATCTAGGGGAAGGAGTGGGGGGAAAGGAGAGAAGAACTTGGAACAAAAAGTTTTGCAAGTGTCAATGCTAAAAAATTAGCCATGCATATGTTTTGTAAATAAAAAGCTTTAATAATTTTTTTTAATACCTAATAGTGCAAAAGAGCTGTAGTTTCATCAGTAGGAGTACTCTAAAGGAACACAGATCACTTTTTCTTTATAGTTTTCAAGAGTTTCTCTGGGCAAAAATAAAATCACCTGGTAGTCAACATTCTAATAACTTTTTTGCCCATCTAGATTTGCTAACCTAATCTCTTTTGGGATGTAAGAAAAAAGATAGACCTACTCAGGCAAAAATGATTTGCCCAAAGGCATAGCTAATTTGAGACACAGTCAAGGAAAGAAAGGAGTCATTCTTCCTCCTAAACCAGTAGTTTTTCACAACACCACCATTCTACTTTTCATTAGTTTTATAATCTCAGGACTTTTAGTGTTCAATCTATTTACTTCAAACCTGATAAATGTAATCAAACATATTTAAAGCCTAATGCATAAAATACACACAAGCTACATAGAAAATCAAGAGCTCTTTCACATTTAAGAAAAAAAGAAAAACATGAAAAGATGTTTCTCATTCCTCTAAAAACAATTTGTTTCAAAGAACTGATGTAGTATCCAACAATCATTTCAATCAGTTGCTAAAGAAATGTGGAAGCCACCACTATGTGTGTGTGTGTGAGAAAGAGAGAGAGAGAGAGAGAGAGAGAGAGAGAGAGAGAGAGAGAGAGAGAGAGAGAGAGAAAGAGAAAGAGAGAGAGAGAGATTTGCTGTAAGATAATGTCATCCTGATTTCATGAGCCCAAGTGTTGGAATAGTTGTATAAAGATCATCTGGGAAAATATTACATCATAAACAAGTTATTTAAGATTACTTCAAGACTTTTTGAAAGCATAATGTTGGAAGATCAAGCAAAATGAGCTCAACTATTCAGAAGACTAACTATCCTACTTGTTTCCAAAATATACAATTCACCCCCAAAAGCATTTGGCTTTGAAGTATCAACTGTGAGCCACATTTTCTGCCAAGTGACAGATAATAACACCTAATTTGAGACTGGCTCAAGCTGCCTTACATTTGGAAAGAATGAAGATGTACAGATCATGAACATGTTGATACAGTATAGTAATAATGAAACCCCAGTTTTACTCTCTAATTAGGGGAATATTTCTAGAACCCCACCTCAAAATAAAGCTGAAACTATAGTGTGGATGCAATAAATGTCACCAGATGCAACATGGAGGAAAACCCTATAAATAGAGCTAGCTTGTCATTAAGTCTGAACTGCCATTACCTCCCGGCACTCTGTGAAAGTTACTGACTTGCAAACATTTGACATTCAGCTTAGGAGGGAGGAGAAACTTAAATCTTCTTGCAAAACAACTAAATACAAAGGAGTTCCACATGTTTCTGACAAAAGGACTTTTGTAACTTCCAACTCCTTTTAGAATTTAGGAAGTGATAATAATCTGAATATTGGAATGTTTCTCTGGAGGCTGAAAAAACACAGGTGTTAGTTTGTGAGTGGCTGGATATCAGAGGAAAATACTACAGAATTCTCTACTGTTTCATGACATCCAAGCATAAACACTTCCTTCCAAATTGGAGTCAGGATGAGGAGGAGGAGTAAAAAGTCTCCCTACATTTTCTGCTTACACATATTCTGGGTGCATAACTACAAAGCTTCACCTGGCTTCCCACATGCCTTCCACAGCTGATCACAAAATGAAGGAGAGAAAGCCTACAGAGGGCCCAAGAAGCAAGTAGGGATGAGTTACAGAGAGCAGAAAAGAGATACATTTGTACAGAGACACCCAAGGATGTCTCATTTGATGAGAAACTCAAATCTAATGATTATAGATATTAAATTTGCCAAAGTAGAGTCATTTAAAGTATAAGCCACACAATTTTTAGAAGAAGAAATTAAAGCCATCAAGAGTCATATAAAAATGCTCTAACACACTATAAATTATAGAAATGCAAATTAAAACAACCCAGCTATTACCTCACATCCATCAGATATTAGACTGGCTAACATATCAAAAAAAGGAAAATATTAAATGCAGAAGAGAATGTGAAAAATTAGATATACTAATGTAGTGTTGGTGAAATTGTGAACTGATCCAATTATTCTCAGAAACAATTTGGAACTACATCCAAAGGGCGATAAAATTTGAGAAGTTGAAGGGATGTACATCAATTGAGAAATGGCTGAACAAGTTGTAGTAGGTGATTGTGCTAGAATATTATTATGTTTTAAGAAATGAAGAACAGGATGGTTTCAGAAAAAACCTGAGAAGACATATATGAACTGAAGCAAAGTGAAGTGAGCAGAACCAGAAGAACACTTAGCACAGTAACAGCTATATTGTAACGATGATAAATTGTAAGACTTAGCTCTTCTGATCAATACAATAATCCAAGGCACTTCCAAAGGACCCATGATGAAAAATACTATCCACCATCAGAGAGAAAACTGATGAACACACAGTGAATATGGAAGCATACTTTTTAAACTTACTTTATATTTCTTGCTTTTCATTCTGTTGGGGTTTCTAACAGGAAAATATTTTGCATGGCTTTACGTGAATAATTTATACACACACACACACACACACACACACACACACACACAATGTGGGCTGAATGGGATGCACAAAGGAATAAAAAATATCAAAAAATTTAATAACCAGAATAGGAAGTGTATCAGTCATTTAGAAAAATAGAAGGAATGGCTGGTTCACATGTTATACTGATACCCAAATAATATTTACAGACCTAGAACAGGGGCTTTTACCCTGAAGTCCATAGAACCTTAAAGGTTAGAGGGTAGATTTCAGAGGGGAAAGGCTTTGAGAATTTGTTATACATGTGTGTGCATATGTGTTTCCATCATAATTAGTTCCCTTTATCATCCTATTTATTTTACATATTTTAAAATATTCTGGAAAATGGTCATCGGACTTCACCAAACATTCAAATGGATCCATCACCCTCTGCCCTGTCCCCAATTTAAAAAGAAAGAAAGAAAGAAAGAAAGAAAGAAAGAAAGAAAGAAAGAAAGAAAGAAAGAAAGAAAGAAAGAGAAAAAAAAAGTTAAGAATTTCTTATTTAGAGGAAGGTTAATAGCACTTTGGTTAAGATTTACAGAAAGATGTACCTAAAAGTCACATAGGATTAGAATTTAAGAATAGGATATGAACCGTACTGGCAGAGGGATTACCCATCTTCTTAAAAATCATAGAAACACTATTGGATTATTATTGGTGTACAATTTAGTGTAACACACACAAAACTTTGTGAAGCAATGACAGCAAGAAGCAATGGAGATAAAGTGGATCCACAGCTCTGAGATGCACCACCTGCTGAATCCCCTTGAGCTACAATGAAACATAATGTCTTAACAACGTAGAAAATTTTTCAAGGATTCAGTGGGACACAAGAGCAGTACTCTGCCTAGTCGGCACCATCCCTAGGAAATATTTGCTTGAAGCACAGATACTGCACCTCATCAACTGTCTCCTCAAGGCCAGCCACTGACACTTAGGAAACTAAGTGATACAAAGCTTAAATTCTTGCCAAGAAAAATCACTTCTAGAAAAATGCCCTACCCAGAAGCAGAATAAACTGTTTGACCTAAGGCAAAGTTTTAGAAATCCTATTACTTTCATTTTCAAAATTTCAAAAGTATAGCCCCAATGCAAACTAATGTTTTCAAGGGGCTTCAAGTAACTGTAACACTGAAATTTTTTATACAATAAACATTAACCTGCTATGGAAATAGATTAGATTTTGAGCATTTAAAAAAAAAATTCCATTCCACAAATTTAGTAAAAGTTCATTAAGCACCAACTGTGTGTGCTTCCTTGTATAAGATACTGAGCTGAGATAAAACATAATACAGCCTATCATCATCATCTTTACTAGCACTGGACAGTACATTAAAAAATTTTTTTGTAAAGTGCTTTATAATTATTATTTCAATTGATTCTTACAATACCCCTGGAAGGAAGGTGCTATTATATTATAATCCCCATTTTATAAATGAGGAAACTGAGGCAGAAAATGGTTGAGTTATTTATCCAAGTCACAGAGTTATTAAGAGCCTGAGGCAGATTTAAACACCACTCTTTCTAAATCTAGGTCCAGTGTTCTATTCACCATATTATCCAGCTATCATGGACCTCACAGTCTAATCAAATTAAAATGTATTCCTTCCCTAACTAGCTTGGATTTATTTGTATTTATTCAATATGTCCTTATGATGGGGAAGGAAAGAGAAAAGGAGGGAGGGAGAGAAGGAAGAAGGAAGGGAGGGAGGGAGAGAAGGAGAAGTGAAGAGGGAGAGGAGGAGATATTATCACTCTCACTTGACTGTAAGCTCCTTGAAGGGAAGAGTTATATCATTCCTGCTTCTGTATCCTCAACAACTGGCATATTGGCCAGCACACAATAGATGTTTAACAAATAATTGTGGATTAATTGCAGAATTCCCATGCATGACATGTCCTAAGCAATAAACTCACCCTGTTATTTCTCATCTTATTTTTTCCTCTCTTCCAAGGATTGAAATTTTTTAAATTGCTTAGTATAAGAATCATACTAAAAATAAATTAGCCACTATGTGCTCAAGTGCCTCCTATGAAACACAAAATATGTTCCATGTAATAGGTCTTCTTATCTAACACATTATATGAGCAAGGATTTTGGGTTCTTCAGTATGGGTTTGATTTCTCTTGGTATATGATTCATATAGCATTATCTATCTATCTATCTATCTATCTATCTTTTCCTTCCCTCCTTCTCCCCTCCATCTGAGAAAAATAGGCTCCTTGAGGTCAAAGACTTTCAATTCCAAGATGATATCACTAACACATTTGGCACTTAATGTTAATTGAACTGAAATGGGAATTATGAGTGATATTCATATAATTCATATCTAATAACTAAATTTGCATTTCATTTCATGTTTTTCTACACCAAATAATACATTTTATTTTTATTGTAATTAACAATGATAAAACATAGAATCGTCATATGCATTCAATAAATATTTGTTGATTTGAATTCTGTTATAAAGATAAAAAGCTGTGGAATTATAAACAACATTAGTTACTTAACACATCATTAGACACCAAAGTGACATTAACTGACATTTTATTTAAGCAAAGAAAAACTATGTATTTGGTTGATGTGTACATCACCAAATGTGATTGGGGAGCCAGAGAAATGACTGGATTGTGAAAGAAATCAAGATCCAAGTTTAACAATATCTAGTCCTCTAAATTTCACTTTAAGTAAAATTTTATACTAAAAGAGGAAATATCTGAGATTATGATTATATTCCGACATAAAAGAAAAATTGGAAACCACAACTCTGAATTTCACCTTCCTGGGTAAGCTGTTAAAGAATGGGCATACAGTACCTGCTCCTTGGGAGAAACATGGATTCCTTAATGAACACCGAACCAGAGAGAAGGATATACCAACAGGTACCAATATCATCAGGACTGAAAGAAAGACAAGAAGATAATTAAATGACCATCTTGAAACAAGAGAGAGAAAAAGGATCAATGTAGAGTACATCAAATTACCCTATCCTGTGTTACTTTAAGAATAATTCATCATAAATAGGAGAGGAACAGGATCTGTACAATTTTTCCAATCCACTTTATAGATCTGTGGATCTCAAGTTAAGAACTCCTGCCTTAGATATATTATCAGAATTTAACACTAATAAGTTGACGAGCAAATACATTAAAAATTTCATGAAGTAGTCTAAAACTTCAGTTAACTTTAAGTTATGTTTTATGTGTGTAAAATATAATATGTTTTAAATATTAAACTGTTATAGAAATAACTGTGAAGCATTGTATCTTTGCTTTCTAGGTCCAATAAAATAAATACATTTGTTGTTCTTCAGTCATATCCAACTCTTCATGATTCTATTTGGAGTTTTCTTGACAAAGATACTGGAAGTGCTTTGCCATTTCTTTCTTCAGCTTATTTTACAGATAAGGAAACTAAGACAAGCAGAGTTAAATGATTTGCCCAACGCCAGAGTTGGAAAGTATCAAAGGCTGAATTTGAATTCATGAAGATGAGTCTTCCTGATTCTAAGCCCAGGCTCCATCCACTGTGTCACTTAGCTGCCCCTCGGTGAATACTTTGAGGATAATCTTTTTCTAACTCCTTTCTTAAAAATTTCATTACAGATTAGCTTCCTTTATCCCAACCTATAGCTTTGATAACAAATTTTCATCATATATGGCTTTGTTTTTCCTGCCCCTATGCTTTAAAAAAAAATTATAAATACAATAAGCAAGGAGAAAGGGAATATAATTATAATATTTTCCTATATATTTTTTTAAATTATAATTTTATTTGTAAGCAACAAACTAGGTCAACAATCAAGAAAATATAGCCCACCTATCTTTCTTAACCAAAGATGACAGCACTATTATTAAATTCTGACATGAAGATATGTACTGCCATGTTCATCATTAGTATTTTAAAAACTAATTAAAATGATAGTGACAAAGTTATTGAAATGGAAAGGTACAGACACTATAGGCCATATTAAATATAGAAAAACATGAATTACACAGGTGAGACAGTCTGTATCAGCTACTACCAGGCTCTGATCCTCAAAACAAGAGGAGAAGGAAAAGGAAAAAGAAGAAGAGGAAGAAGAAATGATTGTAGACAACTACTGAGCTTTACTATGCTACAAGGAAACAGAAATGGAAAGCCAATAGAAATAAGATTTTTGACCTAGAATCTGACAAAATTTGGGGTATCAAGGAGGAAAAAAAGATTATGATGAAAATTTACACTTGTATAATTGAGAGAGGGAAGGGCAAAACTGAAGATAGGTAAAGCTGATCAAAGGTATAAAAGTTGAGGTTTTACTGTTATAAAAGATGTATGTGTAAAGTGCTGTCCTTCAAAGTACTTTCCTAGTGTTTCTTACGTTAGTTGTTAATTTTAAAAGTAAAAAAAGTACAATATGTTAAAGTGATAGGGATGCTAGAAGTGCTCTATGATATGAAAAAAAAAAGATTCAGTTTGTTTTACTATGAACAACTGATGAAAATTAGATTAATCATAAATAAGTCAGGGCAATAGGATTTAGTCTGAACAAAGATATAACAGAAAGTTGAAAGGACAGATTTCAGTGATGGCTACAAAATGGATGAGATGGGATGGAAGAGAAAGAAAAAGAGAAAGTGGGGAGGAAGAATGGCCAAGGACAGAGAAGGAGTATGGAACAGACACTATATAACTGCAATGACCAAACTTGGTCCAAGGAAGCTTTTGGTTGATGTATTGGTTAATTTTATTGAATGCCACGCCCCCTCCCCCCCCACACACACTTTTATTACAAGAGATTCCCTCTTGGGAAGGAAGGGAGAAGGATGTTTTCAAAAAAGATATTCACACACACACACACACACACACACACACACACACCCCCAATAAATTATTAAAGTTAATTTTAAAATTAAAAGCATATTATTTTTAAAAGGTAGAATATTACTAACAAAGCAAGAATTTTAAAAGGAAACATTATAACAAAGTTACTTTATGTACAACATTTTGAGCCATCAAGAAAATATAACATCTCTTTTTTGCTTATCACAATCAAGTCTAAACATTTGTATTCAAAGCAATCTATGCTACACATCCAATCTTACCTTCCTTTGATCCCCAATACAGTGCTTTTGTTACACTCAAAATGGTTTCCCTGCAGAAGTGTCCTGCTAATTCTGTTTCCAAACCTATGGTCGGAGTATTTCCTCTATCTCTTTGCCCATCTAAAATCTGACTTTAAAATCAATTTATGTCTCTCATCTTTTATGAATCCTTTCCCAATTACTGACCTCTGAAGTCCTTAGAAAAAACACTAATGCTGGAGATCAGGAGACCCAAGGTTCAAAATTCTTTGGACTTTGGACAAGCTACCTCTATAAAATACAGAGTTTAAAAGTTTCTTCTTTAAAATAAAGAAGCTGGACTACATTGGCCTCCAAGGTCCCTTTTAAAATCTAAATCTATGATTCTATGGGATCAAACATTTTGATCAATTTTTATTTCTTGTGCAGAAGTGTTGTATTCTCAAGTATAAATTTATTGTGGACAGGGATTATGCCTAATTACTTTTCTTTTCTAGTACCTTATACAGCAAAAGGCAAAAATCATGCACTCAAAAGCATGTTTAAAATAAAGTCTCAATTTTCCTAAACCTAAAAGTCTAACCAAATACTAGGCACACTAGAAACAACAAGGCAGCATCTATGAGACTAAAACAGCAAGTCTCCTTCATTCCTTCATTAGTGAATCTAAAACTGGGCTCAACGAACTTATAGAGCAATGTTCTCAATGTCCACAAGATGGTGGTGTTACCACATCAATGATAATGTACTGATGATAATGCAATTTCAACCAAAAAAAATTCAACCAAAGATCACAAATCTGATCATAGCAATGCAGCCAACCTATCACTTCTAAGTTCAAATATAAACCTTATTTAGTGTTTAAAACCTTTCAAAATTTGGCTCCAACTCACCTTTTTCTAGGCTCATGATTTATTATTCCCTTTCACAAAGTTTATGCTAGCCAAAGTAATCTTAATATTTCTTATAAATGGCAGTCCATTTCCCATCAATTTTGCAGTTACTATCCACCAAATCTGTGATGAAAGATGCATGTTTAAAGTGCTGTCTTTCAAAGTACTTCCCTAGTGTTACTTACCCATGACAGGTGTAAGATGCTGTTAGTTTTGAAAGTGAAAAAATATAGTATAGAAACTAAAGTGATATGGATGCTAGAACTGCTCTATGATATGAAAAAAAACATTCAGCATATTTCCCTCCTTGTGATTCCCTCCTCATCTCTGCCTCTTGGCAAATTATCACCTGTTTTTCTTCAAGACTCAGCTTTTGTAAACAACATTTACAATACTAGTATTTTATAAAACCAATTGATAGAATGAATTACATTCGCATTTTATACATTATTTTTAAAAATATTATCTGATGATGATTTATCATGTGATGTATTGTCACAAAAATAAAAACGAAGGACATGACTTCTGATAACCTATAGTCAATATTTTTATCTTTCCAGATAAAGTAAGAGCAAGACGTAATGCAAACAATTGATAAAGATAAATGGCCTCCACTGGTAACTATAAAACATCAAGAGAACCGGAGTGCAGCAGGTGTACTGTGTACTATGTTAGTTGGACTAACAGGAAGGTGGAGACATGAGTAATACTGGATAGACAAAACTTACTTGCAAAACTTCACTAATTACCAAAGACATTGTTGACATCACATCTGAGTAACAAATTACTGTCTCTTATCTTTAAATCAAGGGTCCTTAGTCTATATCTGAACTTTATTTTCAATATTTAGCTCACTGTATTTGAATATTATTTAATTCCTTGGTAATCCTGTGTATTTTATAAACTCACTCTGAGAAGGAGGTTCATAAGTTTCATCAGGTTACTAAATGAAGTCCATAAAACCAAGAGGAAAAAAAAAAAGGCTAATAAGAATACTTGCTCTAAGCTTTACAATAAGTCTATCCTCATAAGAGTTGGAATTGAAGAACCAACATTTATAGAGAAGCTGTTTCCTCCCCTAGCTTGAGATCACAGTTTAACTACTGACTTTTGATGAAAAGAAAATAAGCAAACAGCCAATCACACAGCAAGCACACTGTTCTGTTTCCCAAACTGCTTGTCTAATAGGAGCAAGGCTTGCTCCTGCTTGGCCACTTATTAATGTCTTTTGGTTAGAATCCCCTTAAGACTGTTTTAGCAGCACATATCAAAAAAGACACTGTTAAAAAAAAAAGTAAAAAAAAACCTTTTTTTAATTTCTTAATACAACTTTTTTTTAAAGGCAAAGCCTCAGCAAAGTGAAATTACAATAGTGTTTTGTAAATACAGCATAACTTGATGCAGCAGCCAGGTTTACAGAACTAAATACTTCACTTGCTAGGCTGCAACAGGAGAAAAAGCATAAAAACCATGACCATTAATTACAAAAGGCACAACAAAATGTGGCACAACAGATAAAGCATTGGACTTGGAATCATTTACACTCATCTTCCTGAGTTCAAATTTTGCTTCAGACACAATTAGCTGTATGATCCTAAGCAAGTCACCTTATTTGCTTGAGTTTCCTCATCTTGTTTGAAATGCATTAGAGAAGGAAATGGAAAGCATTCCAATATCTTTGCAAAAAAAAAAAAAAAAATTGGGGAGAGAGTGCGTTACATAGAGTGGAATACAACTGAACAGCAAAATTAATTACAAAGCACACTATGGAAGCCAGAAATAAATTACAGATTTCTACAGCAAACACACACATACACACACACACAATTTCTTCCAGTCAAGAAGGTAAACATGTCTAGAAACACTTCCAAATGTCTGTACCAGCTCATCTGACCAATACAACTAACCAAAAGGTACATTTTCATAGCAATCCAAAGGTAGGTCAAAGGAATTTGGAAGAACCAAAACTGAGACAGATTCACCTTCTTGAAAACCATACATTTGTACCAACAGGTCTGTCTCAGTATCCATAAAAATATCCATCTTTTTGTCTGGGGTTATCACTACCATCTGCTCTGCCTGCCACTGCAGGAGAGCTAGCTTTCCTTTGCCTGACCATCAAAGACCAGATCCAATAGGTTTTACTTTACTATCAGACTCCTGAATTCCCTATCCTTCTTATTTCAGCTATTTCACTCTCTACCCCCTGCCTAACTTCATTATGTGTGCTCTCTCTCCCATTAGAAGAAAGTTCCTGGAGGGCAGAGGCTGCCTTTGCACAATGCTTATTATATAGTAAGCCTTCATAAGTACTCTCATTCTTTCATTTACATTCTCCCCTTCATGTATCACAGAAGTAATTATCATAACTTTCCACCTATTACTCCCTCCCCACCTCTTATCTTTCTTGGAAAACAAGTGATTCAGGATGACTAACCCAGATCATTTTATAGGAAAATTGGTTTAGAACCATGGTTCGAAAAAGGAGAAGGCTCATGTGCTCAGTAAATAGTGCCTAGGGGCTTCCAGTACACAGGAGCCTTTCTCCTTTATCCAGGATGGCTTGTGGTCTCTTCCTAGATTTCCCTCCATCTGCCTTAGTTCAAAGATCAGCAGTCCCACTTACAGATCATTCTCACTCTATGAAACACCTAATTTAGGTATGTTTCTGGTCATCATAAGTCATCCTAATTTTAGATTTCTGCTTTTACCCATATCAGTCATTTCATGACAAAGGGGATGCCTGGTTGGGAATTTCCCTCTGGGATGTCAGCAATTATCCTCCAATTTATAGCAGTAGAGCACTGTCTGGGGTACACTGAGACAAGAGATTGACTAGACCAGGGTTAGTCATTATCTCAGAGACTTAAACCTAGTTTTGCCTGAATCCCAGTGATGCTTCTTAAAGCCAGGCTGCCTTATCTATAAAGGCAGATATGAAGACCCAAAAGTGTTTTGAATTTGTAAAAATAGCTTTATGAATAATAAAATTTATATACAGTATAGAGATTTTGAATCTTACTAAAGTCTTGGTATTTTTATGCTTATAGATAAAATAGTACTTCTTATTGTCACCAGGAGAGTGCCCAAAAGCATTTGTTATGTAGATCACGTTATTACAAAACTAGGAAGCTAAACACAAAGGAAAACCAAGACAAGAACTATGTGTATATGCTGTACCCTATCTGAAAAATTTACCTGTCCAATCCCAAAGGTTATGGAGTTACCAGGCGCTTTCAATACAAGGAACTTGCCTTATTTTACTGTATTTCCTTGACATGGAGAATAGAATTTTCTGGAATTACATTTATAATCAATAACCTTAGTGCTACTCCCTTAGACATTGTTGACCCAACATAAATAATGTACTTTGCCTAACCTTAATTGGGCATTCTTTCTATAAAATAAGTGGATGAATTATAACCACCAAACACTTCCACAAAGTGGATTTTTTAAAAATAATTTCCAAAGTTAATGCAAATTATACTAGATAAATATAGTTGAGCTATTCATGTGTCACATCACAAATGGAAGGATCCCATGCTCGGGGGCATTTCATCTCAATCCAACAGCATAGCCCTGATGGGTAAAACTTCAGAATAAAAATATTTTCTAATAAATCTCAATTTGGGAGTTGAATGAAACTAATAAGTGACGCAAAAGGATCTTGTGAAGATTCCACCAGTTATGACTTTATGTAGCAAAGTTAATTATGTAAATTTCCTATTATTTTCCTTACTAAAAAATTTTAATTTTTATAAGAAAAAAATTAAATTGCTATAAATGCTAATGAATGTAATGATGAAAGGGAAAGAAGGATATTAAATAAAATCCATAAATTCTAAAATAATCAAACTACTTTCTCCTTGGTGTGTGCTTAGATAACATGCTAATAGCCAAAAATCTCTAGAATCTGAAATTTTACTCTTCAATATTTCTATCAATGAAGTTTTTCCTTTTCTGTTAACAAATCTTTATTCAGTATCAATTTATCTACGAAAAACTATCTGCCAAGTCCTTGAATTTATTTGTCCTACTGGCCGACATTGGCTAAAACCCTCATAGAGAAATAGCTTCATAGTGAACAATATAAACAAGGCGGCCTGATTTACTGCAGTGCAGACTTGGCAGGAGCCCAACAGAACTTTGCCAACTGTCTGGCTATAAGGTATAATACACCTTCAGGGAGCAAGGGAGAAAGCAACAGAACAGATTTGTAGCAGCTCCTTGCTGCATTATTAAATGTCCTGCTGAATCACTTTGACAGTATGCAATGGAAGCACAGGGAGAATTCATTTTTATCATCCTAGGAAGTCTACCTGAAAATTAGTATGATGATCCCAAATGAGACATGAAAAAGACTCAGATCTGAATTATCTTACTGAGAACACTTTTAGCTATTTTCAAAATTCTTCTTCTCTGTCCTTGGAAATAGAGGCAATGGTGATTAAAATGTGATAAAATAAAGGATCAATATTTAAAGTAATGGATCCATATTTTTTAAATTTTTACTAGCAAAATATACCTCACTCTACTATCTATATCACTGAGTGATATATTTAGAGCTGAAAGAGACCTTAGACGTCATCAAAAATCATAAGATCAAAGACCTAAAGCTGAAAGGACCCTCGGGGACTGCCTAGGTCAACACCTTTCATTTTACAGATGAGGAAGTTGAGGATAAAGAAATTAAGGAGTTCTACAGTATCACCCAAATAGTAATTATCAAAGGCAGAATTTGAGCCAGGATCCAACCTAGGGTTCTTTCCAATATATCACAACTGCCTACTCTAGTTTAATACCCTCATTTTATAGAAAAGGAAACTGAGCTTTCCAAAGGGTAGAATGGGAACCCCCAGAATAGGGGAGAAATAGTCTCAGTTTTGTTTGCTAATTAAGGATAACACAATTTCCCCATCCTCAAAAAATTTGTAATTTAACAGGTTGTTTCAGTAAAAAAACAAACAAAAACCCTGGAAACATAAAATACATAAAGAAGATAATAATATATAATTATGTGAAAAAACTGGGGTACATACATCTCTGGAAATCAAGAAATGGAAAGAAAAGTAAATCAAGAAGGGTCCAAATTGAAGGTAAAGTTTCCTGGAGAAAATATAAAACTTACACTGAACACATGGGGAAAAAATGTGATTAATATAAGCCCCAATATAAGACTGGTTTTGAAGTCAGAAAATTTGTACTGGAACCCTTTCATAAATTTGTCAGCTGCATGACTTTGGACATATCACTTAACCCGTGTAAACCTCATTTTACTCTTCTAGAAAATGAGAGTACTACTACTTAACCTACTTCATAGAGTTGTTGTAAGCAAAGTTAAAGAGACTATAGAATCATAATTATTATACCAACTGGAAAACATGGCAGGTGGTAACAAGCATAATACAGTCAAAGAACCAAGAGGAAAATAACTTGATGAGAAGTAAAAGGGATAGAAGAACAATGAGCAATAACACTGGGCAGGATACTTTGAAGGTCAACATGTTATGAAGTTAGTAAAGTATGAAAGTACTATAGTAATGCAGGCATGAGATAATAAAAGCCTGGATTAAAATGGATGTGCAAAGGACAAATGAAGCCTGGAAACATTTGTTATGATCGACAGACCCAAGGTTTAGACACAAAGTTGTACTAGCATTAAACTAAAGACCTGAATTTGAGAAGAATTGAAGATTTTAGATTTGAAACTATAAATCTTCAAAGAAATAAAAGAATCAAAGGAGACTGCAAAATACTGAGGGAAGAGTGTTGGTTCCCACTGAAAACAAATGAGAATTAAGGGAGTAGGCCAGATTAGAGATAGTTTATGATTAAGAGACAATTATTGAGAATCAAAAATCAAGCAAAAGTGAAGGTTTCAACTATAGTAGGAAAAAATTCAGTTAAAGATACTTAACATTTATTCACACTGAATGTGTGATAGGATATCAACAACTATTAGAATTCTTAGGAAATATAAAAGGAATATAGGAAAAGACCAAATACTAAACTCTTAAGAAAATGTCTGCATTTGGGAAAACCATGAAGATCATATAATGCCATGGATATCAATGAGAGTTTCCAAAAACAAAGTATCTTCTAAAGCCATGTGTATAAATTGCAATCAGAGTTTTTTCCACACACACATTTTTTTAACTATCTTTTTCACATCCAAAGAATCTGGATTAGCCAGCAAATGAAATCAATACTCTTCAAATACTTTCCTGATGTGTGAAGAAATTGATGAATGGAAAAAACTTGATATGTTGCCAATAAAAAATTATGAATGGCACTCTTTTAAAAGGGATAGTTGTAGAAGGCCATCTTCTGGCAGTACTGGGCTATTCTAAGAATATTCCTTCTTAGAAAGAGAGAGCTTAACAACAGTTACCCTTGAAGAGGGGTCACTGAGCTGCAAGTTATTCTTTAAGACTGAGTCTGCAATGACACTAAAGATTATTATATTTTTTTAAATAATAAAGAAATATTTCCTTTCATACTCAGAAAAATTTCACATCCAAGAAAATTTAAAAAAAAAAAAAATTCTCAGATAGACCTATACTGTAAGTTTCTATGAGTCATACAAAGATCACATTAGAGGTGACTTCATATTGAAGGAGCTGCTTCTGGTAAGTAAACCCTTTCTGAAAAAGTCCAAACCGGATTGAGATTAGACAGAAGTGCACATTATATCAAGTTATAATATAGTGTAGCACCAATGTATAATGAAGAATTTTTTATAATTGCCTGCCATCAGTAAATATATCAAAAAATAAAGTTCTATTAGTTGTACTTCAAAAGAAATCTTTTTCTTCATCATTCTTAATGTGTTCTGGCAGTTTTTCATAAAATGTGATAGAAAAAAGATTAAACCATCTCATTTGACTGAATTTCATTCCAATGCAAGTTAAATTGACAACCTGTAACAAAATCAAAACTGAGATTTATTATCCAAAAAAATGAAGAGAAAAATGTCTTTCTGGCAGGTTTTCTCTGCTATTTTTACATAACAGATAAATAACATGATTTTTATCTTGCCTGTTGACAGGCCTAATGAAAATCTATTGGGAAAATCAGTCAGTGCAGGCTGAAATTTGGGCTTTTTAAATGAGCTCAAAGAGCAACACTTATTTTCCTTGCTGGCATGAAATTTTGGAGAAAATCATTAGCTTTGTTTTGCTGTTAAGATCCTTTCAAAGATCAAAGCAGATAAGGAAAACTGACAGAGAGGGACAAGATCATGCAGTTTAGGAATGCACATTAAAAAAAAAAAACTCAGCATCAGAATTTCTGAACTAAAAAATGTATAATTTTACCTCTACAATTAATTGCATGTTGAAAGACATTGGTAAGGACACTGCCCAAAAACAGACAACTAAAAGTAAACCCATTTGTCATGTACACAATGATATACCTCTAAACTATAAGAATATCATAAAACCCAAGATTTAACTGATGCTACTTTAACATTAAGTTCAAAGTCATTTTAATACCATGGTATGCTTCCTTTATTCTTTTTAATTATCTAAAGGTTCTAACAATGAGTTATAAATATTATTTTGTTCATCCTCAAGATGTTAAAACACAAAAAGCATTATCGAGTTTCTGATCGAATTAGCAAGAAGCTAAAGATTCTTAAAAAGTAGCAGTCATGTTAGTATCTATAAAAAACTTCCATTAAAAATAACTCTATCAATGATCAATTCTGATGGACATGGCTCTTTTCAACAACAAGGTGATTCAGGCCAGTTTCAATGGTCTTGTAATGGAAGAGAGCCATCTGTATCCAGAGAGAGGATTGTGCGGACTGACTATAGGTCACAACATAGTATTTTCACCTTTTTTTTTTTTTAATCACTGTTGATTTTCATTTTGTTTTCTTTCTCATTTTTTCCCTTTTTGGACTGATTTTTCTTGGGCAGCATGATAAATGTAAAAATATGTATAGAAGAATTACACATGTTTAATATATATTGAATTACTTGTCATCTAGGGGAGAAGGGGAGGGAAAGGAAGGGAAAAAACTGAAACAAATTTTTGCAGAAGTGAATGTTGAAAATTATGCATGTTTTGAAAATAAAAAGCTTTTTTTTAAATGACTATATATGCTTTATAAAAATCACCAATCTGAAGTCTAACAAATAAACACACATTTAAATGCAGTAGAGAAAAGGAAAAATTATTCAAAATCTTTTAAGTCCATAGCAAAAGTTACAAATCTTCAGACCACATTATCTGTTAAATTCAAAGGAAAGACATACAAGTCATTTCCCCATGAGATGATGAATAGAGGACCAAAGTCAAAAGGTTTATAGCTACTTCAAAGATCATGAAACACTGACTCCAAAATAAGAAGGATGCCATCCAATGCTTACTACCAATATGACATTGGGCATTGGTTCATTTTTCTTGGTCTCAGTTTCTTCAATTTTAAAAAGGGAGTGGAGGAACTGACTAGAATGTTTCTGAGATTCTTTTCAGCTCTAGAAAAATGACCTTATAATCACTAGTCTTCACTAATAGGAAGTAAATAAAGCAATGATAGCAGAATCATATCCAATTAAGGATCCCAGGATTGGGACAGGATGTTTATCATCCTTCCACACACAACATTTTTCATGTGGAAAATATAATCTGGAAAAAATTAAGGGAGCTGCCATAGCAATCTTTTGATATAATTTCTAACTACCTTAAGTCAACTCTCAGTCATCATAAAATAATTCTAGATACTCAAAACTTTCACCTCGTATTCATTTTATAGAAACATTTTTATTCAAGTAGAAATGCTAAAGTCCTTCCCCAAAAATGTACATAAATGATTATGGATTATGCTAAATAAGGTTCTATTGCTACAGAATTTTTTTTTAGAAGATGTTTTGTTCATAAGGTTTCTAAGTTTAGAGGCAGAAAGGGCCTGAGAAGCTGTGACTCAGCCTACAGTAATCACACAGACAGTAATATGGTAAATATCAGCTGTAAGAATTGACCTTGGGTCCAGGACTGTTCACACCAAACTATGGTACCAAACACTGGCTCTTTCAAAACAGTGACTTTCAAGTCATGACTTCAGAAGACTAATGATAAAGGATGTCCCTTTGGTAATGAGGTGATGGGCCAGAGGTGAACAGTGAGGAAAAATATTTTCAAATCTGGCCAATGTATTGATTTATTTTGCTTGACTATGAGAAATTATAAAATGAAGGGTGAGATGAGTCAATAGCAAGGGATAGAAATGCAAAAGCAAAAAAGAAAAGAAGGGTAAATGAAAGCAGGTCAGAAGAGAATACAAACAGAGCAATTTTACTGCTCTTATTAAATTTAATATAAAGACTTAAAACAAACTGTATAGAAGTTTACAATTTCATATATTCTTTTTTCTTTGTCTATTGAAATGTTTGTTGATTATTAAATCCATAATAAAAAGAAATTTTTAAAAAACTATGAAAATACCTAGCATTTTTACAAAACAGTAAAACTTACAAAGTGCTTTGCAAATATTATTTCATTTAGTCCTCACAATAACTCTGGGAAGTTATGTGCTATTATTATCCCCATTTTTAAGTGGAGGAAATTTCAGAATTAGTGACTTGCCCAGAATCACAGAGTTAGTATCTGAGATCAAATGTGAATTCCGGTTTCCCTGACTCCAGGTCTAACACTATTTTATAAAACAACAACAACAACAACAAAAACTATATCCCTATGTGAGATCTCATATCAAAGGAAACAACTTGTGGAGATGGAGCCAACCATCCCTTCCACCAAATGCCAGAGAATTGAACAGGGCAAGCAAGTCAGCCTGTATGGAGATATAAGAGGAGCTCTGAGAGATAGACAGAAAGCAACATATTCCAGGCAAGTCAAACTACCTCCAGCATCTTAGCCAGCACCTTGTTCACAGCCTGATGGAGGCACCCCAGGATCCTAAGCCCAAAAGCCATGGGAATTTCAATACCTCAGGCCAGTGCCCATAGTCATCATCCTGGGAAACAACCCCTGTGGAGATGAAGCCTAGAAACTGCTCCTAAAGGTGCTATATAGTCATAACTACTGAGAACCAAAAAGGAAAGTTCTTGCCACCAAAATCCTTGGAACTGTCAAATGGTTCTATATCAGAAACCAAAATCAGTTTGTCAGTGGAAACATTGGAGCAAGGGACTTATCTGACTTGCAGCTGAAACCTTCAATACTGTTTCCTCCTTCATTAGGATGTGAGCCCCTGACTGTCTTATATTAATTACTATTCAAATGCCAGCAAATCACAGTGTTTTGTGCATAGCACTTGATAAATACTCTACTCATTCATTCATTCATTGTTGTCTTAGTATCATGAAAGTTATTTTCTGCGTTATTTTGATTAGATATCACACATTAAAAAGTATAAGGTACTCATAAAAGTCTTATTTCTCAAATATATAGACAAATGATTCAAACTGATAAGAATACAACTCATTCATCAATTGATAAATGGTCAAAGGTTATGGACAAGCAGTTTTCAGATGAAGAAATCAAAGCTATCTATAATCATATTTTTTAAAGTCCCTAAATCATACTGATTAGAGAAATGAAAATTAAAACAACTCTAAGGTACCACCTCACATTTATCATACTGGCTACTGTGACAGAAAAGGAAAATGATAAATGTTGGAGAGAAATGTGGGAAGATCAAGACATTAATACACTGTTGGTAGAGTTATAAAGAGATCTAATCAATTCTACTCTGGAGAGCATTTTGGAACCATGGCCAAAGGTCTATAAAAACTGTGCACACACTTTAATCTAGGAATACCACTAGATCCCAAAGATGGGGGAGGGAGAGCAGAAGGAGAGAGGGAAAAGAGAAGGTGAGAGAGGGAGAAAGGGAGAAGAAAAAGTGAGAGAGCGACAGACAGAGAGAGAAGAGTCTATTTGTACACAAATATTTATAATTTCTGGTCACAAAGAATTGGAAATTCTGGGCTGAATAAGTTGCAGTATATAATTGTAAAGGGATATTATTATGCTATATGAATGATGCAAAGAATGATTTCAGAAAAATTTGAAAAGATTTATCTGAACTATTGATATAAACCAAGAGAACAGAACCAGGAGAACACCGTACACAATAATACTATGGGATGAACAACTGTGAATGAATTACATATTCTGAGCTATGATCCAAGACAATCTCAAAGGATTCCTGATGAAAAATGCTATCCACTTCCAGAGCAAGAACTAATGGACTCTGAATATGGATCTGTAGAGAGGTGGAAGTCTGAAAAGCTGTACTTGAATCCAGAACAGCAGAGTACTTAAGGCTAAGTACCTACTCAATGTGATATAATAGTTCTATAAACATATATTTAAATAATAAGATGATGTGATGACTCTCCTCATGATTGGCGCTTGCTAAATATATTAGTGAGGTAATTGTAGGGAAAAATTGGAGGGCTCCAGACTCGAGTCCAGGATCCATCTTTAATGAGCTGCATGGCAGCCTGCCTGCCTCCTTCTCTTCTCCTCCTAAAGACCAATGACTTTGACTGATCCTGACTCTGACTGATCCTGAACCCCTCCATAGAGGTAGCCCAGACATTATATGGATCAAAGAATATTATTTTTCATACTTTCTGTTTATTGAGTTTTCTAACAAAATGACTAATATGGAAATGTTTTACACACATAATCTATATTAGATTGTTTATAATCACAGGGAGGGGGAAGAGGTGGGAGGGAAGGATAGAATTTGAAACTCAAAACTAAAAGAAAAAAGAATGTCAAAAATTGTTTTTTTATATGTAATTGTGGGGGAAAGAGGGTTTAAACACAAGATAGATTGTACACCTTGACAAACATCAATAGCAAAAGTAACACAGGAATATACAAACTCTCATTTTGTCAGCATAGGTAATTTTCCAAGTAGAAAGTCTCTTCACTAGTTCAGCCTTCTCTTCTTAGCTAAACTCAAGAGACCTGAATGAGTCACATAAAAGTTAAATGACTCCTCCAAGGTCAAAAAGTCATTAAATATAGGAAGGTGGATTCATATCCATGTCTTCTAGGTTCCACCCCCCAGTTCTCTACCCACTATTTTATGAAACCTCAAAAGCAATAAACCAAAAGTTCTATAAATTAAAGCACATTTTAATTTTATGAGCTTAGACAACATAAATACTCTTAGATTTATCTATCTCAGATTTATATCCATCACTGAAGTTTATTCCAACATTTGATTATCTCAAGATGG
Source organism: Antechinus flavipes (assembly GCF_016432865.1). Taxonomy (NCBI): domain Eukaryota; kingdom Metazoa; phylum Chordata; class Mammalia; order Dasyuromorphia; family Dasyuridae; genus Antechinus; species Antechinus flavipes. Next base: position 88,335,115 of record NC_067403.1, on the reverse strand, counting down.
GTGATCCTAACTTCTTTAAGACTACTCTAGTGGGAGGAAAAAAACTTTAAAAGTTTCTACCAAGTGAAAGAAGGTTCAACCATAGACCCAATGATGTACTATAGACTAAAAAAATTGATCTCTATAAGATGACAGGAAAAGATAACGATAAATGTTGGAGGGGCATGGAAAACTGGGACACTGTTGGTAGAGTTATGGAATGATCCAACTATTCTGAAGAATAAATTGGAAAGATGCCTAAAAGGCTATAAAACTACATATCCTTTGACCCAGCAGTGCCATTACTGAGTCTGTATCCCAAGGAAATCATAAGGAAGGAAAAGGATCCACATGTATAAAAATGTTTGTAGCAGCTCTTTTTGTGGTGGCAAAGAATTGGAAAATGAGCAGATGCCCATCAATCGGGGAATGTCTGAACAAGCTGTGGTATATGAAGCTAATGGAATATTATTGTGTTCTACAAAAAATGAAGAACAAGCTGATTTTAGAAAGGCCTGGAAAGATTTACATGAACCAATGCTGAGTGAAACACAGAAGGAATACATTGTACACATTAACTGCAAGATTGTGCATTGATCAACCATGAAGGACATGGTTCTTCTCAGCAGTTCAGTAATCCAAGGCAATCCCAATAAACTTTGGATGGAAAACGCAAAAAAATAAAATAAATTAATTTAAGTTTGTGCAGGCTTGGGGTCTGGTCACCAGGTGATGAGTTTTTATTAGGTATGAGGGGAGGTTTTTTAGAACTAATGAAATTTCTTACTAATGCAATGATCAGTTGAGATCCATATCAATAGAGGGAACATCTACAATGATTCTTAACACTTTAAAAAGTACTTTGGCATGGATTTTCATTTAAATAAGATCTGGAGCCTACTGAAGTAAATTTCAAACAAAGAAAAAAAGATGTAAATGCCATGCATAAGATGATTAATGGTTAACAAATTATCTCTGAAAAATCTAAGGCTCATTCACATATATCCTTTTTGGAAGCAATAAATTAGGACTGATGTCATTTGACTTTATTGAATGGGTAGAGGCATAATAAATGGTCACTACTTTTTTGTAGTTTAAATAATAATAGAAGCAATAAAATAATAATCGAATGATGTCTAATCTGAAATAACTTTTTAGATTGACTCATGTTACACAATTTAATAATTTAAATCAAAAAGACTGTCAAATATTTAACATGTATAGGACTGCTTGCCATCTGGGGAGCCGATGGAGGGAGGGAGGGGAAAAGTCGGAACAGAAGTGAGTGTAAGGGATAATGTAAAAAATTATCCAGGCATGGGTTCTGTCAATAAAAAGTTATTTAAAAAAAAAAAAGACTGTCAAAATCAACATTATCACAGTGCTAGCTGGAATTTCAGTTTTATGTGTGTATTATACATTATAGAAAGAGAGGAAATACTTACTAGTACAAAACTTCATTTGCTTCATGTCTTTCATATCTCACGGTTTCACACATTAATCTAGAAAAGAGATTTAAAAAAAAAACTTTAGATGTAAAATTAATCTTACACTTATCTGAAAAGAATCAAAAATATAAATTAGTTTAGAATGTTAAAATAATAAATTATTTTGTTAATCCTTCTAAGATGAATAAAGAAATGTTAACATTTCTTAGTGAATAAATTTTAAAATAAATAATTAAATTGACATACATAACAGCTTCCAAAAAAGGAAAGAAAACTTTTATAATTTTATTTTGCTGTTTTTCAAGATAAAAATTATGTGTACCTTTCTACTTTGTTTAAAAAAAAAAAAAGAAAAGAAAAAGCAACGTAGGAAAGTGTTACCTTACTCAACTGCAAACATAGAAAGCATCCAATTAATGTCTGTGGCATTAATTACCATCATAGTTATCAGGAATATTACTATACTAAATCCTAATAAAACTATTTTCTGTTAACATATTCAAATACAAAAGAGAAGGCATGATGTCTTGTAGATAACTCTATTCTGGAAAAAGATATGACTTTAAGTATATGAATACTTTTTTTACCCTAGAAAATCATCCGTTCTGTAAATATAGAAAATATCAAAAGTGTCAGTCAATTCAACCACAAAATTAACAATAACACAAACATTTATTAAGTAGCTATAGGCAAGATACTGTGCTGTTATATGGCATAAATAAAAAGCAAAGAAAAAATCTAGCATGCTAACAAAAGATAATGCTAACTGGAAATAAAATACTGAATATACAGTCAACTCAATTACTGGTGCAAAACTACAGCTTGTCCAAACGCAATAGTGTACAAACCATTAAATAAAGTTGCAATAGCATGGGCAAAATATTCATATCCATTAATTAAACTTAATTTTTTTCCACTGAAGTAAATAATTCCAAGAGTGGTTTTATAATGTCACATCAGTCCTCTCCCAAACATATAACTTTCAATTAATAGCACTAACATTTTAGTTGATTATTTTCAATCAATCAACACTTTACTTTTGACTGGGGTTCAGACTGGCACAAGTGACATAGCATAAGGCACAAGGATATATATTGAAGATCAGAGTTAAAATGAAATAAGTTCATAGGATGAGGTTCTAACCATTATCTATTCTCTCATCTACTCTTCAACCTACATGCTTGCTTCAATACTTTCACCACATGGTCAACATCAACCCTCAAGTGTCCATGGGAATCTCCTTAACATAATAAGTCTTTTTGTACATGGATTTTATCACACATTAGCTATCTTGAAGCACCTTTTTTTTTGGGGGGGGGGGGTCTATTTTTATTTTTTAGCTCTGTGACAGATAGTTAAGATTTTCTAATAAGCAACTCCAATTAAATGAGGAATAAACTACACTGTCAATTAGCCTTTTATTATCTAAGGAAATGAGGGGAAAGAAGACACAAAGAAATAATATAACAAACAAATAGATCAAAAAAATCTTTAAAATTATTAAAATTTTCCACTTCAAATCTGTTCATCAAAAAGAAATAGAATAAAATTTTCTGCCTACAGCTAATTTTTTTAAAAATGTAAACTTTTTATTACTTAAAGAGAATATTAGAAAATAGTTGCCCAAAATATATCAGGATCATTTACAACTCTTAAGCTTGTCCTTTTCAATGTGTGAGCATTAACTCATTGAGCAGTACAGATAATAAAGCAAAAATTACCTTGAAAAACATTAATTTTAAGGTTATGCAATTAAATTGTAAAAACCTATCATTATTTTACAATCATTAAAAGAAATTCCATAAGAAAAATTTGTACAACACATTTCTAAAAAAAAATAATTTTTAGTAACATTAGCCTTTTATTTCTAAGATTTATATTTTGAAATTACACAAGATTTCTGTTATATACAAATACACATATATGTGTACAAATGTGAATATGTATATAAATCTATAGATATAAACATATACGAATGCTGTTCAGTTGTGTCCAACTCTTTATGACTCCATGGGTTACATAGCACACCAATATTGTCTGTGTAGTTCTTGGTAAAGCTAATGGAGTGTTTTGGCATTTTCTTCTCCAGTGGATTAAGGTAAATAGAGATTAAATACTTTGCCTAAGGTCACACTGCTAATAAGTATCTGAGGCCTCCTGACTCTAAGTCTTTATCCAGTGAGCTGTCTAGTCTTGGGAGGGGAGGAGGATAAAAAAGCAGAGGGGAGGAGGTACACACATATTTGCAATAGATATAGAAAATACCTAGGAATTATAGATAATAATAATAATAAAACCTAAACCTATTAACTCTAAGTTTAGTTGTACTATAGGAATCTGCATAGAGAACTACAGCAATGCAGGTAGAAATATTCAAAATATAAACTAGATTATATGGTATACAATAAAAAATGCCCAAAGGAGACCAAAGATTATACAGGAATTATTTTTTTAAAAAAGTAATCACTTAGATAAGAAATCATCAAAAATAATGTTTTTTTTAATTTACATATACTTGAAACTATATACTCTCTAAAAAAGTTTTTTATAAATTGAGTAGTGTTCCTAATTCCCAAAAGTTTCGCTTTCCCCAGTTAAACTTGATTGCGTTTTTAAATACTTCACCCACAAGGTACATTAATTTAAGTTATTTTTATTAAAAATTTCATTTCTGAAAGACAATTCTCTTGGTACTTTTTCAATTAAGAACTAAATATGAAATAAGTATGCTCTTAACTTAATGGGTCTTTGAAGTATAAGGGGAAAATACAGAAAAATAATAATGTTTATTAAAGAATAATGGCTAGTTTTATAGTTAGCATAACTTTGGTTGATTTGGGAAAAAGAATGTGAAGATAGAATTGAGAGAACTATCTTGCGTAGGCTGAAAATATAGCAGCTACTAATGGTCCAATTCCACTACTGATCAGCACAGAAGCTTTGATCTGCAGTGCATTAAAATAAAATGGCTTTACCCTACTGCAACTCAAGAGACCCACCAGCAGCCACTTTTCCCAATAGTGGGGATTACAATTGTGCATCACTTCAACCAGACATGTGGCATCATTAAGTAAAAGTGTGGGAGAAACAATACATAAATAAGACACAAGTCAGTGTATGTATAAGGGAATGAAACCTACCAATAACCTGACACTGTTTAGAAAAAAAAAGTAATTGGCTCATACATATTCAGTTTATCTATATATACTACTTAGGTATCATCAGATACTTAGGTAATCAGAATTTTCTTGATATCAGTGTCCAATTCTCTGATAAAACATAAATACAAATTACCTCACTGGCAGAATAAACTGTTAGCGAATGGGATGTTCTAACTAATCAAATTACAATATATTCTTGACACATAGGAGAAAAAAGAATAGGACAAAACAAGTCATTATGTTCTAGAGTTCTAGTTCTAAATCCATGATTATCATTTTTCCAAGAATTAGACTCTATTAAAATACACTTTGAAATTAAAACCATGCTTTAAAGATTTATTTTTTGTTATGGTGAAAACTATCTTCAAGAATAAGGATTAAATGCTATAAAAATTTAAAATAACTTTATTATTTAATTTTAAGTTCAGAATAAAATAAACACATTTTTTATAAAATACATATTAGATTGCTTCTTGAGGCTCAAGGAATGACTTGCCTAACAGCTAAAAAAAAACTAAAGGCAACATTTGAATTTCTGTTCCTGACACATTCAAGTCTATACGCTGTCTTTTTTTTCCTTTCTTTTTTAATTTTAAAAATTCTAAAGTTGAGGGTAGGCATAATGAATAAAAAGCAGCCTTCCAAGTCAAAAAAATCTGTGTTAAAATTCTTAGAATTGGGTTCTAAAAGAACTGGATTCAAGACTTAGCCTATATGGGCCCTCAGTCCATTCTTTAAAGGCAAATTAAAATTAGGAAAGCAGATACAGATATTTTTAGTAATTTCCTCATTGTGTGTTCCCTACACTAATAAAATTACATATCCAGTATAAAAACAAATTTTTTTCATAAGCCACTTGAGGATTTGTTTTATGATTAAATAACACGCTTAAGATATCTAGAAGTACCAGTAAATAAATTATTTTACTTGACAGAATGATGAATAAACTAGTTTTAACTTAATTTTTGGGACTACATACTGGAATTTCTCAGGATATGACTCTAAAAATAATTATGAGATATATAAAAATGTAAGAAATTGAAGAAGAGAAACTTAGGGGCTTTCACTTAGGGACCCAAACAACTCTGAGTAAAGAAAAAGTCCATTGTAGTGGTTAAACCTCAAGAAACAAATCTGGTCACAATTTTCACTATTTTTCCAATACTGGGGGGGAAGGGGAGGAGAGAAGAGGGGATCCATTTCAATATTTAAAACAGAACTCAATTTGTCCATTGCTACAAAACTTTTATTTGTAAATTCAAGTATAGTAATGCTGAGAAACATTTGAAATTAAGACGAAAGAAAGAAAGAAAGAAAGAAAGAAAGAAAGAAAGAAAGAAAGAAAGAAAGAAAGAAAGAAAGAAAGAAAGAAAGAAAGAAAGAAAGAAAGAAAGAACATTATTGATTAAACCTAACAAATGCACTTATGGCTATAGGATTTTAGAGTTGGGAAGAATCTTTAGAAATTTTCTAGTCCAATACCCTCATTCTGAATATTTGATCCTCAATATAAAACCTCTCTGAGATTATCTCTAGTTTTCCCACAAATTTCTTGTATGCACATGGTGGTTTATAGGTTGTCTATTAGAGTGAAAATCCCTCTAAGGCCAGAAACTGAGTTTTTGCCATTATAGCCCAAATACTTAAGCACTGTGCTTGGTAAGCATTTAATAAACACTTGTTGCTGTGACAATTTTTCCAAAGACATAATTCTTTTAAATTGTCAACACGTAAACATCAAGAAAAAAAGATAACCAAGAGATATCCATATATAACTAAATTATGAACAATGCAAAGGAGAAAAGGTTCTTAACACTTCTATTATTTTTAGGCAAGGTACTAGCTGAATATAAAAGACTTCTATGGAAAACAGCACCAAGTACAAAACATATGGAAAGAGTACTTTGAAAACCTTAACAGCACTAGATAAATCTAAATCATTAATTTTATTCTCAATCCCCATCATTTCAGTATCAAAATATCAAATATTCCCCCAAAAAACCTTCCCTATCCTTTCCAGTTCTGTTTGAAAACTTGAATGTAGTAATGGTTTAAAATATTTAAATTTAGTGTTGATTTTTTTCTTCAGGATTTTTTTTTTTTTGCTTAAATGAGGTTTCAAGGAATAAATGATGTATGTAACATAAATTCTTCAGCAACTTATTGTAGCTACTCAAAGCACTAATTTATTGTAGCACTTAGCACAGTGCTTGGCACATAATAAGTACTTAATAGAAATATATTGATAGATTGGTTCAAAATCCAGAACAGTTTTATCTTCTTGTTTGCTGAATCCCTGTTATGAGTGGTCACATATATTACAAGGAATAATAATAGATAAATGTTAAAATGACATACCTAAGTTGATGTTCCCTCAAATTAGACAAAGCTTCCATTCCATGTAAATAGGAATACACTATTTCCAGATCCTGTTTAAAAAAGAGAAAGAAAAATCTTTAGTCTTGTTAGAAAAATTCACTACATTGACTAAAAATAATAATATTAAAGTACTAGAGAAGTCACCAAAAGGAAAAAGGATAATCTATATAAAAACAACTAATTTTACTTATATTAGTGAAATCTAGACCCAACCCATACCCTAAGGAATTGGAAAATGACTAAATAAAATTGATGTATATTTTTGTAAATAATATTATGGCCTCATAAAGAAAATACAACATGGCTAAGAATCATAGAAACACCATGATATTTCTGAAAAATCATGATTGCAGATAATTGACAGGACAATAGGGATAGTAGATTTAAGTAAGCTGTTAAAAAAAAAATCACAAATTTCAATTTGCACATAGAGAGGGGCATAAAAAGACTCCATCCATGAAAAGTGGAACTTGAAAAGGAACGAGGGCTAGTGATCTGGTGAAAGGGCCCACTAATAGAAGAACAGTTGAAGCATTAGGATTATATCCATGAAATATGAAAAGATCTATTAAAAAGGGTTCCTAAGAATGGGATAGAGTTGCTTCAGAGAATTTAAGGAAGGACATAGATAGGAAACTCACAGAATATAAAAGCATAAAAACAATAGAACCAGCTGATACTACAGTACCCAAAAAATGTAATCTTTGCCTCAATTTATGATTTCATCAGTATAGGGAGCTCCTGGTACAAAATTTACTCTATAACGAAAAACATTTTGTCTTCAATTTATAGTGTTGGAGTCCAATCTAGATGCACAGAGACTTTAAATGCTTAAGCTTACTATCACAGCTAATTTTTCACTCAAGGCAACATATGATATCCAGGTCTTTCTGTCTCAAAGCTTTGAATCACTTGGCATATGTTTTCCCCCACTTTCCTGTATTTGTAAATGTAAAATATGTGTATATGTATATATACATATGTGTATATGAAATGTGCTTGTGTACGTGTATGTATGTAAGAATGTAGGTGTATATATATATATATACACACACACCTACATTCTTACATACACACACGTACATATATATATATATATATGGAGAATTAGATGGTACATAAATGGATAGTGTACCAGGCTTAAAGTATGTATGTGTATGTGTGTATATATATATGTAAAAGGAGAATTAGATGGTACATAAATGGATAGAGTATCAGGCTTAAAGTCAGGAACACTCATTTTCATGAGTTTAGATCTGTCCTCAGATACTTACTAGCTGTGTAATCCTAGGCAAATCACTTAACTCTGTTTGCCTCAGTTTCCTCATCTGTAAAAATGAGCTAAAGAAGAAAATAGCAAACTAAATAAGTCCTTTTGCCAAGATAACCCAAAAAGAGGTCACAAAGAATTGAACACAACTGAACAACAAATACACATGGGATTATATATACATACACACCAATCAATTTTAACAGAGCTTTTACAGTTATAGACTCAAGAAAACACAGAACAAACTCATTTTTTGCTTGCTTGATTTCCATTTGTTTAAACATATGGTATACATTGATTGACAAATAATAGTGAATGTAATAAAATAGATTATCACTAAATTGAACAAAATAAATCTGGTTAGAGTGCTGCCATACCAAGAATATGGTTAGCAGTCACTAAAACAAAATCATTCTGAAGTGACCTTGAGTTTTAATCTTGCTTAACTTGTGTAACCAGCCAGCAGGAAAAAGGTGGGGGTGCAGAGGGTGGTCCTGAGGGAGAGAGCTGTCACAGATGCTCTAATCTTAGCTCCTTAGAGCTAATCCCATCTCCTCATAATGAGGTGGCAACTACCACTAATCCCTCTCCTTATTTAAAGGGCGAATCAATGCCCATGCTTGGGGAGGAGCTGAGGCACAGTGACCCCTCCCCTTTTAGAGACCTGTACCTATCAGATTTATCTTGGGAAAACTGTCTTTAAAGCAGCTGGTTTTGGAGCCCACCAATATGTTTCTACCTTGATGTTATCATTGCACTCTAAGAAAAGACAATTACGACCAATACAAAGCAAGAAAACGCACATTATACAACGACTAGCAATCAAAATGCATGTATAAGGTCTTTACTATGTGGCACGTACAGAGTTACAATGGGAATGGACTACAACAATAAAAGTGGAAAGAACAACATCAAAAGAAACAAAATAATGCTCAGAAACTATATCGAGCAATGTTGATCCCAAAGAACAGATAAATTTCTCAATATTGAAGGAATCTTTATCCTCCTTTGTGGTCCACCATACAATAACAGGACAATTTCCATAATAAACCTAATTATTAGCTCTCCACATTCTAAAAGCCAAATTCTAAAAGAATAAATCTGAAAGCTATATTCTAGAACTTTGTGATAAAGTAAATAAAAATCAAACTCCACCCCTCTACCCACCCTTAACAGCCTCATTTATAGACTTGGCACTTAAAAGTTTTCTTATCAATTAACATTTATTAAGTACTGTGTGTGTGTAAATATCTCTGTTTAAACAAAACTCAAACATCCATTATGTTTATGAAAAAATGAGAATAATCTCTTTCCTTTTTAAAAACTGCTCTTTGTAACACTAACATTTTTAGCCAGAGTTCACAAGAGTCTCTAAGTAAGATTTCTGTTTTAATTATAGCTTCTGTAGCATGGTACTGGAATTAGAAGCACCAGATTCTAGTCCAGGATAGACTGATAAGCAGCAGTGTGATATTGAACAGATCACTTAATGTCCTTGTACCACAAAATTTTCATCTTCAAAACAATAGTCAGCGAGATTTCTGTATTTCTTCTAACCCAAAATTTTGGATAATTCAATTGCTTCCTCTAGTCCTCAATATCTGTACCTATAAAAATAAAGTGAATTTATCAGATGATCTCTAAGTTTCTCCATTCTTTTATCTACAAGTGACTTCTTGTACAGAAATTTATACATAACAAAAAGCATGGGGGGTGGGAGGAAGGGGAAATGTAAAATATCAAATCTTGACAAAAGTAAATAGGGAAAAGTTTTCAAAGAGTTAAAAGTTATATGTGTAAGCTGTTTCTTATGTCTGCATTGTCCTCTGAATCCATTTTCAGCAGAGTAAAAAATAATACTTTAGTAAGACAGGTTGTTTGCCCTTTCATATAGTAAGCACTTAATGGACTTAATAACATTCATTTATTTAGCACCTACTATGTGGTAGGAACTATGCTAAGCCTTTACAATTTTTATTTCATCGGATCCTCATAACAATCTTGGAAAGTAGGAGCTACCATTATCTTATTTTGCAGATTGGTAAACTTAGGCAAAGACCATTATCATACAATAGTAATTGTATAAGGCTGGATTTGAACTCAGTTCTTCTTGACTCCATATTTGGCATTCTATCCACTGTGCCACATTTTCAATTTGGAACCCATCTTTTAAAGCCCAATTCAAATGTCACCCTTTTGTAAAGCTTTCTGTGACTGACCCCTCCTCACTTGAACAAGTTCTTATACCTTTTTTCTCCTACCCCACCCCAACATTCTATCTGATGCAGTCTTATTTTTAGCAATATCTTATCCCCTTTATTAAACTATAGGCAGTGTATGTGTTTTTATCTAAACTTAGTATCTTGTTTGATTGAATTAAAAGGATGGATAAGATTTAGAGAGGCAGAACCTGGAGGGAATAATATAAGCATTTCAACAACAGTAAACATGTTCCATCACATCAGTGAAAACATAAAACATATGGTTACTCACCCTCCCCCCCCAAAAAAAAAAAAATTTAAAACCTGAATTAGGTCTAGTGATAGTGATGGCTCTTAGGAGGAATGACAGCTATGCCCATATTCATCTCCCAAATATACTCTTTTAAAAATTTTATAGGAGTTATGTAATGGTATTCTATATTCTCAAATAAGGGACAAAGAATGTTTAAAAATTCATAGGCTCCCTATTCCTATAAAAAGTCTCCTAAGTTTATATTTCAGTCAAATTATAATAGCCACCAAACTAACCTGAAGTCTTGATTCTAGAAATGAGGGTCAATAAACATTTTGTATAAAATGGTAATGGAGGAAGGGTGGTAGTGGAAAATTGCCAATACCAAAAGATGTACTGATAAACCAAGTGCTTATTTTTAGGCCCCTTGTCATCACCCTCCTCCCTTTCTCTGTCCTTTCCTTATCTTTCTTATGCCCTTTCTTCCTAGAGCCAGTAATTTACCTGAGGAATTCCCTCCTCTCATTCCCCACAGTAGCCTGCTCTATGCTACCAATGATTCATACCTTGAACTGGATATCAAGTCTACTTCTCCAAAAGAGAATTTATGCTCTTTTATATCCCCCAAAATTCTCTCCTCTTCATTATTTTCCTATTAGAGCACCATTAGGTTCTCAGTGACTAGATTCACAACCTCAGTAACATGCTCAAATCCTCACTCTCACTCATCTCTCACATATAAAATATTATTTTCAAGTCAATTTCACTACCTTCAGAACAACTTTTATACAAATCCCTTATTTTTCTTTCCTTATACAACCACTACTCCATCACTTCTCATACATGTGGACAATTGCAATGATCTTCTAATTGATCTCCTTACCTCAAGACTCTCCCCACTATAATTCTTCACTCAATTTCCCAAAATCAATTTTCTAATCTGATCACATCTTCCCCATATTCATTAAGTTGAATTCTATTCCCTGGGATTACATAGAAAATCCTTAAAATCTGGCCCCTTCTTCCTCTCTTTCTGAGCTTCTCACATTTTTATTCTCAACCAGGTACACTGGTCTATTTGTCATTTTTCACAAATGGCATTCTATCAATTCTGAACTTACAACTGGCTGTCTACATGTCTGAAACATTTTATCTCCTGTATCATCTCTACCTCCTGTTTTCTGTCTTTCTTTAATCCTCAAAGACCATCTTCTATAGGAAGTCTTTCCTGATCTTAATCCTTCCCTTATACTCACACCCAACCACAGACTCCATCTTAAATTACCTTCCATATAAAATTAATATACCATCTGTATATTGAGACAGGTGGTTAGAGCACTGACCCTAATGTCGGGAAGTTTAAATTGTGAGTTCAAATCCAACCTTGAACACAAACTTGCTGGTTGATTTCAGACAAATCATTTGACCTATTTGCCTCAGTTTCCTCAACTATAAAAAAAGGAAACAGCACCTGCCTCATGGCTGTAGAAAGAATCAAATGAAATGATATTTGTAAAGCAGTTAACACAATGCCTGACACATAATAGGTACTATATAAATATTTATTCCCCGCCAACCATACCTTTTATGCACCTAGCTATTTTAATGTTATGTCACCCATTAATGATATGCTCAAGGGGACTATTTTTGCCTTTCTTTGCAACCCCAGCATTAAAATGTATAAATCGTAAATAGCTCTTCATGAATGCATACTAACTAACCTATCTGAATAACCTGGTGGCACAGTATAAAGTTACTGGATTTGGAGTCAGGGAACTTGGATTGGTATCCACACTCTGTTCCTTTTCCATCTGTATCATCTTGGGTAAGTCATTTGAATTCTCTGGACCTCAGTTTCCTCATCTGTAAAATGAAATAGCTGGACTAGATGGACTCTTCCCATTATAAAACTAGGATATTTTCTTCTTTGTCTATCTGTACCAATGGTACCTTATCAATGATACCTTTTCATCCTGTGGTTCTTTCTTGTTCCTGTGTTGTTTTTTTTTAACCTACTTCCACTTCCTTTCAACCCAAATAGGGCTGTTTCAGAGGTAGCTAGGGGGTGAACATAAAGTTTGGGGTCTGGGGCTGGAGTTGGGAAGACTCATGTTAAAATCCAAATTCAGATACATCCTGTGTGACTCTGAGCAAGACACTTAACTTCTGCCAGCCTCAGTTTCCTCAACTGTAAAATGAGGATGATAATAGCATCTATCCTCAGGGTTGTTGTGAGGATCAAAGAAGATAATATTTGTTAAACATTCTTAGAGCAGTATCTGGTATAAGAGATAACATAAATGTTAACTATTTAAAAAGCTATTTTTTTTTCTGAAGGCTACTTATCTCAATAAATGTTATGAAAAAACCCAGGCTGAATAACTAAGTCACTCCTAGTTCTTACCTTCCCTCTCTCTTTAAAATAAGAACAAATAGAGGGTGCTTCTAGTAAACTAACTCCTTTAATTCTCAGAAATACCCGGGGTGTGTGTGTGCATGTGAGTGCATGTGCATGTGCACACACACATGTGTGAAAGCAGAGAAGGAAGCTCCATGTCCAATCTCTGTTCCCTCCCAGGGATTTTTCTATTACACATTACACTCTTAAGTGCTTGGCAAAGGATGAGGAGAAATAAGAGAAGAAATAGGGTTCCTCAATTCCTCTCATCTCCATGACATTCTCTCTATTTTCTGTTCATTTATTTGCACTATTCTTTTTTGTATCTACTTGTGTGGTATTTGTATCTAAATGTTGCACACCCACCCCACCTCAAAATGTCAACTTTGTGACCATTGGCTCTAAAGATATCTTGCTAACCAGACCTTTGCACTTGATCTTTACCCATTTCTTACATTCCCCACCACCACCCTGCTCCCCCCATCCACCCACCCAAGGAGAGGTAGGTATAGAAGGAAGAAAGACCTAGACATGTGATATCACAGAGGCCACAAATGAAAAAGGGAGCTAACAGAAAGGATGCATGTCCCTACTCTCTCAATGCAGATCTATAATTTCTCAGCCATGTATCATTCCGGAGAATAGCTTGGAGCCCTGACATGTTAAGTAACTTGTTACTGGTCAAGTCCAGGAGCTAAATGGCACAGATAGAGCACTGGACCTAATGCCAAGAAAACTCATCTTCACGAATTAAAATTTAGGTATGTGGCTGGCTATGTGACCCTGGGCAAGTCATTTAACCCTGTCCGCTTCAGCTCCTCATCTCTAAAATGAGCTGGAGAAAGAAATGGCAAACCACTCCATTATCTCTACCAAGAAAACCCTAAAGAATTAGACACAACAAAATCTGGACAAGTCAGCAAGCGCTTATACTTGTAAGATACTGTGCTGGGAACACAAAGAAAGACTGACACCCTAGCCTAAAAATCCCCTGTTCTCAAGGAACACACAATCAAATGAGAGAAACAAAATGCAAAGAACTAGCTACAGATGGGAATAACTGAAAATAATCTGAAAGCCAGGTTGTGTCCGAGGTGGGATTTGAATCCAGGTCTTTCTCATTCCAAAACCAACTTTGTATTCACTATGCCCTACTATACCTCCCAAAGCAAGTTCTTCATGTCTGTTGAACTTAATCAGTAATGGACTCTTGGAAAGGCAACAGCTCCAGTCACTCAGGGGCAGGTGCTGACCAAGCACTGGAGGCCCTGCTTACTCACCAAAGCCAGCTAGAAAATTCTAATAATCAGCAGCAACCAGAAATGATCCCCTGCAACTAATGTTTTCTGTTCCAGAATGAAAGAGAATCTTTGATCTTCACTAAGCAATGCTCTTAGAGCTTAAATCTGGAACTTCATAATACAGAGCATGTGAATATCATTTATTAAAAATATTGGTTTCTTAATTACTGAATCTAGTTCCATTTTTTGTTTTTTGTCCAAAAAAAAAAAAAAAAACCTATGTGAGAATATTAAGTGACAAATTCCAAAAGAAAATCCAACAAGAACTGTTCTTTTCCCCTTGGTGTCTCTCTTACTATTTATAGCCCCTACTAAAAATGTGAACCATTTTCTTAAGGTTTCCTAGTTATTGAATACAAACAGGAACATATTACTCCAACCAGGAAACAACATTTCAGAACAATGGACCTTTCTCTGCCTCACCTGGGAAAAAGGAAGTCTCTCTCCACACCCCACCCCCCACTCAATTTTCTTTTTCCTTAAATAGAAGCCATATTAAAGCACACTAAGCAGTTATAAAATTAGGTTTTAACAAGTGGTAGCTGTGCTATTGGATTTAAACCTGGTTTGCTGGTTCTAATCTCAACTGGACCATCTTTGAAGCAAGACAATTCTCTTAAACCTCCATAAATGATTTCCTATTCCTCTATGCTGCTATTTCTATCACTAAAGCTGCTGCTAAAAACATCATTCTTTCTTTGAGACTCCTATGGCACCCCAACTTTCTCCGTTAAAGATCACAATCTCATCCTAATCTTATTCTCCCCTTCTCATTTCACAGCCTCTTTATGTAATACCCCACCTTCTCCTCCTTGATTTCAATCTCTGATGTAGCAGTGTCTCTTTTCTAAACAAAGCCATCCTCTTTCATCTTCTCTTGGTATATATTGCTCTTACTACCATTCCCCTACTTCTTTCAAATTTTTAATCTTTCCCTATCTACTGGTTTCTTTCCTGCTGCCTACAAACACAGCAAAGTTCCTTTAAAAAGGTCCCTGTATCCAAAATAAATGCTGTTCCATATATCTCTCGTCCTTTTCTCAGCCAAACTCCTAATCATCAAGGTTACCTAAGTTTCATAATTTCTCCATCTAATAGTCTTTCTCAGTCTTCATCCTTCATGACTACTTTGCAGCACTTAACATTTTTAATCTCTTCCTTTTAGATATTTTGTTTTCTTTGCCTCAGATATGCCCTCAGTTTTGGTGACACTGCTCTTATTTCTCCTCCTACTGTGTTACTGGTCTTCTGTCTCCTTGGCTAGACCTTCCTATATGTCAGGCCCACTAACTCCAAGTTTGTCCCAAAGTTCTGTGGGGAGTTCCTACATTCTTTACTCTTTAACCCCTACACTCTCCCACTTGATTACTTCATCATATCTCAGAATTTAATTATTTCTATGTAGATGACTTCCAGGGCTATATATCTATCCAGTTTCTCTTCGGCTTGAATCTTTCATCAATAACTGGTACTTTAATGCTCTTTACTTCAATTTCCTCATCTGTAAAATGGGAATATCTGTAATGCTTTCCTCACATTAATCTCTTGAAGATCAAATAAGATAAAAGTATGGAAAGTTCTTAGCAAATGTTATAAGCCTATATAAATGTCAATTATAATTGTTATCACCAATTTGACCTTGAAGAAGACACTTCATTTTCCTAACTTTGTTTTGGCATTTGCAAAAATGAAGGAATTAGCCTATATATCTTCCATGGTCTTTTTCCATCAAATTCTAAGATCCTAGGGTCATTTATAAAAAAAGATGCTCATGTGCATTGGCATTTCCTCACCCGGGCATTCTCTAGTGTATACCACAGAAATCACAGGTACCATTCTATACCTTGTTTTGGACACAGCAGGGAGTTTCCTTACCTAGAATTTCCCAGCACAGAACTACTGAAATCATAGACCTGATATTAATCTCTATGTAGAAGACAATGGGGTAATCTCTGGAAAGATAGGCGCTGTTTTGGCTATTCTTGGAAATAGCAAATGTGTATTAAATTGAATTCAATTAAGAACTAGTTTTCTGTAATCACTTTATAATAATAAGAGGGGAAAAGCATTCATGAGATCTAGGGGATTGGACTATCTCATTTTCTTAGGGGACTATATATAGGCAAAGAGAAGAGACCACAAAGAAGTTTTACTTTCCTGACAATGACTAAATAAACAGAGAGATGGCCTTAGATATTTTAAATAGAGAGACTAAAAACTGAAATGAGTTTTCTTACTCATGTTCACATTCTGAAAGGAACTGCAATTAGATGGAGGCAAAAGAACTAGAAGCTTCAGTTTGGCTTCTGAGAAAATTGCAAGTTTTTAAATGGAAAAAAAGAACACCCATCATTTGACTAAAAACAAACAACTGAGCAAATATAAAGACAGGATAATTTTAGCTAGGTACCTACTGTACCTACATATTATGTTCCTTTATTATCACTTCTCTGAACTGTATCTCCTTTCAGTTTTTATCATATGCTGCATTACAACAGCAAACAGGGATTTTGCATAAAAATATCATGTTAACTTTTGAGTGTGAATGTCATTGGATGCCCCATGAGACTTGGATTACAAGTGGAAGCTAAAATAGAAGCCAAGATCATCCCTTTTGGTCTCCCCAGAACTTCAAAATTTGGTTTCCAGACCTAGAAGAGTTTTGAATGTACTTTTCTCAAGTAATTCATCCTACATATACAGTGAACAGGTATATCATCATTTGTTTCCAAAAATACCTGCTGACAGATTAGAACTCAGAAATGAAAGACTCCAATGTGTTTTTTGACTTTGTAAGAGATGATTTAAGTAGTAAATATCAATCTTCTCAAACCTCAAGAGTCCATGAAGACTTAATATTTGTGCTTTAGTAACTCATATATCTTTAATTAAAATGCTTACTGGTGATTTTTAAAAATCTTTCTTGCTCTTTTTTCTCCTTTCTAGGGTAATAACACCAGATCATAAGGTATGTAATGAATATAATTAATAAGAACATCAGTATTTTTTAAGGTCCCTGATGACTTCCATCTGAATGAAAAGCCTTATACAATAAATAATATTTCAAATGCATTAGAAAAGTTTGCTAAGAAATCTAATAATGAATCATTCTATAAACCAAATCATCACCTTTTAAATGACTAGATTACAATATTTTTGTTTACTTGAAGGTAGGCCCATATAGTGTTATCTGTCATTAATATAATTTCAGAAGAAGGCTTGTTTGAAATGTGTCTTTAAGAATAAAGAGGAAAGAAAGAAAGGGGGAAATCCAATTTTAAAACACTCATTTAACTCAACTCTTCCCTTAAGTCAGGTCTGACTCAGTGTTGTAAGCTGTCTGACAGAACTAATCACACAAATCCAAGATTTGTCTTCTCCATGCCAAGGGAGATCTAACATTCTATTTCACAATGAACTGCAACAAGAATAAACATTTTACCAAATGATGTACAAAATTCTTAACACAGGTATGTGTTTAATCATTTTATCTTTGCAATTCATCAATTTCCATTTAAGAATTTCCTCCCAAGAAATTGCTGAAATCACAGGGTTTTTGTTGATATATGTAATACATATTTAAGTCTGTGTATTTATGTAAAGTGACAGACATCATCAAATTTATACAGTAGGAAAATAGCATAAGATCAATGGTGTCCAATAAGAAAAGTAATGCTTAAAAAGGACACTGAAAGTTGGCAACATATTTCCAGATCAGATAATGGATTGTGCATGGGTGCACATCTCAAAATGTTCAACAGCTCCCCAGTGGGTGCAGAATAAATCCCCATTTCGTTGACATTTAAGAATTTTCACAATATGGCCCCAAAATGGTGCCCCCAACTAAATGAAACCTTATGCTGCAGTAAAGCTGAATTATTACTTTTTCCCCATGTGATCATACACATTCTTGCCACTGTGTGGCATAATAGTGAAAAACAACAAAGGTACTTGTGTCAGAAAACCTGCAGAGAACCTTGAACTTGTCACCAACCAACTTGGGCTTCAGTTTCCTCTTCTGTAAAGGAAAAGTGGATGAGGATAAATTGGATGTCCTCTGAGGGTCTTTCCTGTATCAAGAGCTTTGTCCTCTGATATTTCTCCAATCCTAGGAGCATTGTTCCCTGACTTGTCCAGGCTTCCCTCTGGTGAACCCACACATTCCATTGTGACTTTATTACTCACTCAGTAGAGACTTCACATCTGTTATCTTGTACTGCTCCTTAACCCACCATGTGTTTAGGTTTTTGTCTCAACAGACCAATACTAACACACCACCTTGCACTTATTAGATCCTCATGCCAGCTAGCCTCGTGGGGTAAGCAAGGCAATGATTAAAGGCAATATGATATAATATAGGGGGACATTAAGTGAATAGAAAGAGTTCTATGGGCAAAATCAAGCAAGTTCTGAGTTTGAAGCTGGCCTCCAACACTTACTAGTTGCATGACCAAGGGCAAATCATTTAACTTCACAGAGCTTTGGTTTATTCTAAAGTAAAATAGAGATGATAATATCTCACAGGCTTGTTATTAGAACCAAATGAGACAATACATATAAAGCTCTCTGTAAACCCTGAAGTATTAAATAAATTCCAGTTGTAATTATGGTTACCACCACACATCATTCCTAGTTCACAGATAAGCAAACTGGCTTTGAGATAAAATTCAGAGACTAAGTGATTTATTTGCCTGGGTTATATTAATGTCATCAGTGACTCAGAAGAAATCAGGTCCCCTCTAACTCCACTACTAACTCTACCATATACTGCCCTGCCTCTTCTAAGCTCCTTCAAGGGAGAGTCAGTATCTTATAGCTCTTCCGTATTCCATAGTTTATAGTGTCCAATAAAAGTCAGTTGTTGTTGTCCGTGACTAAAGATCAGAGTTCAGGCGAAATTCTTGGAAAGCCAGCTAGGGGTTTTTTATTTCTGCCTTATCTAAATACAAATATTCTTGAAATCAGCACTGCAGCTGAGAAGAAATATGCTTTCAATCTTGTTTTTCAGGTTTCAATTTCAACAAAAATAGTGTTGTGAATAACCACAAGATGGCAGGCTCAACTACATAGACTTTCAAGAAAATTGAAATCCAATCAAAATCCTTGAAATAAAGATTCCATCTCCTAATATTCTCTGGGGAATATTATTCTGTTCCTTAGTTTCCATAAACAGTCTTAAAGATTAAACTTTAAAGGAAAAGAGATTTGAGTATCTGTCAAATTCTACTTGGTAAATGATTTCAAAAAAAAAATCAGTTTTTTCCCTTTATTATTACATTTTTGGTATAAAAAGGAGCAAGAGTCCCACAAATTCATTTTAAAATACTAAAGCATAATTTGCAAAATTATGCAAATTAGCAAATTAAGCAAAATAGCTCATAATAAAATTACCTAATTATATGTATAAGAAGTCTGTATACTATTACAGTAACCCAGCTCAGCGAAGATTCACATATTAATATGTTTCTGGGAAGGGGATTTAAGTCTTTCAAAGGCAACTGTTTTTAACACTTAGTTCCAACTTTATGAAGAATTGCATCAAATCAAAGATTTGCAGTGAGCCTCATTTATCTGTGTGTCCAATCAAATCCAAGAAAACCTAGAGATTATATCTGTAATTCCTTCAGTAAGGCTCATCCCGGAGTCAGTATACCCCTAATTCCTCAACAACAACAACAACAAAGCTGTTAGGCCACATCTGAAGCATTCTAAGCCAATAAAAACCCTCTGAAAAGTAAAGAAGGATTGTTCTAAATGTAATGTATTGGCATCAGATTATCTTTCCAACTGTCCTCCTCCAACTGTTATTTCTGCTTTTAAAAAAGCTACCTTGTATTTATTTTGAATGTAATTATGAACGTATGTTTTCTCCCTCACAGAATATAAGCTTTTTGAGGGCAGAACCTATTTCATTTTGGTCTCTATCTATCCCTAGTATCCAGCACAATGATTTTTTAATTGATACTTTTTTATTGATCTCAACAATATTAATGATATTAATGTTACGGGACAGTTGACTAATCAGACAACTGGGCAACTAGGTAGAGCTGAGCTTGGTGGCAGGAAGATCTCATTTTAAGTCCAGCCTTGGATAATTACTGTGTGACATTAGACATTTAACCTGTTTATTTCATTTCCCTTAATCTGGAAATGCAAATAAAGCAGAAATTTTCCCTATTCCTTACAACTCTTTCTTAAGACTTGACAGCAGAAAATACAAGGAGAAGGGGAATTATGGCCACACAGGAATCTATAGGAAGCAGTTATCTATTTGTAGCCTAAAGGTATAAAAATGAACCACTGAGTAGCAGTCCCCCTAGATACTACATGAAAGGAATATTAGCAATCAAACCCCTTCTTCATGTGTGCTCCTTAGTATATACACAAGCATTTCATTTACGTCCAGATTTTACTGATCTCTAGCATTGGGGGCCAGAAGAGTAAATTCCTAGAACAGGATGACAGCCTGGATAGCCAGGATTACAGACAAAAGAGATCTCTGAATTCTATAAACCCCTCATTAAGAAGTAGAGGCCCCAAGGAAAAAAAAAAAAGAATTGTCAAAAGTCACCCAGGCAATAAGTCACAGAGCTGGTATTTGAATCTAAATTCTTTGATACCACAGACTTTTTAATATACCAAGATGCAAATATATGCTATGCTATAAAATAATCAGAACTTTGGTTTATTCTACAGAAAAATAAAGATGATAATATCTCATGAGCTTATTATTAGAACCAAATAAGATAATGTATGTAAAGCTCTCAGCAAACTCTAAAGTATTAAATAAATTCCAGTTGTAATTATTGTTACTACCACCCACCATTCCTAATTTAAAGATAAGGAAATTAGTTTTGAGATAAAACTCAGAGACTAAATCATTTGCCTGGATCATATAAATAAGTCATCAGTGATTTACCAATGGAAACCATGTCTGCTCTCTCTAATTCAGTGTGGACCCTACCATATACTAATGGTGCCTCTTCTAAGCTCCTTAAGGAAAGAAACTGCATCTTATAGCTCTTCATAAGCCCCTTGATGTTCATTATTGATCTTCAGTGGTGTATGATTCTCCAAGACCCTATTGGGATTTTCTTTGCAAAAATATCTGAATGGTTTGTCGATTTTTTTCTCCAGCTAATTTTATAGGTGAGAGAACTCAGGCAAACAGGGTTAAAGTGGTTTGGCCAGTCATACAGTTAATAAATGGCCAAAGCTTATCCACTGTGCTAACTGCCTAATCTATGTTTAGGGGTTGTTCCCCACACACCAATTTTTTTTTTTTTTACTTATTTTGGCCACAGTGATTTCATTTCCCAAAGAATGGATGGTTTTCTATCTGCATTAGCAGAGGTCTGTTGCTATACATAGATATGCTCTCATGAACTATATTTAATATCTTAAGTAAAGGTGAGGGAGACACTGTGAAATAGATTAGCCTAAAAACACAAAGATTTGCCTCACTTATAAGCAACCCCTACTGATAAGAATGATAAAACAATGAAAAATAAATCACAAAACTTCATTGCAGCTAATACTTTCATATCCTCACACTTTATGCTAGTTTTTTTTATCTTTTTTTTAAGAAAACCATTTTTTAAAGAAAAACATTTCAATAGTGTAGAGGACTTCTGGAGTGCACAACTTCTACCAAAGTGGACAGTAACTATTTAGCTACTCAACAGTTTTAAAAACAGCCTAAGGTTTTGGGAAATTAAGTGACTGGTATAGGGATAGACAATAATTATGAATCCCAAGTAGAACTAGATAGTAAGTAGATTGCCAGGTCTCCTTGACTTGGAAAGCCAGTTCTCCATCCATCATACCTTATTATCTCTCAGTTTTAGAATTTTTAAAAAGTTAAAAAAAAGTGGCCCTATGCTTGATACTTCATAAAACTTAGAGCTGGAAGTAATTTATAAAATCTTCTCTTCCAATCTCTATCCTCCTCATTTTATAGATGAACAAACTAAGAACTTGAAATGTGAAGTCCCCTGAAAGTCCCACCAAGAGGATTAAAAGGAGCAAAGGACCTTAAAGGCCATCCATTCAAAAACTTCTCATTTCCAAATGAGAACTGAGTTCCACAAGAAAAGGTCTTAAAGTCACCCAGCTAGTTAAAAATAGTCCCATTGAAGTTCCTGGACTTTAATTCCCTGTTCTTTCCCCAATATCACAAATATATTTGAATCTAGGTCATCAAGGATCAGAATTATTTATTACAAATGGGAAAATAAATACAAATGATTCAAAAGCAATTAAGTGGCCCCAAGGGACAAAAAGCTGAACCTGGAATCAGAAAGAACCTGAGTTCAAAACCAGTTTCAGACATTTGGCAGCTGAATGATCCTGAGTAAGTCACCTAACTTATATATTTTGGTTCCATATCTATAAAATGGAGATAATAATAGCACCTACCTTCTGGATTTGTTGTGAGGATCAAATATAAAAATACTTATAAAGCACTTCTCAAACCTTAAAGTGGTATATAAATGTGACTATTATCGTTAACAATGTATCCCCAGTGCCTAGCAGAGTTTCAGATACATAAAGCTAAGGTTACAGAGGCTGATCACCAGAATGTTATCCAGGAGGTGAATTTTTTTGGGAGGGGAGAGTAGGGGAAGAAGAAGAAAGGACATCTCAGCAACTTAGTCTCATTAAGGAGTACCACAATTGTAATCTACGCCAGCAAAAGACATCCCCATAAAGATGAAGTCAATCATTGATTGAAGTACTTATTTGACATCCCAACTACACAAGTTGAGGGAGGGAGAGCCGACATTTTAGGACTAACTAGTTGGATAATACTCTTTTCTTCCTGACCTTGAACCTGCTGGGATCTCCTCCAGCTGGCAAGGCAGTCTCCTAGTACCTAGTGACTTCCTAATTATACATACATACATCAAAATTGCTTAATCCACCTCAATATGACTCCTTAGTGTCCACTGCTAATTGGATTTTTGTATTTTGACATTATAACTCCATAATGTCATATTTTGAATGATGGTTTGGGAGCCTAAGCTTTAATCTTCAATGACTCAGTGTTGGTTAGTTCATAGGCACAGTTAAGATGGATTATGGAGAAATTCTCTTGAATCAAATAATTTAAGTTGACTATTTCATTTTTACAGGCCCTTTCTTCAGGAAGAAATTTAGAATGGATGTTGCTGTTCAGTTGTGACCCCATTTGGGATTTCTTTAGCAAAGATTCTAAAATGGTTTAACATTTCTTTCTCTAGTTCATTTAACAAAGGAAGAAACTAAGGCAAACAAGGGTCCCCCACAGCTAGTAAATGCAGGCCCAGCACTCTATCCAATTCACCATCTAACTGCCCCATCAGAATGGACACAAAGTGAAATAAGTGAAATGGAAAGAAAGTTTATTACACACACTCACACACATACACAACTACAATATAAATGAAAAAATAACAAATAAAACTATTATAAAATTATAATGAATAAGCTTAGCCTTAAAGAAGTCATATAGAATGATAATTCATTTCTCTCTCACCTTGGGGGAGGGAAATGGTTAAGGGTGGAAAACTTTGAATATATGATCAGCACTGATTGATGTGTATGCTTGGTTTTGCTGAACTGTCTTCTATTTATTATCTTTTATAAAGGATAGCTCTTCTGGGAGAAAAAGGAAAGAAATATAGAGAAACGTAAGTGATTTTATTTTTAAAAAGACTTTCTTTGTAAAACTTTAAAATGCTGTTAACCTTTTGAACAAATGCCCTAAAAAGTAGCAATCTACCAAGTTTAAACTTGAGGTTTAATTGGACGTTTGTCTTGCCCTTTCATTGATATCTATCTTCCTTGTCAAATTTTACTCTGCAAATGTTTTTAATTTAAAATATTTGTATTGGGACAAATTTTAGTTAATGACTCAAATTGGAAGGCAGACATAACAGTTTAACAAATTCTTCCCTCTCCTTCTACAGACAAGCTATCTCAATGGAAGTAATGGAGAATAATCATCATTACCTCAGCTCTTCAAGGACAAAAGACAAAAATTAAGAGACGTTTGTTTTTTTTTTTTCCATCTTGAATGTTTTATTTAAGAATGAAAGATCATCAGAAAATGCAAATTAAGATAACTATGAAATACCACTACATACCTCTCAGATAAACTGACAGGAAAAGATAATGACAAATGGGGAGGAGATGTGGGAAAACTATGACATTAATGCATTGTTGGTAGAGTTGTGAACTGATCCAACCATTCTGGGGAGCAATTTGGAACTATGCCCAAAGAGTTATTAAACTGTACATACTCTTTGATCCAGCAGTATTTCTACTGAGCTTATATCCCAAGGAATCATAAAGAAGGGAAAGGGACCCACATGTGCAAAAATGTTTGTGGCAGCCCTTTTTGTAGTGACTAGAAACTGGAAACTGAATGGATGCCATCAGTTGGAGAATGGCTGAATAAGTTATAGTATAGAAAAGTTATCAAATATTATTGTTCTATAAGAAATGATCAAGAGGATGATTTTAGAGAGGCCTAGAGAGGCTTATATAAACTGATGCTAAGTGAAATGAGCAGAACCAGGAGAACATTGTACAGGGCAACAAGAAGATTATACAATGATCAATTCTGATGGACAGGGATCTTTTCAATAATGAGATGATTCAGGCCAGTTCCAATAATCTTGTGATAAAGAGAGCCATCTACACCCAGAGAGAGGACTGTGGGAACTGAGTGTGGAACACAACATAGCATTTTCACTCTTTTTAGTATTTGCTTACATTTTATTTTCTTTCTTACTTTTTTTTTCTTTTTGACTTGATTTTTCTTGTGCAACAAGATAATTACATAAATATGTATGCATATATTGGATTTAATATATATATTTTTACCACATTTAGCATATATTGGATTACTTGCCAAGGGGGTGGAGGGAAGGGCAGAAAATTGGAACACAGGTTTTCAAGGGTTAATGTTGAAAAATTATACATGCATGTATTTTGAAAATAAAAAGCTTTAATTTAAAAAAATAATCAAAGATCATGGGGGGAAATTAAAATTATTTTCAAACATTGGGGGAAAGGTCTTTAGCAGCAAAACACTTCCATTTTGAAGAAGGTAATGGTACAGATTGAACACTATCTATCCAAAGCAGCTTTTTAAATGAGGTAGAATAGCATGAAATAATACCTTTACATCAGAGTGCTACTGTAGTTTTAAAATAGAACAACCAAAGGGGATCCAAGATGTCAATGTTATAATAGTCCTATAAGTGTAGAAATTCTACATGGGAAATTAAAGCCTGCCACCTCTTTTAGTCAAAAAAGAGTTGCTCAGCTGAACAAATTATAGGGTCCTGCTCAGACTTTTTGGTAATGGGAAAAAAATATGAATCACGCAATCAGACAACAAAAAGTACAAGCTAATGGGGGGAGAGGGAGAGAAAGAGAATTTTTTTTTGGAGTCATTTGTAAATAGAGACTACAACTACTAGTTATATTTCAAATGAGATTTCCTCATCACAGTGACAGAAAATGTGTAGAAGCAGGATGAAGTCTCCTTCTATAGTCTTAAATACTTCCGTTTTTCATTTATTTATAAAAGTGTGTGTGTGTGTGTGTGTGTGTGTGTGTGTGTGTGTGTGTATGTGTATGTGTAGGAGATGCTATATAATATAATAGCTTAGCCTTAGAGTCAAGAGGAACAAGTTCTGCCATTAACACATATTGTGACCAATTGATAAAGGGGGGAAAGGAACATGTATTTATTAAGTGACTATTATGTTTCAGGTGCTTTGTAAATACTATCTTATTTGAACTTCACAACAAACTTAATGAGATTATTACTCCCACTTTATAGTAAAAAAAACTGGAGTAGACAAGGCCAAGTGAGCATCCTAAAGTCACACAGTACATGTCTGTGTCTGAGTCCAGATTTCATCTCAGGTTTTCCTGACTAAAGATTGAATGCCCCATGAACTGTGTCATCTATCTAGCTATCTTTTCATAGGAAAGGAACTTAATATAAAAACAAAATATACCAATTTTTTAAATGACTAAGTTGATATACTACTAGAGGAACTGAACCACATCCCTAAGGACATCCCTATAATAAATAAAACCAGAAGGCAGAATTTATGGCTAAGTAGAAAGACATAGCATATGTTCTTTTTGGAAAGGTGATTAAAGCAGTTGGTGAAGTCGGTTTCATTAAACATGAAAAGCAATAAGAAATATCCATTTCAGAAAACACTTAAGTAATCTCATTTTATAATATGCTTAATGGTAAATAAAAAGGGTGTTAAAAATATTTGTGGCTTATAAGCCAACATGGTGGTGTAGAATCATCAATTCTAACAGATTTTTAAAAAAAGGAAAAAAAAGTAGAAATGCTATAAGAATATAAAAAAATCCTCTCAGCCAAAGAAACCTTGGATATTTTCAAGTGTTTTGAAAAGTTTTTAAAATGAAAGAGGGCATAGTGCAGGTCAACAAAATGGTTGAGAATCAAGAAAGGAAAGAATCAAAAAAATTGCAATTATTCAAAAAAAAAAAAGCCTCTGCATATGAACATTTTCTCCAAAAAAAATTTTGCCCCCACCCCAAAAAAAAGTGAAAAAAGGAAAAAAGGAGGGAGGGAGGGAGAGAAAGAAAGAGAGAGATGGATGGAAGGAAGGAAGCAAGGGAGGGAGGGAGGGAGGGAGGAAGTAAGGAAGGGAAGGAGGGAAGAAGAGAGGGAGAGAGGGAGGAAGAGAGGGAAGGGAGAGAAAGAGGAAGGAAGAAAGGAAGGAAAGGCGGGAGGGAGGGAAGGAAGAAAGGGAGAGAAGAAAGAGAAGGGAGGAAAGGGAGAGAAGAGAGAGAAGGGAGGGAGGGAGGAGAGGATGCTATCATGCTAATCCATATTAGAGTCAAGATTAAGACAAATGGAAAACTAGATGAAAAAAATAAAAATAACATAACACTGAATTATACACACATAATTACAACAAGGCCAACCCTAACACTGACTTTGAGAAATGGAAACTGAATATGAATAAAGACAGTAAACTTCATTATTACCATTTCAACAAGAATTTTAACATAAAATTGTCACTAGGATGACTTCAAAAGATTCCAAAAACCACTTCTTCACATAAACCATTAATCAACCTTACAAGAAGGGAGTGTATAAAGATACAAGCTTATTTACGAAAGGTTAAAGAGGAAAATGACGAAAGCCAGAGTATCGCTTCACAAATCGAGGGAAATAAGGGTGAAAAAATTTTGGTATGAGACCCAACTAAGTTATATCATGCTAATGGTATTTATACAAGGTATCCCAAAAGTTTTAATGCAATTTTAAAGGCTTTTAAAGCTTTAATAGTAAGACTTTAATATTGTCTCACTGCAGTTTTAAACAATGATTTTGTTTAGTTTTTTATTGTGATGAAAGGGATCTGTTTTGAGGTTTTGCTCTTTTTTTTTCCTCCAAAGACAAATATAGGAAAGATAGAAGGAAAGATTAATTTGTAAAACTTCTTACATGAAAAGTTATATAAATATATATGCTAATATTCTTTGGTTGGCATTTGATCATATTATTATATCATTTATCTAAGTATATCAGAAAGCAGACCTTTGTCTGAGATATTTAAGCAATATCCTACACAGAACAGCTATGTGTGTGACCCAGGGCAACTTCAATTAACTTTCCAGTATGCCAAGCAACTATCTGGTAGAGATCTATACTTATAGAAGTTCCTTATATTAAAGAAATCACAGATCTGGCCACCAAAGAAATCTGATACAAAGGAATTTTACTTTCTTTTCTTTTGATAGTTCTTGTTCTTAGTTTCACTGTACTTCTATTGATACTTTTTTTAAAAATTGCTTTTAAAATAAAGAGATGTCTAACATATTGAATAAATTTTTATGAAGTACCCATAGAAAGGCATAGAAACATAGTAAAATAGACAAATGTGGTAAAATGTTATATATGGTCTATGATTTGTCCTAAGAGTGGAAAGGGCCACATCAATAAGATTCATATCATTGGCAAAAATAAAGACTATTTCAATTGCATTTGTATTATTTAAGTGTCTCATTTTAATATGCTTTAATAAAAACTCACAAAACACAATTTCCTATTGCCAAACATACTAACAAATTGACAAAGCTCTTCAGCAAAATGTCTAAATAGAGCCACCATGCAAGAACGGCAGCTTTTCTGATTATATACCTGGCTTGAAACCTCTAACTTAAACGCCCAAGTACAGCTGATCAGGAATTTTCAGTTTTCTTTTGACATTTTTTTTTCTATTTTAAGAAGTTTGGGGATAACGTAGATAACTCAACTTCTTCAATGTCTCAGTTTTGAACCAAAATAAGCTTACCTAGCTTGGTCATCTATCTTTTCACTCTAAAAGACTTTTAAAAATAATGAAATATTATCTTTGATTGTTGCAAACTGACTCTGAAGGTAATTTAAAGATCCAACGTTTTATGATCCAATGTTAGTATCTGAGTATCTGAATGTGAAGGCTAACAAGCTTGCCTGAATGCAAAAAGTTCTGATGCCCTTGCTTTAAATTTTTAAATATTTTATATCAAGGTTTTTGTTGTTGTTGTAACAACATAATTATTAATACTCAAGAGGAAGAGAAGTAATTTTTTTCATGTTTTCCTATGTATTTTAAATTAGCTTTGGAGTCATGGGAAGGAAGAAGAAACAGCCTGTTTTTTTTTAAGACTTGTGATAGCTAACTACACAATATGCTATATACAATACACACAGAAACAAGCCAAATTAGAGCATATAACATAGTTGTTACTTCGATGAAAATGAGTTGACTACTATCTTGCCCCTGCTCCTGGCGGCCAAGGTTTCCCATTGCTTGAATTTAGCCCCAAGTTCAGGCATACATCTTCCTTCCCTTGCTCTTCTTATGAGATGATTTTCTTTGTATCCTTCCCCACCATTAAATTTCTTTCTGATAAATTAGTGAGACTATCTTGGGGCTAAATTCTTGCTTGCTTGGTACTTGGCTTTGTACAATATTTGACAAGTTTACTGTACACAACAATTGCTCACTTGTAGCAACAAAAACCAAAAAAAGTGCTGGAAAACCCTTTTTTTTTTTTGGAGGAAAAATATTTTCATTATTAAACCACATAACCAAGCAATGGGAAACCTGACAGAATAGATATAATCTCATTCTAGTTTGCAGACCATAGCTATTCACACAACCCTAAAGTAAACAGGATCTAAATTCTCTGCCATGTTTCCTTTTCTACAAAGATTCAAGAGCACTAATTTGTGGGTTTAAAGATTATATACATTCAAGTATATTTTCAAATGTATTGCTTCAACATAGCAGTGAGGACTATTGAGCAAATAGCTACCTTGTTGAAAAACAAAGTGCTATTTCAAGGCAAAAACCTGTCTCCTAAAAACGAATTCTGGGACACTCTATTTGACCTGGCTGTTTATTTTTACCCCTGTCATCATTCATTTATCAAAGGTCTAAGTGTGAGTTACTATGCTAAACCTAGAAAGATAAATACTCAAGGGAGATAGTCTCAAGTCTTCGAGAAGCTTACATTTGACATCCTATTATCCAATAGAACATACAAAATAAATATTCAATGATTTAGTACAAGGTAGGGAGGACTTAACAGAGAAAATCAGGACAGGCCTCTTAAAGGAGCTCACATTTAAAATGAACTTAAAAGAGAAGTTTTTTAGGCTCCAGTCAGTTGGTATTAAAGCAAAAGGTGGTAAATGTCTTATAAATGGCACAAAAAGATGGCAAACTTCTCTGGAGTACAGATGAATGGAGTACATACACTATTGGGCAGGAAAGAGTGACTAAAAACGTGTTGTGAAGAATTTTAAATGCTAAACAGAAGAGTTTGTATTTTTATCCCATAGGCAATGAAAATTATCAAAGCTTTTTAAGAAGGGCAAAGAGATGTCCAAGACACACCAAAAAACTGGAATAACTCATCTTCTGAAATACTGTCATTTCACAGAGAGCCAAAGAAAAAAGTGACTGCCCCACTATCAGGATAGTAGGGGAAGAAATGGAATCCAAGTCTCCTGGTCCATGGTCTTCTATTTCTCTACATAGCTTTGATATTATTTGGCTTTAAATGGGAGTCTTTTAAAATGACTCACAATTTAGTGACTCTTCAAGGAACTTAAGAGCCAATAATAGTCCAATTAAAATGCTGGAAATAAAATATCAGTGATAATTACTCACAGCTGGCTTTCTCTTAGTGATGTCACACCAAATTTATCCCACATAAAACCCCCAAAAGTCTCTTCAAACAAATGAAGAGAGAGAGGGAGAGAATCGGGGAGAAAGAGAGAGAGAACACTCAACTGTAGTGATGAGATCACAAATGTTGAGCTGAAGGTGACCTTACAGAAGTCATCTCCTCCAACTCCTTCACCTTATAAGAAAACTGAAGAGAGAAATAAGTAAGTTACTTGTCATAATAATAAGTTTAAATAATAAGTAAGTTACTTGTCAAAGTCACACAAGTAGAAATGGATCTGAATGCTAGTCCTTCTCTACTTCCAACATTCCATGCTTTGCACCATGCTGAATAGTTTTTGTCCTCTTAAAAAAGCAACTGGAATAAATTTGAAGGGAATAGGGAAAGGTAATATAATCTGGACAGTCATTAATTTATCTGAAAACTAAAGCATATACTAGTGACTGCTGGTTTCTTCATTCATTTGGGAAGAGGGCAGAAAGGTGAAAGACAGAACATATCCATGATTTCATGGTCTAAGAAGCTCCAGATGAGGAAATTCTCTTCTATTGATGCAGATATAAACTGCTCTATAATATATAGTTTTAGGGAAATGCCAGACACTGATGGGAGTAGAATGATTTGCCCAGCCTCATCCAACAAGTATATATCAGGAGCAAAATCTGAATCCAGGTTTTCTTATCTACTTCACAAAACTACTTCTTCTCAACCCTTGGATTGTAGTCTTCTACAATCACAGTTCAAAACACAAAAATCAAAGACTTCCCAGAAGAGATTAGAAATCAAAGGATATAACAGTTCTCAAAACAACAAGGGAGGAAGGGAGGAAGGGAAGGAGGAAGAACTGGCAACAAAGCTGCCTCATCACTTTGAGAAATGACTAAATTGTGATATGTGAGTGTGAGGTTAAGAAAAGGCAAATATGATGAACATGAAACATGGAAATATTTCTATGAACACATGCATAGTGAAGTAAGCAAAACCAGGAAAACAATATACACAGTGACTAAAATAATATAAATGGAAATAACAACCACTACCATAAAACAACTGAAATCAAATGTTGCAAAATTGTAAAGACTAAGCTTGTTTCCAAAGAAAAGGTATGAGAAGACAGATGTGTAACATAGAATGTAATGCCAGATTACTTCTATGTTGCTTTGTTTTGCTAAGTTTATTTCCCTTCTTTAACTTTTGTTGTTATTATAAGGAATAGTTTTCTATGAAAATAAGAGATGTTTGTAGAAATGTACATAATATTTTTAAAAATAAGAGACATTTTGAAAATATTCACATTTATATTTAAATTTTTATAATTTTTTTTCTTCAGTTTTTCTTAATAAAGTTCTGAGCATGACCAGGCCATTTTATAAATGGGAAAAGAGAAAGATTAATCATGGAAGCTTAATGCAGGCAATTTCCATTTCTGAAACAGGATGGAGTAGAAGAGAATGTACCAGTCTTGAAATCAAGAGAAACCTGGATTCAAACCCTACCCCCAATATTTACTAGATATGTAATCATGGACAAATCATTGTTAAGTCTCCTTCCCCCTTCCCCCCCACTCCCTGCCCCCAGGCTGTTCCTTCATTTGTAGAGTAAGAGTAATGCCTGTAATAGTTCAACTAAGAATTGCTGGAAGATTAAGATGAAAAGCTCTTTTAAACCCTAAGGTTCTGTGTAACTATTAACTATTAGTGGATAATAAATACTGAATCTGGGAGTTACAAAAACCTGAATTCAAATTCTGCCTCAGACGCTTACCAGCCAGTTAACACTAGAAAAAGACACTTACCCTGTAAAACCTCTGAGGAACCTATGTGCTTCAAGGAGTAGAGGTCCAGGTCTGGAGTCAAAATGTATCAGACTTCAATCATGCCTCAAACATTTAGCAGCAGACTCTGAGTAAGTCATTTAATGTCTGCCTCAGTTTTCTCTTTCATAAAATGAGGATAATTATGGCACCTATTTCCTAGGGCTGTTGGGAGGATCAAATGAAAAGATATTTGTAAAGCACTCTACAAACTTTAAAATATTCTATAAATGCTTGCTTTCTTCATCATATCATCATATCTCAGATCCTATAATATGGTCACTTAGTATAAGCTTTAAAATATCTTTAAAAAAAAAAGAATTTTAAGACTGTGCAGAATTGAAACAAAGTTATGTTCTTCTTAATTATTCCTAATCAGTTTTTGCATAGCAAAGAAGATCAATGTGTATGCTAAATAGGCAAATTAAGAAGGAACCTTTGAGTAAAATTGAAGCATGGAAATTTACTGTGATCAGGATACATATTCTTTGTAGTCTTTGGCAAGACTAAACTGATGCAATTTTCTGCATCTGCAAAATGGGTTAAATGCTACTTACTTATTTTATAGGCTTGTATGGGAGATGATTGTTATGTATAAACTCATGCAAGAAAAATAACTGAACCAATGAGCTGAGACTAATAGGTTTCAGTAATATATGAAGTGTTAAATATTCATGTATCGCATATAGGTTTCTCAGGGAATTATAACTTTCCAGAATACAAGTGTTGTATTCATACTGATTTTCAAATGTGAAAGAAGACAAACTAAAAAAGAAATAGAGAAGGATGATGGGGGGTGGGGTGGGGAAGGAACTTGTCAGGTCTGCTCATCTTAAAGACTTAACAGAAGTTAAGTTCAGAATATGGTCAGCTACTCAGAAGCCTGAACAGGAAATCAAGAGGCCTGGGACTCTATTCCACACTCTGCTATTACTAACCAGAAACTTCAATTTCAGTTTAATTGTCCTCACGTTTTGAGGACAACATTAATTGAGAAGGGTAAATTTAATTGACTTCTCTTTCAATTCCTTAACCAAAAAAAAAAAAAAAAAAAAAAAAATTCCTGTGTAGGATGCATGATTCCACTATAATTTCACAGTATCCATGCTTAATCATTTCAGCCCTGTCCCACTTTTCGTGAGCCCATTTGGAATTTTCTCGGCAAAGATACTGAAATGATTTGCCATTCCCTTCTCCAGCTCATTTTATACGTAAAGAACTGGGAAAAGCGGGGTTAAGTGACTTGCCCAGAGTGAGGGTCTGGGGAGAGGAGATATGAACTCAGAAAGAGGAGTCTTCCTGACTACAGGCCCAGCTCTCTATTACTCCACTGCCCAAATATCTGTAGTAAATGTTTGACAAAAAATTGTTGAGCTCCCCACACCCCCAGGCAATAATTATGGTGGCTATATTTTCACTGCCCCACAGCACAGGCATTCAGTAAATCCTCCAACAGAAAGAAGCTCCTTTTGAGCAATTCCATCCAGCATCCATCACCCAACTCTTCAGACCTCTCCCCGCCCCCCCTCCATCCCCCCAGCAGTAATTACCTTGGGACACATAGAGTTATTATATAGACACCCAAATCCTTAAACTTTCCCTAGTCCATAAATCAAAGTTCTGGCCACTTAGCAAATAAAGGCAATTCCCTGAACCTCCCAGGGAAGAAAAGATGACCACTTTAAAAGAATAATAATTCCTGGCCCCCATTTATCTCCCCAGGATCTTGGGAAAAGGAGAATTGAAAATGAGGTCTTTTGAAATACATAGTTGAAAGTGTTAAGTTTATCTCTAAGCTATGCACTTAGGGTGTGAGAAGAGTAGCTAGGATCAGAAAGGAGAGAAAACAGGAGTCAAACAGAATTATTCAGTGCTTACAAGTTCTCAGAGCACCACCTCATTAGTCCATCTAGACTATTCTAATAGTTTACTTAGTGGACTCCCCACCTCAAGTAGTTTCCCATCCCAATTCATCTCCCGCTCATCTGTCAAAATGATTTACATAATGCATAGATCTGACCATGCCCTCCTTGCCTTTCACTCAATCAAATCTAGTCATGTCAGTCTATGGCTTGGGATAAAGTGGTTCTTTCTACCTTTTCAATTTTTTTTTTTTCCATTCTTAAAATCCAAGCACTGGGCATTCTCACTCTGCTCAGTCTTCCTTTCCTCCCATCCAAGTTCCCACTCTTGAAAACCTTGGCTTCTTCAAGACTCAATCCAATACCACCTTCTACAGAAAGCTTTTCATGGTCTCCACCTGCTAATGTAGATCCTCCACAATTAACTTCCACATAGAGAGCTCCTAGATAATGACTATCTTTTGTTTCTCTCTGTGTGCCCAGTGCTTAGTACATTCAATCTGAGTCAATCATTTCTTCTTTGACCCAAAACCTTGGTTTTCTCCCTCCCAGATTTACTTAATGTATAGGTCTGACCATGTCCTCTTTGCCCTTCACTCAATCAAATCTAGTCACGTCAGTCCATGGCTTGGGATAAAGTGTTGAGATAAATTATGTTTATTCAGATTTTTTTTTTTTTGGATGAGGTGAAAGATTTTTTTTTTTTTTTTTTTTTTTTTTGCCTCAATTGCTACCTGGCCTTAATCACTGAATGGATGCAACTTCAGTCACAGTGAGACCTATTAAAGACCTTAGCTTAAAAAAGATTGAGGTCTCCCATTTCATCCAGAGCTCTCTCCAATCTCTCCTGATCTCTCTCTGGCCACTGGACCCAGATGGCTCTGAAAGTGAAGCAGGTGACCTTGCCCAGCTCTCCCTCACTTAAATCCAATTCCTGGCATTCTCTCACTGAAGATATGGTCCTCTTTGAGAATAAAAAACAAACAATAACAACCTCTGAAAGCGCTTAGTACTTAGTGTCTGGCACATAGCAGACACCAAGTTTATTAACTAAATTCTCTGTACTTAACTTGTATGATCCAATTTATATGTTATCCTCTTCATTAGAACCTTATCTTCTTTTGCTTTTTTATCACCTAACAGCTGAAGAGGTGCCATGGAAGAACACTGGACCCAGAATCAGAAAATTCAGCTACTTACTAGCTATGTAATCCTGGGCCCGTCACTTAACCTGTGTCTGTAAAATGGAAACAAAGGTGAGTTTGGGTGGGTGTGAGAGCGTGTGTATGTGTGAGAGAGAGAGAGAGAAAAAAATGAGGTGATAGTTGTAAAGCACTTAGCACACAGTGCCCAGCACATCCTAAGCATGCAATAAATATTGACTTTTTTTTTTCCAGCTGCTGGCTGGTTGCCACAAGAGTAGCATAGGCAAAGTCAATGGGGGGGAGGAGGAGGGAGAATCATTGGGAGGAGAAGAAGAGGAAAGAGAAAATTGGAGTCAATTTATATTCTGGTTTTCCTACTTATTAACAATGTGACCTTGGACATGTCACTTCATCTGTCTCAACTATAAAATACTGGAGTTAGACTAGATGTCCTTCAGCTATAAATCTATAATCCTATGACTGTTTCAGGTGGCTCTAAATTTCTCAGAAGAGAAAGATGATCAGTGTGATCATTTAAAGCAGACGTTCTTAACCTTTTTATTCCATGAATTCCTTTGACATTCTGATGAAAACTATAGACTCCTCAGAGTAATGTTTTAAAATGCATAAAATAAAAAGTCTAGAATTTCAAAGGAAATCAATTACACTGAAATGCATATATCATTTTTTTTAGGGTGAGAGAATCTATATTTAGAAAAGTAAATAAAAATTATATAAAAATTACACAAACAGGACCGTATATCTTGGTTACGAAACCTGAAAATCTCTGCTTATATCAAAAAG
The DNA here is from genome assembly GCF_016432865.1 of Antechinus flavipes. Classification (NCBI taxonomy): domain Eukaryota; kingdom Metazoa; phylum Chordata; class Mammalia; order Dasyuromorphia; family Dasyuridae; genus Antechinus; species Antechinus flavipes. Next base: position 88,298,865 of record NC_067403.1, on the reverse strand, counting down.
GGGTTTTTACATAGCAAAATATTTTTAAAAGAAATTCACTCGCTGGATTAAGAATCCATGATTTTAGAGGGAATCATTTATTTAGGATCTTGGGGTTTCAACTGGCCATTCATACTTAGAAAACTATAGTAATCTCTTAAAAAGACATAATCTGAAAGTAGCTGTTTTTATTTCAACATACTGCCACTCAAATGTGTAAACTGCCTTTTAAAAAAATCTATTTGAGCAATATATAAAGGCCAAGTATGTAAAAATGTTAGTTTCCATACTGTGATTTGGTTCCCCCTGTAATATTTTAGAACATGTGCTATATTTCTTCCTGTTGTGGCTAGTTTACAATTGATATGGCCCTTGTACTAGAATATACCTTCTACAAAATTACAATTCTCAACGACACATCATGGAGCAGTAGAAAAAAGTACTCGTGAGAAAGAAGTGAGGAGATGTGAGTTATTAATATTTGTTCTACGACCTGTTTAACTCTGAGTTTTCACTTCCATATCTTAGATTTCAAGGGGTTTTTATCTCTAAATAGGGGGAAGATAAGACTAGACATACTCTCAAAGGTCCCTTTCCCATTCTAGGCCTATGGTCCTATATTTAGAGGCTACAAGACAAAGATTAGAAGGATATATGAATGTGTCCAAGACTTGGCCTTAACTATGTGAACTGAACCAAATCATTTTCCTTCTCTGGAGACTTTAGTCTCCTCAACGATAAAAAAGAGACTGGTCCTAGAGAGCTCTAAGGTCTTCCTAAAACTCAAGTTTTAGGGTTCCACTAATCCTGAAGAATAAATATCACCACATGATTTCCTTAACTAACTTCACCACCTGCCATAGATTTCATGCAAAATGCATGAAGACAGGAAGTTAAGCATGGCTGTGATTAATGTCTTAAGTATGGCCTACAAATGCTTCTTTGATTTACTGTTTTTTAAGTATGAAAGAGAGAAAAAAATTTAATACATATGACCAGTTACCTAAAGAGTTCAAAGGATTTTTTCAATCATTTACTTTTTATAATCTAAATAATTATTTTAAGTTCAGGGGCAGGGAAGGAGACAAGAAATGCAAAAGCAAAATATTGTGACATTTCAAAAACTTGATTGCTATTTTACTTATTTTTGAAAGGAAGAAGCATTCAACTAGATTTAGTATTTCTTCTTTCTCAGTAACCTTTATTTTAAAAAAGTAAATAAGATTTTTAAAAAGTTAAGTCTATTTAAACAACTTCTGACCTGTAGGAATGCTACAAAGAAATCGCTTCTGTCCCCGGAACTAAAAATATTTTCAAACTAGACTGCATTAGTTTTCCTTTACTATGCACATTTGTTCCAAGTATTCTGGGGGAAGGTTTAGAAGGGAAGGAAGGCAGGAGAGAGAGGAGGAATTGGGTTAGAATAGCAGAAAGAAAAGAAAAGAGAGCCACTGAAGCAATTTTTTAAACATACCGAAGAAACAGAGGAAATGTTAAAAGATATCACAAAGAAGCAGCTTTTAAAGCTACATGGTTATTATACTTTAAAAAGAAAGTTGGGCGGAAGGCAGAGAAAAACCGCCTAGATTTATATTTATATAGCACCTACTATGTGCCAGATATTGTGTTAACTACTTTGCAAATATTATCTCATTTGGCCCTTACAAAAAAGCTGGGAAGTAGATGCTGAAATTATCCATATTTTACAATTGAAGAAACTGAGGCAAACAGAAATTAAAAGACTAAATATCTGAGGTGAAATTTGAACTCAGACTTTACTGACTCCAGGCCCAGTAGTCTTATATAGTGCAGTAGTCAGCTGCTTCCTCTCTAACATATATGTGATCAACAGTGACTTTATACTAATATAGTCATTTTCGAAGTTGGCTTCAGGGACCCCCAGAGTTCCCTGAGACCCTTTCAAAAGTGAGTCGATGAAGTCAAAACTATTTTCAAAATTATACTAAGCCACAATTTTTAATATGGCAAATATCAGTAGCTATAATCTTCACAAACAAAAGCTTTGTAGGAGTCCTCAATGGTTTTTAAGAGTACAAAAGGATTCTGAGATCAAAAAGTTTGAGAACTATTGTCCTAAAATAAATGACACAAAATGGTATCAATTAGGGAAGGTTACAAGTTATTATATATGCATTTGACTTTTAGAACTCAATTCAACAGTAATTACAGCACCAGCTCTGGAGTCAGAAGGACATGAGTTCAAATCCACTCTAAGACACTTAACACTTAATAGCTGTGTGACCTCAAAAAGATCATTTGACCCCACTTGCCTCAAAAAATATAAAAACCTCAGCATATATAAAATTATATCTATATTATCTCAACTAATATAACATTTTATGATAATGGAATATTAAACTTATTCTGTTCAAGATAAAATATCAAATTGAAAATTTTTATAAAATACACTTTCATAAATTTCAGATTATATATTTGTAGATTAATCAGATATAAAATAAGAGTATGATTCTCTTTGTTCAGAAAGATATCAAAATTGACAAGTTTATCAGAATGGGTTGAATATGATGATAATTCATTATTATTTTGCCACTTTCTGAGTTAATCATAATTTTTATAAACAAACCCATAAATTTGCATTAAAGCAATTTTTAATAAGCCAGAAGACATACACACAAATGTGTACGTACACACGTATGTACACACACACACGATTACATACAGATTACATAAATCATGCTTAAAAATTATGTTGGAGGTAGTCTCATCCTAATGAAAATAACCTTATATTATATTTATTAAGAAATATTTTAAGAACAGGCTTTGAATGCAGAATGCCACCAACCAATTAAATCTTTAACTTTCTTGGTGAATTACCCTGAAATAACTTTCAATTAGCATAGCAATAACCCCATCCAAAATTTCACTTTCAAACTTCTTGTGTATTTAACGCCAAATACAAGCATGATTCTCAAGTCAAACCAATTCCAATGGATGAATGTTTATCTACTATGGGGAAGGTATAGACATCACACAAAAACAAAACCTACTATTCAATCATCTTATTAAATACTCTCATTAGCATTATCCACAAAGTGACAACAATGATCAACTTTAAATAGTGAAACAGTATTAATAATATGGTCTTCAACATTGTAAGTTGGCCAGAATCAAAATATTGTTAACTATTTGCACTGAGCCACTTCTGGGGTATGCTCTGCTGGTAAATATTTAATAATTGATTCTATGAGGAGAAATTTTTTTTTTAATTGTAACTTTTTATGGACAGAACATATGCCTGGGTAATTTTTTTTTTACAACATTATCCCTTGCACTCACTTCTGTTCCAACTTTTTCCTTCCCTCCCTCCACCTACTCCCTTAGATGGCAAGCAGTCTTATACACGTTAAATATGTAATAGTATATCCTAGATACAATATATGTGTGCAGAACCGAACAGTTTTCTTGTTGCACAGGGAGAATTGGATTCAGAAGGTATAAATAACCCAGGAAGAAAAACAAAAATGCAAGCAGTTTACACTCATTTCCCAGTGCTCTTTCTTTGGGTATAGCTGCTTCTGTCCATCACCGATCAATTGGAACAGAGTTAGATCTTTTCTTTGTCAAAGAGATCCACTTCCATCAGAATACATCCTCATACAGTATCATTGTTGAGGTATATAATGATCTCCTGTTTTTGGTCATTTCACTTAGCATCAGTTCATGTAAGTCTCTCCAGGCTGAATCATCCTGCTGGTCATTTCTTACAGAACAATAATATTCCATAACATTCATATACCACAATTTATCCAACCATTCTCCAATTGATGGACATCCATTCATTTTCCAGTTTTTAGCCACTACAAACAGGGCTGCCACAAACATTTTGGCACATATAGGTCCCTTTCTCTTCTTTAGTATCTCTTTGGGGTATAAGCCCAATAGAAACACTGCTGGATCAAAAAGTATGCACAGTTTGATAATTTTTTGGGCATAATTCCAGATTGCTCTCCAGAATGGTTGGATAAGTTCACAACTCCATCAACAATGCATCAGTGTCCCAGTTTTCCCGCATCCCCTTCAACGTTCATCATTATTTTTTTCTGTCATCTTAGCCAATCTGATAGGTGTGTAGTGGTATCTATAAGGAGAAATTTTGAACACACCACAAAATTTTAACATTTTCTCCATCATTTTCTTACATCTCTTGACAGAGAACACAATCAAACCCTGATCAAGTCAATTTCTAAGGTAGAAATGCCTACACTGAAAATGTAATGATCCTAAGAGCTGGCTCCAAGCATATCCATACAGAAAATCAATTAATTGCTGCAAGAAATCAGATTTGGAGCTCGTTTGTATAAGCAGCCCTTCCCCTTTACAGTTAAGGAAATAGATCCAGGGAAATTAATTAGCTTGGAAGAATTTAAATTTCATGAGAGCAGCGAATATAACATAGGACTTGGCACATAGAGAGGTGTTTAATAAATGTAGATAACTGTCCTAGATTCATTCAAGGTTACATAAGAAGTGAGTGAAACATGAACTGAAGGGGTGAAAGAACCATCAAAATAATAATAAAAGATGCTTTCCAGAAAGCAAATCACTTATAAAATAAAAAACAATCTCAATTTTTAAATCAATTTATTATCAGGTATGTCAGATTATTCAGAGAATGAATTTCTTAATACACTTTTGAAACCAAAATAAATAAGACAAAAGCAAAGTAACAGAACAGCAAGTATTGAGATTTGACTCTAAGACATGTTAGAGGAAATCCAATACTATATTTCTTATCTAAGTTTTGAATTAAAATGGATTCTCTTTTTTGCATTCTAAAGACTCAATATGCTCCCTCATCAAAAACATACGCTCATAGATAGTATGTTTAATAATATCTTCTCTATGACAATCTAATATTTTCCCACAGTATCATTAACCTGAGAATAGGAGAACAATGGTGTTCCTTGTATGTAAAGGCAGAGGATGCAGCTGCTTCCATTTATAAATAGGACACTGCTCTGTGTAAGCTGTGACAGCTATTGTTCAGATAGGCAATCAAAATTACTTCCATACTTCATATGAACAAGTCAAGGTATAAAATTCCTAAGCTCTTTCAGCAATTTTCATGAAGACAGAAGGAGAGAAAGCCACAAAATATATGATAAAAGCATTTTAAAAAACCAAAAAAAATTTTTTAAATATGTGTACAAGTCAGAAGTTGACATATATGCAAAACAAAATACAACTATTCAGTCCTACAAAATCATTCATGACTACTATATGATACTCTAAAATATTTGGATACTATCATGGAAGTAGCCAACAAATGCACTGTGGTTCACTGCTTTCATTAGTTTAACAACACTAAAAATAATTTGTCTAAATATACATTGTGGACACAAATAATTCCTGTCAAACTAGACATTTTAATCAATAAAATATCCCTTGAATAGACTAAAGCAAACCCTCTGCTCAATGTCTTGAGAAAAATCTATTAGTAGAATTCACTACCACATCAAATTAATATTGAGCACTAAAGTTTGAGTTGTTGTAATTGTTGTGGGGCTCATTAATACCAAGTCAAAAGCAGAACTTCCCAAAGTATACTTTTGGTCCTTTCAGAAGGCATCTTGAATGATTTCTTCCTTAAGTACATTTTAGTTCTATTGCTACTAAGTGGCAACTTAAATATCCAAACACTTTACACTATCAGAAAAAGAGATAATGGCCAAATGATATAAGTAACTTAAGGATAATTCCTTCAGTTTTTTGAATACATTAGAATTTTAATACATTAGTAGTTGCAATGTAAACTACCTGAGAGTAAGGATTTATTTTTTTGTCTTTGTCAGCTAAGTGGTACAGCTGATCGAATCAGGGAGACCTGAGTTCAGACAAGGCCTCAAAATGGTACTCATTAATTCTATGATGCTGAGCAAATCAGTTAACCTCTACTTACTTCAATTCCTCAACAATAAAAATGAAGATTATAACAAAAACTATTTCCTAAACTTGTTATGAGAACCAAATGAGATATTTGTAAAACAGCACAGTGGCTGCACAAAGTACTTAATAATGTTTGCTTCCTTCTTTCCTTCCTTTGTCTAGCATTTATCAAAGTGTCCAATGGTAAATGTAATTGAAAGCTAAATGCTAAGTGCTTAATAAATTCTTGTTTATTAATTGATTGTGAGCCTTTAATACTAAATAAATTCTCCCAGGAGGCTACTTTGTGTTGTTCTTTTGCCTAAAGCCAAGAAGATAGTCTAGATGGATAGACTAAAAATTCATTCCAATCCTATCATGAATAAAATGAAGGAAATGATGAATATGATTTTCTTTGTTTTCCATGTTCAAATTTCTTTTATTTCTCTATTCCCCCCCAACAGTGTTCTCCCACATAGGAAATTGAAAGTAGCATAAACACAAGGAAAGGAATATAAGAGAAAAGTAAATAAAAATATAATATTGTCAGAAGAAGATAATAATAATGAGGAAGAGGATAATAATTAACATTTCTATAGCACTTTTACAAATATCTCTTTGAAAAATAAAAGCATTTAGTTCTGAATCAGAAGATTTTGGTTTAAGTCCTGGCTTCCCTAACTTTCTGGCCATGGCAACGTAACCACATCACTTAAATTCTCTGGGCCTCCCTCCATTTCTCCTCCTATAAAATGAGGATAACACTTTTAGGACCTACCTCATAGGGCTGTTGCAAGAAAAACCCTTTCAAACTCTCAAGCACTTCATAAATGCCAGCTATTATTATTATTATTAGCAACACCCAACTTATAAATATTCCTTACACTACAGCTGTGAACTTATTTCTCCAGCTGTTAAGTCTGTATGAATTCCCTATTTCATGTCCTCAGCTGCCATGGGAAATTTTCCACTACTTCTGGCTCACCTTCTCCAACTTCATCCCATACTTCTTAAGTATATCTCCTCCCTCTAAGACAATAGCATCTTATACTCTCCTCTGAACCATACTCTCTACTGTCCCCAGGGCTGTTCCTAGGAAACCACTTAACATCCTGTATTCTACTCTAACACCATCTCCATGAAGTCCAAATAAGACCCTGTACTATAGTCACTTAGAAACAGGCCGTACCCAACAGGAGACTCTATAGGAACTATCACAAAGTATAAACCATATTGACCCAACCTTGAAACTTTCACTCAGGGTTTTCACATGCACACTTTTCACTTGAATGGGAGAAAGGAATCCTTTCTAAGGAATGGAATAAGGGAGACAGGAAGGGAAAGAAAAAATTCCTTCTGCAAATGCAGAAAGGAGAGCGATATATGGGAGAAGAAAAGATTCTCTTCTGGAAGCTTGAGTGGATGAGTATACTTGGAATCCAAAATTTCTAGATAAAATTCTAGGAGGAATATATTTCCTCCTAAAAAGAAAGGATGAGTGTAGTACAATTAGTACTATTCCTTTACATTATGGATTAAATAGACTTCTGTGGGCCAACTGGCAATCAATATAACATTTCTTACATTTACTTTGGGAAATGCATTCCAATAAGGACTGTCTGTACTGATGGCCACAGCTTTATAAATGAAGAATTTCACTTAAAAACAGGAATGGGCAACTTCTTCAAGGTCAACCAAAAGAATCAGCCTCATCTAAAGCCCTGATGATTTCCATCTCTACTTCTTTCAATATTATTCCTTCTGTAAGAACCACCTTCTCCCTGAAACTTGAGTATTTCTTCCTGACCAAAAAATCACGGTAGCATGATTTAGTAAATAGCAAGTCCAGGCCCAAGAGCCAGTCCCTGAGTCATAATGGCTCTATGACACTAGACTCCTTTTTCTTCTCTGACACTGCCCCCATCCTGGTATGAATCTTCATAGAAACACACACACACACACACCCTTAAGGCATAAAAAGGCAATTTACTGTCTGTCATGGCCAACATATTAGTTTGTTTTGTTTATGTTACTTGGAAGGTCACTAAGAAGTGATAGTGACCCCCACACCACATATTTCATGCCTGATCAATTTAATAAACTAGACTTCAAACTATAAGGAACTAAAGCACCAATGAAATTTAGTCATATGTTGATGAGGTCCCCAATCAGAAATCTGTAGATACACTGCATTAGGGAATATAATATTAAAATCAATGTTCTAAATACGTTGCTAGATGGCACTGTTATGCCAAGATCAGTTATTCTCAGCTAAGTTTATTTCAGAGATCCTTATTTAATTTTGTTTCTTAACTACATTTGGTTCTGTACCTGTGATTATACTATACACACCGTCAGAAAATCTAAATAAAAAATCCAATTTAAAAGTTTTCAAATTTTTATTTTGTTTTACACACACACACACACACAGAAGGAAAACTAGGTTCATAGTATAATGAATAAAGTGCTGATCTCAAGTCAGAAAGACTCCTCTTTCTGAATTTAAATCTGTCCTAAGATACATACTAGCTCTGTAACCCTGGGCCTCAGTTTCCTCATTTGTAAAAATGGGATGAAAAAGGAAATAGCAGATCACTCCAATATTTCTGCCAAGATAACCCCAAATGGGGTCATGAAGAACTGGATATGATTTAAAAATAAAAATGCTGACTTTATATTTTCACCATTTTTGTTGTTGTTTGCTTATTTTTTCTTTCTCATTTTTTCCTTTTTGATCTAATTCTTCTTGTGCAACATGATAAATGGAAAAATGGAAATATATATAATAAAAATGAACATGTTTAACATATATTGGATTACTTGCTGTCTGGAGGGGGTGGAGGGAAGGGAGTGAGAAAAATTTGGAACACAAGATTTTACAAGGGAGAATGTTGAAAACTATCTTTGTATATATTTTGAAAATGCAAAGCTACTACAAAAAAATCAAGCAAAATTTTACTGCAGCTGAAAAAAAAATACTGACTTTCAGCTGTAACAATAATTTCATATATTGTGCATATTGGGTATCTAATATGATCTTAAATTCTTCTTGGTTTAAATCGAAAATATATTCTTTTCCATGAAGAAGGTAGACACAATTATAAGAATAGGTTGGATTCTAAGTTATAAACTATATTCCTTCCTTCCACATTAGTGTCTCTATTCTCCAAATATCTAAAACTCATTGATTCTTTAAACCACTTGTCTACTATAAAGCACTTCATCAATGTCATTTTATCAACTACAGATTTCCTGGTGTTTCTCACCAGAGTAACAATTTATAAATGATACAATGTACACATTGGTTCCAATTTATATAAGATGGTTATCATTAATATTCATAAACAATAAATGAAAGCAATTCTTTCAAATGGATTTGGTACTCAATTGTCTATGAGACTGTAAACAGCAAGAATGAGTTTCAAACATTGTTAATTCACAATCTAGACAGTCCCTTTAAAAAAAATCATTTATAGTCAGTGATTACACTGGATTAACTATTAATATTAAATTAATCCACAAATTACAGTCGCTATATTTCAACTCCCTATGTTTAGTGCTTTAGGATCCCTCAAAAATGACAAAAGCTTATAAGCAAAGAATAATTCCATTAAAAGTAAGCATCTCATTGTCTTTAGAAATGAGATGTTTTACTGGGTAGGTTGGATGCTTTCTCAGGGGTCTTAGGAAAAAAATCAAACCTCACTCAACTCCACCATAATACTACCTAATAAGAATGACATTCTATTTTGAGGATTTTTGTGTTTTGTTTTGTTTTTGCAAAAGCAAAGAGATTTAATTCCATAGTATGTCAGCAGAACTTGGTTATCTATTTTAAGTGAAACCAAATGTCCATTCCCTAAATCAAAGATTCAGTTGATACCAAGGTCAACAATGACCATATATGCTGATCCCTTAAGTAAAGGAATTTTAAAGACAATGTAGCATTCCCTCTCTGTTTCTGTCTCTCTCTCTCTCTCTCTCTCTCTCTCTCTCTCTCTCTCTCTCTCTCTCTCTCTCTCTCACACACACACACACACACACACACACACACATAAAATCAACCAGTGTGGGGTATGTTTCTCATATTGAGAACTGATTGGACTGCAGACAAAATTCTATTAAGAAATTTGGCAATACAATCTCAACTATAATTCTGTATTTTAGAACTCATCTAATCAAGTCTTTCAAATCAATATCTTTTAAATTAGCTCATAACTTTGCCTAATTTGAAGATCTTTGGTTTATCAGTTTTTAAGTACATAATTTTCTTTTTTTCATCCAACAAGACAAAATCTTCAAGATCTCCTTCTTCCAAAAATAATAATAAAAGTTTCTCCTCTCCCCACTGTAAGGATAACCAGTCATAAAACAAGACATTTAAGTCTATTTCCATGGTTTCTACAGAAATTAAAACATTGGTTGTATTCAGAAAATAAGATAAAAAAAAAATCAGGAATTTTTGTCTTCCATCAACAATTTCAATTTTAAGGTCTTGAAGGCAACATAGATACCCAACATTACTGCCAACCTAAGAATATAATAATTTGGCAAATGGGGCCTCTAAAACTTAAGAGATGCAAACATCTCTAAATACAAGGGATGTTGATGTAGATATCCATCTGGACCTGTGATCATATAGTTTTAGAGAGATTCTCAGTGAGGAAATTCCCTTTCTATCAATGCTGGTTATCAATTTATTAGTTGTAGGATTTTGCAACACTCTTTCTCTCATAAAACTATATACACAACACATTATATTGCACTGAACTATATACTCTTTTCCCTTCCTCTCCATCCTCACTTTATTCCATTCATTTGAGGACTTCCAAGTATCTGCATGTCCTGTCAAGTAAGCATTTGGTATCTTGACTTTGAAAAGGAATAGGAAAAAAAAAAAAAAAGACAAAATCTTAATATATAAAATTAACTGACAACTAGGGTTTTAATGTAAGTCCTTTAAGAGAATCAAAGATAAATACCCTCTAAGTTACAGACTTGACAGGAGATTATATCTATTTCACAATAATTACCTAAAAGGCTTCCTGTACTCTTTATTCTCCTAGCAAAGGAAATCAACATCTTCACAATGCTCAAGAACAAGGAAGAGTTCTCTTCTGAAAAGACAGTCACAAAATGGCTGCATTCTTTCTTAATTAGTTGCTGAAAATACCATGGGCAATTTCAAACAATAACAAAATAGCACCAGATGATGTTATCGAAATATTTTAAGAAAATAATTTTCATTCGTGTTGCCACTTTTCTAGAGCAAGAAAGAAAGCAAAGCTCCTAAGTCATTCTAAAGAAATAGAAAACCTGCTGTATAAAAATAAGGGGTATGAGGTCAAGAAATAAACTATCAAAAATCTGAAATGGTCTGCATTATTCTGACCCCTTCCTAGCAGAAACTGGAATCATTTCCCTGAAATTTTTTAAATGGTCTTTGGCTTTTGGGTTAATGATTAATTTTATCTAATCTCATGTCACAATCCCCACCCCACCTCCCATATTCTATGGTCCCAACTAGACCATATCCAAACTGCTTTCCCCACAGAGCTTTTCTTAGCTATTCTAAGTAAAAAAAATAGTCTATTCAGGGAAAAGATACAACAAAGGAAGGAAAGAGAAAGGCATTACATTAAACAAAGGACAATGTCCATGTCTGAAAGTTTTATTTTATCTATTGCCCATAAGCTTTTCATTAATGATCAATACACTTTTTTTCTTAAAAAAGGAAAAAAAAACTCTTCAAATTCTGTATTCATGAACCCAAAAGAAGATAAATTTCCCATAGAACTGTTTCCACCAAGATGGGGTTAAATCATAAGAGATGTGACAAAGAAATGTAATATACAGAAATGAGTGCTCTTCTATATGGAATCAGAAGCCTTGACTGGGTTCAAACCTGACTATTACTTATACTACCTGGGCAATTTTGAACAAATAACAAACTGAATGGATTTGATAAACCTGAATTCCTTCCAATTCTAAATCAATTCTCCTCAGCTAAGTAAGGCCCTGTAACACCTGGAAATGAGTCATGGGAAAACACACACACACACCCCCCTATATTTTTGCTCAATTCTCTTTATTTTCTCAAAACTGTGACATGGAGCACTGTAATGTTTTTACTTCTGTTTCTGCTCACTTTCAACTCACTAATTTCTCCTGTGTGAAAATAAATAAGTTTTTTAATGATAATTCTTCCTATGCTGGGAGCTATCTATTACTAGGAGAGAGCATAGTGGTATGGTGGATAAAGACCAGAGTTCAAATTCTAACTATGTGACTTTAAACAAGTCATTTCATTACTCTTTCTCAGACTTACTCAAGGAAAAAGTACAATGTACCCAACCATGTTTATACAAAAAATGGAGAGTGGTGGTGTAAGGTAAAGGGATGATAAGAACTGTACAGAAGTCTCCAAGTTGGATGTCTGAGCCGAGTTCTCTCTACATTGAGGATACACACCAACTAGGAAAATGTTTATTTATGTGAAGCCTAAATTTGCCTTTTCTCAACTTTTACCTAGTTCAGTCAAGTTGAAGGCAAAGATTATAAATGTAATATCTCTTCCTATAACAGCCTTTCAGCTCTCCTGTCCCCAGATCTTCTTTATATTTTACTTTATTGATACTTCTTTAGGATCCATTATGATTTCTTATTGTTCCCAATCACCTACTCCACTTTTCAAGTGCCTCTAGTCTTCTATTCTCCATACTCAAAAAAACATAATTCTCTATCATTTTTCAATAAATACTGAAATTTGTGTTCAGTGATTTTCTGATTTCAATGGTACCTAAAATTCAAGAAACAAGGCAACAGACACAGGCACTTGATGGCCTAATTCCAGCTCTAAGTCTAGAAGCATTAAGTGCAGCCTGCCCCATGCTACAGATCATTAGATACTTCCCTCCAGGCTATATGACACATTTGGGTTCCTGTCCTTATGAAGGAAAACACAGGTTTAGCAAGTGAGTTACAAGGAAAGCAACTCAAATAGCTCATTAAGAGGTCAAGGACCCCTTTTCCAAGTAAGCACTGAAGCAATGTATCTGAAAAAAAGATCAATTCATAGGAGGGTTTTCCCATTTCCAATCCTATTTAGAATAGTTATATTTCTAAATTTTTTAAAAAGGAAGCTCTTTTTTAAAAAATCATTCCAGATGCATTTCTCAATTCTTTATAATGGTTTTGGAGTTTCTATTCAATAAAAATCACTTAATCAATAAACCTAAATTACAACTTCCTAAACCACTAAACCACTGGCCATTATAGATACTTAAGACTTCAGACAATTGTAGCTAAATTGGATATGTGTGTGTGCGACATGCTGTGTTCATTTTTTGTGGTGTTCTCTTCTTTAAAATATAAGATCGTTCTCTGTGGGAGCAGGTTTCTTGGGGAGATTTTTTGGAGGCAGCCTTAGTTTCAGTTAAAAGTAATAATCACTCCAAATGCAGCCAGGTGTTAAAAGTTCAGATCTTTTATTGCTGCCTCCAAAATAACCCAGTTAGTTTTCTTGGTGGCCTATCTCTCTGCTTGGTTCCAAGAGCTCCCTCCGAATGTCTCCAAATCCAAAGGTTTGTCCTTCAGCCTTCAGCCAGCACAAAGGTGGAAAATGGAATGGATTTGACTCCCTCTCCGAGAGTGGGCTTGTGGGCTTCCTCCCAGAGTGCTCCCCTCTCTGTCAATCTTCCAAACTAACTGACTGAAGCTCTGAGAACTTCTTATATATGATCCCCAAAAGGTTGACTCCTCCTCTGACAGAGTGGGATTATGGGATCTGAGAGTGGGATTATGGGGTTTTGACTTGTGAATCTCATACTGAATACTGACTTGCGAATCTCTCAAAAGTGTGAACTCCATTGAGTGCTTAAATACATTAGTGAGCTAGAGAATTTGCTAAGTACCATGCTAAATTAGGCAACTGACTTATCACGTTGTAAGGATTCTAACAATTTTTTTCTTTTTATGCTTTTTTCCCTCTTATGATTTTTCTCTCCTGACATAATTCATAAAGAAATGCTTTTTAAAAAATGAATGTACATGTAGAACCAAAAATTTATATATATATATATGAAACAAAATAACTCATTTGAGCAAAAGATAAGCCAAAGAAATAAGAGAAATGATTATTTTTCTGAAATGGGAGAAAGACAAAAGATGGCAATAGTAAGTAGTAATAATAATAGTAAGAAATGGCATACAAACATTAATTGAAGAAGCACAATTTCTGATTCCAAATTACATAGGATCATCAAGTAGCATTGTATATTCTAAGAAATTATTTGTCATACCCTCATAATAAACTCTGTAAAAGCAAGGACTTATCAAAAGTGTTTGACTCTACCACTCCTAGTCCCCAATCTTAACACGTTAGGTATTCTGCCCACAATAGGTATTCAATAAATGTTTGTTGATTGGCATTAAATAATCTTGGCAACACTCATTCTGCTCCAGAGTTTAAAGAACCTTGACAAGAAAGTTTTTCTAATATGATCAAACTTTCCCTATAAAATCTGTCCATATTTTAAAGAGCTGTCTTCCAAGTAACAACTTTAAAATTATTTCCTGATGTGAATCACAAGAAAGCAACCCCAAAACATATTAACAGTTTTACTCAACCTTCCTTAACTTTTTTAGTCTTTCATTAGGAATGTAATTCCATTGTTACTCTGTTATTCTTTAATTTGGTTTCCCTTTTGTTATTGTTCAAGTAACCACAAAACTACTTAATTATTTGTATGAAATGTCCTATCTACCAAAATCATGACCTGCCAGTAGGCCAAAAAACAATGGGTAAAATGAATGCATGTCATTTTATTCAGTGTTAATACAAGTATTCTCACTTCATTAAAAAAAAAAAAAACACTTTAGTCACTGCATTATTAAAAAAGAGGCAAGATATATTCAATTCTATATTCTGTATAAATAAACCAGTTTCTTCCTTACATCGAGCTTTCTTCATTTTCTCAGCTACATGTATTTCAAAACCACATATTTATTTTAGTACTTGCTCCACCTGTGGCTTAGAGAGCAAACATATGGCCCCTCTACCTCTGCACTGACCTTGCTTCCTTACAAACATCACATGGTTCACCAAAGCATATAGCTGGAAGCATTTTGAAGTTGGAGCAGCTAAGTGTCCTGGGACACAAGGCTAGGTCTGGAGTCAGAAAGACGGGAGTTCAAGTCCCCCTCAGATTCTTACTGGTTGTGTGTCCTCAGGCCCCCATTTCTTCATCTGTAAAATAGGGATAATAATAGTACTAATTTCTTAGGGTGGGTAGGAGGTTCAAGTGAGACAAGTGTAATGTGTTTAATACAGTGCCTAACATACAGTAGGCACTATATAAGTGTTAGGTATCATTATTATAGGATAGCTAGATGGCTCAGTGGATGCAGCACTGAGTTTGGACACAGGAAAACTCATGTTTTTAAGTCCAAATCTGACCTCAGACACTAGCTGCATGACTCTGGGCAAGTCACTTAACCCTGCTTTTCCCATTGAGGTTCATAACCGAGGGAAATCTTTGTAATTGTAGGCTAATCTATTTCATAGTGTCTCCCTCAAATTAACTTAAAGTATTAAATGTACCTCATGAGAGTTATCTATGTACAGCAATTCATGCCTGGTACTGACTTCTCCAAAACCATCCATGCTTTGGGAAATGAAGTCACTGTGGCCAAACAAGTTTTTTTTTTAAATTGGGGGGGGGGGGAGGGAGGTTGGGGGGTTTCAGGCAGTTAAGTGGCCCTAGAGTGCCAAGAAGACTATCTTGCTGGGTTCAAATATGGCTTTGGACATTTATTAACTGTGTGACTCTGGGCAAATCACTTAATCCTGTATGCCTGAGTTTCCTCATCTGTAAAATGAGCTGGAGAAAGAAATGACAAACCATTCAGGTATTTTTGCAAAGAAAATCCCCAAAGGAGTTTTGGAGGATCATCTACAACTACACATCAATAACAAATACCAAATGGCATATGAAGAGCTATAAGATGAAGTTTCAAGTCTTAAGGAGCTTAGAAGGGGCACCATAGTATATGGTAGGGTCAACACTGAGTTAGAGGGAACAGACATGGTTTCTATTGAAAAGTCAGATGACTTAGTCATATGACCCAGTCAAATCACCTAGTTTTATCTCAAAGTTAGCTTGCTTATCTGTAAACTAGGAATGGTGGGTGGTGGTAACAATAGTTACAAATGGAAATTATTTAATACTTTAGAATGCACAGAGAGCTTTACATATATTATCTCATTTGCTCAATTGCTAATTAACAAGCTTGTGAGATATTATAATCTTTATTTTGCTGTAGAATAAACCAAAACTTGGATTATTTTATAGGATAACATAAATACTTTCCCCTCCAGCGCTATCTGGGTCCAGTGACCAGATATAGATAAGGACAAGAGGAAGAATCATAAGATGTTCAAATGCTTATAAAGTAGAATAGATCAGTTCAGAATTCTAGATTGGAAACTAGATAAGACCTGATTAAAAAACAGCACAGTATAGTATCACAAACACCCACACACATGCACACACAAACTCCACTCCAAAATGTAAGTTACTGATGTTTTCCTATGATGGTTAATATATACTTTAACATAATTATGATGGTGGTGGTAGTGATACAAATTATTTTTAAAGTAAAATTATTTTTCTAAAGTATATAATGAACTTAGTAATATCTCGTTTTTTCCCAAGATACTGAAATAAACTTTAAAAATAAAAATTACACTTTCAAAAACTACTCATTCAAATTTGAATCAGACAAAATTATATCAGAAGCCTTCTTTCTTTGAGGGGAAAAGAGTTCAGTATGTCAACCTTTTTTCTGGGAAAATATTAACCAAAAAAATTTACAAAAGATAGGTGATGTTTAACTATTCCAATTTAAAGTAACTACTTATTTTATAAATCATTAAGATTATGAGTACAAAGGCCAAAATTCATGTGAATTTTTCATTGATAGTAAGATGAAGGCAAATTATATTTGTAACTTGTAAAAACTATTAAATTCCAGAAATATAAACATTTTGTCATTTTTATAAGTAAATGAAGGAATTGTTCCTCACAGTAGGTAACATTATGCTCCATTACTTATATCATATTAAGTTATGCCATTTTAAACTAGGTCGGAAAAAAAATAAAACTATGCTATTCCAAATTTTTACAGTATATGAATCAACAGTCAGCCATGAAAATTGGTTAAAAAAAAAAAAACTTAAAAAATAAAATTGGAAGAAAAGGCCAATGACTTGACAGAGTTTACCACTTAATACAGCTTATTAATCTATTTATAAAGCTTGCAAAACTGTGCTCAAATCTAAAACAAACCCTTAGTGTATCCCAGACAAGAATTGACATTTTTTAATGCCCTCTATATATTACTAACTATTCAAGTCTTCATATCTTCATCTTAATGCATTTCTGGACTTATCTAAAAGATAGATATTTAGTTAGAGACAAAATGTCTGATATCAAAAAAGTTTTATTGAAAAGCAGTAATAAAATGTACCCACGTAAGCCAGATGACCTAATTTCCTGAGGTATATATAAAGAAAAAAACACATTCAAATCCTAATCATTATTTAACAAAATGTGCAAACTTTAAAAAGTCACATGGCCTCTCTGGACCTCAATTTCCTTACCTGATGACTATTAAGGCCTCTTTCAGTACTAAATCTAATCTAGTCTGACTAGTTACGAGGAAAATTTAAAATGACTTGGCATGGAACCTGGCATATATAAAGTGCTTAATAAATGCTTATTGACTTGATCTGATTTGACATCTTACCCAAGTCTTGTCATTTCTTATTCCCCAACATCTTGTATCTCATCAATTCCCTTCTCTTGATCTACATCAACTCTCCCTTGGTCTGTTGCAGTTATCTTCATCTTCCTATCTCACTCCCCCACGAAAATCTATGTTCCACAATGGGCTAAACATAAAATAGGCAAAATACTTGTGGGTTGAGGAATCTAGGGTGGAGTTGGTATTAGAAAATATCAGCACTGTGGAACAAAAGTGGAACAAAACTTTTTTTAAACTGGTGAATATAGTCAAAAAGCTACTTAATGAGCAATTGGTTCACAGCCAAGTCATTCCTAAAACTCTTAATTCACTAAATTCAATCTTTTTCCTATTCCAACCAGTTAAGACATTACCTCAGACAATTAGACATAAATTACACAATATTCTTTGAAACCAAAGTCAACAACTCTTAGAATCCTTTCCTTCCTTCAAGAGTCAGTTCAGGTACCACCTCCCCAGTTCAAAAGCCTTTGCTGGCACCCTTTTAGCTTACTGCTCCTTCCTTCCTCTTATGAGCTGTTATTTATATACATAGTCCCCAACTGAATGCAAGTTCGTTGGGGCAAGAACTGTTTTTCATGTTTATCTTTGTATCCTAGAATCTTGCACATGGCATACACTGAATAAATTCTTGTAGAAACAGAATAGACATCTTGAATTAAGAGTTGAAAGCAGCTATACAACTAGAACACAATTACAAGAGTCTTCCTCTCAAACCTGTCAATTCCATTTGGCAGAAATCTGTAAAAGTTACTTTACAATGATATACTTGGTGGTCTGACTGTAGGTTACAACCCAGCTTAAACTGTTTGTTGTGACCCAATATGGGGTCTGGTAACTGAGTATTGGGGTCATGAAATTATGATTTAGTATCAGTAAATGAATTTTGTATAGCTATTTTATATACTGGAGTCACATAAAAATTTCTCAGGTGAAAAAGGATCACAAGTAGAAAAAGTTTAAGAAACCTTGGCTTACAAAAATATAAGTAGGGACAGCTAAATGGCACAGAGCATTGGAACTAAAGTCAGGAGGTCCTAGGGTCAAGTACGGCCTCAGACATTGAATATTTACTAGCTATGTGAACCTGAGCAAGTCACTTATCTCCAATTACCTCTCCTCCACCACTACCATCATCACCACCAAAGAAAAACCCAAAGTAACTGTGTTGAGATCACTGTCAGAAACACAAACAATTGCCATCTTTATCCTAACTGTAGCTGACATCCAACCTTCAGAGTAGTGAACTACAAAACTTTGAGTTGGAAGGGGCATCAGAAAAAATAATACAGCACATGAATTTCTTCTCCAACAAGTTCAGTGTATAAATTCCCTCTATAAGCCCAACAAGTAGACCTTCCCTGCCTATACAATTTAAAGAGATTTCTAGTCTGAGTCTGGAAGCTAAGAATTAACCCAGCTCCACTAACTATCTTGACTCAGCTCCCAGTCCTTAATGATTCTGTTTATCCAGCCAGCTGTTACTGTTCCTGGTCTCACTTCAGCCACTAGCCCAGAGTCCAAGAATGACAGGGACAGCTGACCACAAAGGCAATAGTGGTAAGATGAGAAGACTCAAGGCAGCTAGTTGGTGTAGTGGATAGAGCACAGGAGGACCTGCGTTCAAATACAGCATCAGATACTTGAAACTTATTAACCGTATGAGTCTGGTCAAGTCACTTAATCCTGACTGCTTAACTACCTTCCCCTCTCCTCAATCCCTCTTCTTCCCTCAGCACCAAGAAGATGAGAAGAATAAAAAAGGGAACCAAAAGCTCTGGAAACATGTATAGATTTGATCCAATCTAAATGCCCAAAACTGATATAAATGGATAAGTTCCCTGTAAATGAAGGAACACTCTTTCTCTTTCCAAAATTAAAAACTTCTGAAGCAAAGGACAAACTGATTTACAGGCGTAGCACTGTATTATGATGGAAAAAACAGTAGATTGAGAATGAGGAATTAATTTCAAAACCTAACTCTACTAGCATAACCTGGATAAGTTACTTAATCTCTGGAAGTCCAAGTTTCATCAGCTGTAAAATGAGGAGGTCATACTTCCTGACAGAAAGGTAATAGATTTCACATGTGGAATGAGAGGGACATTTATGGACATGGTCAATGTCGGGGAGAAGATATGTATCTCTCTAGGGACAAATTTAAGTTCCTTTCCTAGGAATAAGTTGATTTGTCTTTATCCTTTTGCCTGTTAAATTTCTAATTTTAATATACTTACTGTCTTAAAAAAAATTAGTTCAAAACATATTTCCTTATGAATTAACTGCTTTGGTTGACTATGCTCCACATTTGATACAATAGTTTTGTTGTTGTTGTTTTCCTTTTCTTTTTTAGTGAAGGGGGAGGTGAAAGAGAAAACAATTACTAGTAATTGGACAAATTTTATTTAATTTTGTAAATGTAAAAATAAAACAAGGATATTAGGAAGTTAGATATATACTATCTCAAGTCCTTCTACTTCTAACTCTTAAAGCCCCACTTCAACTGCATATTCTTGATTCATCATTAAGTGACTTACAACATTTTCAAGTATATATTTAGACAATGCACTAGGTTTTTATTCTAGTGACTTGCAACTTCACTATCAACCACCACAGCATATTTCTGCTGAATCATTTTCATTTTGCCATGAAATATGAAACAAGTAGGAAAAATCCACTCTGAATAAATATATGTTGAGCCTATGCCAAACTATAACTTGGCCATCCATAATGCTATTATCTTAGGTGTTTGATTAAAGTTGGATATTATATCACTGAAAGAAAAGAGGATAGAAGAATATTGATCTCATTTGTCTAAACACCCCTGGCACACTGCATGAAAGCAACGTTGAAAATTTCAAAAAGTTATTCTCCATAAGTCTTTACTTATTAGCAAAAGCAGAGGGGGAAAAAAAAGAAAGAGAACAGGGTAAGGGGGAAGGAAAGGCAGAGAATATATACATCTCTCTAGTTTAGGAACAAGTTTAAGCTCCTTTCCTAAGAAGAAGTTGATTTGCCTTTATGTATTGTCTCAAATTTACAATTTTAGTGCCTTTTTAAAAATCCTACAAGACCCACTTCCATGTGAATTAAAACAAATCTAATGTTTACTATTACTATCACAACTCAACCATTAAACATACTGATAAAATAATAGTCCATATTTACTTAGTATTTTCTAGTTTACAAAACATTTTCTTTGCAACATAACTAAGAAGTGGGTAGGAGGTATTGGTAGTAATAGAAGAGGAGAAGGAGGAAGAGGATTTAAAGCTGGAAATCTTATTATACATTGATTCCAACCCCTCTCATTTTATAAATGAGCAAACTTCAGCAGAGAGAGATTCAGTTTCTTTTCCAGAGTCACACAGCTAGTAAGTCCCTGAAGCAGGATTCCAAGTTAGATTTTTCTAAGTCCACCCTACTTAGTAATAGTAAAAAGAAATAAATGACCTTCCCATGGCCACATAGCTAGTAAATACTAGAACTAGGCATGGATACCATTTTGATTTAGGAACTCAACATAAAGTAGAAGGGGCTAAAAAGCAGCCTATAGACTGATCTTGCTATTACGAAGCATTAATTAAATATTCAATGGAGCTACAACCTAATTTATGTGGGTATTGCCTCTGTGGAGGCAGCCTTTTTAACCTGTATAATTGCTTTTCATCTTCCATATAGCCTCTCTAAGAACTAAGTCTTGTTCCATTTTGTAGATGCTACAAGAATATGGAAGTTCTTTATCTGATATGCCTCATTCTTACCACATGGCTAGGCTACCTCCTTTTTCAATTAAAAATTTCCTCAATAAAATCCTTTGTGATACTTCTTGAGCATATATTATTGGAAATATACTGCAAATCCTACTAATACTCAAAATGCATTTTGTCTATTGCTGTTCAGGTCACTCACATTTGGTTTCTTTGAGAAATTTAGAATACGACTACCTCTAATATAAAGAACGTTTTGTGGGCTAGAAAGTAGTTAGGGATGATTTTAAAATGCTGCACAACTTTTTTAAAAGCACCCTTTCTGCTATCTTCCTCCTGTTTATTTCTGGTTTGTTTTTTGCAATGTTTACCCCAGATATTTATACTAATATATTATATCAATAGACTAGACATGTAAATTCACACAATTATCTGGAAAACAGGTGGTTTTCATACATTTAATTTTTCCTATGTGGATTATCAAACCAATCTTTTTCCTTACAGAAAATTATCTAGTCACACTATGAAAGGATTCTCAAAGAAAATTTGAGCAAAATCAAAAAGTTATAAACCTAAAAGGGACCTTTGAAACTATTAAATCCATCCCCATCATTTTAGACATAATAAAATTAAATGTCTCAAATGAGCTTTGAACACAGATACTCCTGACTCCCAAGTTCAATGTCCTATTCACTAAATGATCTACAGCATCTCTTATAGGCAATCTTTCACAATCAATTCTCTATAGCCGATCACATCTTCAGAGTCAAATAACTGACAAAAGGGAAGAGAGAATACAAGATCCCCGTTGTAAGGTTCTTTTTGATTAAAAAAAAATTGGGGGCAAATAGAACAAAATGCAACCTTAAAGGTTTTTTTTTTTTTGCCAATGAGCATTCTTATACATAGGTATGATACCTACATAGAAGATATCATGATAGATACAATCATAGAAACACCTGTGTTCAATAAACCTTTGATTACTGACTTCAAAATATAAAGCAAAGTCATTGCATGCTCACTAAAGAGGCTTACACTATAAAGATATTCCAGTCTAAGTGGAAGAGGGATTGTTCTCCAAATGACATGGTGCTGATCTCATTTAGTCCCAGAACAATACATGTCCATTTTAGTAAGACTTATTATTTAAGCTTTGCAATTTCTATGAATGCTCTCTAAGAATTATTCTCTACTTCTCCAAATCAGGTAGGTTTTCTTTTTTCTTCTTCTTCTTCTTTTGAGGGGAGAGGCAATTTAATATTCCAGGTACAATCTAAATCAATATTTGTTAAACATGTTCCCAATTTGATATTACAAAGAATGACTTCATTTTTATTTATATTCAGCGTTTCCCACTTTGCTCTCTTCTACGCATAGAAGGCATATGGAAGAAGGAAATATGGGGGAATAATAGCATACTTGATAGCCACAACAATATTTCTGTTTGTTTCTCCTAACCACTAATAAGATACATTTGTTGCCTAGAGCTTCTGCTCATAGGACATAAAAGACATGAAGAGGCAATCTAGGTTAAATCAACTCACTTCACAAATAAGGAAACTAAGGCCCAAAGGAGTTAAATGATGGCCAAGGCCACCCAGACAATAACAGAAATCAGATTTAAATCCAAGTCCTCTGATTCCAGATTCATTGCTCTTTCCACACCACCATGGTTTTTCTCAGTCTAGACCTAATATAACCTGATATTACCTTTCCTAGCAAACTCTGTATTCCCAGTTCTACTTTTTCCATTTCTTTATACAAAGTAGATTGATCTCACTGATCTTCAAATACACCATCCTTACTCCCAGCCCCCTACACCTTTTTGCTCATGCCGTTCCCACACCTGAATTACCTATGCAAGGTACTCTGTGCTTTTTTCCATTGACCTCTCCTCTTTCTGAAAGCCCAAAACACTGTTCAGCACTTTGGGCACTTGGCTAGCATATAACATCTCAAACTACTTGCTACAATAAATTGTGATGAGCAAGACTGAACAGAACATGACAGATTTTAATTGTGTAAAAGATAGTGGCAGGAGCTCCACATTAGTCAAAAGCATTTTATCAGATTAAAATTTTACCTCCCAACCAGCTGCAAAATATAGATCTACCACAAATATTACATTTGCTTCTTGTGTGGGTCCTCTGAAGTCACTTACTAACCCTCTTGAGCATTAGTCTTTAAAATATCATCCAACACAGTCCTGGGACCTGGTTATTCAAAATTCTCTAGAGAAGGCTTATCCTAATAAGACTTTGCTATGGTAAACATATTAAAAAACCAGCAAGATACTCAAATATTTTTTTGGGGAGGGTTACTATTAAAGTGAACTGGGGCAACTCAAAAGAAAAAAATTTGATATATAGCTTCAAACAAATAGGACAGTATAATCAGGCCTCAAATCAAATAAACAACTTCTTTTTATTTCAGTGCCTAGTAGGGGTGTAAGACATCATGCCAGGTACTGTGGAGAAATACAAAGAAATATGTGCAAAAGCAACTGGTCTACTCACCCATCATCTAAAAAAAGCAAGGATTGGTTTGGAGGTTTGAGATTTTTTTTAGTTTGGGTTGGGTAAGTGTTGCTTTGTTTTAAGCAAAGGTTTCACATTTAGTACATATCTAAGAGGCAGAGTTGTAAACATTTAAAGACTTTGCAAACATCAAATATGGTAGTTTAAAAAAAAATCAGATCATCACTACAAGGTGAGTACAGTGCAGAAAAGGCTGGTGGTCTTCCCCATTAAACTGTCTGACCACTGCTGAACACAGATAGCAAATATTGCTGCTGTTACCTCCAAATATGCAAGACAGCCATGCAAAACCTAAATATAGAACATACATTTATATGCACATCTGTGCTGCATTCTAGTTTCACAGCCCTAACCGAGCCAATATCTGTTCCTGTCTGCTACTTAAGGTATTGCAGATTAGAGTCTACAAGTATCCATGGCAACAGCACAGTTGGCCAAAAAGAAGGGGGAAAAAAAGCAATTGTTAGACTCAAAGAAAAACATTTAAAAGCATATATGAAATACTAAGACCAAAAAGAGAGAGAGAAAATTTGAAACAACCTCATGCTTTAAAACATCTAATCAAAATTGGAAATCAAAGGGATGCCCAACAATTGTGAAATGGCTGAACATGATGTGATAGCTAATTATGATGGGATTCTATTGTGTTGTTAAGAAATAATGAACAGAATGGTTTCAGAGAAATCTTGGAAGATTTTATATAAACTCATTCAAAGTGAAGTGAGAAGTACCAGGAGAATAGGATGGATACACAGTAACAGCAATAGCAGGATGATCAATTGTGACTTTACTTTAATCAAGACAATGACCTAAGACAATTCCAAAGGACTCATGATGAAAAATGCTATCCACCTTCAGAGAGCAAATTGGTAAACTTTGAACAGACTGAAACAAACATTTTTTAACTTTATTTTTATTTAAGTTTTTTTTATGTTATGGCTAACATGGAAAATACACTTCCATCAAGCAAAGTCAAATTGTTTGCCCTTTCAACAAGGGGTAAGGAGTAGGGAATTTGGAACTCAATTTTTTAAATGACTGTTCTTAAAAATGATTGTTTTTAAAAAGTATAATGTACTTAGGAAATATTTAATAAAATAAAAATTTTATCTAACCCGTTTTCTTCAAAAGCTTAGAGAATCTTGTTAGAAGTCACAGAATTCATCAGTCAGGCAATAAACTTTTATTAAATACACCTCCACAATCTTTTTAATCTAAAAAGTAGCTTTAAAAGTATCCCTCCAGTACACAGTACACACAATGTTAACAAGCTTACATATTTTCATTCTGCATCTAATATTCAAGATAAATCAAACATTAAATATCTTTTAAAAACCCTTCCACACTAATCAGAACATTCAAAAGTGGTGAAAATATATTTCAAGTAAATAATAAAATAATGGAGACTTAGGAATTTCCCTAATTATAGCAAAAATGTGCTATACCCATCCTCGGAGAAAGGGCAGATTTGGATGTTTATTGTATGATTGGTTCGTTAATACTAATGCTTTGCCCATAACGCACTTAAGATATTTATTGAATCCAATTCTATTCTTAAAAAAAGAAAAAAAAGAAGCCCTAGGACAGAAGATTCTACAATCATAGGGAAATACAAAAAATGACTGAGAATGAATAACACACACAAAAAAATAAAGACTGTTTACACTAAAACACAGATAGCCTCAAAGTCAAGAAAATCCAAATTCAGTTCTCCTTTTGCAATACACCGGCCTTGTCACTTTGAACAAGTCACACCTACTATTGTAGTCTACTAACTGTGAAATTGCCATGAGCAAAAAACTTCATTATTAGGTGACCAATCTTCTAAAACTTAGAAATCAAAAAATGGGTTCCTAATCTAGGGTCCATAAACTTTTTTTTAATGTCTTGGCAGTATGTCAAGTTAATGCATTTTCTTCATAAATTTATATATTTTGCATTACACATTTTAAAAATTATTCTAAGAAAGGTTCATAGACTTCACACCAAGCTGCCAAAGAATTCCATGAATTAAGAACCCCTGTAAAATCTAGATGATGAACCTTTTCAAACTTAGCCAGAAGCTGGTAGTCTAGTCCTCCAAAAACAAACACCAATCCACTCAAGGATCTCGTTCATAGCCTTTCTAGCTCAGCACAGCATACTGTCACCAGAGTGACTCTCAGTAGACAATATTCTGCTATGCCAGCTTCCAAGAACCCAGGATCACTTCTGCCCCAGGACATTTAAATGGGAATTCAAGGGATATTTCCTCCATTAATCTTTGGATAGTTTTAAATCTCAATTTCTGACTTCATTTGCACTTATTATCAATGTAAATTCACCCAGCTTGTCCTCCCCCGAATAAACTGTGGGAAAATATGGATTTCTTTCATTTACATTTTTGTACAATCCAAGCAATGCTCTGGGCACAACGCCTTCCCTGACAGCAGCTGTTGTGTGAAACTGAATCATGAAAGTGAACCTAGAAATGAACGATCAGATCATCTGGTTCATCTGCTTGCCAATGTACTAGGAACAATGTTTCACACTATAATTTATTTTCAGTTATTCCAATTTAATTGTATATGGTCATAGCTACAGGGCTTTGAATCCCACAACTTTTTTTTTTCTCTTTTGGAAGGGCAGAGAGGTTCAGATGTATAATTTCTTCATCCATGAAATTAACTCCCAGTGATGAAACTTCCTCTCTCAAAGATCGAGTCTTGAAGACTTACCTGCGATACCAAGAGATTAAGTGGTTTGCTCAAGGTCAATAGTTAGATGTCTCAAAGGTGCAACTTGAACGCAGATTTTGCTCTCCAATCATTACATGTTTTCTCTTAGAATGCCTTTTACTACCTTTCAAGTAGTGGCGCTACTGGGAAGATCAAATGAGAGAATGTGAAAACTCTGGGGCTAAAAATATCACAGAAATTTAAATTGATTTTAAAAATGAGTTTATTATATTTATACACAAAATAGCAATGAGAAACAGTCAATTTTCAAAAAGGAAGATAACTGTCCCTTGGACAAGCTCCATTTTATTTTCATCTGTTGTAGATAGGTGCCACATAGGATCTCATTGCTGGTGATGCTGTTTTGTCATATACTGTTGTTACTTATGACTTCTCAAACCTCTCCAAGAAAATTGTATTCTAATATCTCATCATAGCAAGCATACAGGTGACCTTCATTTCTCAAAGGCTTTGTCCACAAAGTACAACCTCTGGCAGCTCATGTCATGTTGGAGAGAATTCAAATACAGGTCTGAAAATAGACCATACTCTGTTTGAGAAATAGTCTCACTAGTTGAGTTCAGAGAACCTTACTGCCACATGACTGGCCACCAGGTGTTATTGAAAGAAAAGTAGGGAACATCAAATCATGAACACCATGTACTGAGGCACATTAGGAACTGGTGGAACAAATACCCACACTGAAAGAAATCAGTAATCTTTTGAAGAAATGTTATTGGCATTTAAATCCAAATGAAGCATTTGAGGATATGACAAATATAGAGTCCCTGCCTTCATGGAGCTTACTTTCTATTAGTGGAATATACTGATCTTGTATCATTAGTTGAATGTTTTCATAGGCACTTCTCTTCCCCTCATCTCCCAAAAGCAAAGCCCTTCCTTCTTTTTACCTTAATTTGAACTGAAGTCACCACAATCCTTCGAATAAACCAAGCTCACTCATCTTGAGTCATTTTTAATTCTACCCTTGGTCTCACCTCTACCTCTAATCAGATGCCTAGTCTCGTGGAATCTAAACCTACAATTTATCTCCCATTGTCCTCTTCTGTTCTTTCTTAGGGCTACTATCTTAATTCACTTCTGCCTGTAATAATCTCCTAATTGTCTTCTGTCAGTGGTCTGTCCCTTCTTCAATCTAAACAATCAGAATGCTATTCCTAAAGCACAGATAAGCTACTTCCCCGCTCAAGAAATACCAGAAGTTCCTCATAGGTAAAACACAAATTCTATTTGGCATTTATATATCTCTATCCCACCTTTCTATGATTTCCCAATCCAAATTCTAAAGTCTAAATAAACTGGCCAATTCCGCACCTATCTGTGGTATTCCAAATCCCTTCTCCATGCCTTCACACAATTTGTTCTTTATGCCCATTATGGAATTCTTCATCACCTTGCCTGAGATGATCATTAATTTCCTTCAAAGCTCTCAGTTCAAGTTCTATTTTCTACAGGAAGGCTATTTAAATTCCCCTACTACCTAGCCCCACAGATGGTATTATTCTCCAAATTCTATGTGTGATTTTTCTTCTTTTCTATGAATATATAGCTTTGCTTAAAGGCAAAGACATTTCTTTTTGTAATATTTTCCTATCTTCAGTGCCTGACACATCTTGACCATTTAATAGATGCTTACTGAATTGATTTTAATATCACAGAGAAACACTGATTTGTAGTAGAAAGAACACTGGATTCAAGAGTCAGAAGATATGGGATCAAATATCAAATACATCAGTCAATAGTTGTGGGACTGATAACAGACAGATTAAATTCCAATGCTATCTGAAATTATAAATATCACCATAAATATCAAATTCTTTTAGCATACTAAAAATAGTTACATTTTTTTTCAAATCTTTGTCCAACTTTTCAGACATATTTCCTGCGTAAACAAGCTACCTATATTATCAACCAATATAGCATTTTATGTCTAATACCAAAGTACAGACTGAAAAATGTGAGGGTGGTGATCACACTTTGAATTCTCATCCTAACTGACAAATCTAATTTTCTTCCAAAGAAAAAGCAGCATGTTAGCTCTAGTTTATCAACTCAATTTAATCCAAAGATGACAAACAGAACCTGGTATGACATAAGTAATGATGGATTGGATTTCTGGGTTGGAACAAACAACATAGAAATTAAGAGCGATACATGAGCATTGTACCCTTTTAAAGTGAGTGGTCACCTTGAAATGTCAGAGACTTATCTCAAGGATAGTATCAGTTCTCGCTGACATTTTTGGAACTTTGTTGTCATTTCAGAACTGAACTATAAAGGAACTCAGTAATTTACAGTCACACTTTGTCTTTTAAGAAGGTACTTTCTAGCTTGTTAATCAATTTATTTAGTAACTCTGGTTCCAAGTGATGTGGCAAGTTCCAAAACTCAGATCTATCTTCAAAGATCTGAGGTAGCTCCCCTGATATGCCCCAATAACTGTGAAGGTTAAGGCCAAAAGTTCCAAAAACATCTGGTTTTGCTCAGGCATCCCTGGAATCAGTGTTCATCAGTGTTCATCAATGACATTACTCTAGAGCAAGAGCATTAAACTCAAATAGAAAGGGGGAAGGAGACAAGCACTAAATTGCACATAACTTGTCTTAGAAAACATCACAGCATTATCTATCTTCCATTGTATTTTAATTTATTTTGTTAAATATTTCCCAATTATGTTACTCTGGTTCTGACTCACTGGAGAATGATACACCCCTACTGGAGACACATATCAGATTCTGAACAACTTTTTTTTAAACAATATGGCACTTGAGCTTTTCCTCTTGAACATTTCCCTCCAAACCATTTCTGCCTAAAATGAGAGGTTGGTTGCATGCAAACTATCTCATACAAAACACTGTCATTAGGACCTGATCTTATTATAATAAACTCCCTGGGACTACGTTATTGTTTCCTTTTGAGAAGCAGTCTGCCTTCCAAATCCTTGAAATAGTAGAGGTTAGCTTACTACATCCCAATTCCCCTGAGTGCTACGGAGAATGATACAGTCAACATGACACTGAAATCAAACATTCTTAAGGAAGTATTCATACTTGTGGAATATTTCTCATCTCAAATTCTCAGGGAATGAGTATGAGCTTCCATTTCCCTTCTAAAAATCCTTCTTTCAGGACACAGTTCCTGTTTACTGGATTTCTCTCTTCCTGTTTAATAATACCACCTCTGATCTTAGAAAAACAAAAACTTAAAGGAGTCTATTTTTAGAGGAGACATTCACAGGGGTAGTCGTATTTAATCAACAGGATGCACAGCCGTTTATACCATGCCAAATCTATTGCTTTGTTCACTTCTGTCCTGAAAATACCAAAATAAATTCTTGTGCCCAAATACAGTATATTTTTAATGAATAAAAAAGTAGCTTTAAAGTATGTTTTTTTTATCAACATGAAGTGCATTTGCTATATTTTTTGATTCAAGATTATGAAAAAGAACTGTTTTTAAAGACTTTCAAGAATACTTCCTTTTAAAGATTTGGCACACAAATCAGCAGAAATCAAATAATTTTTAAATCACTTTTCATTCAATTAGTTATTCTCACTAAACAAGTTTGTGTCCCATGTATTACAATATACTCACTGTTTCCTCTTTTTAAAAATGGTGTTATATGCTAGCATACCATAATCTTTGCATGAAGTTAAAATGGAAAGAGCCTATGTGTGAAACCAAGAATCCTTTCCCCATGAGCACAGGGGGACTAATTACAATACTACAAGGATTACTGAATTATTTTTTCACTCTAGGTAACTTAGTACAGTCTCCTATAAGAACTGTATTCCTTAAAGCTGATTCATCAGCTACAGATAATGGAATCATAGATTAAGAATTGGAAGAAGCCTTAAAGGTTGCTTAGTCTGTCACCTCAATTTACAGAGGAGGAAACAGAAGTTCAGAAAGGTTGCTGAGATAACAGCTAGAGGTAGAACATCAGAATTTGAACTCAGATCCTCTAGCTTAGATGCTTTTTCCACCAGACCTCCCTACCTCTATTTGCTCAGTTTCACCTAATCACTTAAGGCTTTGTTTCAGTGACCTACAAATAAAATAAACTATCCTTTGGGGATACAACTGCCAATCATTCTTTGCACATATTCACATTCTAAGTTATGCTAACTTGGTCTAAATCTAAAAGTCAATCTACAATTCATGCCTGTTCATTTCACCATCAACTACATGACTCTACAACCCAAAGATACAGTTCAAATAGCAACCAAAAGCTCCTTTGAATTCAAAGTCAGTGTTCCCCCGTATCACAATGCCCCTCTTTATT
This sequence comes from Antechinus flavipes, assembly GCF_016432865.1. Taxonomy (NCBI): domain Eukaryota; kingdom Metazoa; phylum Chordata; class Mammalia; order Dasyuromorphia; family Dasyuridae; genus Antechinus; species Antechinus flavipes. Next base: position 88,267,883 of record NC_067403.1, on the reverse strand, counting down.
TCTTACACTTTTTCTGAAGGATGGCATAGAATGGGAGAAAGTGACTCAAAAAAAGAAAATTAATTGCTGCTTTGTGTTTGTTTTTCAAATAGTAAAGGATTAAAGTCAGCCTTCTTGTCTAGTAATTGAAGAGTAGCTAGGTAACTTGCAATATAATAAAGGAATGGAATATTGTGCTGCTATAAAAAATGACAACTATGAAGAAAAGAGAAAAGAAAGCCAAAAATGGCAAGACTTCAGTTAGACTTGGAAAAGAAAAAGAACAAACACAGATTCTCCTTGTTTGCTGCTTCATTTGATTCTATTTTACTGAATGAATACTAAAGGGTTTTGCCTCTTATTTTGTGTATTATAAGCAAAGCTTCAAACCCAAACCCAAAAATGATGCATAAGATTATTACAAGTGGTGTTTTCTTACCTAAGAAGTCAGGCAACATTTCTAGACCTTGAGTTCCTCAGTTGTAATATGACATCATTGGTAATCATGACAAAATGGTTATGTTTCAGCTCTAAATCTATACTGTTATGACAATCCAAACAAATTAAGAATTTGATTATGTTGAATAATTATGTTTCAATCTGATATTAGGAAAAACTAAAAGGCTTCTCTAAATTATATTACATGAATCCCATTGCTTACTTACTGGATAAGCTATTAAGCTATTAATCCAACCAAGGGTGATAAAACATAAACCAGAGATAATAATGAGGAATCATTTTATCCTAAGTGGAAGGGAGATGATTTAACTTTTTTTTTTAAATTTTGCTGAACTAATATTTTATCTTCTTTAGTTTTTTATTCTTTATTAGATGGGATGGAAGCAAAGGAAGTATGTATATTTGGATATAAAGCTGATACAAAAGGTTTAAACCTTTTTAAACCCCACATTTCAGCAAGGCAATCAACCAATTAGTTCTTCTTTTGTTTTTCCTGCCCTAATATGTGATGTCAACCCTAAACACTTTATGTAATACTGAGCAAAAAATAAAATTTAAAACTACAGTATTCAATATGATAAAAATTTCAATTGATATTCTAATAGTAAGCATTTATGGCAATTCTACTGGACAAAAGATTTTATTTAGACTATGTGAAAAGATCTTGCTAAGCAAATTAGTAAGGCTTAATTTATTTCTTCTTGTTCAGGACTTTGCAACCCTATGGACCATAGTGTCCTCAAAGTTTTTACTAGAATAGTAGGTCATTTCCTTCTCCAGTGGATAAAGGCAAATAGAGATTAAGTACTTGGCAAATTCACACAGCTAGTAAATAGTTGAATCTAAATTCAAACTCAGATCTTCCAATCTGTGCTAGTGCTTTCTATCCACTGAGCCATGGAACAGTCCCACTTAACCTGCTCTTCAGAACAAATTTAAATAATATTGGCACAGCATTTACATACCAAATGAGTACTATTATAAATAAATTTTATTTATTCACTAAAAACAGGAATTCTATGAGAAATTATTAGAAATGTGATTCAATTATTCCCTATGCTTCAAAGTTATGAAATGGCATTTTTTAAAATCAAAATTTTAGGGTCTTGTTTCTTGTTTCATTCAAATCTGGATTCTATGGTGCTTGAAAGTAATGAAATAGCACTTTAAAAAAATCTTCTAAAAGGAGGTTCTTGTTTCTTTTTTCATTTAAATTTGGGTTTTATGGTATTTGTCCTTATTTTGTGTAATCTCATTCTAACTTCCTAAAATGAAACATTTTATTTAAAGACGTATTCGATTATTAATATCTATGATCTCTGTTCAACATAAAGCTAATTCCATCTTAGTTTTACAACAAAGGTAATTAATTTCTTTAATTAAGTATAGATTTAAATGCCTCCCTTGGCAATAAAGAAACCACATATCTAAGAAGTCACGGCTAATAATCAGTAAAGACAATAATATCAAAATAGATTTTTAAAAACATGTTAACAATGATAAATAGCCCACCTGCAAACAAATGCAAATTTTGCAACATAAAACAATTTAAGAAACTGTTAGTAAGTCTCTAGATCTCATAAACAAGAAGGAAAGGGGGATAACATTCCTCAAAGCCCAAAACAGAATTTCTCTGGGGTGTTGGTTGTAGTTTAATATCTAAACATTTTGAAACCATGATGTTTATTCAAAATTACCTGATATGATAATAATTAAATTTTGTTAATGTTCTTTCCCAAGAGAAAACATATATTAACTGCCAGAGGCTATTGGAGCAAATTATGCAATTATAAAAGAGTTGATAAAGACCTGCAGCATTTGATATGTTTTTTTAATATTATGGTTGTACAGCAAAATAAAAGATAAGAAATAAAGGATAAAAAAAAAGTGATAGGAAACTGTGATAAGACAGGTCCAGCAGCATTTTAGCCATTTGTAGTCTTAAAGAGTTGCCAAGATTCTGGAGAGGTTAACAATTGATGGGGTTCACAGAGAAAGTGTGGATCATGAAGACTTGAAGCAAAGTCTTCTCTATTCATTTTGCCATGACACAGCAATACTTCAGAGTAATAGTAGTGATAACTAATAGACATTTGTCATAAGAATTAAAGGTGACCTGGAAAGTGAAGATTTTTTTCAACATATATACAATTATCTTTTTAAAAGAAAATAAAGCACTGAATGCTTAAAATTGGTAGGTCTACAAATCTGGAATGTTTTTGATGAGTTTTGTGTTTTGTTTTTTATTTGCTCTTTTATAGTTCTGGAAGGTAAATTTTTCTTTAAAGTCTTAAAATCAGGTTTCCACAGAAAAATAAATTTTGTTCATTCCAAGTATTCATCATACACTAAAGAATGATACTTCACCTAACCACTGCTGGCCCCAGCTGGATATGAACAGCTTTTGCATGTCTGAAATAGTCACTTGAAAATGACTTAATATTTAGGAAATGTACAGCATTGAAGAACACCCTAATTTTAAAAAAAAAAAAAAAACCATTAAAACCTAATTTTAAAAATAGTTTCCTCTTGAGTCCTGAAAGAAAAAACTCAAACTGTTCAAATATCAGTAATATTTTGATAAAGAAGACTAAGATTATTCCCTCAACTAATGACCTCCAATTTATCCTGTTTATAACATGTTTGCGTATGGTTGTTTGCATGTTGCCCATATTAGAATGTGATCCTTGGGAGCAGGGACTATCTTTTGACTTTCTTTGTACTCCCAGTGCTTAGCATGGTGCATAGCACATAGTAAATGCTTAATAAATGGTTACTGGCTGACCTTTAGTTTCTGAACTTTCTAGTCACAGAAATACACGTTGATGAAATACCACGGCCTCTACTGACATATATCACCTGTTTCTCATCATCTCAATAATGAAACTTAGCATGAACCTGCAAAGTTCTAGTGTTAACATATTACAATAGTATAAACTGATACCACCACCACCACCCATTTTCATAGCCCATTTTAGCTTTCAGAACAGTTTCATATCCATTATCTTATCGGATTCTAACAGATTTTTGAGGTTGGGAGGTTAGAAATTTTTTTTCAATTTACAGAGAAAACTGAGGCTTAGAGGTTAAGTTACGTGAACAAGGTCTGATTCTTTATTTTTTGATAATTACCATGATTACAATCAAGTTCTAGGTTGATACTAGGATATAGTTGTTACTAGAATGGGTTCAAATCTAAGTTACAAGAATTGTCCCATTGTTCTTGGTGACCTGAATCTCTCCCTATTCCTCCACTTAACTGCCAAAGGGATTTTCCTTTACAAAGTTTTATCAAGTTACCACCCCTTACCTTCAATATAATCCAGTGGCTAAAGAGATCTTCAAGTATAACCCCACACATACATTTTCTTACGTAACAAAACTGGGACATAGGGAGGACATGTAACTTTCCCAAAAATACAAAGAGCTAGAGCCGCTGGCATTTTAAGATAAACACTTTCCCAATCTCTCCAATCTATCTTTCCAGGCTCATTTCACATTATTTCTTCTTTCAAACTATCTTCTAGCCAAGCCAAACTAGATGTTATCCTCTACATCAGGCATTGTTTAAACTCCTATGTCCTTAGTTTTTCCTATTATTTTAATGGAGACAACACGGCATAGTAAATAGAGACTAAGAATCGGAATGAATTCAGAAAGAGTTTGAATCCTGCTCTTCACACTTTATCATCTATGTTGCCTTCCCTCTCTTAAATCCAATTCACTTGCCATTATAGATACACACGCAAGACCTTCCTGATGTCATGGTCCTCTTTGAAGAACAAAAAACAAATAACATTAACAATGCAACAATACAAGTCAGTCTGAAAAACATCCTAGCTGTGGTAAAGTGTCATGAATGACATTTGGTGAATAAAAGCCAATCATATGTAGAGTGCTTATTCATCTTAATCTTTTAGGTAATAAAAAAGGAAAGTCCTCTTATTAACTAATTTGCATAATAGTCCATATAGGTCACTTTTTTACACTATTAAATGGATATGTTCTGGAAAAGTTGTTTATGAAATAAATTATTTTCTGTTCTTAACCTCTATTGTAGAGTAACAGATATGCCTCGAGGAGCAGTGAGTTAGTTCCAGTGCTTTTGGAGGAAAATGTGATAGGAAAAAAGGGTATTTAACCTATTAACTCAGTTAATCTTGTGAAATACCCAAGGATAGGACTCAGTATGGATGCCTCAATTTTTTCTTATCCTTCTGAATGTAGGTAATTTTCTCCCTAATACAGAGCAGGAAATTTTTAAAAACCGTCCTGGATTAATCCATCCTATCCCTGGACACTGGGAAAGAAATGTAACACAGAGTCTCAATTCAACTAGTGTATTTATTAAGCACTTACTATGTGCCAGGAACTATTTTAGGAGCTTAAAATACCAAGTCAATAGTGAAACAGTCATTGCTTTTAAGAACTTCCTTTCAAAAGGATGGGTTAGGAATGGGTGTGAAGTACAGCATGTTGATAAGTAAATAGAGTAATCCTGTACGGAACAACACATACGTGTGTGTGTATGTATATGGATTCCACATATAAAATATATGTCTTAGAGAGTTGCCCTGTATGTTACTTCAGCATCTCTTCTACAAGACAAGGAATTCCTTGAGGAAAGGGACTGACTAGTTCACCCAAAATAGCCCAGAGATTTGAATTCTGCTCTAGCCATTTAGCATCTATAGTGACTCTGCACTGTCTTACCTCTCTTAAATCCAATTGACTGGCAAGTCATAGATAGTATCACCTTTCTGATGTCTTGGTTCTCTTTCAAAAACAAAAGACAAATAACAACAACAATGCAACAATACAAGTCAAGTCAGCCACTTCACTGAATGTGCACTGCATTGAATAATAAGTACATATTGGTGCATATCCTACACAGTATCTACCACCAATTAAAAAATATCTTATAGGAATAATCTGAAAATACATTAAAAGACTATTTCTATTCAATTTACAGCAGAAGGCAAAATTTAAAGCAATTTACAACAAAGAAAGAAAACACTCTGCAAATATACAATCTGTATAAGATTTCAATTACCAGTAAAAGATACCTTGTAAAATGTTTACTTTTTTTAGATGTTTAATTTTTAATATAATAGTTAAGTTTTTCCTAACCCCAACATCCTAGTAAATTCAAGACTCTATGAAATAGAAGAAATAGTACAAAACAATTTAAAAGCATGCTTTAAAAAAAAAAAAAAGGAGAATTAGGTAGGAAACTAAAATAGGAAAATTAGGATATTACTTACAATTCTGAAATTGATTTTTCTCTATGTTAAGGTTACTTATTCATTTACAGATCAAATATAATCATTTCTTTTTCCCACTCCACCCTCAGACTTAAGAACTGTGTCTTTATCTTTAAATTGGAATAAACACAAAAATAAGCATTCATTCTTCAAGAAAAGACCCCATGTATATCAATAGACCACAGGAGAAAAGTTATGTCTGCATTTAAATACATAAAGACTCTTCAAAACTAATCAGTCACAAAATCTGAAAGCAGCATTTAAGAGATTCCCTTTTCTCCTACCCTTAGGTTCTGTTACAGAATTACTATAATTCCTTAAAATCTCGAGTTGAAATCTCAGCAACCTAAAGAAAATGCTGCAGTTAATATCCACACACAAACTTGTCATACACATTGATCATAACAAATTTTGAAACACTAATGAATTCCATCATCTTTTCTGAGAAGGTAAGGAGTTCTCAGTTCTGGTCAAATTCTCATCTGACAGATATCACTCTGAAGGGTAATCATGCAGCAAAGCAATAAACTAGGACAATTTATTTGAAGCCAACCTTGGAAAAGCCAACAACAACAACAACAACTTTATTTTATTGTACAATTCACTGATTCTAATTTCAAAGATTCTGTCAATCCAAAACAGGTTTTTGCCATTAATCCATCTCCCTTGCACTGCAGTCTCTAGCTTCTATATCTAGTAATGACCAAGGGAACCTAAATCACAAACCCAGCTCCTGGTAGCCACTGCAAAGGTAAAAGAGTTCAAAGGTAAGTAATTCTTTTCATCATTTCCCCAAAGACTCATATCAACTACCAAAGAAATTGATATTGAAACCTAATTTGGAGAATCAGAACCTCTAAAAAAGAGATTCTTACCCTTCAGTCCATTAATTTGTTTAACAAACCTAAAGAAATAAACATAGATGCATATGTGCATGTATACATACGTATATATGCATAAGAGTACACATACATATAGATGTGTGCATGTATACATGCATATAAATACATGCATAAACATGTGGACGTGTATATATGTATATACATTTAGTAAATTCAACATAGTTTCCTTTGCAAACTTATTTTAATTGTGTATTCAAAAACAGGATTCTGAGAAGAGGTTCATGGATCTCACTAGACTGTCAAAAGGTCAAGGGAACTTGCTCTAAAAATTTTCCAGCAATCATTCTTATCATTAGAGGATTCTATCACCCATATTTGGGACAGCCTACAAAGTATTATTTGCCACACCTCTGAAGATGCCAAAATCAAAAGACTTCCAAGTTGATTTGTTACTTTGTATTCCCCTTTTCAGCTGGCAGAAACTGTTAAGAGTGCCATAGAAGACTCCCTTTCTAGTCTTTATACTTAATTTCCAAAAACAGGTTAAGAATTAAAAATAATGACTGAAAGACAATTCTAGTGATGATCCAAGGAAAGAATAGTAGGAGTCAGAGGACCTGGGTTTAAAACTTACAAAGCATCCATGTGAATTAGGGCCAATCACTTAACCTCCCTGGGTCACCTTTCCACATCTATAAAATAAGGGATCTGGGCTAAATCCTCTAGGTACTAGATATTCTGAGATATCCTGAAGGTCAAAAATCAATAATCCTATAGGACCTAATCCTGAACTCATCCAGTCAAGTCAACAAGCATTTATTAAGCAATTTGCTAAGAAGTTCTGGGGATACAAAATAGAAGAAAAAAGATAGCCCCTCATCTCAAAGAGCTCAGGCTAATGGAGAAGACAACATACAAACTACCATGTACAAAAAAGACATATCTGCCAGATAAACTGGAGTGAAGTCTCAGATGGAAGGCACTCACACTAAGGGGATATTGAGAACAGCTTCTTCCAGAAGGTGCAATTTTAGTTCCAATTTAAAGGAAGTCAGGGAAAGCAGATGGCACAGATGAGGGAAGAGAGAGAATTCCAAGCATAGGGAACACTCAGTGAAAATACAGAATTGTTTTGTGTGAGAAAGCAAAAGGAAGGTGGAAGAAGACTGGAAAGCAAGGAAAGAGGCAGGTTGTGATGAGTTTTAAAAGATTAACAGATTTTATATTTTATTCTTGAAAGTATTTGAAGGATAGTCTCATGAAAGAAATATTAAACTTTTAGTGCTTGGCCCCAGAACAAAAAACAAATTCAAAGAGTAGATGCTGGTTAATGAAGATTTGTTTGGGAAGTCAAAGGGAAAATAAGTAGAGCAATGGACAATCTTCCAGGCAGCTCTACTCTCTCTTCAGGGCTCACACTATTTAAAAAAAAAAAAAAAAAAAAGTTGTGAGGAACCAATTATATTAAGTCTTGTGTTAAGAGAGAAGACCATTAGGATTTAATAACTGCTATGCTATCAAGACTCTGGAGGACCTGTTATCAGACTTGCCCAAATATCACCAAATAACTCCTGGGCCTTGCCAAGCAATGCCTTAATAAAATTTTTTTTTTCATTCATTCACATTAGCTGTCCTTTACAATTCACATTTTGGGCTGCTGGGACAAACCAAAAACCAAAATAAGCTGTACTAATCTGTTGAACTTGGAAGCAATTTTTAAAAGTGAACTTCAAATTAATCCCTGAAGTTCCCCACTAGCTCTAAATCTTTCCATTTCTAAAGGAAAGGAATAGATCAAACTATTCTTAATGGAACCAAAGGAAGATCAAAAATAATGTTTCATTTCATTCAAATTCTTATACAATTTGATAATGCCCAAATATGCATTAGAATTTATGCCTTCCATGTTTTAAGTTACCTTGTTAAGTATATTTTATCTAAAGCAAAAGTGGAAGTATAATCAGCACAATCTGAAAACCTAAAAATATATATGTGTGTGTGTGTATGCGTATATATACCACATATTTTAAAGGTTCTATCTTCACTAATAGTTATCAATCTTTTTCAGTCTCTCTACCTCTTGACTTTCAGTAAACCTTTATTTTTCCTATTCCATAAGAAAAGAAATTCTGAAGTTTATCACATATATGCACATTAATTGGAGAATATAGATTAATCAATTTTAAAGGAAATCTAGTTTGTTATATTATAATATTTTCCCTCTAATATTATTACCTTTGGAATATTTCAATAGAATCATAATTATTTATAAAACAGTCCCCATACCTCCAAGAGAGTTGAAAGCACTTGGGGGTTGTGTGTGTGTGTGTGTGTGTGTGTGTGTGTGTGTGTGTGTGTATTTTTGGAAAGTTATTACACCAAATTGAGACAAGATATAACTCTTATTCAATCTTATTATTATTAAAAATGATAATCAAATTATACTGGAAACACACCTGAGTTCATATATCCACATTCAGAATTGATACTGTGATGATAGACTTCAGGGAGGAAAAAAAAGCAGGGAAGGGAGAATCCACAATATTGTGTATCTGTGTTGCATCATACTATCTTCTGAATTATGTAGCTAATATTCATGCAAATTTTATTGTAGGTGCTATTGTTATTCAGTAATTCAGTCCTGTCCAAATTTTCTTGGCCCCTTGGCACACCCTTTTGTCCTCCACATCTCTCAAAGTCTGTCCAAGTTCATGTTTGTTTTTCCCATAATATTATATATCCATCATTCTCTGCCATCCCCCTTTCCTTTTGCCTTAAATCTTTCCCAATATTAGCATCTTCTCCAATGAATCCAGCCTTCTCATTAAGAGGCCACTTCACACAAGAAAATTCTATAGACAGTTCATGCAAATATAACTTTATAAATATCCTGTAAAATTCTCTAAATCTTTATAAATTCAATTTAGAAAATAATGTAAAAGTTTTTACATATGGAAATATTTTCCTACCATAAAGTATTTTTGAAAGCTCAGTAAATACTTTCAGTAAAGTTTCTTTGCTTGAAGAGAAAAGGATCAAAATTATCCAACATACTTTGGTGTCAATCAGTTTTCACACAATGGTTTTTTGAAATCTGAGAATGATTTACATTGAGAAGTTCTTTGGAAAACTAACCTGAAGACTTTGGCATCTAAAAGGATACAGAAAAGGATTAACTTGGACAAGCAAATAAAGAAAAAATTCAAAAATATAGGTTTACTATCTTGCAAATGCTTTTAGAAAGAATCAAAATGCTACATTCTAATCTCTTATCTTTAAAATGCCTTCCTAGTTTCTTTTGGTATGAATAGTATAATTTGACAACACTACAGATCACCAAAATAAATTGCTAGAATCAACCCACCAGAAAGAAAAGGTCTAAATAGGCATAACTCATTTCTTGCCTCATTAATTGAAAGATAATATTAGCATCACTATTCTACCAGTACTCAAAATACAGCAATCCTGATATTCTAACAAAAGCTTTAGCACTAACTTGGCCTTCACTAGTTTTCAACAGGTTATAATGATGCTAAAGTAAAATGAGAATAATTACCTCTTTGCCTCACCAGACAGTTCTAGCAACTTGGATTTATAACGAGCCCTAATGTTTTGAGTGAAAATAATGACGCATTTGAAATTCCTTAAAACATGAAACAATAGAGATAACTTTGTTCAATGTTCTGATATCAAACAAGGCATAAAACCAAGATTATATTTGACAAAAGGGTTTGTCAAATAAAATAAATAAAAGGAGAATTCTTCCAACTGCTCATTTGCTAACAACGTTGTCCTGGTGACATCAAACCTTAAAATAACAGCTGGAATTCTGAAATAGATCCACAATTACTCAAACTTTAGAATAACCATTTAACCAGTAAAAACTAAGTGGATGATGAATGTTTTTCATCCAGACCATGACATGCAGCTAGATGAATAGATATCCATAAAACATATACCATAAACTGATATTTCAGATGACTAATGAACTAGATCTGACAGAAAGAAGAAGAAATTTGTTCAGGTTGCCTTTGGGAAATTGCACATTGATTTTACTGACCCCAAAGTTTCTCTCTGAAACAAAAGCCCACCTTTCTGATACTAATATTATTCCCGTTATATAGCATTGCAGCAAAACATGGAATTTCAAGGTTTCTGAAGAATTAAAACTGAGGGTGACCTTAGGCTAATGGATAAGTTCATAGTAGATATGAACTGACTACACCATATCACCAAGAAGGGTGAAGCTACATTACTTTTTGGCTATCATAAAGAGGAGAGACTTGAGAGAAGTAGAAGAGTGAGGAACATAGCAAGTCTGGTACTAGCTCTATTAGTACTACTAACTAGCTGTTAATTAGTACTACTATTAGAGGGAGACTTGAGAGAGGTAGTTGAGTCAGGAACATAGTAAGTCTAGCACTAGCTCTATTAGTACTACTAACTAGCTGTATTAGTACTACTATTAGAGGGAGACTTGAGAGAGATAGTTGAGTCAGGAACATAGCAAGTCAGGCACTAGCTCTATTAGTACCATATAAGGTCAAGAGAACTAAAGAGAAGCCCCTAGCATACCACATAGACTTCTGTGGCAGTTTATTTTCAGACAAAGATACACAAAAGTCACAAAAAAGCTGCGGAGGAAGTGTGATGAGAACTGTGGAAAAGATAATGATGGTGATATAAATGATATCTATTAAAATCTCAATTGCCCCTAGGTGGCTAATAAAAACAGAAACTGTCCATCTAGTACATCTTCCCCAATGAAAAAACTGAGGCCAAGATAGATTGTACCTAGCCCAAAGCTACATACCTGATTAGTTAGTGTAAAAAAACTAGAAACCAGGCCTCCCAATTCCAGGGCCATTGCTCTTTCCATTAGAGTGCAATGATTTTTTTCATCTCTTGATGAAAAGAAAAAAAGTAAGGATGTGGAAAAGTGAATTCTTAATCTAATGTCTCAAGTAAGCAAAGGGGAAAAGAGGGCTTTACTGACACTTTAAATATAACATCATTCAAAATCATCAGAGAGAAATACTGACAACCAAAACTGTAACACTTAATATGTTTGATGGGTGATAGAAAATGCTTATAAGTTAAAAAGAGGTATAACAAATTAAGTGTATTTAAATTTTTTTTTCAAGTAACTTTAGTCATAAAATACAGGCCTGGGAAAAAAACTAAGGGGTACAGAGGCTTATATATTGGGATCCAAACTGGGTCAGAGTTTAGTTGTTTAAAACACATACAAAAGGACAGATGTTAAGCAATGTGGAATTACTCTCTTCTCATTTCTCATTTATCTTTTTTCCTCTGAATACCTTCATCCAGCTGGGTAAGGATGATGGATTGCTTGACTCCAAGCTTGCAAAGATTTACAGGGAATGTTGTGTGTGTGTTTTCCCCTTTTGCTATGGCATATTTTGTTTCAGGCAATTTGAGGGCAGATATAATTTTACTGAAAATTGGTTCAATATGTTTAGCACTGTTAAAATCAACTCCCTTCCTAAATGAATCACATTATTAAAAATATCAGTGCATAAAGTATTGCAGGCAATGCTTAAAGAAACTTTAACTACACTCATCCATATATTTTATATACATATGTACAGATATACATACAAAGAATAATACTAGGGAAAGTTTATTCATTTATTATTCTAAGTATTCAACTCAGTTCCTATTGACATGCGTCATCAGGGCAGGGAAGTGACCCTGGGTTTTCAAGGCTATCAAACTGGAGAGGATTCAAGTAGGAATCCAAAGATTAACTACATGGCTGCTATCCAAAGACCAGTCTAGCTAAGGTCAAAAAAACTCATCTGCAAATTGGCATAAGGTGATGGATTTTTCAGGTCAAATCTCTATAATTTTCTGAGACCATAACCAAGTTGTAGAAGGGGCACACTCTGGATTAGTGAAAGGATAACCCAAAGGCCCAATGAAGTTACAAAAGTAACTTAAGTATTATTCCAAAAAGGAAAACTCCCAGAATACATGGGAAGTTGAGTAAAAATGGTACCAAGAGCACATGACTGCTGTGCCCTGATTTCTTGTCATAAATTTTCAAATCATTCCAACAAGCATTTACTAAGTGCCTATGTCATGTGTCCCCTAGACAATCAATAAGCATTTACAAAGTAAGGCCCACTATGTGGCTGGCATTGTGATAAGCACTGGGTTCACTGTGTTAAAACAAAAAAATCTTCTTTCTATATACATTATGTCTACCTTATTAAGCAATTCAATTCACATTATATATAAGATTATATGTAACATAATGGTTAACATTAAATGGCAAAATGACATAACCAAAAGCAATATCGGTCAAACCATTAAAAAAAAGTAACCATTCTCCATAGACAAGTCAATCAGAAAATATGTAGAATAAGAGAAATACCATAAAATTTAACTCCAGAAAAGCCATCTAGTACAATCCCAACCTTTTGTAGATGAGGAAACACAGTGAAGGAAGTTAAGTGATTTACTTGCCCAAAGAACCAGGATTCAAAACTAAATCCAATATTCTTTCTGCTATGCTATGCTGCCTTATAGAGTTGGACAGGACTATGAATGACACCTAAAATCCAATTCAAAAAGAAATAACTCAAATTGTAAATAAAGTGGGAAATGGTTAAACAAAATGTAGCCCAAGAAAAGAATGTTATTATACCATAAACAGCAGTTAAAATGAGGAACTCAGAGAATATGAAAAGATTTTTACGAAATGTTGCACAGTTAGTTGACTTAAGCAGGAAACATACAACACATTACACCATAATGTTAGTAGAATCACTAAAAAGCAGTCAAACTCAGATGATCTGCAAAGACCAATCTTACTCCACAGTTTTCTTTTTTATAAGTGAGAGTCCAGGTGGGGAAAAGGGAAGTGGAGTTTTTGGGTATATCAGGAAATGATTCTTTTGTTAAAAACAAAAAGTACCAAACTTTCTAAAGAAACAATAAATTAAACTAATATTCTCATTCATTCTCTCTCTCTCTCTCTCTCTCTCTCTCTCTCTCTCTCTCTCTCTTTTTCTCTTTCTCCCTCTCTCTCTCTCCCCCTCCCTCCCTCTTCCTCTCCCTCACCCTCTTTCTCTCTCTCTGAAACCCAGAAAGGGTTAAGTGACTTGTCCAATCTCATTACTGGCAGCTGGTCTAGAATTCAAGTCTTTGAACTCACAGCCTTGTGATCTTTCCATGACATCATGCTGTGAAATGGAAAAACTACAAAGAGTCAGGTAAAACACACCCTTAAAAAAAACCCACACACTGAAACATGGTTTCAAACAGTTTCTAGCTCAAATCATACCTTCTAGAAAAGTGTTCCTCAGGCTATACTGATGATGTTTGTCTCCCTTTTTTAAACAAGGACAGCACTATACCACTCATTTTAGTATTTAATGTGTCCAATCTTAGATAATTATCTATTATTTCACTGCTGAGAGGAAGTTTAAACAAAAAGTCCCTTGAGAGCAAAAAACATGTCTCTTACTTCTCTGCATCTCCCATAATGGTAGCTAATACACAGTCGAAGATAAACAAACATAATCTGAAGTACTGCTATGAAACAGAAGCAAAAAAAATCTGGTTGGCTACAAAAGACTTTCTTTTCAAAGAAACACTTTAAGATTTAAGATAAAGATTACAGAGACCTTTAAAGGACATTCTTTACATGCACAAGCTGCAGTAGAAAGCACTTGAGAACATATCTTGTTTTTACCTTCAAAATGGCCTCATCTTTCGCCTGCAAATTGAGCATGCACACAGGAAAAAAAAAAAAAAAAAATCTCTGCAAAGGATGCCATCTTGAACCACAGAGGATAAAAAATAAATGAAGTACCTCATACAATTTTCATTTCATTTATGATCCAGACATTGGCTTCCTCGCTTACAGTTTCTCACACATGGAGTCTCCATGACTCATCCCTCGATGTCCTTCATGTTCTTTCCCTCCCTAGCAGATCATCACTACATAAGAGATCTTTTCCAATTGTCCTCTTCCCCCATTGCTAGTACCTTCTAAGATTACTTTGCAATTATACCGTATGTATCTAGTTTGAACATAATTGTTACATGCTGTCTTTCTTACTAGAATGTGAGTTCCTTGAGGGCAGAAACTGCCTTTGCCTTTCTTTATATCCCAGTGGTAACACATAGTAAGCACAATTTTCATGCTGTTCAGTCATTTCAGTTGTGTTCAATTCTTCATGGCAAATCTATTAGAGAAGTTGCCATTTCCCTCTACAACTCATTTTACAGATGAGAAAACTAAAGCAAACAGAGCTAAGTGACTTTTTCAGGGTCACACAGCTAGTGTCTGAGGACAAATTTTAATTCATATCTTTCTGACTCCAGACCTGATGTTCTATCTACTTAAGCCACCTAAAGGATATGCTTAATAAATGTTTGTTGATTGACTGACTTTATAAATCAAAAAGTTATTCTATATAAAGTTCTCTGTAAACCATACTATATAGATGCTTTCTATTAGATGATGGTAGTGGTGATGGTGATAATAGTCTATAATAATAATAAAATTTTTTACCCTATTTGCTTATATGGCTGTCAGAGAAAGACCAGCAGTAAGGTTTAAAAAGTTAACCAGAAAGTGATGGTGATTATTTTTTTGGACACAGCAACTCATAAAGCCCATTTGTCACAGAATGAAGAACTTACAGTTTTGTCTCTATAGAAGGAATACCCACTCAGATTAAGTACTAATGAGGATATAGTGAATTTCTTTAATAAATATTAAAAATCATTTTTTTAAAAGTATAACTTTACTGGTTTCACCCAAAGCCTGACATTCTTCCAAAAATATGTATGTTTTGCTGTTGGTGTGACTGGTCAAACGGGTGACCTACTAGAAGCATAATCTTTTCCCTTCTACATGCTGATAGAATCAATATGGTAGGCTACTAAAACATATTTCCTGAATGAATATATTTTAAGTTTTGTTTTGTGACTCCCAAGAGGTAATAGTTTTTAAAGATATATTTCCATGAAAACTATAAAAGGCACATAACATGTGCTTCCCATAGCATCGATCATTTTATACCTGTGACAAACAACTTTTATAGCCTGTAACAATTTCATTAAGAAATCATTATTTCCAAATGTAACTTTAATTTTCAGTTATTGTACATCATCATTTTTGACATGTGAAAGATTATATGATAAAGAATTTTCTTGCTTGTAAGGTGGATGGCTCCTTCTAAAAACAAATTAAGGCAATAAGTTTCTAAAAATAAAAATGAGGAGAATATCATCATCCCTCATTCATTAATGGACTCCATATTGTCGCATGAGCAAAGACTCAAAAGAGGACCTAACAAAAGTGTCAATTATGTGTAAAAGAGGATTAAATTAATCCGGTAATCACAGAAAAAAACAATAAACCAAAGTCACAATTAATTTCCATGATAACTAAAAACATCTTCCACATATATTCATTGTACTATTATTTGCATAATGCTGAACTTGGGAATATATACAAAAGATTATTTAACACTTTAAAGGGGAAGATAGAAGGGTTCATGATTATTATTTTAACAGACCTCAATTTTCAGTTAGATAGAAAAAGTTCATTATCCCTCCAATCTGAAAGCTTTGAACAGGTCCTAGATTGAATATAAATTAACCACAAATTAATCCCTAAATTGGAAGAAACCTCAAAATACAAATTGTATCAGAAGAGAAATTTATTCATTCTTTCAAAAAAAAAGAGAGATGGATTTTTGCTTAAATATAAAAAGAAAGGATTAGAGGAAACAAATTTTGATTTTCTAAAATTTGAAAATTCTTTATATCTGCAAAAGCAGCTAGAATTTGAAGACAATCTAGAGAGGGAAAGGGAAGAAACTTTGCAGTAAATTGCTTTGAAAGAATATCAATGTCTGAGAATAGAGGACATTGATACAAATACACAAAAACAAGACAAATTCAATAATACAATCACAAGTTATCAAAACCAGGTGAAAAAGATGCTCCAAATCACTAATAATCAACTCTTGAGGTGCTAACTAATCTATCAATTTGACGATAATAAAAAGAGAGACAGACAGACAGACAGACATGACAAGTGTTTGGAAGGGCCATGAGAAAGAAAAAAATAAACATTTAACAAGTGTCTACTATGTGCTAGGCAGTAGGTGATGCAGTGGATAGAGCACTAGGTCTGGAGTCAGGAAGAAATGAGTTCAAATTCAGCCTCAGACACTTACCATCTGTTTGAACTTGGGCAAGTTAATTAACTCCGATTTCTTTCCTCCTCAGTAAAATGAGTTGGAGAAGGAAATGACAAACCACATCTTTGCCAAGAAAATCCCAAATGCACAAAACGAGTTTGACATAACTAAAAAACAACCGGACAATTTATGCCAGGAATCAGCTAAACTCTTTACAAATACTATCTCATTTAATCCTCCAACAATCCTGAGGTAGGTGCTAATATTTTACAGCTAAAGAAACTGAAACAGAGTTAAATGACTCCCAGAGTCCCAGAACTAGTATCTAAGATTGCATTGGAACTCAGGTCTTCTAACTCCAGGTTCAGTGCTCTAGTCAGTCACTTAAAAGACTGCTTGTCCAGCTATTCAGGAAAACAATTTAGAAATATGAGAAAGAAGTCATTAAATTGTATATACCCATTGGTTCAAAAATGTGTCAGAGGGAAAGGATTCACACACACAAATATTCATAGCAAAACTGGACAAGAGAATTGTCATATTTCAATACCTTTACCTACCTGAGCAAACACGGTATTTTCCATCTATCCCTGTGCAACAATGTACATATGACTCCAACTCTATTTCTTTAGCTTGAGAAACTAGTCACCTTTACACCAAGTAGAGGCAGTCTGCATCTATATAACCATTATTTTTCTTTGGCCTTTTTGTTACAGGTGAAGACAGAATCAAGAGTTTAACAACCTAAAAGTTCTAATTAAGGGGCAAGCAAAGAATTGTATTGACAGAGCTTTTCTGGAAGCAAAAGGACATCCAGCATTCCTCAGAGCTGTTTTCCCTTTATTTAAAAAAGAAAACTCTTTATTCGTAGGAATTGTGTAAAAAAAATTCACAGTAAAATCTTGTGAAAAGAAAAAAAGGAAAAGAAATAAGAATACTGACAGTACACATTCTTATTTCAAATACTTTAGAAGCTTCCCTTAATTACAAATTCTTTATTAAAACAGATTCCCTAAACATGTTACCAGGTAACATTTTTCTGCTTCATCTGGTGACTGATGCAAATTTAAACTATAAAAAACTACTATTTTGGAAAACTATAATTTAGACTTTTCACCAACCTCAGTCCCATAACCTGGTCTGAATTAAGCAAGTTTTGCTATCATACCAATATCATTGTCCCCCACCCTCAAAAAACATGGCAATTATGTGTACTTATGAATGGGGGGTAGAGGGGAGGGGGGGAGAGAAGAAAGTTAGCCATATTAGGAAGAGGAATTTTTCACCAAAAGGGCAATTATGTAATTACTCTGAAAATATTTTCTGTTACAATATGTCCTAAACAGCCCTGGAAAAATTATCTTCTTCAGGAATTAAAAACCCTCAGTTTTCTCATCTGTAAAATGACATTTTTTACCTAAATCATCTTTAAAGTCACTTTCAGCTCTAAGATGCTTATTCTATGATTTATATTTTCTATGATAACAAAACCTAAGCCAGGAAAAAAAAATGCTCATTAAAGGTAAGCTCCCTCAAAACGCCAAACCAAGTTCAAGACAATGAAGTTAACTAGAAAATGAAAACATCATCCTCAAATATCCTTTTCCTATTTGCCAAGTATATAATTCAAAAAAATCATGTTACACTCAGTTGGATGGATGGTAGTAATTAAACACATCATATCTTTCACCTTTAAAATGTTTTGTAATCATAATACCAATACAGAGTAAACTGTATCTTCCCTGGCCATTCCCATGATGCATGTGTTTATAGCTAGTACATAGCTAGTACTTCCAGTAGAAGTCTCATTCTACCAGGGCATATAAGCTTCAGAAGCTTATATATCAAAAAGAGGAAGGAAATAAAATAATCCTGAATATAGTTATTCAGGCAATGACCTGGGTTCTGAAAGAACTACTGCTGTATTAGCAAAACCCAAATCATAGCAAGTCTTAACAAGCTACCAAAATTGAGGGCAAAGGCACTGCAATCAATTGTTTTTTAGCCTCATTCAAAGTCAAAGAATCTTATCTCCAAAGCAACAGGAAATAGACATATTCATACACATAAGTATAAGCACATATGTACATCCTAAATATACATATATTATATATACTCACAGCAACTCCTAAAGATGAAGGAGCAGGGACTGGGTGAGTGAAGGACTTATCACATGACTTAAGAGATTTTAAAAAATCAAATTACAGATTTCAATAAGTATTTAGAACTTTTGCTTTTGGTAAACAATGAAATAAGGAAGCAGCATGATGTATTGGAAAGATGTCCTAAACTTGAATTTCAAACTTGCTTACTGAACCAATAATTCAAAATTAATTGAGCCTCAATTTCCTTTTTATATCTAGGCTATACAAGATCGTTAACATCTTTTCCCTCTCTAAATCTTATCCATACACATATATGTATGTGTATACATATATAAACACATACATATATACACACATATATAGGCTATCTATACATACATACATGCTCATATGTATTTGTATTTATTTATATTATCAGAACTGGGAGGAAAGGGAAATCTGCTACTAACTACAAGAGCATTCTTGCCATCTCAAGATGACTTAACATTTATGTAATGACTTCCTGAATTAAAGAAAAGAATTCTTGCTCTATTTCAACAAATAATTCTATTCCTTCCAACTTCATCAATGAGTTACTCCATCAATATCTTCATAATCGGGTTTTTTCCCATTTTCTTCACTGGGAAATGAGGAGAAGAAGCAGCCTTCCTTTTGATCCTTTTTTTCCCCCTTTAGTTACTATCAGAGTTGCCCTTCATTGTCCAGAAATCTAGAGCCAAGTATTCTATGCCTGAATCCTTTTCTTTCCCACCACTTATTCTTTCCCTATAAGTTGACTAGTGTCATTCTATTCAAACTACACTCAAAAGTGAGCGACACATTTTTCCCACTGGAATTATGTCAATTTTAAATTTTAGCTCAATATGATGTTTCATGATAATATAAAAATTGTTTTAAAAAATCTATTACACTGGAAACATACAAGCAAGTGATACTTCTGAAAAGTAGACAAAGGATTAGTAATCTGGCCAAAAGGATAAAAAAAGCCAGGGAGGAATCTGATAACTTGTTCTGGTCAAGTTCAAACTGCTATCTTTTTACAAAAGAGCTCAACACAGTTTAAAATGAACTTGGCAAGATTATAACAAGAAAGGTTGAATGGCAGAAAAAGATAAGATATGTAAAGGGAGGGGGATTGGTATCCTTGATGAGGATTTAATGATTAGATCAAGGGTGATGAGGTGTTCAGAAAGTGATCAAAGAGTAAGAAAGGCCGATGAGTTTTATTATTGTCAGCTCCCAAAAGTTAAAACCAATGGAGATAATTGAAGAAAGACAGCAGAAAAGAAGCTGAAGATGTAGATAAGCTTTTCCCCATCTAAGGGCTATCTATTACATCAATGCCCAGGTAATAACCAAATAAATTTTCTCAGTCCTGACTCTCCCAGACTACTCTGCAGCTTTTGAAACAATATATTTCTTCGGCTTTAGTGATGCTACAGGGTAACTAGTTCCCCTACTCTACCCTTCGATATTCTCTTAGTTCTATTCCAGGAATTCTTAACCTGCAGTTCTGTGACTTTGGATAAGGAAGAAAATTAAATTTTTTGTTTTCACTTACTTCCATCTAAAATTTAGCATTTCCTTCAGTTAAGAATTATTTTATTTAAAAAATAATCATGTGAGATCATAAGCTTTCCCAGGCTACCAAAGGGAATCCCAACACAAAAGGCTAAAAATCTGTCTTCATCTATCCTTTTCTGCCCACCATGTGCAGTAAATCTTTTTCCCCAAACTTCTTACTAGCCAGTTTTTAACAGTTAATATTATGCATATAACTTCCCAATTAACATTGGTAATGATGAACTGTATAGAGCTCCAACACAACTCCAGGTTGTATTACCCAGCTGGATATTTCCATTACAATCCAATCAACCTTAAATTTATCATCAGACAAAAAAATAAGTTCCTATTCCCCAAAACTTTGCTTTCTTAAGGCTCTCATCATTTTCCTAGTCATTTGAGGGAAGGAAGGAGGAAGAGTCAATGTTCTTTGACCTTTCTTTTCCCTCATAGGCAGTGACAAAGTCCATTTAGGTCTTTATGAATCTAAGAACCCACCAGATCATCCAAACCTGCCCTGTGCCCTTTAACAGGCAAGGAGGGCAACACTATATTCAATAAGTAGAGTCTGTAGCCTGACTACTAATGCAATGGTTGTTCAAATATACATTAGTGCTTTTTAAAGAAAGGAACTGAATGGAAGAACTAGAAAATGGGGGAGGGAAATATTAGCAGAAAAAAAGTCAGAGCCAGAGATACTGACTATATTTATTTACTTAAAATCACTATGTAAAATATCTACAAATAAAACTTTCCTTTTGTTCCCATTTTCGCATCATAATCACAAAAATTACTCATTATCCTAGTCCTCTGGCATATCTATGAACAATGAAAAACATTTCATTTTAAGAAGTAAAAAATTATATTATTTATTTTATTCATGTTAAATTTGTTCAATTATCTTACTAAGGTCAAAACCTCCATAGGATCTCCTGTTCTGCTACATAAACATTTAAATAAACTGAATAATCTGAAGAGGACTGAAAACTGAGCCATTACTATCCCAATCATAGCTTCCAATTCTTGCTAGCCTTGAATCAAATGAATTTAAATCTTTCACACTTTTCCCCAGCTTTTCATTTTCACTGCTTGACACCTTAGTCCAAGGTCATATCCCAGAGCTTAATGCTCCTAGATAAATCGCTACCTTTGTCCTTTCCTAAACACCCATTTTCTAGTTCAAAAGTCTTCAATGACTCCGCAAAACCTACAATATCAATTCCAATTTTTTTAGTTTAGAGTTAGACATCTTTCCTTAGAACCAATTAATGTCAATAAACACTAGTTCTATGTACTAAGCAGGAAGGAGGAAATGAATATGAATAAAAAACCCTTCCCCCCACAGCTGAAAGGAGAAAGTAGGAGAGGACAAATCCAAAAAAATAGAAATTTTGGCTGGCCATTGAAACCCCTTTGAATGGAGGCTTTAGGAGTTTTCTCCCATCAAGAAGCAAAAAGAACTGAAGAGGCTGAAAAGTTGTGAGTACCAAAGCTGATGCAACTCTCATGATGATGAGTTTTGCTGGAAAGAGGTTTTCTGGGGGCAGAATGATAAATGGATTTAAATTCAAGGTGTGCAACTAGAAGAAAATTAGATTGCTAGTACTTAACCCTTCTATTTGGTTTTTTTCCCACTACTCTGAAATGTGATTTCTACAGCTCTAATCTAATCCAATCTACTTCTCATCACTTCAATATAATACATGAGTAGGCAGGTAGTATGACATAATACCCCCCACCCCAAAAAAAAAAAAAAAAAAGTAAAGAAAATGGTCAACGAAACTTTTAAAAAAATAAACAGAAGAGTAAAAACAAGTTCAGAAGGAACAAATTGGCCAGTCTGGTTACTCTACAATCAATCTGTACCATTTTAAAAAGTGTATATAAAAAAAGTTAACAGCTTCATATACAATCTTCTTATCAGTTCTTTGTATATTGAAATGTTCATATTTTGTTGATATTTGTTGTTCTTTTATTTTTAATATTTCAACCCATCCTATGTGCTTTTCCATCTAAAAGTCTTTGAATACCATTCTTTCTTCTTTTCCTAAGTAAAGACTCATGAATGATCTAAAGAGGAAAACTCTTCAAATACAACTCTTCTCCCAGTGATATCTATATATGGATGAATCCTGCAATAGACAATTAAAGAGGGGTTTCCCCAGGGCAAAAATGATACATAAATAGACTTCAGCAAATTTATGATGCTAACCTAATGGACATTTTGAGAAAAATAATGATCAGAAAATGAATCATGGTAACTCATGTAACAAGAGCAAAGTAATGTGCAGTCTGAATATTTTGCAGGTATCTACAAAACGTAAAAAGCTCTAAAATAAGGTCTCCAAATGTGGCAGCACTCACCAAGGAACTGCACAGAATGGAAAGAAATGAGTAGAGAATACCCACAGCAAAGAGATCACAAATTTGTCAGTAACTGATTTGTTGAGATGGTTAAGTTGTTTCACTCCTATATAATTCTTCACTCCATTTGGGATTTTCCTAGCAAAATACTAGAATGGTTTGACATTTGCTTCTGGAGAAGCTAAATTATTTTTAGCCTTCTTTTATAGCCATTTTATTTATATAAATTTTCAAAATGACTATAAAAAAGGCCAAAATTTAAATATTAAAAAAAGACCAAGTTGTGTCAGTTGATAAAATGCATTTTTAAACCAATATGCAAAGAAAATAAAGACAGGATTAAAATATCCATTTCAAAGCAAAATTATAATAAACTTTCTTTTTTAACTAATCAACACATCTGGTCTTTCCTAATGATATCAAGATCAAACAAAAAAACAAACAAAGAATAAAACTGAAAATTTCCACAAAGATCATCTGCTTCAGTCTTCTCACTTTACAGATGAGGAAACTAAAACCAACTGGCTAAAAATAAAGCTTTTTATTCAGAAGATCTTTCTCACCTATAAAGGGGAGAGAGGAAGAACCTAAAACTTGGGAAATAAAAGATGGTGAATTTATGTCATTCAATAATGGAGTTTTTACTTCCTATTTAGGAAGTCACCACAATCATCCTAAATGTTAATTTCTTAAAGTAGTTCTAAGAGGTGAAGGATAGCTCTATATATAGAATAAAACTAATATAGACCTAGATCAAGTTATTCTGAGTAGAGGTGATCAAGGAATAAAAACTGTTTAGCAACATAAGGTTACTGAAGTGTAGGGTAGCAAACTACTGTTATTTCCCACAGCTTCTAAGAGAATAGGTAACCTATTACCACTTGATACAACTCTAATATACCTTTTCCTCCACTAATAAAATGTAGTCTAGAACTATTACAGAATAAAATAATACAATCTTGTCCATTTTGATTTATATATGTTAACCTTTTCCATGAATGTTATTACCTCATTCCCCAGCTTTCAAGTTCCCTTAGGATGCACTAAAGGGAGTTGGCACTGAATGGAGAGAAGTACAAATGTAGTCAATGCCAAACAGCATCATTGATAATTCCTAAAGAGGGAATCTAATAATTGTTGGCTAAATTAAAAATCCCAAATGGACTATGAGAAAAAATGAAGGAAAAAAAAATCTGAAAAAGCAAAGAAAAAAAAAACGGCCCCTTATCCAAAGTTCTGCCTTGTGAATTCATTGAGAGAAGGGATGATGTTTTTTAGAGAGGAAGGTGTTGATTTAGTAGAACACTGGGCCTAGAGTTAGGAAGATTTGAGTTTAAATTCTGACTCAGAAAATCTCTTAATCCTGTTTGGCTCAGAGGTCAAATATAAAATGTGGATAATAAAAGCAATCTACTTCAAAAGACTGTTGTAAGGCTCAGATGAGATATTTAAAAAAAAAAAAAAGCTTAACAGTGTCTAGCACATATTAGGACTTAATAAATGCTTATTGTTTGCTTGACAACTGCTAAGCTAAGCAAAATCCTCTTCAGTAGCCTCTCCCTTTAGTTCTCTCTCCCCCATTTACATTTTCCTCTTTCCAAAGTATATCTCTTTGTACTCTTCTCTAATCAATAAAGTAAAGGATTTCAACAGCATTTATATTCAAATGAACTCCGGTTTTACCTTAACTATAAGGCAATACTGGTGATTAACTTAATAAATGAATAATAAATTCATAGATTAAGAAATCTATTCCCAGTCTCAAAGTCAAAAAAGTAGGAAAAGAAGGTACAAGTTAGAGCTTTGTAACACACATCTAGTACCTGAGGGGAAGCAGAATAGGATCTTCAGTTGGATTTAGTGCTAGAAGGAATCTTAGATAGCATTAACTCAATAGTCCAATTTAAAAAAAAAAAAAAAAAACTTTTATTTAGGGCCCAACTATGTGCCAGGCATGTTACTAAGTGATGAGAATACAAATAGAAAAAAGAAAGTCATTTGGGAGCTTATTATCTAATGGGGGGAAGGCAATGATAGTTTAAAAAGGAAGGGGAGAAGAACATCAGAAGAGGGAAGTAGAGACATTCTATTTGTTCAGTCAGCTAGGAAAAGAGATTGTTTAAGAGGAGTCTGTCTTTAAATGGTTTTAGAATTCATGGCTCCTCCTTCCAATCAAAAGAGTGGTGATGAGGTGTGAATTCCAAGGTAGACTGATACAGCCTGATAAGATTTTCCCAGAGATGAGTCCCCTAGGGCTTGGTCAAAAAAAGAAGTCCCAAGATAATGCAGTTAGGTGAGGAAAGTGAGTTCAGTTTTCTTATAATACCAATTAAGAAATTAAGGTTTAGGGAAACTACATGGCTTCCAAGCCAAAGCATAAGTGCAAGTCCCAAATATTTTGACATTGATCCCTACTCATATATGAGAACATTCAAAATACTGATTCCAAGAGGTAGCCAAAAGAGGAAAAAAAATAAAACAGCCAAATACTCTCTACATGCCTTATCAGTACAATATCCCAAAGGAGAGGTAAGAAGCCACTTCATCACTGTATCTTCTCAGACCTTAGTAGTAACACCCCATGATTCAGCTCCCAAGAGTCTAAGAAACAGCAGCAGATTCTCCTAATCCCCCAAATGGCAGCCCTGCTTCTAATCTGGTCCCCAGAGTCAGTGGGAAGGGAGGCTACCTACATGGAGAAAAGTTCTTCTCATAGCCTTCTCATACCAGCAATAGTAACTGCTGTCTAACTGCCACAGAAATGTTCCTTCCAGGGCACTAGTCCTACTTCTAGACCACCCCCGCAGAGTTGACTATTTTTTGATAATTTTGATAAAGTAAATTCTTTGTTGGCAAGCTCCAAATAAATGAGTTTTATCAATTAATTAGATGGATCCTAACAGGACCTTTGATTTGAAAGACTATTAGTATTTTGTTCCATTCAGATCTGAAAGAGATAAAAAATTTATAATTCATTAAGACCATCTTTTCCTCACATAGTCTAAATATGGGAGAAAGGATATGCTCTAAGAATCTCCTCTCCCTTCCAAAAAAAAAAAAAAAACTAAAGAAAATTATTCAGAAGTATATAACAGCAAATGTACTTTAAAGATAGTGGATAATAACAATGAAGTTGAACATTTTGTGATGAAAAGTACTAAAAGAAAACTTTTAGAAGTAAATTAATTTTTCCAGGATACCAAAGCAGCCTTTGGGAAGAGTATCTGTCATAAAACAATTAATTATGTATAAATTATTCCCTCTTCACAAGATAATCTCAACCTGTCCAGATGCTCCTTCCCTCAAGTATCCTATACTTTCAATGGTATAGGCAACTCCTCTGTAGGTAAGGCCATTCTCTATCTTCTCAGCAATTTAAAAGTTGCCTAGAACACTAGAATATTAAGTCTCATGGCCATTGTGTATTAGAGGATTATCCATTAATCCATTCATGATGGGAAATAGTTTATCATAGATAATCTTGACAACTTGATTGTTCTATTCATTTATTCCAGCTGGAGTTCAGTCACTTATGGAAGGTTACATGATTCTCTCTTATCAATTTACAAATCTGTAAAAAATTTATCTAATCTTTACAGATTATCTTGCAAAAGGAAAACAATTTAGGTTCCTCTTCTTCACCCCACCATATCCCATTATATACAAGCAAGTGTTTTTGCATTTAACAAAATGAAAACACAAACATCATAGCTACTCATCCATAACTTAAGTTCTAGCCTTGTGCTTCACTGGAGCCGAGGATGGTAGCTCTTGGTCCTTGAAGTCTCTGACAGCAAAGTGACGAGTTACCACATTCAATCAAGCTGGAAAGACTGTTGTAGCAATACTAGGGGGTCTGTGCCGGTTGTCTAAAAAGTCTGCTTAAGTTAAAAGATCCTCCTCCAAAAGTTTGCACCAGGTCATTATTCTTCGGGTCTTTGCAACTCTTTTACCAAGAGCAAGTAAGGGGATAGGGAGGGGGTTCAAATCATATGGGTTGGAACATATACCCCACTGGGTCAGTGCAGGAAGTAAAATCACCACTACTGTTAAAAAAACAAACAAACAAAAAAAAAAAACTGTTGTTCTTTATATTATAAATATTGCATACTGGTATTATTCATTTCAAAGGAAAAGAACAGCTTGTAATTCAATCCAGAAACTCTAGCATCTTCTCATGCCTTCCTCTGAAACAAAATGAATTGCTAAAAATCCAATGGTGGGTACTAAGAAACCATAAATACTTCTATCTTACTGAACAAGCCAAGCTAGCAGTTTCTCATTCCACACTGTAAATTCTCTATAATACTTCATTGATGATTTCACTTTAAAGCTGTTAAAAAAAAAATGCTTAAAACTTCACACTCAAAACTAAATATGGTTTCCTAGGTCTATAATATAAGTAAAAAGTGAGGATAGTTAGGGTCAAACCTGGCAGTATATGTGATAATAGACCATCTCGCAGCTAAATATTTATTTAAATTTACAAATATGACATTCAATATAAAAGTACATCTAAAGCACTACTTAGTTCAAAAAAATTTTTTTCAAAGAAGCAAATAGCACATCTGGTCCTTTTGGTTTAAAAAGAAAAAACTCAAAAGACTCAAATCAAATACTACCTAGTAAAGGACAGAAGGAAGATGAAATCCTCTAGAAGACCAGGTTAATAAATAAAAGACTGATTATAAAGCAAAAGTAAAATCCCAAATTCTTTAGTGAAGGAGAAAAAGATCAACATAATGATTAGTGCTAGAAGTTCCCACCCAGAGATAATTCTATTTAAAAGTCATACAATGGGTCTCTGATAATGTAATTATTCCAAAGGTCTATAAGGAATCACTTTGCAGAAGTGAAATAGGATGCCCAAACCCACCATCATTAAGAAAGCATACCCTCAATTACATCACCTCAAACCAGAGCAAAGTAATCTGTGCTAAGAAAGAGTAGTCTACTCAGAAGGGGAAGGGAACTAGGAAAGAATAGCAAAGATATCAAGCAGTTTAACATCCTGGAATGAAATTGTATTAAATAAACCAAAATCATAAAAAAAAAAAAATCAATGTGTATTCAGAACAATATATGACATTTTGCCCAAGTCATACTACTAAATAAGATGACAGTCTTTTCAAAGTGCCAAGGTAGGGAGATTTACTGTTTGCCCAAGTCATGACCTCTTTGAGCCTCAGTACACTCATTTGTAAAAGGAAAGCATACAAGTGAATGATTGCTGACTTTCTTTTCTGATCTAATTTTTTTCAAATTCTACAATTTAATCAAAAGAAAGTTCTTTAACTCCAAAATTTCCTTACAGGAAACCACATCTAATTCAATGGAAGGCAGATGTCATATTTATGACTGGGATGAAAGGAGGGGAAAGTTTCCTAGGATCCTTATGATGTTACCCAAAGTCCTACCAAATCCATTAAAATAAAGTTCAGTTTAGAAAAGTTCAGTTCTTAGAAAGAAAATGTAAAAAAAAAAAAAAAAAAAAATTCCACATAATGAAACTAAAGCACATTAAATCCTCACATTTCCCCATGGTCCAAAAAATAGTTAGATAACCTTGCATTTTTAAGATTCAGCTTTATTTATAAGTATTTCCCTATCAATATTCTCTACCTCTTTCCTTCCCTATCTTTATCTCTCTCTCTCTTTCTCACACACACACACTCCCAAAAGTTTTAGTCAAATTTAATAAGCTTATAACTACACTTATGACTTTTGAGACACCTAGTATATAAGCTTTTTCCTCCAAATAATTGGATGTGGTATTTATAGCACTACTCCATAAATTGTACTACACTGTAAAGGAAAAAAACAAGGCCTTTAGACAAGAATTTAAGAGCTATTCCCTTTAAATATACTAATATTTGTAAGTGACAAGTAAATTCAATTCAATTCAGAAAATGTTTCTCGAATATGTGTAGGACAAAGTGCTTAGCCCAGGATAGCCAAGAAAACAATAAAATATCCCATCCCCAAAAACTCACATTCTACTGAGGAACAAAAAGAGATAAAACAAAATATATGCGGAATAAAGCAAAGCAATGTCATGAGGGAGACCTAAAAATAAGCCTGTGAGGAGGGAGAGTGATGAGGTCAATTCTCCTGTAGAAGTGGTACCTAAGCTGGGAAAGACAGAATCACAGCTCAGATGTAGGAAACAGTGCAAATGTAAAGAAAGGAATATGAGAAAGAATCTCCTATAGAGAAAATAGTTAATAGCTTGGTTTTGATTGGAAATGAAACGTATAAAGGTGAGTGATATGAAAAAATACTGGCAACATCAATGAGAACCAGAATGGGGAGGGCTTTAATATAATCTCATGATTAAACTAAGTCCTAATCTACTCTTGTTAAAAATTACATGTTAATCAACGTGTAAAATAAAAAGATAAAAGGTACATTGCTTCAAATTTTAGCATCTTTTCTTCTGATCCTTTTTTAATACATAAAAAGCAATTTACCATTATAGTCGGTACATTATAAAACAATGCATTATCCTGAACACTTGGGAAAAAAGGGTTTTAATTTATTGTCAGCACTAATTATCATGTTCATCGTATTTGAAGGTAATTAAAAAAAGGGTTCAAATAACTTTCAATTCAAACAATTTTAACACCTAATATATGCAGAATACAAAATAAGGAATTAGTGTACATATAAAGATTAGGAAAACCACAGGTCCATGACTTGATGAAACTGAATATGAACCACACACAGTAACTCCAGAAGATAGCTATAAACAACATGCTAAGTGAGTATCCAAAGGAAACCAAGTAGTACAGATGAAGGGAATGGATGAAAGCTACAGAACTGAAAATGACCCTTGACAGACCTATAGGCTCTACATGGGCAATATAAAAAGGAATGAGGTAAAAATCAGTAAACAACCTGAGCAAAGGTAGAGAGGCCAAAGAGACTTTGGTCAAGTTCTTTCACTTACCTGTGCCTCAGTTTCCTCATCTATAAAATGATAGTCAGACAGATGGCTTCTCAAATTCCCTTCTAGCTCTTTATCTGTTATGTATGATTTTATGGTGGTTGTAAAGTTTTCAGCACACTCCAATGTGACTATCCCACAAAGTGTCTAGATGATAATATTATAAATTAAGATGGGAAAGATTATGGAGAGCCTTGAATGCAGAACTAAGGAGTACTGAACATTATTCAATAATCAATAAATAACAACCATGGATAGTTTTTAAGGAGAAGCAGGACATGACTAAAGAGAATGAAAATTAATCTGGCTGTCCTTCAAAAGTATCTTTATATCATCATATAGAGAGAGAAAAAAAATCAATACCAGCCTTCTAAAAATGTCCCCTTCTCTCAACAGGATTTAAGATTATATGTTTACTGAAAGGAAGGAGGGGGAAAAATTCAACTCCTGATATGATCAAGACCCCATCCATATTTTGGGATACCATTTCCCTAAAACTGATATTAGCTAGGTGGCATAGTAGATGGAGCAATGTCAAGAAGTTAAGAATTCAAATCCAGACTCAGACTTTTATTAGCTGTGTAACCTTGAACAAATCATTTAACCTTTGCCTTATCTATAAAATTTGTAATAATAGTAAGAACTTTCCAGAGTTGCTATGAGGAGAGAATATTAGCAAAACACTTTGCAAAATTTAGAGTGCTATGAAAATATGAATCATCTCCATCATCATCATCATCATCATCATCATCATCTTCCATAAATGAAATACATAGATAGATAGATAGATAGATAGATATACACACACACAAAAAGAGTTCATTTTATTAAGAGAGCATCACAGTAGAAAATAGGTGACATCAGCAAGGGAAAAAAAAGAACTTTGGAGTTCTTTTTAAAGTCAGGTGAAAAATTAGATAAAGATTAGTATCCCTCCTTCTCTTCTTTATTCACCAGCTTACACTACATAACCAGAAAAGAAAGGGAAGCAGAAGACTTCAACTGAATTCAAAAGCACACATGCTGGGAAGAGGGGATGGAGAAAACAAGGAAAAAATGAAGACCTCAATACTTTTATATTTTAACTTCAAAAATTAAAATGTTTTGTATGGGACTACCTGCCATCTAGGGGAGGGGGTGGAGGGAAGGAGGGGGAAAATGGAAACAGAAGTTTTTGCAAGGATCAGTGTTGAAAAATTACCCACACATATGTTTTGTATATAAAAAGCTATAATAATAATAATAATACATATATATAAATAATAAAAATTTTTAAAAATTAAAATGCTTATTCCCTAAACCTTATGAAACTTAAACCATTAGATACACAAATGAAACAAAAACATTTCTACCTTTAATTTTATCTTTTACCTTTCAAAAGAACATGGAATGACAGATATAAAGACAAGTCAAAATTCTAAATCCCAAGGATTACATAAGGTCTCATTAGCAATAAGTGGCAGTTTTGAGATTTGGAGCTATAATTTTCTTAAGAATCTGTAATACTATTACTATCATGGCTATCCTACATCAAAAAGGATTATTTCCTCTTCTGTCCTTTCCATTTGCCCTAACTGAATATTTTCACCAAAATCTGGGTCAATAAAATCATTTTAATTTGAAAACCTGAAAGTACTTCCTTGAGATATCTAAAGAACTTAATTACTTCCATAAATGAAATACATATACATATATATACAAAAAGGAGTTCATTTTATTAAGAGAGCATCACAGTAGAAAATAGGTGGCATCAGCAAGAGAAAAAAAGAACTTTGGAGTTCCCTTTAAAGTCAGATGAAAAATTAGATAAAGATCAGTACCCCTCCTGTTCTCTGAAAATCTTCCAACCCATGTTTCCTTCAGAGAACTTCTTTATATAGCTCAAATTCAAAGTTAAGAGGATTATAAAGAAAAGCTATGTTGTCTTAAGGATTCCCAATTTATCTTCCAGTTGTTTCTTAGAAAAGCATGAGGCTTTTGAAAAGGTATGCAGCTTTCTGCATCCTGTGCTCAAAAATGCATAGTTTACACTCTTAAAGGTCTTCAACAAATAAAAAAGATTAGCTCATTCTATCTACCAGAAGCACAGAACACAAAAGGCAGTACAAGCAGTAGAAATTGGATAAATGATTACTGATTGATAGATAATATGCTTTCAAACTCAGTGACACTTTAAGATACCAAAAAATAAAACTAAATTAAATTCATCTGAAGAGCAACAGTATATTTTCATTCATATTTTGTTTTTCATTTTTCTTCCTATTATCACTCCAAATGCATAAAGCATCCAAAGATGTTAATAAACAAAAGCTTTTATTCATTTTAAATTAATTCCTCATTTAACACATCTCCTCTTTTACAAAACATCCCTAGAATAAAAACTTAATTGTTAAGTTTCACAAGTACATACTTAAAAGTTTCACAAGTACATACTTAAAACCACCATTTCTAATTTTCATCCCATTACTACAACTACAGGAAAAAAAAATTTCTAACATAAATTTTACAAAGTTGTTCAGAGTTTTTAAAATGTTAACTAACAGGACTTCATGAACTTAATATTAACAAAAAAGTCATTAAATTCTAACTACAAATCAAAACCATTAGTACACAGAAATGCAGATTTCAGAAGGAGTCTTGTTATTCTTATTGAAGAAAAAAAGGCAATGTCCTTGAATAAATGATGACCTGCTAATTACTGATATGACCAATAATGATAAAACAATATTTTTAATGAACAAGTTAAAGTTTGAGGAGGGGAGAGGGAAGAGGAGAAAGAGGAAGAGGAAGTAAAATATTCCTTTGAGAGGAATATCAATTTTCCAAATGAATTAGGTATATTTTCTACTTTTTCAAGCTTTAATTGCATAGTTGAAAGTAATAATGGGGCAGCATACAACACTAGCCCTTGAGTCAAAGAACTTGAGTTCAAATAAAGCCTAGCTGTGTTAATCCTAGCTGCTTTACAAAATAATAATAACAGCAGCAAATTAACTAACTTAGCTTATGCTAATACTTATTGTAGTGCTTGATATATGGTAGGTGATTTGTATATTTATGTCAGGCACTATGCTGAGTATTTTATAATAATTATGCCATTTGATCTTCACAACCTCAGGAATTATTTGATATTATTATCCCCATTTTACAGAAAGGAAACTGAGTCAAAGAGTTTAAATGACTTGCTCAGGGTCCCACACAGCTAGTATCTGAGGAGTTATCTGAACTCAAGTCAATCTATCCACTTCATCAGCAATTACCTCCATTACTAATCAAGACTTCAAATAGAAGTTTCCCCAAGATTAAAGTCTGTAACTAAGGACTCAGCTCTCCTAGTCTTTGTCCAATAAAACTGAGAATGAAAGATCCTATGATCTGTGGCTTGATATCATTTTCCCCATTTATTAGTTACCTCATAAAAATTCTCTTAAGAGATAAGCTATTATTAAACTGGAAGGAAGGAAACATTTATGAAGAACCTACTATGTGCCAGGGACTGGCATAAGCACTTAAATATTTCATCATTTAAATCTTCTTAGTGATTTTGGAGAAAGGTGCTATATTCACCCCAGTTTTACAGCTGAGGAAACTGATACAGAGATTAAGTGACTTGCCCAGGGTCACAGAGTAAGTGTCTGAACAGTCTCAGCTGAACTGGGATCTTCTTGAATCCATCCAGTACTTGGCACTATTGGCTCCCTCTAAATGGCTGTTGTCCAATCAACAATTAATTTCCTGAGAAATAGCTAGGATTTCTAACTGGTCACAAAGTTTTTAACTGAAGTCACTTGAGGAATCTTTTTTTCCTAAGCCCAAATATTCAAGAGTGGGGCAAGAAGAAGGGGATTTAAGAATAGGAAAAAGGTGGGATGGAACTTAAGCTGAAAAGACACAGGCAATGAGCCTCACAAACAGTATGTGAACCCAGGTGCTCTGACTTCATACTGCTTCATGATGCAATGATTTCAATAAGCTAAAAAGAGAAATCGAAAAAAGCAAACAGCTCTGTACACACATCCCTACTGAAGTAGCACTTTCTTAGGATATAACAGTTCAATTCACAAGGCTCAGATCTTTCCTGGAAAGATAACGATTGTAACAGTTGCCATTATGTAGCAGTCAGCTGATTTGTCTTCCTTTAATTGCTGAGACCCTCAGTGCCCTTTTGCCTATAATCTCCTAAGACTGGATGTGCTATATAGACGCCCACCCTTCACCTCACCTTCCACCAAAAAAAAAAAAAAAGAAGAAGAAGAAAAAGAAAAGAAAAAGAAACTAAATGTGACTAATTTCTTTTTTTACCAGTCTCCTGTTCGTGGTTAACCTGTGTAAGAGTGGAGGAAGGGGAGAAGTGTTCTAAAAAGTTACTATAATTATGTTGGCTGTATCACAAATAAATTTCCAGATCAAAACTCCTCAACCCTAATTTTACTCTTAGAAAATAAATGTGCACCTCCCTCCCTTTTTTGGTCAGAAACAATAGGTATTGAAAATTGCACATCCTGTCACTCAGTAGATGTAGTGATTAATTTTGTGTAACTATTTTCTACCCCTTCTCTCTTTTTTCCCTTTGTCATAGGACACTTTAGATAGAGGAAGAGGAGGGATATACTCAGAAATGACAGCAAATACAATTTTTAAAAAGTTAATTAAATTCATATGTGTGGGCTGGTAGGAGATGGTACAAGTAAAAAGTCACTTTGGACCTCTCAATTTTTGATGCATTCAAATGGGAAATTTTTAAAAATGCTATATTTTAAAATGTTGTATATTTGAAGAACTGGGTCAATAAGGGAGTCCATGTCTGATTATTTTGAAAAATCAGGAATATCATATATAACCCTTCCACCTACAGGTCATCCCACTCACAGTAAGTACCCATGGTGTCAGGCTCAAATGGAAATCAAATAGATCCCCCAAGTCTCATATTGACTTAGAAAATAATATATTTCCATATTTATAGTCTATTGTAGTTTTATTTGTTTTGTTAAATATTTCCCATCACATTTTAATCTGGTTCAATTCAATTCCCAGGTGTTAGACTGTTGCAGTTGGACTGTGTGACAGCTCTGAAGTAGCCTATCCCACAGGACCAGAGTTCAAATCCCTCCTGAGTTCGTACAAAGAGGCTATGTGACCCAAGAACAAGTTACTTAAAATTTTCAATTCTGAATTTCTAATCTGCATCTGTAGAACTCTCTATCCAGAGAGAGTTCAGTGCAGTAATGAAATCACAATGCAGACATAATAATAAAAATTTAATAGCCTACCTAAAATAAATGTAGTGGTCTTGCTTACATATATATAAGTTGATTACTTTAGCATACCAACTTAAGATCTATCAAAAAAGAAGCAAAAGGATAGTGAAGCACTCCAGTGGAGCGTGACACAAAATGCCAGGTATGAAGTCTAAGGAACTGGATTCAAATTTGTTCAGATGTGACAATGAGTATGTCACTTAACAATTCTGGACCTTAGCTTCTTCTAGACTGTACTAGATAGCCCTACACTTTAAGATCTAAGAGTCTTTACTTTCTCTAGTGCAGAATGGCAAAAGCCATGCTTCTTACGAAGGATACAAATAACATAGCCACAGCTGCTGCATCCATATGCATAGGTGGTAAAACTGCTTTCACTATATTTTAATTCAAATGAACATACAAAAAAAAATTGTAATCCAATGGTTACAAAGCAAGCCTTATTGCAATATAGTATATGGGGCTTTTTTCTCCAGGATATCATTCCCAGAATTTTAGCAATGATCAGAAACACAAAAGAGATAATTTCATGAGAACACTTTTTGGGGGGAAAAACAAAACTAGAATTCTTAAGTGACTAGACACAAAACTCTAGCTTAATATTCCCCACAAAATTACTAGAATATGAAATACTTCATCAAGCCCAAGGAAAAATACTTCATTCTCACTGGTCCAAAGCATGTCTTATACTTTCTTGGGATTTTCCATAGATTATAGGAGTGCCCCTCTCAAGGAGCTAACTCAAACTCTTTCAAATCATCTTATCTCAAACTTTAAAAAGTAAGTCTACAGAAATATTCAAAAATGCATAAAACTTAATCATGTACAAAAGAAGCATGAAACATAAAGTTGTGGTAATTGAGCCCCTAAGATCATCCAATTCCCAGATCTTTCTATTTCACTTGCTATGGTAATGACTGAGCCAGACCCAAATAAAATAGCCTAGTCCCCTTTCAAATAGTTATCTTTCCAGTAAATTGTATTAGAAATAAACATAAGCTACTGATACTGATCCCAGACCAGTCTTGAGAAAAGAGGCAGTGAAATATTGGTAGAGACTGTTGTACACACACTCCTACTTAGTTGATTTTCTTGATTTTCACAGTCACAGGAAAATTAGGGTGATCCCTGAGATTTAACAGTGGTGGAGGGAAAAAAAGAAAAAGTATCCATAATTGTTTTTAAAGAAAATCAAGTAAATAATTTTATACCATATCTGGGGAATATCCCAAAATTACATATTATCATTAAAAGACTAATAATTGGAAAGCTATCGTTAGAGTATGGTTTACTCTAAACCAACAACCTACTTATAAGATCTTTGTTGATATATTTTAACATATTTAACGCGTATCGGACTATCTGCCATCTAAGGGAGGGGATAGAGGGAGAGGATAATTTGGAACAGAAGGCTTTACAAGGGTCA
Source organism: Antechinus flavipes (assembly GCF_016432865.1). Taxonomy (NCBI): domain Eukaryota; kingdom Metazoa; phylum Chordata; class Mammalia; order Dasyuromorphia; family Dasyuridae; genus Antechinus; species Antechinus flavipes. Next base: position 88,231,487 of record NC_067403.1, on the reverse strand, counting down.
ATGTTGAAAAATTACCCATGCATATGTTTTGTAAAATTTTAGTTTTAATAAAATAAAATTTAATTTAAAAAAATAAGATCTTTGTTGAAAAGATGACTCTTGTGCCATAGCCAACATATACAAAGTTAAAGAATTATTTTTAATTATTAAATATGCCAAATGTTATCTTAAAATACCAAATCTCCCACAATACTAAGATTGTAGAAAAAAGGCATAGCATGTAAAGAAAATCTATTATCACATTAATGTAATTTGGCCATGTCATAGATGTCTATATCAATTTGAATTTATCATTTCTTTTTTACCTATAACCTCAAAATGCAAGGACAAGTTGTATAGAGATAGCATGGTATAGTGGATAGACTTCAAGTCAATAAGATCAAGATTCAAATTCTACACAAGATACTGTGTTAAGTGAACCTAGACAAAACACTTTCTGGACTTTAATTACCTTCCCCCTGTAAAATGAGGAAGAGGCTTAATGATACTAAAATCTCTTCCAGTTTTAAATCTATGCTATGATTCCATGAAGAATGAAGAATAACAGATGGACAATCTGAGAGATATACAAACTGAGAGTGCCAAAAAAATGTTTGGAGAACCAAAGGAAAATCTCAGTACACTGCAGCTCCCCTATGGGAGGATTCTCTAATAAGGGATTATGGAAATGATAACATAGAAGATAATCACAAAGGATGGGGAACCAAGGATGGGCTGTGAGTTTCAGAGATGGGAGTCCTGCCATTTACAAGATGATGGATCCAGATTATCTAAGAATCAAAAATGAGAGACTATGAACATTTTCTTTTTAACTAATGATCTCAAATAAATGACAGTTAAAAAAAAAGTCTTAGTTATTATTTAGGAACATAAACTCTTGAATCAAAAAAGTAACTAGTTAAAACTGAGCTTTAGCAGAATCAAAGCATCATTTGGCAAATGAAATGATGCAATTGTATTCACAAACAATGGTACCAAAGAACTTATTTTGAGTGAAAAATTTCCCTGTAATATTCATATTCCTTTCTCATAATTAAACCATTGTTTTTCCTAAATGTTTGACAGTTGAACATAACCCAAAGAAAGACAGAGACAAATTGAGATTTTTTTTTTACATAGGCACTTTTATCAAGGAGGACCTCAATCAAAGAAACTGACTCAATCTTCTCCTTATATCATGAAACATTTTCTAATGACAATTTGTAAAAAGTTAACATAGTCCTGTGAATGAGATTATCTAATCAGACTATTCACGATTTAGCAAATGAATTAATGTATTCAAGTGAACAAATGGTTCCCAAAAAATTCAAACTGTTTTGCCTCAATATAAGTTTATCTTTACACAAGACATGATGTTAAAAAGCTCATATTTAGAAGAGTAACTCAAAACATTATATGAAGCTTTCAAAAGGTGCTGATTATGTGCACAAGGGAGATTAGCTACTGTGCCACCTGAAATGTTCCCCCCCACACCTAAAAAAAAATTAAGTTACGGCAGACAGGAGCCTTTCAAAGGGGTAGAAACCACTAAGTTACATAAATAGTTTGGAAAATCATTTCATTATATGAAGCCTTGAGGGATGAAGCTGTTTGCAATTTATTTATTTCTGTTACATCATTAAATTTATTTAGTGATGGAACTTACCATTTAAGTCTTTAAAGTCATGGACCCAAATAGTTTTTAAAAACCAATTACTTAAGAGAGCTGGTGGTTTGGGTTTTTCCATCTGAAATAACCTGAACAATATAAACATGCACATGTCTCTTTTTATTATTATTTTCTCAGGCTTTTTGGCTCCTTGAACACAGTACTCCATTGACTGAAGCAGTCTGGCCAGGTTTTCAGACCCTGTGTAACTAGGGCACATAAGGAAGTGAATTTTTTTTTTTCATTGGACTTAGGGTTTTTAAATCTTTTAAAAGATGGCAATGATGTATTCCTTCTTAAACATGAGTCCTCTATCAAAGATGTTGAAATAAAACTCAAAGGAAAACCTTGAAATGATGTGTACTTCAAAAATAACTTCTCTTTCCTAAATATCAAAATCTCTGGGTTAAACAAAAGTTCCTCCCACTATCTGTCCACTTGATCTGCCAATTAATTATGGAGACTACCTTTTCTGTCATCACAGATTTTCAGGACAACTGATTTATCTAACTACAATACTATGCCTTCACTGAATTTGAATCAGAAACTAAAATTCTGGATAAGTTTCAAAATAAATATTACTTCTACCCTTTGCTCTCTAAGTCTTACCAAGGGCCAAACAGAACTACCTTCCATCTTCCACACAAAAGTCAGTCCTTCATAAATCGGAAGACAGCTAACCTATCACAAACCTATCACAAACCTCAACCCTCTGTCTTCTCTTCTCCAGACCAAACATGGTTTGGTTCTTTAACCAATCTTTACATACATGATCTCAAGGTCCTTCATCCTAGTACAATTAGTCTGTATTATCTAAGGATAATCTTGTCTAATGATATTTAGAAACTATTGTCAATGTATAAAATTGTATATGTATAAAATGTATAAACTAATGTCAATGTATAAAACTTTACCAGCTGTGTGACCCTGACCAAGTCACCTAAACTCTCAGTTTGATGACATTTAAGCCCCAATTTTGATAACTTCCACCTTTAAATTTATGATGCCAAGGTTCTTTACAAAAATGATCCTCAAAAATATTCCAAATATCTATTGAAACCTTGAAAGCCCTTTCTCCAAGTTCCTAATTTAGCTGTCTATAGAGAACCAGGTTTCTAATGTTGACTCCTTATTGCATTCAGGCTAATTTCTGTGCTATATCCATTTTATTCAACTCAATTCTACATAACTGGCACAGAAACAGGAAAGTTTAACAGTTCATTTTATTTGGCACATGCTTTCAGCTGTCACAGAAGAGGTTTTGTGTCTTCCACCTAGTCTGATGGCCCACCACCTGAATGACTGTTTCTGAGAAATTGCTAGTCTACTAACTGATCAACAGCAATGTTCTTTTTCTAATCTGCACTAAACTTACATCATCTCCCAACTCTCCTTCCAGGGTTCTAAGGTTCTAAGCATATGATTTCACTTCATATTTCAAACAGCATTCTTTTTTTAAAAAGTGAAATATCTAACAGAAATTTGCTTTTCAAATCATAACCCTACTGAGCCATCCATTTACATATGGAGAAGTATTTGGAATGACTGCCAAATATAAAGCAAATACTACATGAGACAGGGATACATAAAAAGGGAATACTATGCATCGGCAGAACCTTCCTTTTTCAGCTGAAGTAGTTCTTTTGAGAAGAATCTTTCTAGAGATTGATTAAAATAATTTTATTTACAAAATCAGTCTTTCTTTGAATTGGTCAATGTATGCAATCATTCTGTGAGCTCCCAGATACCCATACATCAACTTCCCTGGAAAATTTTTAAGTGAGACTCTCAATCATCCACTAGACTTTTGTCAAAATGAGACTATAAACCTGTATAAAATGTCCATGTTCTATGCTGCTTGCTTCTTTCTTCATGTTAAAAGAGGACAAGAAAAAAGAAATGATATCCAAACATAAGGAGGAGGGTAAGGAGGAAAAACAGGTCTGGTAATAGGACATTACCAACTCAGAGAAAGAGGACATCATGAAGACAGGACAGATGGCATTAAACTCTAATGAGTTAAGTAACGCTTTCAGTCATTAATTTCAGAACTTCAGCTTCTGTTAAGGATCAGAAGAGCTTATTTGTCTTAAGACAGTTGGAAGCAGCATCCCAGCTAGTCATCAATTCAAAACTGAAAGAATACGTAATCGTTCAGCATAATTCAGTCAGTTGCAAAAATAAACACCCCCCCCACCTCCCACCCCCCACCCCCCCATTCCCCCCCACCCCCCCCACAAGAAACTGATAGAGGAGGGAAAAGTCAAGCACATTTGTTATAAAGTTTCCCTCATCTCGAATAGTCTAAAATAGTCAAATGCCACTCACTTTTCTCTCCAACTCAAAAAAAAATTTTTTTAAACCTCACCAAATTTAAGTTTCTAAAGGTAATGAACTATCAACTTGGAAAATGTTGGGTGATGTAAAAGAATAAGTTTCCTTTTGTGCAAATTGGTCAAATATCATCATTACCTATGCATGTAAATATCCCCAATTTGCGGTCACAGTTCCGTAATCTAAACTACAAACATTTCAAGAGCACCATCTCTGGTATTAAGCCAATATTTTCACACAGGGGTGGGGGTGGGAAGAAACTTAGCATCCTTCTTTAAAGGGCACTGTTAGATAAAATTACACACACACACACACACACACACACACACACACACACTTTTCTCTCCTAGAGAGAATAAGATTGCCAGAATATTAAATTCAGTATTTTGATCGCGTTGTACAAAACTAACCCAGCCAATAGTATACCTCCACTTTTGCACGCTCCCCTGAGTTTCCCTCTACACATTATTAGAAAAGGAGACATAAAGACCTCCAACTAAAAGTTGAAAGGGCACCATGCAGAGGAAGAGAAGTTTCCCAGGAGTAAAATCTCCAAGCCTATGAAGAGTTGGTGACCGATGGCCCATAGTAATCCTGAAAGAGGGATAGGGGGTAGATGATTTCTGAGTAGGAGGCAATAGAAAGGAGAGGGAGGGAAGACTGATGATTAGGGACTGACAAGGGAATTCAAATCATTCACCCGGGAGTAGAAGGCATATCCCAGGGCAAGGAGATGCGAGGGGAAGTAGAATAGTTGGAAAAGGGAAGGTATGGAGTAGTGAGGGAAGGGCAAAGAGCGCCAGGGGGCGGCAAGATTTGGTCATGGGGGAGGGGGGCAGTAGGAGAGTAAAGGGTGGCTGAACTGGGAGAATTAGAGAGAGAGGGAAAGTAGTGCAAATCGGGAAAGGCCGTCGTCCGGGGCGGCGAGCCACGCGAGGGCCAAGGGCCGGTACCTGGGGGCTTCTCTCGGCTGGGTTCTTCATTACCGCCTGGCGGAAGCTGTTATCCACGTAGGACGCCATCTCCCCCCCGCGGGGCCGGGCTGGGGCTGTTCCTCCCAGCAGCAGCAGAGCTTCGTCCGGGTCCCGCTCAGGCTCTAGCGTTTCCTCTGTGTCTCGATCCGTCCGCCCGCAGCGCAGCAACGCAGCCGCAGGGGACCTAGGGCGCGGGGTCCGCAGGGGGCTCCCGCGGACACTGGCCTGGCCGGGCCGGGCCGGGGAGTGGGGAGGGGAGGGGAAGAGGGAGGGGAGGCGAAGGGAAGAACGGGGAGGGGAGGGAAGGGGAGGAGATTGGGGGAGGGGGAGAAGAGCAGAAGGCGGCGCTCCTAGTGCTGCTGCTGCTGTTGCTGCCGCCGCCGCTGCCTCCGAGGCCGCCGCTCCCGGGCCTCTCTGTCCTGGGTTACTTGTTAGGGCCGGGACCCCGAATAGCCAAGCCCCCGGGAAAACACTCCCCGAATCTTTGCGGACCTTCAGCCCCGGTCCCCGGGCGAAGGGAGCAAGGAGCCGGGCTGGGACGAAAACTCTTCCTTCTCCTCTTCCCCCTAGTTTAGTCTCGGAGGCTTCCAGGCGCGCCCGGTTCCCTCGCTCCCGGGGCCAAGGACTCGGACACGCCTCCCCGGACTCCTCTCGGGTGACAGTGGCGGCTCCTCCTGTCCCCGCCGGGGCTGAGTTATTTTTAGGGAGGTGGGGAGTAGTAACTGGGAGGTGAGATGGGGAGAGAGTAAAATGAGGAGAGCTGGGAAAGGGGTGGCAGACCGGGCCTGGTGGCCCTTCCTAGGGTGGAGATCGCGCTGCCCCTGAGAAGCTCCAAGGTCTTCGGGAGTCAGGACTCTCGGCTTTCGCCCCCTCCCCCAAATCTCCCCCGGGAGTCTTGGCGCCGCCGCCGCAGCGACTGGCCCGGAGGAAGGAAAGGGAGAGGCGAGCTCCCTCGCTGGCTCTCAAGTCTGGCCGCGGCGAAGCCCAGTCGCCAACGCCGCCGCCGCCGCCGCTCCGCTGAGGTTTAGTCTACTCGGCTCTGCCGTCCCCCCGGACTGCTGCTGCATCCCCCCGGGCTACTCTGCCTCCACCGCTGCAGCCTTCCCGGCCGCCGCCGCCGCCGCTGCAGCCTCCGTGGTCTCGGCAGCCGCCGCCGCCTCCCCCCATCCAGAAGCCCAGGGAGGGAGGCTGTCCCGGCCCGGGCTCTGCAGCAGAGAGCGCACGCAGCCGGGGCTGCAGCCCCTCGGCCCCAGCCGCTCTCGGCAACTTTGTTCCTCGCCCGTCTAGGGAAAGAGGGAGGGAGGCGCTGCAGGCGACTGCCCAGGCGGGGAAAGGGGGGGAGGACGCCTCCAGGCGGGGTCCGAGGGTTCGAGGAAGCTCCTGACCGACAGCGGAGCCGAGCAAAGCCCCCTTGTGTGAGTGTTTGTGAAGCAACTACTCCCCTCCTCCTCCTTCTCCAGCGCCTTCTGCGGCCGCCGCTGGTGCCGCTCCTTAGGGAGGAAGCGGCCTCCAAGGCTTGTTGCTTTGTGCTGCAACCATGGTGAAGAGTGAGTGACACCAACAGGGCGAGTCCAGGGGCAGCAGCATCATTCCGGGGGAGGGACTGAGGGAGGTGGCTCTGGGCCCGGAGCCTCCAGCCCCTTCTTGTTACTCCACCCCTCTCCCTCCTCCCGGCCGCTCTCTGCCGCCGCCTTCTCTGTCTAGGTTGCACCTACAGCCTGCTCTCCAGGTAAATCGAGTGCCGTCCCCCTGGGCCGACGTGGCTCGTGGAGCCAGTCTGTCTTCACGTCCTGCATTCTTTTTCTTCCTAGGTGTTCTTTCAGTCCGGAAGGAACCGGGTTGCTTTAGACAGGAGACTGGTTAAGCTCTTTACGAAGCTCCTTCTTTCTCCATAGGTTAGGCTCGAATACAAACATATCTCCATGCTATCTCCCCCAAGAGTCTCTTCTCTCCTCCCTATCCTACCCCCATCTCCTGTTACTCTTCTGGGGGTTCTGCTCCTGGGAGTTAAAGTCCAAAGGTTCTAAAATTTGCTAAAGAGAAAAAAAAGGCATCACCTCTGCAAAGCCAAATCCTTCCAATTGTTTACCTAGAATTTGGATTGGAGAATCCCCTGGGAATAATTTCACTGGATCTTGCAACACAAGTTTAAAAAAAAATTAAAATTTTCCTCACACCCTTCACTTTCCACTCATCTAAATAACCCGAAGGATTATGGTGACAGACAGGGTTCAGTTCCCCCAGAATTAGAATCAGTTGTCTAGTCAAACCCTCTAGTTTGGCAAATGAGGAAATGGAGCCCCTGAGAAGCAGAGCGACTTATCCAAAAATTAATTATTGAGAAAATAAGAATAATAAATCATATTTTATGCCTTTATTTTTGTCTAAAATCCTTCACTGCATCCAAGGATTTCCTCCTCAGGGTCACTTGATGCATACTAAGACATGATCCTTAGGGAATGAAAATTTATGTTTCTCAACTCTCCTTCATTTTCTCTCCTAATTTGTCTGTTCTTCCCCACAAGTATGCCACTTGCTTTTGTGCCCATTTGTGCACTTCACAGAAAGACAAACATCTAACAGGAAAAAGGAAGCCAATTTGATTCTCACTGGTTGTTTTTCATCTGCAGATGTTTTGGGTGAATAGGTGGGTGGTTGCCGTGCCTTCAGGAAAATTGTTACTTTTTTTTTAAACTGGCATTTTATTTATATGTTTTCATAATGGTGAAATCACCTTTGAAATTCATTTGAGATTTTCTTAGTCCAGTCAACTCCCATATGAGTGAAACTGAAAACTCGATGGAAATTTTTATCCCTTCACTATTTTATATCACTATCTCTCTTGACTCTTTCACCTTTCTGATTAACCCTATTTTCCAAATAGAGATACCATCAATTTAGAAGCTTTAATTCGTTTAAATATAGTGATTCTGAAATGCTGCAATGACCTCAGGTAAGGGAATAATCTTTTGTTAATCCACCCACAAAATAACAGCTACTAAACTATCATTTAACTTCAATTACAACTAATTTTTCCTCTTTATAATCTCTACCAATCTAAACATTTCAGTCATACTTATCACTGCTTTGAATCTCATGGGTCTAATCTAATATTGGCACTCATTGCTATTTTATTAATGTTTAACATTTAAGAACCAACAATGTGACAGGTGCCACACAGAAGACAGAATTAGACAACAGTCCTGCCCAGAAAATCTGGAATCTAACAATCATCATAACAGCAAACCACAACTAAACTGAACCATCCATTAGATGTCCCATAAAGACCTATCTCAAATAGTTCCTAAACATTTCTTCACCTACCATCATTAGATCATAGATTTATAAGGGACCTTTGAGACCATCCCCCTCCTCATTATCCACTGAAACTGAGGCTTAGAGGGTTTAAATGACTTTCTTAAAGGTAGTATGCAGCAGTGCCAGAATTCAAACCTAGATTCTGTGTCTCCAATCCAGCACTTTCTCCACTTTCCTACACTGGCTGAGGATACAAAAATAGCAGACCTATGGAGAGGCAGGCCATTTTCAAGCACCAGCCCTGATGTGCAAGTGTAGACTAAAAAGTACTATAACACTGATCACCTCTATTTGCAAATGAAGAAACCGAGGCTCAGAGAAAAAAAAAACAACATGCAAACTAGCCTAGTAAGACAGAGCCTGAACTAGGAAATCTGTTTTCTGACTCTCGGGTCAGCATGATTTCCACTATATGATCCTAACCAAATTGAATCTTTTTATGTGTAAAATTTAGGGGATGCCTGAATTCTCAAAGGTAATGTCAAGGAACACTGTATGGCTGAGGTTTTTTGTTTTTGTTTTTATTTTTAATGTGAAATAAAATCACTGAAAAATAATACCTTTCAATCAGGCCACTAATTGTTAGTGTTTGCCTTAGAAAAGATAAGATTGTATGGTGAAATCAAATGCAATGTAAGTTAGGCCATTTATTCCTCAAAAGATATTGAAACCATCCTTAAGACTTGATGGACTCAGGAAGCCAAAGTCTGAAGCTGTTGATGTAATTTCCTATTCTAGAATTAAAAAAACCGAAATATCTCTATGGCTTTCTTATGATTTGTTAGTAGAAAATTATAAGTAATTTAGGAAAGAAAAGTTCACTCAATTAAATCAACATAGAAGTCTTCAATGGTATACTGCTATGGTTAGTTAATTAGCATTAATGAGGTATCTATTTTATGCCAAGTACCATGCCCCATATTGGAGGTACACTGACTTAAAAATAACTCATTTCACTCTATTATCTAACATAAACTACCTGGGGACTGGGCTTCAGACAGGCCCAGCTCAAAATAGAGGGAGAAAGGTTAGAAGAAGACATTTTTCATAACCCTTTAGAGTTATCAATTAGTTCTTCCTGCAGTTACCAGTTCCCAATTCAATTTGCTTTTGTACCTGCTTTTGATTTAATGAGCAAAAGTCAGTGTTGATATATGGAAGTGAATTTATCCACAGGGTAGCGTAAAGAGGATTAACACTAGAATCTGAAGAAAAGTAGATTCAAAATTCAGCTCTGACCTTTATTATTTATGTGACCTTAGTCAAGTGCTCATCTAAAAATAAAGAAGTTGGATTAGATAGCTACTGAGGTCCAATTCATCTCTAGATATAAGATCCTATGAGCCTAATCTATATTTATGGCGTTGGGTAGGGAAAGGAGATTATATTTGACCCTGAACAAACCAGTCCAAACTTGTTAAGGAATGGCAGAAGGATGGTAGGGTGTTTCCTTTAGGAGAATATAAGCTCTTTAAGGCTAGGAACTTTCATTTTGTCTTTATAAAGCCTTGCTTATAATGTTTATATGTATGTGTGTGTGTGTGTATATATATATATATATAATTGTATTAGCTTTTCTCCATTGGAAAACATTGTATTCATTTGAAAGTGGGAAAAGGAATGGCATTCATTTAAAGAGATACACAGAAAAAGATACAAAGTATTAGCCTATTCCAGACAGATAAAAAGAAAAGAAGTTGGATACATTATAATCTTCAGAATGCCCAGAAATTAAAACAGGTCCTAAAGTCTTCTAATTTTTGAGTTTGGGGAGGTGGTTCTAATGAACAGGAAATCATATTCCAGTGGTTGACATTATAATTACTTTAAACCTATATCTCTATTCACTTTAAAAAAAAAAAAAGTTTTATTGAAGTATCTTTTTACATTACAACTATATAGATTATTCCCAATTCATGAGAAGTATAATAACTTATAAAGCAGTTAAGTAACACTAATAATACGATGGCCTCATCTAAAAGTGCATGCAACATTTCGCATATCTAACATACACCTTCACTTTTACCACTTTACTCCTGCAAATGTCATAATCATTTTATTCCTTTAGTTTGTGGTTGGGTTTGCAATTGAAATGCCAGTGGGCAAGATCACCCTTCTATTCCTTATTCATGAGAAGCATTGGTATTGATATTTCTAAACCAAAACTCAATGAGGCAAGAGTCATTAAACCTCTGATTAACTTGTTATATTCTTGTATTGCTGATTCTTTTTCTTTTAAAAATTTATCTGTTTATGTGTAATACATATATATTTGTTTTTATACCTGTGTATATATACATAATAATCTATGGGTCAGGGCTAATATTGAGAATCTTACACTCTAAGTAAAAACTTGGAAAAGGAAGTTCAGAAAGGACATACTGGATTTGTTGGAATTGAGGCAAAGTCTGATGCAAATGCCTTTTTTAAAAAGTCTAGATATACACTTGGATATCACATCACAACCCAAATGTTACCAGACAGACACAAAGCCAAATCAATACATATCCTTTTGTATACATACCCTTTTTGTATCCACCGTATGTCTGTTAATCTTTCAAAAACAACTGATTTAAAGAAAGAGAATCCCAAGTTAGACTATACTGCCAACAGCAAAGGTAACCCAAGCAGACCCAACTCTGCCACATGAGAGGCTGTGGCTTGACTTTATAGGTTATTAAAGGTTATTATAAACAACTGAAATTACATCCACAGGCAAGTTGTTATCTAGTGCTGAGATTTGCAAAGAGCAAATCAAGAAAAAAAGCAACTTTATTCTCTGCAAAACTTTAGCATCCAGGTGGTATTCAAGGGTAAATGTCAGTGTGAGGATCATTATAGTTGTCTAAACTAAAAGTATCAAAATCCTCACTAGGTCATTGGAGAGAAGACTGCTTGGCCAGCTGTCATTTGAAATGTCACAATATCAAAGTGATACTTATTATTTAATATTTTTTAAGCTCCTAGAACAGTACAAGGCACCATCTGTACATAAACAAAGACCAAGTAGGGAAGTATGTGTCAAGCTTACAAATCTAAATTAGCCTAAAGGAAGAAAAGAAGGACACAGGGAACAACTTCTGGAGAAATGTTGCAAATCAGCAAGTGAGCAACAGAGCAGAGTGCTGTATCAGTGGCTTTCACAATGAAAGTCATGGCTAGGATGGGAACCAGCCAGGGATTTGTCCCGGAGTGCCAAGTTCATAGGACACACAATTTAGAAGATACTGATAGCATTTGCAGTTGTCCAGCAGCATAAGAATAGAACTTAGTGTCTAATTAGAAAGAATGTTGTGGTTCAGCCTGACTCTCTGTGACCCCATTTGGGGTTTTCTTGGTTTGCCGTTTCCTTCTCCAGCTCAACTTACCAATGAGGAAACTAAGGCAAATAGGGTTAAGTAACATGTCCTGAATCATACAGTTAGCAAATGTCTGAGACTAAATTTTAAATCAGGTCTTTCTGACATCAGGACTGGCACTCTGTCCACCATACCACCCAAATTAGTTCAAATATGAAGCTACTATACAAGTACCTTGTGTTCTGCGCTCTCTATCACCCCACCTAAAAGATGGTTCTTTCCTCCTAACCTTACCAAGAGCCTACTTCCTGCCATTTGCCACTACATGTTTGAGGTACATGTTCCACAAAATTCCCAGTATACAGTAAAGACTTTTAAACAGGTTTAGAGGAAATCTTTTAAAAACAAAAGGCAAGGCAGTATGTCAAATGGAAGAGGACAGAGTTTAGCAACTAAGTGGTAAAATAGAATCAGGACATAGATCAAAATAAGGCAAAAGAGATAATGGGGAGTGGAGAGAGCATGTTATTTAAAATAAAACAACAAAAGAAATATATTTTCAAGGATTTTCATGGTCACCAATACATCTAATTGCAATCAATCAATAAAGAGAACACACATATCTCTTTAAAAAAAAAAAAAACCAATTCCCCAAACCTGGAAACAATCTAAATCTCAAATAACAATATTCAAAGAACGGAAACTATATTGCAATTAAATCTAGCAAGAATGAAGAAGACAGTTATTATTTTGATAACATTTTAAGGTTCAAGAAGCAATTTACATAATTTTCTCATTTCATCCTTCCAACAACACTTTGAGAAAATCAGTATCATTATCTACATTTTACAAATGAATAAATTGAAGCTGGAGGTAAGTCACATACTCACACAGTTGGTAAACACCTTGATCAAAATTTGAACTTAGATCTTTTGGACTTGGACAAACCCATCCCTCCATGCAGAATGCCACCTAGCTGCTTTTAGAAAAATCTCTATGAAATAATACAATGTCAAAAAAGTAAAACCAAAAGGAAAGAGTGCATAGTCTGACTATAGAAGAGGACAATACAATGAAAAACGAATGGACAAAGAATCTTGATGGAAATAGAGAAACACATGCACACATTTGATTATGCTTTGAAGTTAATCAAGTTAAATATAGGTACTAATTAAGTTTATATGTTTGTATTGGTATTTACTCTTTTTTTTCTAGTCAAATATTTAAGTTTAAAAAAAGTTAAATATAAGATATGGAGAAGATATATAATTTGCATTTATATAGTACTTTGAGGTTTTCAACAACTTCCTTCACAATCCTTTCACTCCATTGTTAAGAAATTATCTACATTTGATAGATGGAAAAACAGGCTCAGTAAGGCTAAGTAACTTGTCTGTGACCATATACTCAATAATGACATTAATTTCCCAAGCTTGAGAAATAGCTCAGAAGGAAAGAGGTAAAAAGTCTGAGTAAATTGTAGACAAGTATCAATTCATCATGATCTTTCTTGGTCTTTCCTTTAACAACATTATGTATAACACCCAAAAGGAAAATTTCTAATATAAAGTACAGGAAAGACATTTAAAGCCAAGCTTAGTTCATCCTTTAAACTTATCTAACATACAATGAATAATTTTGTGGCCTACTTAGAATCAAGGATTAGAAAAGATGCTAAAACTAACAAGACTAAGATCAAAGATCACTCTGAGTCAGTTCTGTTCCATGGTGATAGACAACACAGACTTAAGTTATTGATTCAAGAAGGATGGTTCAACACTGGGAAACGAATGTGAACTATCTGCATCTTTGTTTTTCTTCCCGGGTTATTTTTACCTTCTGAATCCAATTGTCCCTGTGCAACAAGAGAACTGTTCAGGTTCTGCAATGCAAACATATATTGTATCTAGGATATATTGCAATATATCTAACATATATAGGACTGCTTGCCATCTAGAGGAGGGGGTGGAGGGAGGGAGAGGAAAAAATCGGAACAGAAACGAGTACAAGGGATAATGTTGTAAAAAAATTACCCTGGCATGGATTCTGTCAATATAAAGTTATTATTAAATAAAATTTAAAAAAAAAAAAAGAATTCTGTGTAGAAGAGATGCAATCTTTGTAAATAAACATTTAAAAAAAAACTTAAAAAAAAAAGAAGGATAGTTCAAATGGATGTGTTATTCATGGTGAGATCAATGATATCATTTTCATAAACAAAAGTAAGTCACAATCACAAAGGACCTACAATTTTTGTGTTGATACTCAAAAGGATAGAAATTAGGAGCAAATTATGTTTTCTCATAAAAATAAAGTCAACATAGAGTTTTGAACTTATGAGAATTATAACAGGAAATAATTTATATATTATATATCTTAGAGCTTCCAAAGTATATGATTTTTCAAGTTGGAATATATGCAATTTGTCAAATAGTAGATGGTAGCAACTATTGGTGAAATCTGTTATTTTCAATAGTTTTATTATAATTCCTACCAATAAAATTGTAGTACCTCTAAATATTATTAGTAGAGTCTTAGAAATTAAAAGAACTTTGCAGAATTTTATTGAGCATATGTTGAGTATTACTGGTCGGCATCATGAAGAAAATCCTAGAATCAGGAAGATATTGAAAATGACTGAATGCTGCAAATGAAAAATAAACTACAAAGTGGAGATAAGGCTCTAAAAAAGCATACTACTTATAAGTGGTATACTTCACTAACAAAACTGGCTGCTCTCAGGTCTCCTCCCAAAGCAAGGATTTGAAACCTGTTGCTCAAGATCTATGAGAAGATCTTTTTTAATTTTACAGTAGAAATTATTAAGAAAATGTTCATTTTACAGACATTTTATTTAAAAATAAATTTACTGAAGCATATTTTCTATGATGTAAAAAAGTACTATCTATATAGGAATTATGGTACTGCATTCTTTTTTATGGAAAATACAGTCAGATTAAATAAGTAATGAAAATATATTGACTATTTTCAAAGAAGAAATGTAAACCATCTACAATCATAGGAAAGAATGCTCCAAAATCACTAAAAATGACAGAAATGAAAATGAAAGAATTATATCCATCAAAATAACAAAGCTGACAAAATACAGAAATAGTATTTGGAGGAGTGATAGGAAGACCTATACAGGAATACCCTGAAGTGTAACTGTGAATTAGTTCAACCATTTCTCTTCTTCCAGAGAACAACTTGGAGTTATGATTAAAGAAATGTTACTAAACTCTTTATACCTTTTGACTCAGCAATCCCAGCACAAGTATAGCTACAAGTATAGCAGAACTTCAGTCAAGCTTGAAAGAAAACCCAGAACAAACACATTTATTTTTCATTTATATCCATGAATTTATTGTGTGCCACTTTCTTTGTTAAATGCTGGGTTTATGCAAAGTTCTAGTCATCTTGTGTACTTATTTAATTATTTGTTTTGTTGATAGTTATTAAGTTTATAATGGGGCATTTAAACAAAATAACATCAGGGTTCTGATGATGCTAAAACCCTAATTCATAAGGATTTTGCATATAACATGCAAGAAGTCACACCTTCAAAAATGTGTAATAAAATTAAGTTAATCAGTAGAATATGATGACATTGTGTTCAAAGTCAACATTCACAGCTGGACACACATTATGTTCCTAGCAGTATTTTAGACTGATTTGATTAGTATTCCTCCATTCTTAAGAGATAAGAATGATAATTGAGATACTTTCTACATCCTGTTTCAGCCCTAGTTATTAAAAGTAGTGAAATTGAGATTTCCAAATGTCTTCTTTAGGAAATTCAACTTGCCAACATATCTATTTTGGGGATGCCCTTAGCAGGATTGGATTATCTCAGAAAGTACCAAGGCATCTGCTTTATGACTATCACTTTTCACACTTTTTTTTTTTTTATTTTTTATTTTTTTGCTGAGGCAATTGGAGTTAAGTGACTTGCCCAGGGACACACAGCTAGGAAGTGTTAAGTTTCTTTCTTTTCTTTCTTTTTTTTTTAATGGCTTTTTATTTACAAGTTATATGCAAATGGGCATTGACAATCGCCAAACCTTTTGTTCCAATTTTTCCCCTCCTTCCCCTCACCCCCTCCCCTAGATGACAGGATGACCAATACATGTTAAATATATTAGAGTATAAATTAAATACAAAATAAGTATACATGTCCAAACCATTATTTTGCTGTACAAAAAGAATTGGACTCTGAAATATTGTACAGTTAGCCTGTGAAGGAAATAAAAAATGCAGATGAGCAAAAATATAGGGATTGGGAATTCGATGTAATGGTTCTTAGTCATCTCCCAGAGTTCTTTCATTGGGTGTGTAGTAGCTGGTTCATTACTGCTCCATTAGAACTGATTTGGTTCATCTTATTGCTGAAGATGGCCAGGTCCATCAGAATTGATCATCATATAGTATTGTTGTTGAAGTATATATATAATGATCTCCTGGTCCTGCTCATTTCACTCAGCATCAGTTCATGTAAGTCTCTCCAAGTCTCTCTGTATTCATCCTGCTGGTTATTTCTTACAGAGCAATAATATTCCATAATATTCATATACCACAATTTATTCAGTCATTCTCCAATTGATGGGCATCTACTCAGTTTCCAGTTTCTGGCCACTACAAAGAGGGCTGCCTCTTGCACATATAGGTCTCTTTCCCTTCTTTAAGATCTCTTTGGGATATAAGCCCAGTAGTAAGTGTTTAGTTTCTGAGATCAGATTTGAATTCAGGTCCTCCTAACTTCAGGGGTGGTGCTCTATCTTCTGTGCCATCTATCTACCCCACTTGTTGCACTTTTAAAGGCCTATAAAGCAAAGACAAACTCTTATCAAGCAACCTGGTATCAATGCCTGTCCACTGGAAGTTGTCTAACCTATTTCCCCTGGAAGACTATTTTGAATTTGGGGTTAAAGTAGAAATGTCAGAACCATTGTCCAAAGTTGCATTCCTATGGTGATTGTGAAGGATTCTATCCAATCGATCTCAATCAACAAGCATTTGCTAAATACTGTGAGCCCTAAGTAATGAAGATACAAGTAAAAACAATAAAATAACCCCTACTTGTAGTGAGTTTACATACTAATAGGGAAGACAAGAACATGCAAAATGTATAATAGTACAAAGTTAATGAATACAATCTATATAAAATATGTCACATTTTATGAATCACTCTTTGTAAATACAAATTCATACAAAAATTATATACAAGGTAGTTGGAAGAAAGGGCACTAGCATTTAAGTGATCAAAATAGGTTTCACACAAAAGATTGTACTTGAGCTCCACCTTAAAAGAAGAGAGAGCTTCTGTGCAGCAGAAGTGAGGAGGGAGTATATTTCTAGTAAGAAGCTTGGCTGGCACAAAGGCACAGTGATAAGAGAAGGAGGTTGTGTGAAAGGAACAGAAAGGTCAATTTGATGAATTTCAAAATGCAGGAGTGAGAATAATGTTCAGTGAGACTGGAAATATATTTTGGGGTCAGTGTGTATAGGGATTTAAAAGCTTAACAGAGAAGTTCATATTTGATCCCAGAGACAATAAAAAGTCACTGGAGTTGGTTGAATAAAGGAATCACATGGTCAGATCCTCACTTAAAGAAATTTATTTTGCAAGCAATGTATGGAATGGACTACAGTAGTGAGGTATTTGAAATGAGGATACAGACTAAGGAGCCATTGTAATAATCCAGGCAATGTGATAAGAGGCTGAAGTAAGACATGGCTGTGTGAGTGGAGAGAAGGGGTAAGGTGGAAAAGATATGGTGAAGATAGAAACAGCAAGATTTGGAAAATGATTTGCCATCTGGGGTGAGGGAGAGTAGGGAGTCCAGAGCAATGCTGAGACTGTAAAGTGAATCACTGGAAAGAACCTCACATAGAAATAGAGAAGTTTGAAATAAGGGGAAAGTTTGAAGAGGAAAGATAATGGATTTAAATTTAGATATGTTGAATTTAAAAAGATGGCTAATAGGCGTTTGGTAATATGGACTTGAAGCAAAGGGGAGAAATGGGCGATAGATGAACTGATGTGCAAGTCCATCACTTGGCCAAGTACAGGATGGACTCTAGAGAATAGATTAATTGATGGGGAAGGAGTAGGAGAGGGGTGGCATTTGAACCAGTGATTACTTGCATATAAGAAGGGATAAATACAAATTCAGGAGATGTACCAGTTATATAGGATTAACAAATGGAAAGCCTAAGTATTACATTGCTATCCAGCTAATGTTAGAAGACCCAAAGGAAAGCTCTAAACAATTGGATGAAGATCCATGTAATATTTATGAGAAAAAAATAAAAAGATTCTCAGA
The DNA here is from genome assembly GCF_016432865.1 of Antechinus flavipes. Taxonomy (NCBI): domain Eukaryota; kingdom Metazoa; phylum Chordata; class Mammalia; order Dasyuromorphia; family Dasyuridae; genus Antechinus; species Antechinus flavipes. Next base: position 88,213,591 of record NC_067403.1, on the reverse strand, counting down.
GGATGAGAAAGTATTGGAGAAAGGGTCCATACTCATAGAAGCATTGATGTTGACCCAACAAGGGATGGTTTGATTCTGAGGAAACAAAATAAGATGCAATGAATGGGAAGTGACTCATTCCTTTCAATCTCTGTCCAACCTCCTCTTTCTCCATTACTGGAGAATGTGGAGATTGTAGCCCAACTGGTTGGACAGGTAATTTCATCCAAGGGCCAGACTAAGTTTAAATACATGCTACTGTTTTAGGCTACATTGTATTTCTTTGGAATAGAAAATTGTCCTTCAAAACACATAGGGTATAACATCACCTGATCTTACCTCCTTTTGATGTAAATCTCATCATGTGGACTTAATTACACAGAACTCCTGACCATTCTAGGAGCCCTAGGATTACAGGGGCTTCATTGTACTGAATACCTACTATAGTGTCCTACAGTGCCCTACAAATCCTTAAACTTCATGATTTTTTATAAGCCTGTAGAAAAGAAATAGTATTATTTAGCATTTTTAATTTGTCTCCTCCAAGAATTAATTAATGTAATTTTTCCCTTCTTCTAATTATACCCTCTATTTCACATATTAAAAAAAAAATTCTTTCTTTGCATTTTCATATTCTCTGATCATTTGAAACACAAACACACACAAAAGACCATTCTTGTTTCTCAGCCAAGTAGTCTTTAGTGATTTTAATCTCTTCTCATAAATCAAAATACCCTGTGTATTTTGTTACTCTCACATATAGCTCTGTAGTTATGGTGGAGAATGCTGTCCCCTGTGGTTCTAGGAACACTTAAACAGTAATGGAAATTACAATGCGCTCTGGAGGGATCTATGAAAATATTAATTAAAATCAACTGCATCTTGCTCTAGTTCTTAAAGTTTCTTGAGAATTGAGGTGGAGGGTTCAATGTGGCAAAAGTGACATGTTTTCAAATGATGACAACTTCTTCAATCCCAGACTTTTAAACAAGCACTATTAATTTTTTCCAGAGAGCTGGGTTCTGCTAGAACATTGCATTTTCCCTTCAAAAATCAAACAGCAATTTATACTTAGATACACAAGGGACTCTGCTGAATTAATGAGATATGAAGGAAGTAAACCCATCATCTAACAAAATCTGAAAATTCTGTAGTGTATTATGTCCCAAGACAGGAGATATTCATAGTTTTCCCTTGGTGTGTACGCATAATAAGTGTTAACACTGACAAAAGTTAAGTACACAATTTAAAGGAGAAAATTGCACCATTTTGAGTTTTTCCCTTATGATTAATAAACATAAGAAAACTACATTTAAATAGCATTGCAGTTGTGACATAAACTACCAGGAGCAAAGAAAATCAACTTCAATGGTACTGATAGATATACCCCATTTAATGGGGAATGTGTGTAAATAGCCCAAAAGGTTAATTTAAGGATTATTGATTATTATATTCATAGCCTGAGGTGTCTTTGTTTCACTTTCTACTTCTTATTCGTTTAATTAAATTTAATAAGTTGTGGTGGAAAAAAATGCAATTTATCCTACTATCTCCACATTATTTATTTAATGATAGTATGCCAAGGTTTTTAGCCTTATCACTTGATTACTTTTTTCATTCTAGCCTGCTGGTCCTGATTCCATGCATTCTTTCCCAATCTTATCTTTGGTCAAGTAACTTACCTTCCCTAGGACCAGAGGAAGTAGGAAAAGTGACTTAAAGTAAGATTGACTCCAGCTTTCCAGATTTCCTCCCTGTTTGCTTCAATCTATCAGGACAAAAGAACATATAGCTAGTGAGGACTAGCTACTACGCAAAGAAAACTTGCTCTAATATCAGAGCACAGGTTAAGATGCCACTGCTAATGCTTACTATTGTTATTAACTTGACAAGATGCTTAAACTAGTACTTGGCACAGTACTGGGCTCATAGAAAGCAATAATAATAAATAAAAAAGCAAAAATAAATAAATTAGTGACTAATTAACTTTACTGGGTCTTAATTTCCTTAAATGTAAAATGAAGAAGTTGAGCTAAATAGCCTCTGAGGTCCCTTCTTTACTTAAATCTATGATCCTGTAATTTTGAAGGACTCTTTCCAGACCAAGCCAAAATTATTATATAACATCATAGGTACATCTATGTAGACATATATAAAAAATCATAAATATTTACTTAAAACAAAATACAAGATAAATATTAAAGCAAGCACCGCATGTCATATGTTTCAGCTTCTCAAACATTCTGGCTGTCTCTTTAATCTCCTCTCCCTAGTCCATTTCCCAAAATGGCACTTAAATGGGAAGAAAATGGGAAAGTGTTTGTTGACACTTGTAGTTTGGGAGGTACATATTATTATCCTCATTTTATAGTTGGGGAAACCGAGGTAGATATGGGTTAAGTGACTCAACCAGAGTCATATAGATTGTAAATATATGAGACTAAATTTGAATTTAGATCTTCCTAACTACAGGCCTACTTGTTTCTGTGTTTTATCATGTGAACAGTAAATTATGACAGAGCTTTTTTTTTTTACTGTCTCTCAGGATCCAGATGGGGAAACAACACCTGATTTTACCTTTATCAGGAGTGCTGATACCTCTAGAATCAGGCACAATTTCCCATTTTCCTTCTCTTTTCCCACTACTAGTCCTCCTCCCTGAATTTTTTTTTCCAACCTATCATTTACAACTTTGTTCTCCCCAGTTATCTTCCAACTTAACCTCTTCAACAAGTAGCAGTTCTGCCTGTGTCAGTGTGGACAGACCAAAGTTGCCCTGAAGGGATCATTAAAGCTAAAAAGGAAGGGGGAGAGAATGCTTTCCTTATAACTTTCTCCTCCCTTTCCCTTAGGCTTAAAACTCAGGTTCTTTGACTATAAATTTAATTTCTTTTCCATGACACTATATTGATTTCATTAAAATTGTAAACTATGTATTTTTTTCACCACTCAAAATGCAAGTATTCATACTTGATTATGAAGTAAATAAATAATGCTATTTGCTTTTCTTAAAGTTCTCTCTAAACTCATTTCTCCAATGAATAAAAGACTATCCCTAAGGATGTAAAGGGCATGGAAAAAGGTCAGAAAGGACAGATGAAGAAAAATGAAAAATCTTTCCCTGTGGGATTTTTCTTTTACAGATTGTAGTTTCCCTGAGATGAAATTTCATTTCCCATAGCTCCGAGGCAGTGTTTTCTATGCTTGTAATTCACAGTAACTGTGAGTTAGCTATTAGTATCTGGAAAAAGAAAAGAAGAAAACTGAATAGAAACATGACAAGCTCTGAGGAGCTAACCTCTTAAAAAAAATCTAATCTCCCAGAGCTTTAGTGCTTAACTTTCTTTGGTCTAAACAATGGGCAGAACAGGTCATCCCACCTCAGGTAAATTTATCTTCATTTATTTAGCATCTCCTGTACTTGACTCCTGCCTATTCTTGCTCCATAAGAACTCATCATGTCTTGTTCAAATTCCCTACAGTTAAAGCTTGTTTTCAGTAGTCTTTGATGAACTTATTCACATTATAAAAGAACACACAGGGGAAAAGGCAGAACTAGAAATCAGGAGACCTATGTTCAAATCTCTTCTCCACACTTGTTTTATGACCGTGGACCATGTCACTTCATTTCTCTAAGCTTCAATTTTCTCATCTGTTAAATGAGAATAATTATATTGGTACAGTTTATCTCACAAGATCCTTGTATGGCTAGTATGTCTCGGACATTTACTTTAAAGATTCAGCAAGAATGAAAGTACAAACATCCCCTTCTCCTACTCCTCCCTTCCCACCCTCCAACACCTCAGGTGTACACTATCTGTAATACCTTCTTCACTTCTATAGAGAATGGAGTCAAATTTAATGTAGTTTCTAAATAGTCTTGAAGCCATCAAATTCATGTCCTAATGCAGTATGACTGCTAGATGTGTTATTTCCTCAGCTACTACTGGGCAGGGTATCAAAGGCCACTTCTCTTAAGGATATTGTCATTGAGCTGACTATAAAACTTATCATAAACTGGATTCCTAGATCATCAGATAGCTCATTCTCCTCACCTTTTGCAACTCACAAAGTAGTAGCCTCCAGGTTAATCTCCTTTCATCTAAAATGAAAGCTTGAGTACTAAGGCAAAGGACCAAGGCAGATTTTCATAGGACCATCTTGGCCTTGAATAGTAAGAAGTTCAAGAACTCTCCCCTCATAGCACTGTCAGCAAAGGAGTCAAACCAAGAGAACATGTCCATTCAATAGAACAACCAGAGCTGACTAATTACTAAAGCCTTTTGAAGGTACCTCCAGTTGTGGTTGCACAACTGCAGCCAATCAAGGAGGATGCTCTTCACCATGTGGTTAGAAGACCAGAACTAGTTGAATATCTACATGTGCTCAAAAACCTCTTCACAAGCACCATACTATTATAACTTTCCTGTAAGAAAGTTACCCAGACTTTTTTCACATAAGAAATTGCATTAGACAAGCCTATTGATACATTCTGTGCAGGCTTCTTAAAAGCTGGGCTTTTTGTCTAGTCCCATGTTACAATTGGTTACATTTATAAAGAAAATATTTTATAAAGTTTAAGTGCATGTAGATCTTTTATTATTGATGTCAGCAGAGGTGTTTTAATTGGAGACAACTTTAAGTTTAAAAAATGAATCTATAATTGTGGAATTTTAGGAATCAGAGAAAGATGTGGGGGATATTTGAGATACTATTGAAGTCTGCCTGAAGCTTTTGAAATTGTACAATATTAGTGATTTTTTTTTAACCATGTCCAGACATAAATATGGATCCAGGTCTGACCTGGATTTCCCAGAATTACTCTAAAGAAATTTGATACCTAGATTCACCCCAGACTCTAAACTAGTGATTGGCTGTGCTAGAATTAACACCTATATTTTAGATTTATTATAACAAATCACAAAATTAATTTTAAAAAATATGAAACACTGAAAACTTTAATAATTAAATGGCATTTAGAGAAATTTCATTTAATCTATTTTGTTTCAACTTTTAAAATGGCCTAGGACTTATGGCAAAACAAATCACCAAAAAAAAGTTGTCAAAGTTGCCAATATTAGGTTAACTTTCAATCATATTTAATTTGACCCTGCTACATAAATGAATATGAACCATGTACTCATTTAGCTACCAAAATAATATGCTTTAAAAATCTTCTATTATGGTCCAAGACTAGGGATTTGAAAAGATGTACCTTGTCCCACTGAATAAGAAGATTCTCTTTTCCCATTCTCTCTTGGGATGTTAATCATCACCTCTCAGGTACATAAGAGGTTCTTCCCTAGGTAATTAAAGGTCTCTTCACAGCATACTGGAGTTTAAATTCTTATATGAGTCATGCAAGTATTATCATTCTTCTGGGCATGCTAAATTATGTTTTAGTAAAAAAAAAAAAAAGAATCTTTGTGTTATTTCATTGAGAAATGATGTTAAATTATTTAAGAGAAAAATTGAGTATAACTACATTTTCCTAATAATGTTGGATTCATGTAGTATTGCTTTTAATTTTTTTTCCAATAAATGTAAAGGTAGTTTTCAACATTTATTTTTATAAGATTTTGTGTGCTAAATTTTTTTCTTCCTCCCTTTTTTACTTCCCCTCTTCCCAAGACAGCAAGCCATCTGATACAGGTTATACATGTATAATACTTTTAAACATATTTCCCTATTTGTCATGCTTTTCAAGAAAAATCAAAGGGGGGAAAAGGGAAAGAAAAAACAAGCCAAAAAAGGGGGTGAAAATACTATAACATTTTTATTTTTAAATCAGTTTTTTTTTAGAGGAAAACATTCTTAAATTGTTTCACAGACTCATAAAATGTTAGAACAATGTCTTTTCACAAATATTAAGATAATATTAGCTCATTTGCTCTAATGTTTATAGACTTAGAAAGAAACCTCAAAAAGTCTTTTATTTTACAATAGAGAAATCTCAATCCCAGAAAGTCTAAGTGACTTGTCTAAAGACATACAGGAAGTAAGCACAGAACCCAGATCCTCTGCCTTAAGAGTCAGAATCACCCAGTGAGAACATAGAGGACTGATGGATAAAATCATTCTTTCTAGGTACTGTAGATAGTGGCACATGCCTTTTTTCAGTTGGTGTCTTTTCTAGCTAATTTAATAACTAGATTTAACCAACTAATTTTCTGGCTCATGAACATAACCCATAAGAATCTGACCATATAAATTATCTGGCCCAGTGTCTTAATTTTTCAGATGAGGAAACTGAGGTCAATCAAAATTAAATGGCTTGCCTAAGGTTGCAAAGATAATTGACGATGATTTATGATGAGAACCCTGAAGTACTGTGTAATCCAAAAGTGCCTTTTGACTCATCAATGAAACACTAAATTATTTCCACTCCTAAGAGAATGTTGCTATAATTTAATTCTTTGAAAATTTTTCATCTATGAATAATCGATTTTAGTTGGACTAAATATTCAATTAATTTGAACATTATATTCTGTGATTCTTGTGGATAAGCTGGGATTTGCTGTATTAAAGGTCATCTAATTATTTTACAATTGAGGCAACTGAAACCCAGAAAAGTAAACTGACTTGCCTAATGTCATACAGCTAGAATATGGAAGCTCTAGATCCATTTGAATCCAGAATTCTAACTCCAACTACACTTCCCTCCCCTCTCCCCAGAGGGGAAAGTATACATTGATACATTTTAATATTTAACATCAATTAATTTAATATTTAATCTGCATTAACATTTTTCTAAGTCTAGACAATCAACAAAATAATAAAGCAAGACCTGATTTATAGCATTTGATAATTCCTGAGGTGTAAATATTCACACTGAAAATAGCAAGTTGGCTATAAGACACTCCTGTAATAATCAATCAGAAAGTATTTATTAAGCACTTGTGTGACAGACACTGTAATAAACATTGGGAATACAAAAACAGAAATGAAACAGTTATTGCTCTCAAATAGGGAAAAGAACATGAGCATAGATGAGTGTAGACAGATTATATACAACATCAATACAAGCTAGTTTGGAGAGGGTGCCCCCTGGAGGGATCAAGGAAGACTTCATGTTGAAAGTAGTACTCGACCTGAGTCTTGAAGGACATTAGGACATTCACTTCCAAAAAGTGGGAGTGAAAAGGGAGTGGACAGTTATTAGGCCAGTATTACTGTATAGCAGTAGAAGAGAAGAATTTTGTAATTAGACTGAAAAGTAATACCTAATTTTTCCATAGTGCAATTGAGATTGCCTAAGTGCTTAAAATACATTTTTTTCCATTTAACTCACAACCAAAAGATATCTCTTTTATTATATAAAAGGAAGTTAAAAGATTCGACGATTAGAGTCTGAACCCTGAATTTCCAATGTTCTTTACATTATTCTAGACTGATTAACCTTGCAAGGATCTGAGAAGTTAGTCATCAGAAATTTAGCCATCACGCAATCACTTTTTTCAGCACAACAATAACTCATGAAGTTTTCTACCAAGGTTTAGAGGGGCTGTGATGTACTTTGGAGGAGGGAATTCTGATTTGATTAAAATTGCTGATTCCTGAAGTAGGAAACTACAGAATAGAATGGATTCTTACTTGACCCATTTTCACCCAAAGAAGAAACATCAAACAATTTTAACTTTCCTTATTATTGACTAGTACTTTTGAAGATGAAGAGAATTCCATACAAATTGTGGTGAGCCTATGACTTTGTGTTGACTATATTTGCACAAATACTGATACACACACACACATTTATTTATATGTTTATGTATTGTTTCCATCTTTCGTTAGCAAGATATCACAATAGAGTACTGGACTTGCAGTCAAGAAGATGATTTAGAATTTGATCTCAGACTCTTGATATATGTGATTCTGGGCAAATCACTAACCTGCTTTCCTCCTTTTCTTCACCTGTAAAATGGGGATAATAATAGCATTTTCTGCTTAAAGTTGTAGAATTTAAATGAGATAATATTTATAAAGTGCTTAATACAGAGCCTGGCACATAATAGGCACAATATAAATATCAGGCACCATCATTATTATTAAGCAGTCTCTTGGAGGACAGAAACTACTTGATTTGTGTCCTTATTTTACAACTAGCACAGTAGTGTTATTCAGTTATATCCAACTCTTCATGACCCCAAATGAAGTTTTCTTGATAAAGATACTACGGTGGTTTGCTTCTCTATTACATTTTATAGATGAGGAAATGAGGCATGCAAGGTTAAGTGACTTGCCAGAGTCACACAACTAGTAAGAGTCTGAATTCACAAAGATAAGCTCTTTTGATTCCAAGCCCAGGTCTCTATCCACTATGTGGCCTAGTTGTCTGGTACAATAGTAGGTTATTGATAATTACATGTGAATTGGTTGAAATAATAATAATAGTTCATATTAACATATCAATTTAAGGTTTCTAAAGAATTTTACATATATTGCTTTATTTGATCCTCCCCAAAACTAAAAAAGTTAAGTGCTATTATTATTGTCACCATTTAAAGATGAGGAAGTTGAACATTAGAGAGCTAAAGTGATGTGTTCCAGGTTCACAAAACTAGTATGCATCCAAGGGAAACTGTGTACTAAACCAACTATTCCAAAATCCAATCATTTCATGATAAATTCTGGAAGTTCTGTTTCGAGGTTAACGTCTTACCTGTACCATATTGGTTCAAACTCCAATTCTGCCACTTATTATCTCTGTAATCTTGGGCCAGTCTCTGTCACTCTGGTCCTCAGTTTCCTCATTTGCAAAATGAAGGGATTAAGTTAGATGATCTCAAAGTCATTTCAAGTTCTGAATCCTCTGATTCTTCGATTTTTTTGCATCTTGAGAGATGGCAATGGTTTCAGTCTATTGTTGCAAGTGTTAAAGTATACCTTGGCCACATAAACTGGAGTGGCCTCAGAAATAACTGACTTAAGTGGAAGAGAGAATTGCTTGTCTCCCCTTGGGGCAATTGCACACAAATCTGAATCTTCTACTTTGCCCCGACTGTATTTTGCTGATCATTGTCATTATTTTGGTGCACATTGAAAAGTATTTATCATTTTTGTTGAGCTCTGTGAAAAGTAGAGAGAGGAAAATGAAAATTCTTTTTGATTATATGGAGTAGCTCCCCTGTAGATGTGAAGTTGCCTATTCTCAAGAAAAAGTACAATGGGAGTACAAAAGAGGAATGGGGGAGACAATTCATCACACTCATTTACATATGCATTAACCATCCTTTTCACCCACTTCCCTGGCCCTACTGTTGTGAGGTTAACTAACAAAGCCCTTTGAAAAATGGAAGCAGACACATAAATATTAATAAGAGTTTATTTTCCTAAAGTTATAGACAGTAAGTGATCACAACTGAGCACTTATGCTGTCTTATCAAATCACTTTATAATCAAAGCAGGTCATTCCATTAAAAGAGTGTTTGCTTTTAAAGTATTCACTTTATTTCTACAGAGCTTTTCTCTGTATAACTAGAGGCTTTATGCAAAGAACTTGCAAGATGAACAAAGAATATTGCTAATTATTAAATAAAACAAAAAGTCTATCAGAAAAAATGAGATAGAGGTAATAGAGAAGGGAAAGATAAATGGTCTGAGATAAAGAGGTCTCAAGATGAGAATAGGAACAGGAATATAGTAAAGCATATACAGGTAAGTCAGAAAGTGATCTTGCAAATGGCCAATGGGCCAAAGATAGGTTTTTAAGTTTGCTGTTGGAGACTCAGAACACATCTGCACACAGAAAACGTCAAATAGGAGACAGCCATGGGGCAGTGGACAGAGAGATTTGGAACCCAGCCAATTCGGTTTGAATCCCACTTCTGACACTTAGTAGCTGTGCAACTCGGTATGAGGCTCAATTTCCCTGGGCCACAGTTTCCTCATCTGTAAAATTAAGAAGTTGGACTTTCAGCTCTACACCTATTATCCTAATTTTATAAATGGCAGTTAGGTTTTTAGCTGGCTTACAAAAAGCTAATTTTACCCATGATATAGCTGAACCATAAGATTATAATCTCCAATATTTTCTGCTGTTTCTATTAGAAAATGAAGCCTGAAATTCAAATCAGAACTACCTGATCCTCCTAGCTCAGACAACTTCCCATCTATAGGGAAGTTTCTATATAACCACAAGAAATTTTCATTTTTTATTTCTCTAACTTTCATAGATCTTAAAAGATCTCAAGATAAAACAACAACCTTAGAAGCTGAGGGAGGATTTCTTCCTCAACTTGAAGCACAAGCTTCACTTTACCACTTTGGTAAAAACAGTAGGCATGGCACCTCAGTATTGGTCAGTAGGGTGTTCTTTTTTGTCCAAAAAAATAAAATGGGATTTTTTTTCCTCCAGACCCAAGACAAGGCATTTAGGCAAGACTTTAGGACTATCCTGCCCTGGGGTTACTGTCTGCCAAACTTTCACCCATAATCAATATATGCATTTTTATCTTCACTTTTTGTGCACCTGTTGTATAGCCCTAATAGAATGTAACATCTTTGAGGTCAGGGTCTGCCTTGTTTTTGTCTTTGTATTCCTAACATCTAGCATAAAGTTCAGCACATGGTAGGACCTTAATAAATGCTTGTTGGTTGATTGTATTTATTTAAAAATAAATTTTATTGATGACTTTTGTTTTTTATATTAAAATCATTTTTAGATATCCCTTCACTTCCCTACCTATCTGAAGGAAGGAAAGAAGGAAGGAAAGAAGGAAGGAAGGAGGGAGGAAGGGAAAGACAAAGAAAAAAGAAAGGAAGAAAAGGAAGAAGGAAAAAAAGGAAGGAAAGAGGGAAGAAAAGGAGGGGAGAAAGGAAGGAAAGAAAAGAAAGAAGGAAAGGAAGAAGGAAGGAAGGAAGACAAAGAAAGACATTAATGAAGTGCTTGCTGCGTGCAAAGTAGTATGCTAAGCACTGGAGATACAAATAGAAAAATCAAGCTAGACCCTGCTCTCAAGGGACTTACAGTCTAATTGTAGATACAACACAAATAGGAAGTTTCAGATGAAAAGGTCCCATAGCCCTTAGGGTTCATCAGTGAAATACATGGTGATAAATTTTCCTTAATGTAATTTCTGCTAATTAATGCTAACCCATTTCTGCTATTTGAGCCATCTGACATAGCCAGCTCTTCGATAGTTATGACTGTTGAGAAGTCTAGGACTGTAGCACCTGTCTGCACAGGTGGCACAACCCCACAAGATTTGATTTTTCAGATGCTGGCTTTGGGGGCTAGGCTGGACCAGGACTCTGAGGTCTGCTTTACTTAGGACTCTTGAGCTCACAGTTCTAAGCTGCCTCCATCCATATCTAAGGGGGAAGTGGTAGTAGTGGTGGTTTAAATTACCTTCCACATGCGACCTCTAATCTCTCCCTTCAGCTTCTGTCAAACTAATTTGTCTGTTCCCAATGGTTACAGCAGGCCAGCTTCTGTGAAAAGATAGTCCCTTCATTATTTGGGTTGCTCTCCTGAATGATGGTTTTGAGAGCTAGGCTAGGAGCATGGCAGGTGGTTGGAGGGCACTGCTATCCCTGAGGATCCTGAGCTTACTTTTTCATTGATGGCATTAACAACAGTTGGTCAATGGTGTTATTGATAGCAGTGAAGATGGTAAATCCATTGCACATAGGGATTATTCCCTAGATAATAGCTGCAAAATCTGACCTGGAAGCAAGGCCAGTGATCTGGGGAGCACTGTTGCATTCAGGTTCCTGGGTTTTTTCCATCAAGGTCTGAGGGGAAGTGGTGGCTGTGGTTTCATTCACATGGCACATTATACCTCTTATCTGTCCCTCTGAGTGCCTTTCCTCTTTAGCTAGTCTAGTTGCTCAAATAAGTTTTTTCTTTCTTTGTGTGAAGCAAAATATATTGAAATGATGATTAAATATAACAGCATATATGATATTCTGTACCCAGATTCTACCCGCTAGATCCTTCACCACAAAAAGAAGGAAGTGCTTCCTCATCTTTTCCCTGAATCTAAGATTATCCATTATAATTACTCAGCTTTTAGATTTCATTTTGGTGTTTTTTATTTACTTTATTATAGTTCCAAGTGTTTTTTTTTTAGCTTATTTAATCACACTTTGATTATCCTTTTAAAACATTCTACACAGTTACAGTGTTTTGATTGTTCCCTCTCAGAATCATGTTGAAAATATACTTATCATCATTGTTGACTACTAAGGCATGGAATGAATCCAGAATGAATGGTTAGTGCATGCTATCAAGAGTTTTTAGTAAAAGAAGTGTTAATTGGCAAAAATTCCCTTCTGAAACATATTCATAAAAAAGAGTAATCACCATCTCAGATACATGTTATATAATACACATTGTTATCTCTCAGATCTTTCAGTATATTTTCATATTTATATGTGGAGTTAGGTCCATTCCTAAATGGAATATCATATCAAGTGTCCTCATTTAGAAACCTCCCTTATAGATTATTGTACTTGCAAACTGTTGATACCCTATGTTACCCAAACCAGAATCACTGTGCAGTTGCTGCCATGAAAGCCAGAGTGAATGAAAACATCTGGAAAATTCCGGAGTTTACAACTGGATGGGGTTCATAATTAGAAGAAAGAAAGAAGCTTCTAAATTTTAGAGACAGCTGAGATGATTGGACAAGCTGTTCAAAAATGAGTTTTGGAAACCAGTACATTGGGTTGGGAATAAGCTGTACTGTGGTATATTATCCACTGCTATACACAATGGAGTATGCTGAGTCCAATCTTAAATGAGTTTGGATGATGATGAAACATTTATGAACAAGTCAGGCAAATATTTAGGATATTTATAACTCAGTAGATTTATAATTCAATGTTCTTCCAAATTCTATGCATGTCTATATATCTGAGCACCTCCAAGGATCAGCTAGTATTAAAACCTAATCGCTCCTGCACCATCCTTAAAACTTTATTTCAAGTAGGTCAAAGCTGAGGTGAACTATGATAGTAGCTTAAGCTTGTCGTGGAATTGTACAGATTACACAAGACAAGATGATAGTAATGTACTGTGTCTGGCTCTAAAGAATTAGCTAATATATATGTGGTACTTAAATCATTTAAAAATTTATTGATGCTTTTTGTTTCTAATATCATAGTTACTTCTTAATATATACCACCAGCCCATGTTCCTAGAACATGGCTTCAAGGAACAAAGAAGGAGAGTTATTCAAAACCAACTACATCCTGTCTGTTTTTCCTCTATCTACTAAATATCAACTGTCCTCTAGAACCAAGATAATCATGTTATTTTTTGATAACTTATTCATTGTATTTCTTTTTGTCAAATTTTGTCATTACAGCTCACTGAAATCATAATTCCTGCTAGTAATCACAGAGGATTTTCTATAAATATCCTCATTAGTAGAACTCAACCACTGCTTTAAATAGTTTCAAAAAACCAACCCCTTAAGGACTAGTGATTTGGTAGATTTGGGATCCACATCCACATAAGCATATCACAACTTGTAGTCTTAGAATTGCCTGAGTCTTCTAGCTTTAGAGTTTGTGAGTCTAAAGAGGTTAGGTTACTTGTCTATACCATATGACTGGAAAATGTCAAAGGCAGGATTTGATGCCAGGTCTTTCAGTCTATCACTCCTGCCATTATCCGACACTCCCCTCAGTCTGAGAATACAAAACATATTAAATGTTTGTCCAAATATGCATTCTGACTTTCTGGAGTTCTTTTCATTTTAAATTAAATTAAATTTCTTTTTCTCAGAATTATGTATAAATGCTCCTACTCTTTATAGCATGGCATTAATCATTCAATATTTGTTATTGATACCCCCAACCATTTCCTCTACATCCACTGATCATTCTTATAAAAGCATGTGCTATCATCTGGATGGGATTTAGTCGTATTTTTTAAGAGCCTCATATCTATTCTTGCAAGGGTTAGTACTAAAAGAGTTCGAAACAGGATCTCCGGTTTTAAGTAGGTACCCTAGAGACCTCACAAAGGTTGCTTAACTTAAAGCCTCTATACTTGTGGTCCAAGCCAAAAAGGAGCACTTGGCTATAGCCAGCAAATGGAATGCCAAGTCACTAAACCAGTATTGTGAATGTCAGAGTCTCATTCAGGGAGGAGAAAGATAAACAAACAAAAGATAAAGAAAGTTCCATTTGGTATTAAGCATTTTGAGTATGTCTCTAAAGGAGAAAAAAACACTAAGGAAGAGAAAATATATATACATTGTTTGTACTGAGCTTTCAAAGGTCATAAGAATAACTCTGGTAGTGAAGCAAGGATCCATTTGCTTGAAAAGTAGCAATTATAATAAAGACTAATGCCAGCTGAAGACCACTGCTATTATGACATAACTGCAGAAACATTCCAAAGGGATCATGAAAGGGGCTGCTGTCCAGGGTCTCAGTCTTTGTTAGAGGCTAATGTATTCTGAGAAGATGTTGTCTGGGAGGCATTCATGCAGACAAAAGACCTGCAGGTGGTTATAGGGCTGACCCAGAATTCCCTAGACCTTAAAATTTGGTTCTTCTCTGGGATAGACCCCAATAGGATCTGACCTAGTTCAAGTGGAAGAACCAGCTACACTGAGCTGAATTCCCTGGCCAACTCTGCCACAAACCTTCTATTCATTCAGTCAACATAGAAGTTTATATATGTCAAATATTCCACTATCACATGCTTAGGCAATGTAAAAAATAAGAAGTGGGAGATAATAATATCATGATATTATGATGATATTATCATCTAACAAACATCTTAGCACCTTTTATATATTCCAGAAACTGTAATAAATGCTAAGGATACAAAATAAGGAAAAAAACAGTTTATGCCTTCAAGAAACTCACAGTTTAGTGAAGGAGACAACAAGCAAACAAATATATACAGACTATATACAGAATAAGTAGGAAACAATTATGAAAGGGAAGGAATTAGAATTAAAAGGGGTTAGGGAACATTTCCTATAAAAGATGGACTTTTAGGGATTTAAAGGAAGCCAGAGGAGGCAATAAGGAGAGATTAGAAGGAAAAGCTTTCCAGGCAGGAGGAACAGCCAGAGAAACCGTCTAGAGATGAGAGATGTAGTGTCTTGTTTATGGAATGGTTAGGAGGCCAAGTAGTCACTGAATTATGGAGCATATGGTAGGAAGTAAGATATAAGAAGACTGGAAAACTTGGAGGGCATATAGGAGATGTGTATTGAAATTTATTTATTTCAATTATTCCATGCTGCCTACATAACAATTACATCTTAACAAGAGCTTTCAATTAAACAACTTACTTTAAGCTGAATACAATTATTTAAAAATGTATCCTTAACTTTCATCTCTTTAATTTGTCTTCTTTTCTCCTCTTATAATACCATATCTAAATTATTAATAGTTTACTGGTAAGTCTGTTTGCCTCAAGTCTGTCTCCATTCCAACTCATCCTCCTTTCACATATCAAAGTGATTTTCCTAAAGTATGGGTCTGACCACATCACTTCCCTACTCAATCAATTCCAATAACTCCAGGATCAAATTAAAAACCCTCTGTTTCCTATATGCAAGGCACTGTTTTAGGACTTGGGGATAAAAACTCCTCCTTGACCACCATCACTCAGAAACTTCTCCTCCTTTGAAGTCCACTCAATAAAAATTTTCTATTCAATCCATATTGCTATGGCTACTATATGCTGACTCTTAGGTTTCATCTTAACGAATCTAAAATCTAGCTCATCTGAAGCATCATTAGTCACCTTGACTTAGGTCTTTCCACACTGGACTCTGATGACTCTGGGGAAGAGGGTGAGGCTGATGATTTTGCACAGCTGTGTCTCACTTAAACCCAATTCATTCACAAGCCAAGATGTCTCCCTGCTAATGTCATTGGTCCTCTTCAAAAATGAAGGATGAACAATAGCAATGACAACCAAGCTCATCATTTTCTTCTCCTCATCAACTCTTGCTCTTATACTAGGCATCTTTATTCACATTGGTGATCTTTCAAATTCCCTAATTTCTCAATTCCTTAGACTCTTTAAATCTCATAATCTACTCTTTCATTCTGCCCTAGCCACACACATTGAAGGCTACACATGGGATCTTGCCATTAATCATTAGAATTCTACTTTCTTAATTAAAACCTCTGGAATTACTTTATCTGAAAGTAACCTCCTATCACTGTACCTTTACTACACACCTCAGCCATTCTAAATCTATTTTCCTTCATTCAGACCTTTAGTCCTTCTGCCTTTGAATACTTTTTAAGGAGGTTAGCTCTGTTCTAACATTGCTCTTTTTCCAGGGTTGACACTGGCGTTAGCAATTTTAAATCTATATTGTCTTTTACTCTTGAATTTTATATTCATACTCTGTCTCTCTAGGTCTCTCTTTCTCTCTGTCTCTCTCTCTCTTTGTCTCTCTCTGTCTCTCTCTCTCTCTCTCTCTCTCTCTCTCTCTCTCTCTCTCTCTCACACACACACACACACACACACACACACACACACACACACACTTTTCCTATTCCTGTTTATCTCTTGGATCACTTTACCTAACTGGATCACTCCAAGAAAAACACCACTTCAACTCCTATTCACAGGTTGTCAAATTGAGCTGAAGAAGTTTTGCAATTGCCTTGACTATACACTGTGCTTTCATTTCATCAAAACAAGCCTTTTGCAATTCTTATTAGACATCCTATGGAGACTGAATATGGATTGAAGTATACTAATTTCATTTTTTGTTTGTTTCTCATCCTTTTTTCCTCTTTTAGTCTGATTTTTCTTGTACAAGATGACAAATATGGAACTATATTTAAAAGAATTCAACATATTTAACTTAGATTACTTGTTGTCTTGGGGAAGAGGGAGGTAAAAGGAGAGAGAAAAATTTAGAATGCAAAGTCTTATAAAAATGAATGTTGAAAACTATCTTTACATGTATTTGGAAAATAAAATAGTATCAAAATTTTTAAAAATACAGTCCTTTTATTCCTCCTTAATTGATTTCCTGTCTTGCGTTGTACAGAAGCTATTCTAAACTTTCTCTTCCTTCCTCAGGATAAAATTGCTTTTCCTTTACCCATTCTTGCAGCTAAGAACATAACTTCTTACTTTATTGAGAAAATTAAGGCTATTGAATATAAATTCCCTCTTCTTCCCTGCTATTGATCTTAAAACTATTGGTGTAAAATTCTTTAAATGCCATTCATCAGTACTCTATTGTATCGATACCACATTATTAATTGTTTATTGAATATTTCAAACTGGATATCCCAAAATCAAAATGACCACAGCTGAACTCATATTTCTGCTATGCCCTTTCTTATTTCAAAATTTACTTTTTTTTTCATGAACAGGCTGATTTTAGAAAAGCTGGAAAGACTTACATGAACTGATGCTAAGTGAAGTAAGTGGAATCAGGAGATCATTGTACACAGTAACACTAAGATTGTACAATAATCAACTAATATAATCAAGACTTACCTCTTTTCAACAATACATTGATTCAAGACAATTTCAATATATTTTGGATGGAAAATGCCACCTGTACCCAGAGAAAGAATGATGGACACTGAATACAATTTGAAGCATACTGTTTTTACTTTTTTTTGGAAGGGGGGTTGCTTTTTCTTTTTTGTAGTTTTCCCCTTTTGTTCTAATTTTTCTTTCCCAGAATGAATAATACAGAAATATGTTTTTAAAATGATTATATGTGTATATTAGATTGCTTGCTGTCTTGGGGCTCTCCCCAAGGTCCAGGAGAGAAGGAGGAAAAATGTAAAACTCAAAATCTTACAAAAATGAATGTTGAAAATCATCTTTACATGTAATTGGAAAAATAAAATTCTATTAATTCAAAATTTACCATTTCTGTGTACTTCCTTCTATTTCTCCAGTCTGTAACCTCAACTGGTTTCCTTATTCTACCTCAGTCCACATTTCTAATCAGGTACTATATATTAGTGCTGCCATCTTCACAATATCCCTAGCATCTGACACCTTCTTTCCATTCATACAGCTATGATTTTAGTTCAGGGCCTTATCACCTGCTTCTTGCATTGTTGCAAGACCCTTCTAATTGGTCTCTCTGTCTTAAATCTCTCACCACTTCACTCTATCCTACACACTACTAGCAAAGTGATTTTCCTTAACCACAAATCTGATGGAGTCATTCCCCTCTCTAATCAACTCCACTGACTTTCTATTGTTTTTATGATAAAATAAAAAGTTGAGTTTGAAAGTACTGCACAATCTGGGCCAAACATATGCTTCCAGCCTCACAGGTTATGACTCCCCCTCCAATACTCTATGATCCAACCAAACGAGACTTCCATATGTTACTCATAATGACACTTAATCTTCCACATTTGTGTCTTTGTACCTACCCTTTCCTGGAATGCACTCTCTCCTCATTCTCTGCCTCACAGAATTTTTCTCTTTGTTCAAGGTACAAAACAATATCTTCTATGTAATCCCATTCCTGATCCCCCAAATGCTTGTATACTCCCAAACTACCTTCCATTCAACTATTTGTATTTATTCTCTTTATACTTATTCTCTATATGCTTGCAAATGTGTTTGCTGTTTCTCTTATTAGAATATAAGTTCTCTGCAATTAGATACTCTTATTTTTTATATTTGTGTCCCCTAGCATGTAATGTAGTACCTGGCACATAGCTGGCACTTAACAGATACCTTTTTTGCGGAAGAGGAGAACATTAACAATTGGTAGGTTCTGGAAGGCCTTCTTTAGAGATGGCACTTGAGCCAAAACTGAAGGCAACCAGAGAGTCCAAAAAACAGAACTCAGGAGGGAAGACATTCCAGGGCTGGGGAGAACTGATGAAAGGGCACAGGGCAAGAGATGGAATGTGGTTTGTGAAGAAGAGCAAGTAGGATGATTTGGCTGGAACAAGAACTGTATGTGAAGCAGGCAGGAAGTAGGGAAAAGGCACCAGATTATGGGAAGCTTTAATTAGCAAATCAGGGGATTTAGATTTTATTTTAGGAGCAAAAGAAAGCTACTAAAGCTTCTTAAACAAAAGAGTAGCACAGTCAGAGCCAGGCTTTAGGAATATTAATTTGGTAGTTGTGAAGAAGAGGAATTGGAGAGGGTAAAGAAGCCAACTGAGAGGTTAGCACAATGGCCCAAGCAAGAAGTGATTCCCTGATAGCCATGGGAAAGGAGCAAAGAAGAAAAATAAGAGAACTTTTCTGAAGGTAGAATCACCCAGATTGGTTAACCTTTTCTACTTAAAGGGAGAGGGAGAAAGATGAGTCAAATACAAGTCTAAGGTTGTAAATCTGGGTGACCAGAATGATTGTCCTGCCTTGATAGAAATAGGAAAGTTGAAAAGAAAAGTGGGATTAGTAGGAAAAACTGTGTTCTATTGTGAATATGTTGAATTTCAAGATCTATTGAGAGATGTCCAATGGCCAGTTTGATGACATAGTATTGTAGCTAAGAGAAATAAGGTCTGGACGTGTAGAATCTAAAGTTATTTTCATAAAGATAATTATTGGACCCTTGGCAGCTGATGAGATGATCAAGAATGAGGATATAGAGAGAGACAAGAGAAAGGGGCTGCTTTTAGAAACAAAAAGCCTAGATTCTCCTCCCAATATTCATACTTATCAGACATGTGACTGTTAGCAACCTCATTAACATATCTGAACTTTCATTTCATCGTTTGCAGAACTAGCAGTACATACCCCATGGGAAATTGTGAGAAAAATGTTTTTCTCAGCTCCAAGACTATATAAACATTTTTATTAATATCATTCATAAGAATAATTAATATTTTAATAGAGAGCAAATACATAGGGACAGACCTGTTGATGAGACAAGTCAGGTCAAGTCAAGTCAGTAACATTTATTAAGTACCTCCTATGTGCCAGACACTGTGCTAATCACTAGGGATACAAAGAAAGGTAAAAATAGTTCCTGATCTCAAGAAATTGACAGTCTAATGGAAGAGACAACATATTAAAAATACAATGTACAGAACAAAATAGATAAAGTTCATCAATAGAGGGAACGTACTAACATTAAGGAAGATCAGTAAAACATTCTCCTAGAGAATGGGATTTTAGCTGGGGCTTGAAGGAAGCCAGAGAAGCCAGAAAGCCAAGATGAGAAGGTGTTTTATACTTGGAGGATAGCCAGTGAAATTGGAGTGTCCTGTGCAAGGAACCTCAAAGATTGAACTCAGGATCTTCTGACTCCAGGGTCAGTGTTCTATCTATCACCATCTAGCTGCCCCCAGATAAATAGATCTACTTAGAGATAACGATTAAATCCATTGGTTGCCAATGCAATCACCAAGCAAAACTGAATAGAGGGAGAAGAGAAGAGGGCCTGGTATAGAGTATTATGTATTGCACTAGTATACGTCATATAAGCTATATGGCAGGGCCATTGTATAAAGGCAAAGAAAATAAGCAAAATAGATAATGAAAAGGAAGATAAGATAGGGTTGACAATAAACTTTTAGTGAGTTATCCTTATATAATAACACAATGTGATACTAACTTAAATACTATAAAAATATGGAGAAGGAAAATACATCTTATAACTAAGATTTATATAGCACTTTAAGGTATGCAAAGCACTTTACAAATATTATCTCATTAAATCTTCACAATAACCCTGGGAGGTAGATTTTATTGTTTTTCCCATTTTACAGATGAGGAAAATGAGGCACAAAGAGATTAAGTGTAGCTGTTGAGCTGAATGTTTAGATACAGGGGTCCTCAAACTTTTTAAATAGGGGGCCAGTTCACTGTCCCTCAGACTGTTGGAGGGCCGGACGATAGTAAAAACAAAAACTTTGTTTTGTGGGCCTTTAAATAAAGAAACTTCATAGCCCTGGGTGAGGGGGATAAACTTCCTCAGCTGCTGCATTTGGCCTGCAGGCCATAGTTTGAGGACTCCTGCCTCTAGAAGATCATTTCTCTTATCAGAGGAGCCTAGCACATCTTATCTGTTCCATTTGCTATTCAAGTTCATTGTTTTATTTTTAAAAAGAGTCATTAAGTGTTTACTATGTATATGGCCTTGTGCTAGATGGTCTGGGAATATTCAAGTATTTACTTCAATGGATCTGTGATCTCATTGATTTGGGACTCTTGTTAACCCTACTGGTATGAGTCTTGTAGGTTCCAACCCATCCATGTCCAGCATTCTGGGAGATTCTTGTCTGTGTTCTCCCAGAGGCTCACTCAATGTGCTTGAGGCCTTCCTCACTCTCTCTAGCCATCTCATGTGTGGTAGGTACCCTAGCTATCATCTTCATCTTCCTCTTGCCACCTACCTCCTCCCCCATCTTCTCTTGTGGCATCCAATTTCTTGGTGACATTCTTTACTCTTATTAGTCATCTTGTGGAATTCCTTGTTGGTTATAAGTTGTAGCCTGTTTGTACCCACCATGATAGTCTTAGCTATTGCTTGCTATGTTAGGTTCATCTATGGCTCTTCAAAAACTATAATATTCCTGGTCTTGGTACCTTACAGTAACATCAGCATAATGTTAGTATTGAAAAGCTGGGCCTTTTCTTTCATGGAAAGCTTGGGATCAGTAAAAGAGCAATGTAATTTCCTGAACATAATCTAACCTGTTCTCCTCTTCCTTTTTCAGCTCTGGGCCTGACTGATTATGCAACTTTACAGTATGATCCAAACTTGTAGTACTGTTAAATAACTTTTATATCTGGGGTTCTTTATTTTTTGTATACTCTGTAGAATCCCATGGAGGACTTTTTCTCAGAACAACATTTTTGGATAATTTAAGGAAATGATAAATTTCAATTAGAAGTTAGAGAAAGTAAAGATATATATATTTCCCCCCACCCATACTAATGGACATCCTGAAGCACAGCCCACCAAGGTGCTCTCTAAATGTAGAACCCCATTTAAATGAATGATGAAGTCTGGAAAAAAGACATTCTTTACCCATTTGGTCTTTTCTATGTGAATGGATGGATCAAACTGCTCTAAGTAATTATAGATCTATCCAGGAAGACTCTACAACTTCCTAAGGCTTTATGCCCTCTGTACAATATCATCTGAAAACAGGAGCAGCTGGAGGACCTTCTAATCCACAGGGAATCTCCAATCAACCTGGATGGAGTGCTGGATTTTCTCCATCCCAGTGATGGATATCTTTGGCAAGCATATGCTTTGCCTCATGTTTCTTATCAGTGGGTTATTAACTGGGGATTTTTCTATTGGTATATTCTCCAAGGAATCCTGAATAACCTTGATAAATGCATCAGTTTTTGTGCCAATAAGGGGATTGTTGTTCAGTTGCTTTTTAGTCATGAGGTCTTTGTGATCTCATTTGAAGTTTTCTTAGCAAAGTTTTGGAGTCGTTTGCCACTTCCTTTTCCAGTTAATTTTACAGATAAGTAAATTGAGGTAAAAGGGTTAAGGGACTTGACCAGGATCACACAATTTGTCAGTGTCTGAGACTGGATTTGAATTCACAGAGATGGATTTTCCTGACTCTAGGCCTGGTACTCTATTCACTCTACTACCTAGCTGCCCCATCAGAACGTGAAGCACCTTGTTATAAAAGAGCTGTAAGACACCATTTTGTTCTGTGGAATGAAATGGATTTTCAAAATCAACAAACTAGGAGTATAATGGATTCTTATTTTCAGTTGTATGGCATAGTGGGTAAGAAGCTGGTCTTAAAACCACAAAAACCTGGGTTCAAATCCAACTTGTCACACTGTTTGATGCAGAATGAGTCACCTCTCAGTGCTATAGACAGCAACCTAAAGAATTAGTTCATACATGAGATATTGACCTGCATTGATAAAGAGAGTTTCCAAACTTGGAATTTCCATATATGAAAGAAATTACAGAAATAGTCTCTATCTCATCCCTATTCATATTCTTATCCCTGTCCTAAAAGGACCACTCTTACCTTCAAGGTACATTAAACTGAGGAAATTCAATACATAACCATTTAAATATAAGATTAATTGGAGAGAGAAAAGAAAAAGAAGTTGACTTTCTGTAAGGATCAAATACTATAACATAATAAGAAATGATGAGCTCAATGATCTCAGAAAAAATGTGGAAAATGCTATATACAATAACAGCAATATTGTTTTAAGAAGAACTCTGGCTGAATAAGTTATTTTGACTATTATAAATACCCAAATTAATTACAAAGGATATATGAGGGAAGATATTATTTGTATCCCAGAGAAAGAACTGGTAAATAGAAGTATGAATAGAATGATTTTACATATATATATATGTATATATATATATATATATATATATAATATATATATATATATATTCTGTCCCATTTCTAGGCAGAGTGGGGAAAAAAAGAAAAAAGGAAAAAAATTTACATGATAACGTTATTATATATTTAAAAGGAATAGCAAGTTGTACAAAATAGATTTACATAATGGATTCTTCTTTTTTTATTATACTATGCTATGAAAATGCTTGTTTTATTCCACAAATTTAAAATAAAATAAATTAACAATTAAAAAACCAAAAAGAATGGGTAGGAATTTAGAGATGAAGAGGAGGAAGGAAATCATTCCAATCATGGGGACTAGTATGAACAAATACAAGAAATGAAAAAAGAGCGGGACATACTCAGAACACAGAGAGTAGTTTCTTGTGGTTGAAATATAGAATATATGGAGAAAGTAATATAAGACAAGTCAGGAAAAATATGGTGGTATCAGATTGTAGAGGGCCTTGAATCCCAAACAAAAGAATTCCATACTTGAGTATAGTCTAGACATTTTGAGATTACTTGAGATTATTTCTCTCGGTTGCTAAAAGAAGGAAATGTTGAGATATAACATTGGTCTCAGGTTCCTTCCAGCTCAAAGATTCTAGGTGATATTTATAACAGTGAACATCTTTAACCTTCATTTAGGTGTTGACATTGTTTCCAAAGCAACAGCTTTACTTAGTTAGAGCTAAGAAAATTCATAGAGATACTCTAAAAACTGTCTGTAGTCACTTGCTTAGGACAATATGAATAACCCCTTTATGGCTATAAAAATAAAAATATTCCAAACCTATGATTATAAAAGCTCAAAAGGAGGAGTGGTCAGTTTCTCCCTGGGCATTCATTCAGCAATATGAAATAGTCTAGTGACTAACCATATGATTAAGCATTCCTATGCCTTTGCCATGACGTAAGCACCAGCCCAAAAGTTCCCTGGGCTGGCACTCAAGTACTTTAGCAAGAGGGCATGCAGTAGAAGGGAAGGAAAAAATGAGAGCTGGGTCAGGCTATTAAAGTAGGAAGAGAGCAAAAGTTATGAACTTGAGTGAGGCAGAGAGGAGGCTGAGTGGGAATTAAAAATGGAAATTGTGACATCCCACATTATGGCAGGAAAAAGAAGAAAGGTTGAGGACAACTGGTTTCTTCCTTCATAGGAGTAAAATTATGAAATATGAAGATAGAGATAGAAATAGAGATAGATGGAGATCAAGAGAGGGAGAGAGACATACAAAGAGACAGAGACAGACAGACAGAGATTCAGTAGCAGAAAGAAAAAAGTGAAGATATCTGCTTTTCTTCTCCATAGAAGTAGAATTATGTTAGATCACGATAAAGCTAGGAATAGAGATAGAGATACATATATACACATATATATGTACATGCATGTGTGTGTATATATATATACATATATACATATATATATATATACATATATCTATGTGTAAATATATATATATGATTACCAGTTTAGAACTAGAAAGCACCCTAAAGGCCATTGAGTTCAACTCCTCATTTTGTATATGAGGAATCCAGGGCACAGAAAGAGTATATGAGTTGCTGAAGTGGGACTTGAATCCAGGTCTTTCTGATTCCAAATCCAAGCATTCTATCCATATATATCACTACAGTATACACTCACACATATATTATATATACATACATACATATATCCACACACATATAGTACATATACACAAACATATATATGTATAAATATATCCCTATATTATATACAAATGTATGTGTCTTGATGTTACTACTATAGAACAAGAAAAACAAGCAATTGCCCTTACCTTTTCTTTTTTCTTCTACTATGATCTGAGACAATACTCGTCCCATTTAAAATTCCAACTCAGTCTCCTTCTTGACATATGCAGGTGAAAGATATATATATATAAAATCTTCCTACTTCATCTCTTTTCTTCCTTTCCTTCTACTCAAGTCCTTGAATACCAGGGCAAGTAACTTCTGGGCTGATACTTATTCTTTATAAAGGTCTCACAAGTGCCTAATCATGAGGCTAGTCATTAGATAATTTTGTAAAACTGAAGGAGTTTGGGGGGTGGTAAGGGCTTAATAATTATTCTTACTGAGTGTTTATTGTTACATTTTTTGTTTATATTAATACAGTAAATACTTGTTGACTTGATTTGACTTAATTTGAACATGTTGAGTTTGAAAACCAGGTGATGTCCAGAAGGCAGTTGGTGATACAAATGGAGTTCAGGAGAGAGATGAGAGCAGAATACATATGGAATTTTTTGCATAAAGATGATAATTGAACCCAAGAGGGCTGTTGAGATCATTAAGAGAATGTAAAGAGAAGAAGAATACATCTGTCTATAGTGATAGAAGATGATGGTGATAATGATGATGATAATGATGATGATGATGAAGAGAGAGAAGTACGAGGTGGTCAGAAGACCCTTGATTAGCTCTCTTGCTCTGTAAATGAATTCACAGAAAGGAAAGGTAACACTGAGAATAAGATTAGTATTTTAAAAAATTTCAAAGACTTGTCTACACTTTGCTACTCCTTTACAAAGTTAGATGTTCTCTAATTCCATCAAGGAGAACATTCATAATTGAATGACATGCTAAATTTCAATTAGAGGCTAGTGAAAAATAAATATATAATTCTTTTCCTATATAAATTTATGGAACCCCTTGAAATCTATCTATGAACAATTATGACCTCAGGTTAGGAATCCTCTCTCTAGAGAATGTAGAATGGTATAAGTTAGAAACTTCTAATTTTCTACCACTTTGATGTTTCTCTACTTGTGACCTCAAAGATGGGAAATCAATCGGTTTCCCTGAGCTTTACTCTCCCCCTCCCTTTAAAAGAAACAAATAAACTTTTTAGTATTTCTGATTGGAAATAGTCATGACACCAGAGCTAATAAAAGTGGGGAGTAAGTTAATGACTGGAGCTGCTTAAGTTTCCCTGAAACCAGAATCCAGGAATCTAAACTATCATGTACTCCTCTTTTCTGCCATGACCTTAAAGACCATCATGCCTGACATCTCTAGCTGTGTCCCTTCCTTGACCTTTCTCAGTTCCATTCTGAAGGGCTAAGTCTTAGACCTAGTGTGAGGAGGCTGAAAAGCTACTCTAGTTTGGAACTACTAAAACTGGTTCCAGTATGAGTAAGATAGTGGGCTGTTCTGGGACAACTTCTATGGGTTATCCTTGCTTCTCACTTCTTAGAGTATCTCCAGATCCCTTTCAGGACTTCCTTTAAATTCTTTGAATAACAGACCAGTTCTAAAGATCATGTGAAGTGAAAAGAGCCATCTACACCCAGAGAGAGGACTGTGGGAACTGAGGGTGAATCACAACATAGCATTTTCATTCTTTGTATTATTGTTTGCTTAAATTTTATTTTCTTTCTCATTTTTTCCAGTTTGATATGATTTTTCTTGTACAGCAAGATAATTGTATAAATATGTATGCATATATTGGATTTAACATATATTTATACATGTTTAACATATATTGGATTACTTGCTATCTAGAGGAGGTGGTGGAAAAAGGGGGGGGGAATTAGAACAAAAGATTTTGTAAAAGTTAATGTTGAAAAACTATTCGTGCATGTGTTTTGAAAATAAAGTTTTAATAAAAAAAATTCTTTGAATAAAATGGCTTATTGCTTTCAGCAGTGACTGCTTTCTCTGATTCTTCTGAAAATGAGTGAATAAATAAGCATTTGTTAAGCACTTACAATATGCAAAGTACCATACCAAAGCCTGAAAGTACAAATTAAAAAGCAGTTTGTAATCTATTAGGGATAGGGAGGAACAAGACATTCAGCTATAAGTCATATATAAAGGTCCATTGGTCCTTAAAACAAATTGGCCCCTTCCCCCCTCAAAAAATAGATGATAATGCATCTTCTTTAATGCTCTTTTTTCCCAATGATAAATCATTTCTAATATTGAATCATTTGACAGTGCCCAAGCCTTGGATATAAAAACAAAGAAAGAAACAAAACAACTTTATTTTTTGGGACTCTAATAGTTGAATTTGTGGAAGAGGTAGAGGGTATTTCAGTTCCAACAGCAACACATTCTAACATTGATTAGTCTTGAAGTAAACAAAAATATAGGAATCCAAATCTCCGATGTCACAGTAATAAGCATTTTCTCATAGCAATCAATCACTAAACACTATTTAAGTACCTGTTCCATATCAGGCATTGTGCTAAGCCCTGAACATATATTAAAAAGCACAAGACAGTCCCTGCCTTCAATCTAATGTTAGCTTATTTAATATGATCTGATATTTAGTTAAAATAAAGTCACAAAACTCTGAGGTACCCTTTCGCACTTCTCAGATTGGTTAAAATGACACAACAAGATAATAATAAAAGTTGGAGGAGATGTGGAAAAACTGGGATACTAATATATTGTTGGTAGAGTTGTGAAACTGATCCAATCATTCTTGGAGAGCAATTTGGAACTATATTGAAAGGGCCATCAAACAAATTGTGCAAACCTTTTGATCCAGCATCGTCTCTACTAGGTCTGTATGCCAAAAAAAGGGAAAAAAGACCCACATGTGCAAAAATGTTTAAAGCAGACCTTACTGGAAACTGAGTGGATGGCCATCAATTGGAGAATGGCTGAATAAGTTATAGGATATGAATATAATGGAATTTATTGTTCTATTAGAAACAGTCAGCAGGATGATTATAGAGAGGCCTGGAGAGACTTACATGAACTGATGCTGTGAAGTGAGTAGAACCAAAAGAACACTGTATACAGTGACAAGATTATGTGATGATCAACTCTGATGTATGTGGCTCTTTTCAACAATGAGGTGATTCAGGCCAGTTCAATAGATTTGTCATGGAGAGAGCCATCTGCATCCAGAGAGAGGACTACAGGGACTGAATATGGATCACAACATAATATTTTCACTTATTTTTTGTTGTTGTTTGCTTTTTTTTTTCTTTGTTGATCTGATTTTTCTTGTGCAGCATGATAAATGTTTAGAAGAAATGCACATGTTTAATCTATATTGGATTACTTGCTATCTAAAGGAAAGGGGGAAGTGGGGGAAAGGGAGGGAGAAAAATATGGAACACAAGACTTTCCAAGGATAAATGTTGAAAACTATTGGCATGAAAATGTTTGTGGCAGCCCTGTTTGTAGTGGCTAGAAGCTGGAAAATGAAAGGATGCCCATCAATTGGAGAATGGTTGAGTAAATTGTGGTATATGAATGTTATGGAATATTATTGTTCTGTAAGGAATGACCAGCAGGATAAATACAGAGAGGACTGGCGAGACTTACATGAACTGATGCTGAGTGAAATGAGCAGAACCAGGAGATCATTATATACCTCAACAACGATACTGTTTGAGGATGTATTCTGATGGAAGTGGACCTCTTCGATAAAGAGAGCCTTAATTGATCAAAGATGGACAGAAGCAGCTACACCCAGAGAAAGAACACTGGGAAATGAATATAAACTGCTTGCATTTTTGTTTTTCTTCCCCGGTTATTTATACCTTCTGAATTCAATTCTCCCTGTTTGAAACTGTTCGGTTCTGCACACATATACTGTATCTAGGATATACTACAACCCATTCAACATGTAAAGGACTCTTGCCATCTGGGGGAAGGGGTGGAGGGAGGGAGGGGAAAAATCGGAACAGAAGTGAATGCAAGGGATAATGCTATAAAAAATTACCCTGGCATGCGTTCTATCAATAAAAAGTTATTAAAAAAAAAAGAAAGAAAGAAAACTATCGGCATGTATTTTAAAAAATAAAAAGCTATTATAATAAAATAAATAAAATAGTCACAAGTTGATAGAATTTAAAAACTGAAAGAAACTTTATTTTTAACTCACAAAATACATGCTAATGCTATTGGATTAGTATTCTTGACATAAAATTTTATCTCTATTTACTTTCCCAAGTCCTTGAAACTTCTCAAAATACAAAATAAAATCATAATCAAAATTAATAACCATGAAATTAACAACTTATGTCAACACTTATCTCTACAGGAGGGAAGTTGAACTGTCATTAATTTGCTGAAGGATATCCCCTTTAACAGAAGGAAAATATATTCCTCCTACATTTGGGTGCTGTTGCTGGGTTTCCATGGAGCATTATAACACCTAAGAACAAACCCAGCTGTTGAATCCTAAAAGGAGGCCTGCCTGAAATGTATTACTTTGTACTTGATAGACTGCACTTAATAATTCCTTTTCAGAGCACTGTTAATATTCCTTCCTTCTTTCCCTGGGTTTCTGTCTGTCTATCTTCCTTCCTTTTTCTTTCTTTCTTTTTCTTCTTTTCTCCCTTCCTTCTCTCCTTCCTTCCTTTCTTCCTCTTTCCCTTCCTCCCTCCCTTTTCCCCTCCTTCCTTCCTTCCTTCCTTCTTTCCTTTCTTCCTTCCTTCCTTCCTTCCTTCCTTCCTCCCTCCTTCCTTTCTTTCTTTCTTCCCTCCTTCCTTCCTTCCTTTCTTCCTTCCTTCTTCCTTCCTTCCTTCCTTCCTTCCTTCCTTTCTTCCTTCCTTCTTTCCTTCCTTCCTTCCTTCCTTCCTTCCTTCCTTCCTTCCTTTCTTCCTTCCTTCTTTCCTTCCTTCCTTCCTTCCTTCCTTCCTTCCTTCCTTCCTTCCTTCCTTCCTTCCTTCCTTCCTTCCTTCCT
The DNA here is from genome assembly GCF_016432865.1 of Antechinus flavipes. Lineage (NCBI taxonomy): Eukaryota > Metazoa > Chordata > Mammalia > Dasyuromorphia > Dasyuridae > Antechinus > Antechinus flavipes. Next base: position 88,183,716 of record NC_067403.1, on the reverse strand, counting down.
TCCTTCCTTCCTTTCTTTCCATTGATTTTTATGGCATCTATCCTCACTTGTGTCTCTTCTAGCTGTAAAATTGAATTTGAAAGTCAATAGGAGTCTATTGTAAGAGAACTTAAATCTCAGCAATTGTAAGTGGCAGGCTGTCTAGCTCCATTCATATGCTCTGAAAGGAGTTTACATGAATGATTACAAAGAAACTTTTAAAAAGTTTATCAAAATTATTTTGGAAATATTTTACTTATTACTATACAAGTGAACTCAAATGAATCTTTGATTTTACGTGGATGGGCATTCAATGCAACAATGCTGAAATTCATTCATTCCTACCCATCCTGTTCTATCTTGTTCATGTCTTCCTGTGTTTACCAAAAGAAGATCCACATGACCTTATCAGGGCCTCCTTCGCTGTCTTTTGACATTATGAAGATAACAATGGAAGATACTAGAGGTCCAATAATTTTCTCTCTTTCTCATCCATATTACCAACCCATTTATTTTTTCACTTATATTTTTCTTTGACCTATCTTTTGCCCTATTGTTGTTCAGTTGTATCCAACTCTTTGTGACCACATGGACTATAGCACACCAATACTATATGTGGTTTTCTTGGAAAAATTACTGGAATGATTTGTCATTTCCTTCTTCAGTGGATTAAGGTAAACAAGTGTCTGGCCCAGGATCGTATAGCTATAAAGTGTCTGAGATCAGATTTGAACTTGGGACCTAGTGCTCTATCCTCTGACCTAATTGCCTCATCTTTTGCATAGCTTCTCTTTAATAATCTCTTGCAATGTGTTGAAACTTGAACAACCCCACCGTACTTGCTTCCATTGCCTTCTGAGTGATTTTCAGTTTCAGTCTTTCAGAGACTAGTATTCCATGACAGGCACCTATATAACTATAGTTTTTATGAAAAGAGCTTAGACAATTAATTATAAAGACACTTCAAAAACCACGATTTAAAAAAATTAGCTCTTTTTTTAGTAATTAAAAACTTAGACATCTGTTTTGAGGGAAAGCAATATTAAAAAGTTTCCCAAAGGCAATCCAGCCTTTTCACTTTCATATACTCTCCATATATAGCCTGTATATTTTACATTTTTGGTTTTAGGAATGTAACTAAAATTAAAGGTGTTTTGAAAAAGCCCAAAAGACAGCAGATGTCTAGGAAGGGGAAGTCTATTTCAAAAACTAACAAGCTACAAAAATCAGCCCCATTGGTCAACTTTCTTTAGCAAAGGAGAAAATAACAACACCCATGAGTATCACTTTTAAATAGGGAAAGAAGCAATGAAGACTTTCAAAGAAGTCTCCAATATATTTTAATGTATTTTCCCAAATAACCATGGGAGATTTCTACTCTTAAAGTGCTTATTATTTTCATAATATAACAGTAAACAAATTAAAAGCACAATGTGAAAGAGGCATCAGGGGCAAAGCTACATATCAATTTCATTTATTTTTCTGCAAGTACTTGTAGGAACTCAGAGACAATTCATTGTAAATAATTTTTTTTTCTCACATCATATTATCCCTTTGCACTGATAAAATATTCAGGATGCAAATCTGGTAACCCACTGCGTACCTATCATTCTCTTCTGCCCACTGCCTAATCCACTTTTGTTGATCAGCAAATATTCATTGTTCTTCTTGTTTGTCATTACTTATTCATCAACCTATTTATTAATAATACATAGTCATAATTTACAAATATCAAAGTTAACTTCTAATTCTTCTCCTTTGGATGCCCTTTGGATACTGTAAAGTCAATAAGGAAAGATTAACCAAGAACTCGAGAACAAAAATCTTTATGAAAAGAGGAAATGGAAAAATTCCCACATAAGCTGAAGTATATACACACACACACACACACACATACACACATATACACACATTTACATATATTTACACACATACATAAATACATAATAAAAACATATATATATATATATATAAAACATACATATTAGAATATCTTGAAACCATGTAATCTAGTGAGTTAATTCAGCTTTTATTGTTTTAGAAACACCTAATTTTGCTCCACTTATCTTCACTTTTATTGATCTTAAAAAGGAAAGAAATGAACTTTGCAGGCTTCTTAACATTATATTATATGATTATCTGAATGGGTTGAATTGCAAATAGTTAAATTAAATTCCAAGAGTTATTATCTTAACTTTCAAGTGACATTGACATTATATTAGTGTCAAATTTCTGTAATATGTACCATTTAAAATACAGTTATCCTAAAAAACAAAGGATAAGTAAGCTAATAAGATAACTACAGAATCATTAATGTATGGATTGAATATTGGAGAGATTTGCTTGCATGAATTATCAGATTTTTTTTTTAAGTGACATACAGGGTATAAAAAGAATAGATACAAATACATAAACTCAAGAACTCTTCATATGACAAATAAATGGGCAACAGTTACAAATAAAAAGAACTATTATAAAGTTTAACAACCATATAACATTGTTGATATTTATTAACAGTAAGAGGAATATACAATAAAACAAGTCTAAAGTTTTTACTTTATACTTATTAAACTAAAAAATGGCAAAAGATAGAAGCAGTCAATGTGGAAATGCAGACACACCAATGTACCATTGAAGTAATTCTGAATTGGTTCAACTATTATTGAAACCAATTTTGAAGTATGAGAGAAAAGTCATTACACTCTTTATATCCTTTTACATATATATTTACATATATTTTTATATAGTGAAAATCAGCTGAAGTCTGAATAATTAAAATAATATTTTTGATCTACCTTAGCTATTTATTAAAAGAGAGCGTGAAATGGGAGAGAGAAGGGAGAGGTATGAGGAAAGCACTGATGAAAAAACCAAGGACATCAATAAAACCTTTTTAAAAACTAAAACCCAAAGTAAAAAAATGAGGTGATTATTCAAGTTAATATAGTAGTTGGAGAATCCAGTAGTTTGGAATAGTATACAACAGCTCCTACTAAAAAGGAAAAAAATATATGCTATATTTTTTGTACTCTGTTTTAAAATATATTGGTATTAGAAATGTCAGTCATTATAGACTTCATCACATTTAAATATACTTCCTTAGTGTATGAGGTATTTTCCAGATATAACTTAGTCTCTCCTAAAGTCTCCTCAGGCCACAAAAGGAGTAATTCCCAACTACTATCCTTTTATAGCTCTTTGGGGACTTAGGGGTTTTCACAAAACAGTTAGATTGGCTAGTAAGGCTAAAAGCAATAGACATTTATTAAAGGCTCATTTTACTTCCCAGAAGAGAAGGCATTAGGCATAACTGGAAACACCCAGGGGCCTGAGTACGAAGAAACATGGGCAAATGAAGAGGAATTCAAGGCAACGGATAAAGATATCCAACTTTTAGGCACTGTGGGTTGGAGTGGGTGGGGTGGAGAAAGTCCCACATGGCGGTGTGATGGTCTTTAGGCCACAGCAGAAGGAATAAGGGAATCAGTGATAGTCTGTTGAGAGGAGATACTATGTAGATTAGTCAAACTGAGGTAATGTCAAATATTAGTGTCTGCTTCAAAACTATAGCAGGTAATTCATTACTTCTAGACCAGTCATCTTGGGGATACAAAAAAAAAAAAATAGTGAAACATTTCCTTCCTTCAAAGATTCTTAGGGGAGACAATATAAAATATTTAAGTGTGTATAAAATAGATACAATGAAAGGGGTGGGCACTAACAACTGGGAACATGAGGAAATGCTTCCTATAGAAGATGCTATTTGAGCTGATTCATGAAGGCAATTCTGCATTAGAAGTATAAGGGATAGATAGACAGAGCAAAGAAAGACAGAGGCAAAGAATAAAAGACCATGTCTGGGGAACAATAAGAAATCCAGTTTAACTAGAATCGATAAACTATAAGGGAATACAGGGATTATACATATGCATGTATTGCATTATATGTAAATACATATGCACACACATATATGTACATCTACACATATATTTATGATGTATGTGTGTGTGTGGACTAATACCATGAATTTTATGTGCAATGACATATTATAATCTTATATAACTTTTATCTACAAAGAAAATGAACAAAAATCTCATACCTAATTACCAATTTCCAAATATATCATGAGGCAGGGATTAAAGAATAACTGACCACTCCACTCTTACTGTCTCCCAACAGAATACCTTATTATAAATATTTTAAATTTTATTGCTTCTTCAGCCACATCATAAACACTAACAGTGAGTGTCTTCACTCTGTCCTGAGTCCTCTTCTCCTTTTAAACACTTTTATTTGTTAATCTCATCAACTCCTATTGATTCAATTTTTATCTCCATGAAGGTGATTCTCAGATCTCTACATTTAAATTTGGTTTCTCTACTGAGTTCCAGTCTTATATTACCATTTGGCACCTAGACTTAACATTTCTCAAATACAACTCATCTCTTCTTCCAAATCCTCTATTTTTCTAACTTTTTTTTACTACTATTGAGACCACTACCATCCTCCTAGACATCTAGATTTATAACCTCAATAACATCCTCAATTCCTGACTCTCACTTACTGCACATATCCAATCTGTTACCAATTCATGTCCTTCCTACCTTCATAACATCTCATATGTGCCCCTTTATCATTTCTAACCTGGAAAATTGCAAAAGTCTTTTCTTCTTCCTTCTCATGCTCTTTTTACTTCTCTTCCTTGTCCTTCTTTTCTTCCTCCTCTTCCTTTTCCTTCTCCTTCTCTTCCTTCTTTCCTCTCTTTCTTCTCTGTATTTGTCTCTATTTCTGTCTTTTCTGTGTTTGTGTCCATCTCTTTGTGTGTTTCTCTATCTATCCACCAATATACATATATGTGTATATACATATAAACACATACATATATCTCTATACATACACATATAACAAGCCTAGTTATTTGCATATTGTCTTTTCCATTACAATGTGAGCTCCCTGAGGGCAGGGAGCATTTCTTTGTATCCTAATGTTAACACAGTATCTGGCACAGTTAGTACTTGATAAATGCTTTCTGATTGATATATAGAATAATATTTTTTGCCTTACCTTACTTTACTTACCTTGCCTTACTTAACTTCTCTCCTCCCTCCTTCTATCACCCATCCTTTATTCTTTTCTTTTGTGCCCTCTGCCTCTATATTTGTACTCCAACCTGGAATGGATAACCCTAATTATAGTCTTCTTTTAATTTCCATCACATTCAAAGAAAGTCCAATGAATGAGCTAAATGATATTTTGTTTAAAAAGGGAAACAGCATTCTCTTTAATGAGGAAGAAAACTAGCTTGTCCCTGAAACAGCTTTTACATGTCTGAATATATTTCTTTTGTTTCAAAATGTAAGCCAAAGTCAGATACCAGGACTATTTCAATTCTGTTTCATTCCATTTATTATTTATACAGTGCATATTGCTGTAGTCTCAAGTACTTCTAAATGAAATACAACATGCCTCTCTTGGGAGTGGAGGAGGAAATGGGGAGAAGGGAAAATGTCGGCATATCGAGCATCAGAATAGCAGAGGGTAAGTCTGTGGTTCATAGAATCTAAAGCCAGGAGGGATATTAAAGATTATCAAGTTCATTGATGGATGGATGTCCTGTTAGGTATAAGCACCAAGTCTGTTAATAATAAAAAGAAAGATCCAGTACACACCAAAATATTTATGGTGAGGTTTTTTTCAATAGTAACAAAGAATTTCAGTTCTACAAAGTAGATGCTCATCTAATGGGGGATGGCTAAGCAAATTGTGATCCATGAATGACATGATAACTATAAAGAACACAGAGAAGGATAGAAAAACTTATATGAACTGTTGCAAATGAAAGTAAAAAACCAGGAAAACAACATAAGGAAAACAAGTAAGTGGAAACAAGATCAAAGCTTCATGTTATAAAAGCAGGCTTCAAAGATGAGATATGAGAATGCATCTCCCTCTTGTCTTTGCAGAGGTGGAGAACAGTAAGGAACAGTAAAAATAACATTGGATTAAATACATTACTTTTCTGAATTGGTTTTCCCCCCCTCTTTAAAAATCTCTCTTATAAGGGGGTAACTTTCAGAAAAGGAAGGGAGATATTAGAAAATGAAGGTGATATAGAAACAAAAGATAGCCAATAAAAATATAAATTTTTCAAAATCAAGTCCAATCACCTCAATTCATACTTGCAGAAATTAGATCATATGGCTATGACTTGAACTTAAGTCCTCTGACTTCACAGCTAAGGTACTTTTTACTATACTATACTGCTAATCTAGCTCTCCCTATTTATTATAGGTATCAGAAATCAAATCTATAATTTTGTATTCTGATCACTTAAGTGAAAAATATGGAAAGTCTCCTTTTATCCTATATGGATTATGAAATAAAGACATTTCTATGGGAGAAAGGGAATTCTTTCTTTGAGGACTCCCCTTTTACTTCAGGATCTTTAGGTGAAGAACTAAATGCTGTTATTTCCTGCAACAATATAGTTCTTAGAGGTTCTTTCTTCTTTACTTGAAATAGTCATGAGCAGCATTTAAATGTCTGGAGATCTAATTTTAGACAAGAAATAGACTGCTATTCCTTAGGCCATTCTGATTTCTTAAAAAGTGAGAGTTAGAGAACACTAGAGCCTTTTAGCATCCTATGGAGAACATAACTCCCTACCCTTTGAGAATTTCACAAATACAATTATTGGATGCCTGAACATTCAAGGGTTCATAGTATCTTGCATTGAATGGGACCTAAGAGATCGCAGAATCTAACATTTTAATTTTTCTAATTGAGGACACCTCAGACCAGAGAGAAGTGAAATACTTTGCCCAATGCAAAACAAGTAACACCTAATAGGAAGAATTTCCCAACTCACACTTTGATACAGTTTTAGAAAGGCATTAAAGCCATCTCTGAGACTTGATTGGCATAGGATGCCAAGCGTTTAGGCTATTAACATCACTATCTGGTTAACCGAGTACAAAATAACCACATGGAGCTTCACTATGATATTTGGTTGTCAGGCTATATCTCATAGGCAGAAAAGGAATTTTGCTCAGTTGAACATACTCAGGATGCCTTCAATGAAATCCTTGTTGAATATATTTTCTATGATAGGGTTAAGTAAATCTTTTTTTTTTTTTCTGTTGAATGCCCCAAAGGATCTCATTCCAATACCAAAAATAAATTACTGGAACACTGATTGATCTGAGTCAGGCCCAACCCAGAACACAGATATCTGATTCCAAATCTAGTGATATGCAAAGTACCAAAGTAATCACAATACAAAGCATAACTGTGATAGATAGCAATAGAGATATACAAACAAAATGCTTTAGAACAGTAATTCTTTAAAAATGGTTATTGGATTCCTCCAGAGCTCTGAGTCCTTTCCTTGAGTCCTTAAAGTCAAAGCTATTTTCATTTTATTATTGACATTATTTGTTTATTAATCCTCTTTCCTTGTCCAACTATATATCTACATGATGGTAAATTCTCTTATATACTTCAACCAAAGAAATGCATCCTAGGAGATTGAATGCAGAAGCTGATATTAGAATTCAGATATCTTCTACTAAGCCTAATTTAAAGAGATTTGTAAAAATATGTAAAATAATGTTACTTTCATGAATTTTTGTCTTTTGAAGAATATATTTTTCATAAAATAGATTAATTCTGTCAATATGCTAGATATATAATTTTTAAATGAGTTTTTAAATACTTTTATAATATATTAGTTTTCATTTTACATATAGTAATCAACAATAGATACCAATCCACATAAACAAAAGTTTTTCAGTATAATCAAAAATTTTATGTCAAAGGGTCCTAAGATCAAAAAGTCTGAGAACCATTGTTCTAGAAAATGAGGAGAAAGAAAGAGAATTTTTTGGTCAAGAGGATCACAAAAATACTTTATGAAGTATCATTGTATTTGAGCCTTGAAGGAAGAAACAGATTTCAATGGGTGAGATAAGGAGGAAGGCCAAGGCAAGGAAAGACAAATGCTCAGAATGCACAGAAAAGGCAGGACATGTCCTGGGCAGTGGTCTCTATCTGGAATATACAATAACATGAAGAAGGCTAGAGTTCATTTTGTCTGGAAAGGTAAGTTAGAATAAGATTTTAGCATCTTAGATGTGAGACAAAGGAGTTTATATTTTTTCGAATGGTCTCCAAACCCCAACTTTAGTTAAAAAAAATTAGCACGCACTCCTAACATATGTATATTTACTTTTCTGTCATAAGTATGCATAATTATTCATGTTACAAAACTGACAGAGAAATAGACATTACAAATAAGATAAAAATGAAATATTTAATCTTAGAGTCAATAGGAAGCCACTGGAACTTATTAAGCAGAGAAGTGACATTTTCACTATGAAAATCACTATGGCAGCTCTTTGGTGGCTGGATTGGGAAGAAAGGGCTGGACTTGAGGCAAAAATATCAATTAAGAAACAACTGTAACAATTTAGGTAAGAGTTAATGAGGGCCTGAACTGAGAGCCTAGATGGTTATATAAGTAAAGAAAGAAGGGACTGAAAAAAAGGTGGGAGAGAGAGAAGGACAGAAGTGAGAGGCTGTGGAAGGAAAAATGACAAGAATTTAGCAAATGATTGGCTACATGGGGTTAGGTAGAATGAGACAAAATAGAAGTGAGGTCTCGGAACTGGGATTCTGAAAGGGTGATGTGCCCTTAACATAAACGGGGAAGTAGAGAAGTAGGAAGGGTATATGGGGGGCGGGTGGCTGGGAGTGGAGGGTGTATGTGTGGGTGGGTGAGTGGAGTGTAAGGGGTAAGGAAGGTAGTGAGTTCTATTTCAAACAGGTCAAATTTGAGATGATTATGGAACAAGTTTGAAAAGTTCAATAAGTAGTAATATGGGACAAGAGTTAAGGAAAGAGATTAAGTCTAGGTGTATGATCTGGGAATCAGATACATAGGGATAAATTTTGTTAAATCCATAGAAGTTAATTAATTGACCAAATAACAGTGTTCAAAAAGTAGAGAAGAGAGCCCAAGACAAAGCCCCAGGAGACACTCAAGTTAGGAGGCATGATACTGATGATGCTCCAACAACAAAGACTAGAGGACACTAGTGCTATTGATGGAAACAAGAAAGATTGAAAAGGGGTAAAAGATAATGTAATAGCAACTTTGCTTGCCGATACTATAGCACTCACTCTTTCCCACTAAAAAAATAGAAAATATTGCCCACATATAGTTAAGGGGCCACCTGCAGAATCCACAAGGTTATGGGGGCAGGGTATAGGGATGTGATGTGGGAAAGAGTAGGATTTTCTCTCTCCAGTTGTTGCTGGTGGTACCTGGATGCTCCTTAAGGGCCTCATACCTAATTCATTCACAAAAAGTTAGTGATGAGTAGAGTCTGAATTGGGGGATGCTATTGTGTTGGAAACAAGGCAAAGATGGCTCTGTAGGGGAGAGAAGACAAAGATGGGAATGCAATCTCTTTTTCTCAGCTTTTAATTGCTTGATCATTAAACTAAGTCAACAAACAGGTATTAAGCATGGACTATGTGCCAGGTACAACTCTAAGCCCAATGCAAAGAAAGCCTCCCCCACCCCTCATCAAAAAGAGAGAGAGAGAGAGAGAGAGAGAGAGAGAGAGAGAGAGAGAGAGAGAAAGACTGTTCTCAAAGAATTCACAGTTGAATACAGGAAATAACATGAAAACAGCTATATACAAAGGTATTCCAAAGAATAAATTGGAGATATTCACAGAAAGACTAAAGGGTTCCAGGAAAATCTTTGTGGGTGAGAATATAGCTAAGACTTCAAAGTAAGCAGCGAAAACAAGAAGCAGAGACTAGAAGGGAGAGAATTGTAGAATTGCAGAATCCTATGGAACTTTGAGATTTTTACTGAGAGGACAGTGAAGAAAGCTAGCCCCCTGATTGACTGAATTTGAATATTCACAATATTCAAATGTGAATACATACTTAAAAACAACAACAACAACAAAAGCCAAACCAGGTATTTCTATGCTGTCAGGATTTCTCATTGAGGAATCTCTCTCTACCAATACATATTGGCTCTTGCTCTACAAAGGATTGGAAATTGAAGAGATATATGTCAATTGGAGAATGACTAAACAGGTTGTGGTATATTATTGCAATGGAATATTATTGTGTTATAAGAAATGATCAGTACAATTATTTCAGAAAAATCTGGGTCTTTTCAAATGAACTGATGCAAAGTTAAGTAAGCAGAGCTAAGAGAACATTGTACACAGTAACAGCAATAGTGCAACAGCAATCAGCTGTGAAAAACTTAATTGCTCTGAGCAAGATAATGAACTAAGATAATTCCAAAGAACTCATGATAAGCAATGCAATCCAACTCCAGAGAGAGAACCAACTGATGAACTCTGAGTACAGATTGAACTATGCTTTTTTTTTTAACTTTCTTTTCTTGATTGTGTGTGTGTGTGTGTGTGTGTGTGTGTGTGTGTTCTTTTGTTACATGGTTAATATGGAAATATGTTTGCATGACTTCACAGATATGGAGGAAGGGCTGGTGAATATCTTTTGTTTGCAGATGATTGTACACTTAATTCAACCTCTGAGACTGAGAAGCAACAAAGTATGGGCTGATTTTCTGCTATTTGTGCTAATTTTGTCCTAATAATAACTAAGCATATAGAGGTTATCCATCAGCCAGCACCACAGAACAATATAGTTACAGAAAAGAAGAAATTATGAATAAATAAATAAAACTTACCTTGGTAGTTTATTTTCTAGGGATGTACATGTAGATGATGACATAGATGCACACATAGTCAGAGATAGCTCAGTTTCTGGGAGGCTTTGAAGGAAAAGATGGGAGAGAAGAGGTATTAGATTGATTATGGAGATATGGACCTCATTGTTGTATGCCTATGAAATCTGGACAGTGTACCAATATACTGAATTGCTTCCATTTGAATTGTCTTAGGACGATTTTGAAGATCATCTGGCTAGATAAGGTACTAAATACTGTGGTCCTTTCTCAAACTAAACTGCCAAACATTCAAATTACTGCAGCAAGCACAACTCTGCGGGGCTCGTCAAATTGTTTGAATGCCAAATGTACATTTGCCTAAAAGACTTTTTTACAGAGAAATCACAAAAGGTAAGTGCTCACCTGGAGATCAAAAGAAGCAATATAAGGACACTCTCAAGGTCTCTCTGAAGAATTCTGTAATTGATCAGGATATATGGGAGACACTGGCACAGTACCCTACAGCACTGTATGTGTCTGCATCAAAGAAAGTGCTGTGCTCTATGAGCAAAGCAGAATTGAAATTCAAAAGAAACGTGAAATGGGGAAATTTAAAGACCTCTCCACTCCAAATATGGACTATATCTGATCTGTGGTATAGCCTTATGAGCTCATGTTGGTCTGAAACGCCACAGTCAGTATTTTGACCCTGACATAGTGTCATTTTAGTCCTCTTTGAGAAAAAAGGACAACAGCAAGCTTGCCATCTCAAGGAGAGGTGGAAAGAAGAGAAGAAAGGGGAGATTTTGGAACTCAAAGATTTTAAAAATTAATGTTTAAATTTAAAAAAAAATCAAGAAATAGTTAATGAAATAAATGAACTAGGATTTATAAAAATTATTGCCTGAGGCTTTGAGAAGTTAAATAATGACCTGATCTGGTCACAAAACTTTCTGTATCAGATGCAGAACCCAATTACAAAGCAACTTCATTCCTTAGCTCCTGCAGTTGGGTTGGGTTAAGTCAGCAAATTTTTGAATTGAGTAGGAGTAGAATTAGAAGGCAAGAAGGAAAGCAAGAGAGAGGAATGTGGGGGAGACTTAGGAAATGAAGGGCCAGGGGCTGACAAGGCTCTTAGTCAATGTTAAATAATAATGAAGTAACCAACAATTGGCTACAGAAAAGATCAAAGATAAGCAGGCCAACAGCATGCTATATTTCTGCCCACAGCTGGGTACCAGAGTTTAACATGTCTCTTATGACGTTGCTCACAGCTTTACTATATTGGTAGCACAAGACCATAATGAATAAAAAGCAAATGTTTTTGCTATATAGAAACAAATAAATAGTGGAGTAAGAATAACAAAAAAAAAAAAAAAATAAGAAAGAAAGAAAGAAAGAAATTTTATTTCCCAAAGTCCTAAATGGATATTATATTACTAAAGAGGCTAGTACAAGTAAATCACAGTGAAATATATAAATGATAAGAGAGTTAGTTCCATGATGGGACAAAACCTTGCAATATTTCCATTAATTCTCAGCGAGGGATTTTTGAAAGAAGTATACTGTATAGAGAGAATCTGTTCTGCATTTGGCAATGGAAATGCCTTTGAAGGTGAAATTTCAATCAGGCTGTGGTGTTCAAAGTACGAGGCACTATAGGGAGATGCCTGGGAAATAATAGATGTCAGAATCATAACTAAAATAAGGTTTTGCCTTGGGGCCTAGAATTTAGAGGGTCCTAAAAACTCTTATAGTCCTTCAGCAGAAGAGAAACAATAAAGCTTAATGGCGTTTTTTCCTTCACTGCAGACAGATACTCTGACCTCATCACTATAATCTATCCCCCCCCATCCTCAATATTGTTCTGCAGTCTTCATCAGATAAAAAAGGAAAAAAAGAAAAAACAGAGATAAAGAAAAAAGAGAGAGAGAAAAAAAGGAATGAAAGAAAGAAAGAATAAAGAAGAGAAAAGGAGGAAGGAAGGAAAAGAGAGAGGGAGGGAAGGAAGGAAGAAAGAAAGAAAAGAAGGAAGTAGAGAAGGAAGAAATAAGAGAAAGGAAGGGTGGAGGAAAGGAAAGCAGAAGAAAGGGAAGGAAGAAAAGAAGGAAGGAAGGAGGGGAAGGAGGGATAGAGGGAGTGAGGAAGAAAGGAAGGAAAAGGACATTGTACTATTAGCTCTGGGTTGCATAGAAATTTGGGAGGCATCTTAAGATATAATAATTTTGCCAAGCACGTGTCACTAGTCCCAGGGGAGTACAGTAGATATGAGAAGAGGTCTCATGTTCTTTTCTAACCACCTACTCCTCTCCTCTTGTACCACAAACTCAAACAATAGGTCTCTTCCTTTTCATCCAGATAGTGAGCTGGTCCTAGGAAGGGGCTGGCTCTTTTCCCAAAATCTAAGATAGTGGGAGTAATAATAGTATTGCCAAAATGATTTCAGTGCATTAACTTCCTTCCTTATTGACATCAATTTTCCATTCAAAGGTTTTTCCCCCCACCCCAAGGCAAATGAACCATTTTATTATTATTATTTATTTTCTATATTAATTTTTTCACCTTATATTCATAGGAAGAGAATGGTAAGGGAAGGCACAGATTCTTCGTGGATCCTCACCCTATAACAATACTCTCAAGTTTAAAATGTTAAATTGAAGCTACCACATGGCTCAAGCTTAGTTAGTGCTATCCCAGATGCAAAAAATCCTAATTATCTGTTAGATTTAGATCTGACCCTGAGGAACTTAAAATTTAATGGTCACAGACTTTATAAGACATCCATAAGTCTATAACATACCTACCTCAAACTATAAAAAGACTGAGAAGGATGGCAAACAGAACATTTAGGATTCATAAGACCACAGATTCAGAGCAGGAAAAGCAAGCTTAGAGGTCAACCAGTCCAATCTCATCATTTGATGAGGAAACTAGATCCCAGGAAGAAGTGACTTACCCAAAAACACATGAATAGAAAGTAGCAGACTTGGGATTTGTGATTTGGTAAATGCTTCATTTGAAAGGGACAAGAAGACAGCAAATTTTAATGTATGTTCTCAGAATGGTAGACTATCTAGATAGTGAAATATTTTAACAATTAGCACATAATGAGATCATTTTCAGTGTTTTCAGTGTTGGACTGACAGAAAGCTGCATCGTTTACATATTCATTCCAAATCTTGCCACCTTCTATTCCCCATTCTACACTGTAAACCATTAACATCATATTTTTGAACTTGTTTCCCATCCCCAGACCTGATAGAAACTGTCAGGGAACACTAATAGGCTGAAAATAAAAGGCAATAAAAGCAGTGTCATCTAGAAGGAAGAATTAATTCCAAATGTTGTTGAAGTGATAGGGATTTTAATCAGCACTGGGGTAAACTTTGTAATTGCGATTTGCAGAACAGGGTCAAAAATGAGAATGAACAGTTCAGGGTCAGAGGGAATGGTATGACACTGTGTCATCATGAAGTGGCAAAAAAGCATTTTAAGGTGTCAGATTTTTTTATGTAAAATGTACCCCTCTCTGCAGAGGCATCATCAAGGAGCTGACACTTCACCAACAGCTCAGCAGCCTTCATTGCTGATAATTCATTTCTCCTCAAAGATTTCCCGCCCTGTGCCTGGTGTCAACATCAAAGTAATTTTCTGTCTCCACAGGCATGGCTGAAATGTCAGCGATGTGATGCTAGTTCACAGAGAGGGTCTTGATGACAACTGGGAAAGTCTACCACTGTTTCCCAGTCAAGATACAAAACATGCACAACTTTTATCTCCTTTTAAAGTAGATCTGGGACAAGGGATCACCACCAGGCTGCTGGTATTCACAAAGCACTGGACACTTTCAGAATATGTCTAAAAAAACAAATAATGCTTGAGCGCTATTTTGAAAAACAACACATTCCCTAATAGATAATAGGCCAAAGGACATGAACATGCTGTTGCAAAGGATGTAATCCAAGTGATCAACAACCTCATGAAGAAATGCTCTAAGTTAGTAATAACAAGAAAGATGCAAATGAAAACAATTCTGAGGTTCTACTTCAAGCCAATCAGATGGGCAAAAATGACCAAAAAAGAAAAATGGAAATAATGTGGGGAGACAGAGACACTAGTATAACTTGTTGATGAAACTGAAAACTGGTCCTACTCATTCTGGAAATCAGTTTGGAACCATATTCTCATAGTCATTAAACTATGCTTACTCTTTGATCCAGCAATATTATTAGTAGGCTTCTATTCCAAAGACACCAAAAGAAAAGGACTCAAGTACCTGAAAAAAGGGAAGGGATAAAGAATAGATATTGAGGGTCAGCATTCAGAGCATGTGCAATGAGCTCTGCCTAGTATCAATCCAGGAGAAGCTTGGGAAGTCTGCTTCAACAATGGTACAATATGATGGGCTTTTCCCTTCTCAGTTTCAGAGCATGTACAGAAATCTTCTAACTGGTTCTAGTCTGATTAATGGATGATGAAGAAAAGCTTTTTTATTTGACTGCTGAGTTGAAATCCAATATCATTCAAAAAGCTTAAAAAGACAAAAGCTCTTCTTTGAAAACTTTCATGTGAGGAGGAAAAAATGATCACTGGGGGCCTTTGGATGGAGAAAGAGACAGCCTTTTCTCTCTCCCAATGTGTACATGAGCACAAGATGCTGTGGTATTTCTATTTGTGACGTGTTTGTTCTTTTTTGATATTAGATCAATCTGTCGATTAATAAACATTTATTAAGTGTATACTATATGTCTTGCGTTGTGCTAAATGTTGGGGATACAAAAAGAAACAAAAGACAGTTTTTGCCTATAAGTTCAACATCTAATAACATAATATTAGATAAATGAATAACATAGAACTAGAATATAACCTTATGAACTTTGGATTATAAGAAAAGCCACCACAGTTCCAGCTACTGAAGTTCATTGCCCTCTGCCAGCAGCCAAATACAGTGAGGTCAACTTTAAGAAGCATTTTGGTTGAACCGGCAAAGTAGTAGATTGACCAAGAAGGTGAGATACCCTTTTCTTCAAATGAGGAAGTCACTTGTCCATTTTCTATACTATATCTACAAGTGAATTTGATGGAGAGAAATGTTTCTAAGTCACACCACTTGAAATCTGACTCTCTTTTCCCAGAGATGGAATAGAGGACACTAGATTCTTAGTAACTGAATTTTTATTTTTATTTTTAAATTTTGAAACTTGCTATATCTTTTTTTTGTAAATATCTCTTTATGAAAATGAATTTATATTAATTTGCTAATTGTTATGTTGGAAAGATCAACAGATCAAAATTAAATTGGAACATTAATCACTGGCCAAATAATAATAAACAATATGGGGGCAAGTATACCAGATAGAAAATTAAGAATTGTATGTACCATTAGAGAAAACACTCTAAACTCTTAAGGCTACTCCATAGAAGGACTTTAAGGGGAGATTTAACTGATCATCCTCTGGGGACTAAACCCAATGGCCTGAATATGAGTTGGTCAAGTAAGCAAAGTCTATGTGCCATGAACAATAATATTTACACAGCACTTTTTATTATAGCATTGAACTAGAAACTAAAGGGATCCATCAGTCAGGGAATAACTAAACAAATTATGGTGCAAGAGTGTAATGGAATTTTATTATGCCAAAAAAGAAAAGATGTAAGATGATGAAAGAGACTATTTCAAAGTATTTTGGGAAGATTTGTATGAACTGAAACAAAGTGAAGTAAGCAGGATCAAGCAAGTAATTTATGTAATCACAACAATTTAAAGGAAAACAACTTTCAAAGACTTAAAAAACTCTGATCAGAGCAATGAATAACCACACCTCCAGAGTAGCTAGATGAAAAATGTTACCCACTTCCTGAAAGAGACTTGATGGATTCAAGTGCAGAAAGACATTTTTTAAAAACATGGCTAATGTGGGGATTTGTTTTACTTAACTCTGCTTACTTATTACAATTTTTTTCTTTCTTTTTTTTTAATGAGGGGGATAGCAGGAGAAGGGAGGTTATTATTAATGCTATTAAAAGGAAAAAAAGAAAAGAAAACAGGTGTAAGTATAAATAAATAGAGCTTCACAAGTAAAATGTTGAAGTTATTTTATACATATTTCTATCTATATGTGATTATGTATAATATATGTAACATAAATGTCATATAAATACATACATATAAATGTATATATTTAGGTAAGTATATAAATGATGAGGTCCTGAATAACAAGGTGGGGTTGGCAGAGAAAGCCTGAAGTACTGATAAGATTACTTCCTGAAATAAGCAGGGAAGGGCATTATGGGGATCAATTAAACATTACAGTCCCATCTTCTATGGAGGTTTTGGGTAGCCCTACTTTAGTGATTCCAGTCAGAAAATCAAGTTATGTCAAACTCCTGCTGTTAAATTTCCCTTCTAAATCTGCCCATGGCCCATGCCCTCTTTGCTCAATCCCTTTTGGGTTAGCCCACCACAGTGTTTTGTCTCATGATATCTTTCTTCTCCTCCCTTCCCCATGTCTCATGATGGCTTTCCTCTCACTCCCCCACATGCCTCATGGTGTCTTATTATATGCTCTCCCAACTCTATTTCCTATTTATCACTCCTAGTATCTATTATACCTCTTCATTTTGTCTAAGCTCTTCTCCTAAATAAACCTACCATTTTGTCAAAGAGAATGGCCACTGTGAATTCTTCACATGAATAAACCTTAACATTTGATGCTAAACCCCAGTGTTTGGTGGCAATTGCTCTCCTCAGTTTCATCATTTGGTGCCGAACCTCAAACACATCATTTACATTTTCAAAAGCAAGCTTTATGAAATCCATAGTTTCCTTCTATTAATGTTCTTCTTTGAACATGGAAACATTTTTATTTTATGTTCAATATAGTTTTTTAAAAAGAAAAAATTTAAAACTCTTAATTCAGACCAGGGTATTGGCTTTCCATAAAGCCCATTCAGTAAATGGTTTTGCTTTCCATGCATTAGGCAGCCATTTTAACTCTTCATAAGATCATCTATTTAAAGTTTGACTGGATCATCAAGGCCATCAAAACCAATTCCCATGTTTCATAAATGAGGAAACCAAAGCATTGAGCAGTTTAGTGGTTTGCCTACCATCACACAGCTAGTAAGAAGCAGAGGCAGAATTTAAAGGCAGGTCTTCAAGACTCTAAAACCAGTGCCCCATCTAAGATACAACTCTAGTTAATGCCTACAAACCTGGTCTTCTGGGACTTTATCACTGTATTTTTTCATAGAAATATACTTATTCTCATGTGTCCTAGGAAGGAAATTATATTTCTCAGTCTATTCTTGTGCTTTTGAGGGACCTCAAATATCTCTATTTGTTTATTTATATAAAAATTAAATACAAAGAGGTGATTTTTTTAAAAAGAGGAAAATGGTTTTTCATCTTTCTTGCTGCAGGTTAATCCTGCCCCAGACATAACTCCTGCCTAGCACTTCTTAATCTCCTGATGCTTGGAACCCGCCATCAGAAAAGCTTCCTCTTGTTAGTTGGTATCTCCCTGCCTGCGACATCAGTGCTAAAAAATACATTTTTTTCGCCTATTAGAGATACTTATTCATCTCTGTGAAACATTTGTACAAATGTTCTTCTGTACAAATAAGGTGCAGCTCTGTCTTGTGGTACAGAACCCATATTGTTTTTTGGTTTTGCTTTTGGAAATTTATACATTTTATTTTTTCTAATTATGTATAAAAAATAATCTTTAACATTCATTAAAATTTTTTTTTTGAATTTCAGAATCTCTCCCTTCCTTCATCCCTTCCTCTTTCTTGAGAAGGCAAGCAATTTGATATACATTATACATATGCATTCGTGCAAAACATATTTCCATATTAACCATATTGCAAAAGAAAACAGACAAAAAAACTCAAGAAAAATAAATAAAGAAAAGATCAATATATTTCAATCTGTGTTTAGACTCTTTCAGTTCTTTCTCTAGAAGTGGATACATCATAAGTCCTTTGCAATTGTCTTGGATCAGTGGGTATAGTTAAATGAGACTAGAGAAATAGTAAGATCCTAATACACACTAGGCATCAAGTCTAGAGGGGCCTCTCATTGAATGATCCATTTCCTTCCTCCTGCCAGAATCTGAAAATCATCCTCCTTTTAGATGACTAAATCCAAGAAGTATCCTTTCCCTCCAAGGATCTGGTTGTATTCTTATCCCTCCAATGATTGTAACCCTCTCCTATGACAACAGTTATATTCTCCCTACCTTCCCCAGTAGTCTCAAAGCTATAAGCTTTCTCTTGTGTGACTTAAAAGATGCTGTACATTGCTTTCATTTTCTACTAGTCATCTCTTACACTGAAATATCTGGGTCCTCAAAAGGCACTTGCAACAATGTCAGGCAATATAGATAAAATGGAATCCATGTTAGAGAGCTTCATGAAGAAAATCATAGAATCCATGGAAATGTAATGTATTTGCTTTAATTTTCTTGACAATAATTCATGTTTATAAGTTTGCAAGAAAGAGTCAGCCTGGTTGACTTTGGAGTCAGGAAGCCCATCATTCCAGTCATATTCTTTGACACCCATCTATGATATCATCTAAACTCTTACCATCTCAGGCACCTCTTTAAGACTATAAATTAAGATATATAGCCAGCACTGGCAGGAGTATCCCATAACAATGAAATCTCAGATGGGGACCAAAAAGAAAAAAAAAAAGTAACTTTTATTTTCTCACAAACATGAAAATGGCCATGCTTCAAATCACCTCATTTAAAAAAAAAAAGAAAAGAAAAATCCATGTTCTTAATTTGGGTATTTGGGAATTCTCCCGAATACTTTCCTAATCCATCTCCTGGCTTTTTCAGAATCCTGCTTTATAATTGTGAGATCATTCCTTTTCATAATTTTAATACATGCAGACCAACGGGCACTTTAAGCTCAGATCATTAAAAACAATGCCCATCTGTGTCTGCAATATAAGAAAGAAACTGGAGCTTGGTCCCTTCCCCCTGCTTCAGATCAAGGTTTTTCTCATGTATCTCGCTCAACTGGGTGGCTCTTTGCCAACTGAAAATGCCCGCTCTGAAGAAACAAACATGCATGTTCAACAGAGAACTGGCTGCTTTTGTGTGCGGAAGAATAACAGAATACAGGGAAACTTCTTTAGAGTATTTTCCAGGGCACTGAGCATTTTCAATGTTCTACGTGGGAAAACATAAGCTGGGGGAACACTACAATGATTACCTCTCACACTGTACTTTCACTTGCCAAAAATTCCAGTGTACACTGGGGAGGATGGTAATCGAGGGGATTAAGTGGGAGATAGCAGCAGCCTCAGGAAACCTTTCCTGCCCTCCCTAACCACAAAAAGAGATCAGCAGCTACATAGGGGCTGAAATAAGGTCACTTTCAGCACAGAGGCCAGTCCCGTTCTCAAATAACTACTACAGTAGCACAGAGAGAAGAGTAGAGTAAAAGAGGATTGTTCCAAGATGGCTCAGGTAACTTGGTAGATTGAAAACAACAAAAGAAACCCCAGTCTCTTCATATATTACAGAAATCAATTGGTTTTTAAAAAGGCAAGTTCAATGACTCTACATTAGAAACCTTGGAATTTAAGACTTGAGTTTTCTATTTTTGTTAATGAGGCTCTGGAAACCATTTAATTTAACAGAAAAATAACTAGGGAAGAGCTGTTGGAGCTTCGCACTAGGGTGTACATGTTATTTTTGAACACTTTTTTTAATTGGTGCTTTTTATTTTGAGTCATAGTTATTTCCAGATTAAAGGAGTGGGAAATTTCTTTGTGTGTTTTGTTTTTTTGGTTTTTTTGGCTGAGGCAATTGGGATTAAGTGACTTCCCCAGGGTCACACAACTAGGAAGTGTTAAGTGTCTGAGACCAGATTTGACCTCAGGTCCTCCTAACTTCAGGGCTGGCGCTCTATCCACTGTGCCACCTATCTACCCCTCTTTGTGGTCTTTAAAAAATTGTTTTCAATTAACAGGCATTTAATTTCTTCCCCCTTTACCCTTCCCTCACCAAGAAAAAAATAAATAAAACTTGTAACAGTTAAGCAAATTTGAACAGGCAAGCAAAATGAATTTTTGTTTACCTTCTTCTGCTTATTAGTTTAGCCCACTGATTTTCTGTTATGAAAGTTCATCACCAGTCCTCTGAAATTATGGTTGATGAAAGCTCTTTACATATTTCAAAATGGTTCATTTTGACAATATATAGAGTATAAATTATTTTTCTGTTCTGCTTATTTCATCCTTTATCAATCCATAGGAGTGTTTGAGTGGAAAATTTCATGGAAAGACAAGTACCATTTTTAGAAGTCCTTCTTGCCCTACCAAGTTACCCCATTGGGAGAAGTAGCAGTGATGGTGCTTACCTCCCCAGGTGATAGGTAGGTACTTCTTCACCTCTTCAAAGCAGACACACCCAAGTGAGCTAATTTTATCTCACCTCATTTACCGTCCCAGATGGAGAAAACCCTCTCTAAGTCTACATTCTATTTTCATCTGCCTTTTTTCTTTAATAGTATTTTATTTTTTCCAAATACATGCAAAGATAGTTTTCAACATTCGCCTTAGCAAAACTTTGTGTTCCAAATTTGTCTCCCTCTTTCTTCTTCTCCTCCTTCCCCAAGACAACAATCTGATATAGATCACTATAGGTTAAACATGTGCAATTCTTCTAAACATATTTCCATATTGGTCATGCACAAGAAAAAATATTTCAAGCTATCATAGCCCAATTAGAATGTAAGCTCCTTGAGGGCAGGGACTTCTTCTTCTCCTCCTCCTCCTCCTTCTCCTCTTCCTCCTCCTCTTCCTTCTCCTTCTCCTTCTTCTTCTCCTCCTTCTCCTTCTCCTCTCTCTTAAAGCCTAGTACTCAACACAAAATTTGGTACACAATGAACACTTGGTAAATACTTTTGGATCTGTTGATTGACTAATAATAGCTCTGGGTTGCACAAAACCCCAGAAAAGAGAATTGGGGAGGCTGAAGATCTTTAATATTCTCAGAATTAACTCGATGTTGGAAATTCTGGAAACACAATACCCCCAATTCGAAAATTTAGCAGAGTTCTTAGTTTTTAGAGGTTTTCTGCCTAATCAGCCCTGGGGTGCAGTGCAGGAAATGCTCTGTAACAGTTTTCCAATTATCTCTAGGGCTGTCTGTGCTTTTTGGATTGCTGAGAATCTGCTGCTGCTGTTATTGCTATTGCTCTTAGGTGACTTCTAGGAATAGCAGATATGGAGGAGTCAAGATAGACCACTGATGGGAACTTGGTATATACGCAAAGAGTATCCTTACCAGGATAAGCACTTGGTGGAAAAAATGCTAATTAATTAAATAATGAGACACTGTAAGAATGAGAAGAACATTATCCATTTGAAAACTTCTTTAGCCTCTGGCCTTCTGCTGCCTCGTAGTGAGAGAAGAGAAGATGTAGGTTAGAAGGAAAAGGTGTAAAATATGTTCTGTTTTAAAGGGGAGGGAAAAAAAGAAAGGAAGGAAAGAAAAGCAGGTCAGGCATAGGAAAGGAAAAGGGGGGGGGGGGAAATAAGAGAAAGGAAGGAAAAAAAGAAAAAGGGGAAATACGTTGTTTCATTGGGAAAATGAAACTTTAAAAAGTAATTTAGTATGCCTTTCTCTCCATAAAATACAGGGACTAATTAGATATATTACTATTTTAGGAATTGATCATACTATTTCTCTAAGCAAATAACTTGTATTTGTTTGTTTATTTGTTTTTGAGGGCACCCCCCATCTAGGATTTCATCTGTGTTCCTTCTTCCAATGCAATGGATAAAACACTGGACTTGGAATCCTGAAGACTCATCTTCCTGAATTCAAATGCAACTGTAAAATGAGCTGGAGAAAGAAATGGCAAACCATTGCAGTATCTTTGCCAAGAAAACCTCAGATGGGGTCACAGAGTTGGACATGACTAAACAACTGTAGATTAGCAATAACAACAACCCATTTTGATATCTTGATTAAGTTTCCCTCTGGGACTCAGTTTCCTCATTTACAAAATTTCAAGCCCATCACATTACATGGCCTAATTGTGAGCTAATTCCTTTTATCTAATTTCAATATATAAGACAGGACACAAAATTCATTTCAAGGAGCTACATCACAAACCTTTCTTCTAACAAGAAGTTTAGATCTTTTCTCATATGTACCCACTAGTCATTAGCAATAAAGAAGAAGAAATGTTTCCTGCTGGTTATGTTTAAAGGAAGCTTGAGATTCTTAGAGGTACAGTGACAGGAAAGAAAACACTCCAAGCTTGGGGGAGGAGGAAGGGGAACAGTTTACATACAGGAACAGGAACAGCAAATGGAACAGAATAAATGGGTAACCCAGTGGATCAGTTTTCCTGGAAATGGAGTGCATAAAAGAGGAAAAACCTCAGTAAATCTGGAAAGAAAGCCTAGAGCCAAATTGCAAAGGGTTTTAAATGCAAAACAGAGGAATTTGTATTTTATACTTGAAAGGCAAAAAGAAGCTACTCAATCTTCTTGAGCCTGGGAGTGACAAAATCTGATTTTGTTTTTCAGGCAGAGGGATGGGGCTAGGTAGAAGATGAATTGAAGAGGAGAGAGACTGAGATCCCCACAGCCAATTAGGAAGCTACAGCAGTAGTCCAGATCGGAGACCTCATTTAGGCAATACACTTTCAGAAGAGTAATTTGATGTGTGCATTCAAAACACTAAAAATTATATATCTAAGGCTAAAAGAATGAAAGACAAAGCATCACAAATCATTCAATTCCCTGAATTAATAAAATATTCTGTAGAGCATTGTTAGTATTACAAGTTTGAAACATTTGATGTGCTTTAAAGTGATAAAAAGAAATAATTGGCCTTGTTTCATCAACAAAGGAATTAGTTCATAAATATTCCAACATCTATACGGTTTAACAATGTTAGATGTTTTAAAAACCTCATTTATTTTTCCATTGATAGCTTATTGTGAAACAGCATTCAAAGCATCCCAACACTTACAATCAATGTGTACAACATAAATAAAAAATATTAAATCACAACAGAATAACAATAATAAATAGCATTTACATAATTCCTTAGAGTTTGCAAAGTGTTTTACAAATGTTTCATTATATCCTCACAACAACCCTGAGAAGTAGGTTCTATTATTATCCCCATTTTACACATGAGCAAACTGAAGCACACAGAAATTACTTGACTTGCTCAGAGTCCCCCAGCTAGAAAATGTCAGAAGCAGTATTCAGCTCTTCTTGAGTGCAGTATGATGTAGAAGGCGACATTTTCTAGCTGTGTGACCCTGGGCAAGTCACTTAACCTTATTTGCCTCAGTTTCTTCATCTGTAAAATGAACTG
This sequence comes from Antechinus flavipes, assembly GCF_016432865.1. Lineage (NCBI taxonomy): Eukaryota > Metazoa > Chordata > Mammalia > Dasyuromorphia > Dasyuridae > Antechinus > Antechinus flavipes. The sequence continues at coordinate 88,159,653 of NC_067403.1, read as the reverse complement.
GAGAAAGAAATGGCAAACCACTCCAGTATCTTTGCCCAAGAAAATCCCAAATGGGGTCATAGTCAGACGTGATTTCCTGACTCCAGGTCCAGTATGCTATCTCCACTGCGCCACCTGGCTGCTTCTGTTAATAAAATATTGTGGCTAAGGAATATGACATATCTCTGGAATCTGGATTTTCTTTCTCTTAAGGGATAAACAAGGGAACACCCGTGCTTGGATTTGGGGTCTTTCCCTCTACTATTTCCAATAGGGGTATTGTGTTATATATCCATCTCCCATCCCAAATATTACTGGTCAAGCAGTAATACAGTTTCCAAACAAAGGTTACTTTCTTGCTTGCTCTTAACGGGGAAGGTGGCCCTAGCCTATATCTGACAGATTTATCTCAAACCTACTATACTGAAGATATCACAAACCTTGTATAGCAAATAAATCTATTCATCCAAGCAAACAAATTGGAGAAGCTATACAGGTTAGAATATACCAGAAAACATGAGTGAAAGAGCAAGAGCTTTTAAAATGGGAGAAAGATGCGATCTCAGGCCACACTAAGAATGAGGACCTGATCCCAAGGGAAGGTCTCTGAAGTTTCGAGGGAAATCAGGGACATTTTTGAGGAACTTTTATCTCCTAAATGTTGGAAGTTTCCAAGGACCATTTCCAAACCACACCACTACCCCTAGCTTTCCAGCTCCTTTTTTATGTATTATTTTTCCCCCACTGGAATGTAAGCTTTCTGAGAGCAGGAATTACCTTGCTTATTAACATTTGTGTTTCTTGTGCTTATTCAGTACTGGCAAATACTATGTACTCAATAAATAACTATCTCTATTAGAGACAATTAGGTAGTCCTGTGGGTAAGGTGCTAGAACTAAAGTCAGGAAGACCTGAGTTCAAATCTACCCTCGGCAAGTCATTTAACTTCTTTCCACTTTCCTTAATTGCAAAATAGGAATAATAATAGTACCTCTCAAGACTGTTGTGAGAATCGACAGAGATAAAAATTTGTAAAATATTTAGCACACAGTAGATATGTAATAAATACTTGCTCTTTTTCTAAGTGCCAGGAACTGTACTAAATTCTGGGAGAACAATGCAAATAAAATCCAGGAGGGAAAGGGTACTAAATAGTATTCAAGAGTTTATTATATGTATTTCTTTGAAATCTGTTGTTAAATGGTTTGTATCTTCTTTGAACATAAAAGTTAATCATTCCACTAGTAAGTGATGCCTCATTTTAACATGAAAGTAACCCTGAAAAGCAAAAGTTGATGCTTATTAAATGTGACTGCTGCTGATCCACAAACAAGGATTCTTTATTAGCACAGTGAAGCCAGGAAAGCATATTTTTTTTTGTTTTATTTTATTTTTGTTCCAAATTCTCTTTCAATTCTTCTCAGGCAAATTGAGAAGGCATAAAAAAAGACGTCCATTATAAGTGCTATAGTCAGGTAAAACATATTCCTTCATTTAGCCAGGTCAAAAAAAAAAAAAAAAAGAAATATGGAAGGAAGGAAGAGAAGGAGGGAGGGAAGAAGGAAAAGACACTTAAATTTGCATTCTTAACTCCACTTCTTAATGTGGAAATGGATAACATCTTTCATCATCAGTACTTTGGAATCACTGTTGGTCATTGTGTTAATTAGAATTCTTTAGTCTTCCATCATTGATTATCTTTCCAATATTGATGTTACCCAATTGTAAATCGTTCTCTTTGTTATGCAAAGTGTCTTACATTGTGTCAAAAGTTTCTTTTGCATCCATTGAAATAATCATATGATTTTTGTTTTTGATATGGTCAGTTATGTTTATAGTTTTTCTCATATTGAATAAGTCCTGCCTTCCTGGTAGAAATCTGACCTTGTTATTGTGTATGATCTTCGTGATACATTGTTGTGATTTCTTTGGAATTGTTTTACTCAAAATCTTTGCACCAATATTAATCAGGGAAATTGTTTTATAATTTTCTTTCTCTCTTTTGACTCTCTCTTATTTGAGGTATCAAGATCATATTGGTATTTATAGACAAAACCTGTTCATAATCTTTTTTTCCTCAAGTAGTTTATGTATTATTGGCATTAATTATTCTTGAAATGTTTGATAAAATTTGCTTGTAAATCTTTCTCTCTCTGGGTGTGTGTGTGTGTGCTCAGAATTCATTTATAGCTTGTTCAATTTATTTTCTAAGATGAGGTTATGTAAATATTTGATTTCCAGTTCTGTTAATCTGGGCAATTATGTTTTTGTAAATATTCATCTATTTCATTTAGATTGTCAATTTTATTGGCATTTAGTAAGGTGAAATAGTTCCTAATAACTGCTTTTATTTCTTTTTCATTCATTATGAATTCACCTTTTAAATTTTTGATATTAGTAATTTGATTTTCTTTTTTTCTTTTAAAAATCAAATTAGCTAATGGCTAATCTATTTTTCAATTTTTAAAAATTATTTTATTTTAATTTATAGAATAAAACAAGCATGTCCATAGCATAGTATAATTTTTTTTTAAAAAAAGATGATTATACAAGAAACTACAAATCTATCATGTTATTCCTTTAAAATTTATAATAAAGTTATTATGTACATTTATTCTTTTCTTCCTCCTCTTCCCTTCCCCAGATATAATTTACCATTAGACACAAATATGCATCTATGTGTAAAATCATTCTAGACATATTTTTATCAGTTCTTTCTCTGGATGCAGATGGCTTCCTTCTTTATATGTCCTATATAGTTAATTTGGATATTTATAATAGTCAAAATGACTTATTGGCTCAAAATTGTTTTTAAACTAATTGTGCTGTTACTGTATACAATATTCTTACGGTTTTGCTCATTTTGCTTTTCATTATCTCAAGCAAGTTTATCTATGTTTTTTTTTTTTTGAAAATCATCAAGTTCACCATTTCTTATAGCACAGTAGAATTTCATCAATGATATGCCACAATTTGTTCAGCCATTTCCCTATTATGGGGAGATCCCCATAATTTTCAGGTTTTTTTGCCACCACAAAGATAACTGCTGTAAGTATTTTAGAACATATAGCTTCTTTTCCTTTTACCCAATCATCTTTGAATGGGTAATGTTGCTGGTAGTTTAATAATTCTTTGTGCATAGATTGCTCTTGAAAATGGTTGGATGAGTTCACAATTTCACAAACAATGGATCAATATCATAGGTTTTCCATAACCTCTGAAACATTTGTTTCTTTTCCCTTCAATCATTTAGTTAATCTGACAAGTATAAATGATATCTCAAGGTTTTTTAAATTCCTATTTCGCTAATCAATTATCTTAGAGCATTTTTATATAACTATAAATTGTTTTGACTTATTTATAATAAGAAACTGCCTATTCATATTCCTTGACTACTTCAATTGGGGAATGAATCATAATCTTATAGATTTAACAAAGTTCTTTATATATTTGAGATATGAAACCTTTATCTGAAAAACTATCTATCTGTGAATTTCCCCCCAATTATTTTGTTTTCCTTCTAATATTGGCTACATTTATTTGTACAAAACCCTTTTAATTTAATATAACCAAAATTATCCATTTTACACCTCACTCTATTCTCTATCTCTTGTTTATTCTTAAATTGTTCTCCGATCCATAAGTCTGATAAGTAATATGTTCCATGTTTTTTTCCAAACATTCTTGTAATATCTCTTTTTATAACTAGATCCTATATCCATTTTGATCCTATCTTGGTAAATAGTGTAAGATATTGGTCTATGTCCAATTTCTGCCATATTGCTTTCCAGTTTTCCCAACAATTTTTACCAAATAATGAATTCTTATTCCAAAATCTTAAGTCTTTACACTTGTCAAATACAAGGTTACTATGTTGCTGCTACAAACTGTATGTCTATTCTCTTCCTTTGATTTACCTTTCTATTTCTTAACCGGTAGCAGATTTCTTAACTATTACCACCTTAAAACATAGTTGAAGATTTGGTACTGCTATACCTCCTTCCTTTATGTCTTTTTCACTAATTCTTTGATATTCTTAACTTGTCATTTTTTCAAATGAATTTTGTTATTCCATTGTTAGTATTTTTTTCTAATTCAGTAAAATAATTTTTTAATACTTTAATTGAGATAGCATTGAATTAATTTAGGTAATATTGTAATTTTTATCATATTGGTGCTATTATGAACAATTAATATTTCTCCAACTATTTAAATCTGACTTTATTTGCTTAAAAAGTTTTATATATAATTTTATTTTTTTAAGCTCCTTGTTTTACTGGGACATTAATATATTGTTGGTACAGTTGTAAACTGATCCAACCATTCTGGAGAGCAATATGGAACTATGCTCAAAGTACTACCAAGCTGTGCATAGCTTTTGATCCAGCAGTGTCTCTACTGGGCCTGTATCCCAAAGAGATCATTAAAAACAGAACAGGACTCCTATGTGCAAAAATGTTTGTAGCAGCTTTTTTCGTAATGTCAAGGTACTGGAAACTGAATGGATGCCCATCATCTGGAGAATGGTTGAATAAGTTATGGTATATAAATGTTATAGGATATTATTGTTCTATAAGAAACCATCAGCAGAATGATTATAGAGAAACCTGGAGAGACTTACATGAACTGATACTAAGTGACATGAGTAGAATCAGGAGATCATTATGCTCGGTAACAACAAGATTATATGATGCTCAATTCTGATGGACCTGACTTTTTCCAACAATGAGATGATTGATGCCAGTTCCAATGGTCTTGTGATGAAGAGAGCCATTTATACCCAGAAAGAGGACTGTGGGAACTGAGTGTGGATCACAACATAGTATTTGCACTTCTGTTGTTTGCTTGCATTTTGTTTTCCTTCTCTTTTTTTCCTTTTTGTTTTGATTTTTCTTGTGCAGCAAGATAATTGTGGAAATATGTATAGAAGAAATGCACAAATTTAATATATATTGAATTGCTTACTGTCTAGGGGAGAGGGTAAGAGGAAGCGAGAGAGAAAAAAATTGAACCATAAGGTTTTGTAAGGATGAATGTTGAAGACCATGTATACATATGTTTTCAAAATAAAAACCTCTATAAAAATGGGGAAAAAAAGGAGGAAGGTACTATATAGACTCCAAATAAAATGCCCTTACATGGGGAAAAAGCTCCTAGTTTTATTAATTAGTTTAATGAGATTTTTTTCTTTCTTAATTTTTTAATCTCTTTTTTGTTTTTAAATTTTTTCTTTTGGTATTTGATTAGTAGTTTTTATCTGTTGCTTTTAAAAATTTTTATAGTTACATGACTAATTTGTTTGTTGGCTTCTTTTCTCTTTTACCAATGTAAATGTTTAGAGATGTATTTTATTCCTTTGTATTGCCTTGGCTGCATCCCATAAATTTTGGTACAATGTCTCATTGTTGTCATTATTTTTAAGAAATTAATTTTTCCATGGCTTATTCCCTAACCCACTCATTCTTTACAATCATTATTTTCTTTTCAATTAATTTTTAATCTTTTCTTCAAGGACTCTGTGAAATGTAATTTTTATTGCATTATAGTAAAAATGCATTTAATATTTCTGCTTTTTTGCAATTTTTTGTGGTTTTTTACTGTAATACAGGTTCATTTTTAGGAAGGTTCCAGGCCCTGCTGAGAATAAGTATATTCCTTTCTATTCATTCCCATTCAATATATTCCAGAGTTCTATAATATCTAACTCTTAAAATTCTATATATCTCCTTAATTTCTTTCATATTTACTTCATGGTTAGATATATGTGGGGAGATTTATGTGAAGGGAATAAATTGAAATCTCCTACCATTATAGCTTTATTGTCTAGTTCTACCTGTAACTTGTTTAACTCAAAAGAATTTAAATGTTGTGCTATTTTATGTATATATCTTAGTAATGAAATTAATTCATTGTGTATGGTATCTATTAGCAAAATGTACTTTCCTTGTTTATCTCTTTTAATTAATTCTATTTTTGCTTTTGCTTTATCTCAGCTCATGATTCTTAATCTTTCTTTTTTTTATTTCATAAATTCTGCTTCTATCCCTTATTTTAACTCTGTGAATAGTTTCCTATTTCAAATTTGTTTCTTGTAAACAACATATTGTCAGATTCTGGTTTCTAATCTATTTTACTGTCTTCTGTTTTAGGAGTAAGTTTCACATTCAGTTATAATTGCTATTTATTTCCCTCCATCCTATTCTTTTACATTTTTTCTTTTTTTCCTCCTATTCTCTCTTTAAGAGCCTGTTTCTGATTACTGCCACCCTTAATCTACCCTCTTTCTCATTTCTTCCCTTAACTCTCTTCTCTTCTATTTTCCTATTGAGTAAAATGCAGTTCTGGAACCAGCTGTGGGTACATCCTTTAACCAGTTCAGTTGAGAGACAGGCTCAAGTGACACCTGTTTCATTCCTTAGTTGCATAAACTTGTATAAAATTTTCCTTGCACACTCCATTTAGAGGTTATAAATCCTGTTTTAGCTTATTGCTTCATGATGATCTCGCACTATTTCATCAGTTTCTTAAATCTCTTCATGGAACTCCCAAAAGAAAGATAATTTTCAGTGTAACATAAGAAGGGGAAAATTCCCAACAATTAAAACAATTATCACCATTCTTCCAGTCTCACCTTGGCATTATTCATTATTTCTCATTCATCCCACATACCCAATCAGTTTCTTCTTGATTGATATATGACTAGTGAGAGGGGATTGACTGTGAAATGTTTAGGTAGAAGAAACGTCTAAACATTTCACAGTCGATCCCTTCTCACTAGTTATATATCAATCAACCAACAAACATTTATTAAGTTTCTGATATATTATGAACACTGTGCTAAGCATAAGGGATACAAAATGAAGTGAAGCCATTTGTTTAATTCAGACCTTCATTATCTGAACTATTGCAAGAACTTCCCAATTGATTTTCTGGCCTCAAACTTCTCTCTATTCCACTCCATCCTCCTTACTTCTGTCAAAGTGGCCTTGTCACTTTCCTACATATTACAATGGCTCCCTATTGCACTGAGAATCAAAAACAACTTTCTCTGGTCTTTATACATCCTGATCTCAATCTACTTTTTTTTTTTTTTTAAACATTTTATATTGCTCTCCAACCTGTGTTCTATGTCCTGCCAAACTGTTCATCCTTACATATGCTTTCCTTCTATCTCACAACATGAAGTGGGCTTCCTTCTCACCTCCACCTATAAGAATTCCCTTCTTTCCTTTAAGACAACTCAAGAGTCATCTTCCAAATAGGCAATACTTATACTCTCTGAATTTCAGTCAACTTTCTCATACTCCTTTTGCAACATGAAAAGAAATCATTTCTAGGGTTTACCATGCACATGCACATAAGAAATAAAAGAAAATGAAAACAGGACTAAGAATCATAATTTGCAGAGATAGTTATCAATGTAATTGAAGCCTTCTGGAATATTTCAATAGGATAATATATTTACCAGCTATGTCTTTTTCTCCCTGGACAAACATTTCATATTTCTTGAGGGTACATTTCTCTTCCATAGGTGCTCAGGTTCTAAATGAAGGCTTTCCTCATTCCCCAGATGTCCATGATCTCCTTTCCAAAATTACCTTGTATTTATTTTGAGTATTTTTCTGCACACACACACACATACACACACACACATGCACTCACACACTATACACACACATTATTTCTTCCTTTCCTGATCCCTCTCCCTTCTATCCAATATAAGGTCCAATTCTTTATTTTTTGTTTTTTCTTTCTCCAATGCCTAGGTCCTTGTACCCCCAGTAGGCATCTGCTAAATGCTTTCTGACTGATTGAAGCATACCGACTTGGAAAGCAGTGAGTTTCCCATTATCAAAATGAAGGCTGATCCCTTCTTATTTCTTTTTCCCACAGTCTCTTCTACCTCTGTTTCTTCTTCCATCTTTCTTGTTTACCAGCTCCACCCATTACCTTGCATACCTTTGGGTGTGCTCACTTAGTTTTCCCAATTACTCATGTATTTCTTAAGTCATCAGTTTCAGATGGTGAATCGTCAATGTGACGAGCTTCCATGTTTGGTTTTAAGAATAATAATAGCTCACAGCATAGAGCACCATACAATTTCCAAAGCATTTTCCTCACAAAACCTTTGAAGGTCCTTGGCACTGTCAAATGGTTCAGTGCCAGAAAAAGAAATGATTTTATCAGTGGAAATGATGTTAATGAAGATGCATTACCATCTGTTTTCCCCACAGACCTTGAAGACTTTCCATCTGCTTGGCAACTGAAACCTCCATTAAGTGTGACATCCCCCCATCAGAATGGAACCTCCTTGAGAGCAGAGAAGAATTCTTTTTTTCTGTTTATGTCCCCAACATTTAGCCCAGTCCTTTGCACATAATAAGTATTTAATAAATCATTTTCATCCATTTATTTTTTCATTCATTCAAGGAAGTAATGAAAGAGTCCCAACTTTATAGATCATGCTCAGGTGGTCACATAGTAAATGGCAGAGAATAGTCCTGGGCTCCTATTTTCTGACTCTAAGCCCAGTGCTCTTTCTACTGCACCATATAATGGAATACATTTTATTTCATTAATGGAATACATTTCACTTAGGTTTAGTGAAATTTTTTCTACAAAGGTTTAAATTTCAGGCTACTTTTCCTAATTTCCCCTCCCCCCCACAATATGCATACCCCTTTTCTAGCCTCTCCTTGAGAAATGGTAGATTTCTGTTTCTTTTTATATTTCTTGGCTCCTGAGATTGAGGCAAGTAAAATGCTTTGTAAACCATAAAATTCTATAGGTATGAATTTTTATTATGATTTTTTTATCCATGCTCTCACCATCCCCTTCACTGCTAATCTTGTTTCTTGATCTGAGGTGCATTGCAAACTAATTTTAACCTTAGCCCAAATAAAACATAATTAGAAAACAAATCTCTGTGATATTATTTTATTATTATCAATAATAAATTTCAAAAACATGTGTGAAATTTGAGATACAAATCATTCCCATAATCCTTCCTGCTATTGGGATTATCTCAAGATTTCTCTCAGTAAGCCTACAGAAAATAAATTTATAGCTGAAACTTTTTTCAATTACAAAAAAGTAGTTATTTTGGCCACCTATGCAAAAGTTCACAAAACATTATATATCAAAGAATGACATTAGAATAGTGACTTTTCCCAAGATCATTTCTATCTAAGTGCTATAAAAAGAGAGGAAAATGAAATTTAGAAATAATAACATTAATTTCATACATTCACAAAGCAGAAAATATTGTGATTATCCTTGACTCTTCTTTCTCCCTCACTTCTCCTGTTGACATTCTACTCCCATTCTATTCCCATTACAACCCTGAAATTCATAGCCTTCTATTTCCCTCTCCCAGTCTAGCACAAGTTATCAGTACCACTTAGCAAGGTTATTACCTCTTAATTCACCTTCCTACCCCATCTCTCTTTTCTGATTCAATCCTGCCAGGTGTTTGTTTTTCTTCTGGTTTGACCTAGTTATATTACTCTGCTAAAACCCTTCAATGTTCCTGTATTGCCTACTTAAATTTGAATTTCCAAGTCTGACAATCTAAAACCAATTTACCTTTTAAGTCTTAATTCATATCATCCCCCTTTCATGTATTACATTCTCCAGCCAAATTGGATTATTCCTCATCCAACACACAAATCCTATACTTTCCCACTTTTGTGCCTTTCCTATTGATTTTCCCTATATCAAGAATAACAATTCTTCACCTCCTTCCATCTCATTGGGCAATGGAAAGAGCTCTGGGTTGGGAGTTAGAGGAGCTGACTTCAAATCCTAACTCTACCATATGCTATCTGTATGGCTTCAAGAGTCATTTAATCTCTTTAGCTAAAGCTCTGCTTTCTTTTCTATAAAACAAAGGGTTAGGACTGGACAGCCTGTAAGATCCCTTCTACCTATAAATCTACAGTCCTATGACCTATTTATTAAATTCCCACCAATCCTTTAAAACCTAACTCAAATGACATTTTTCCCCAAGAGGCCTTTCCAATTTTCCCTAGCCTATAATGGCCTTCCCTTCAAATCTCATAGCACTATGCTTATACTTCATTTAGTAGACTTGCCACATAGTTATTTGTGATGTGTTCTCCCAATATACTGTAATTTCTCTGAAGACCCCTAGTGTCTAGCATAGTATTGTGAACATAGTATATACATAATGAATATTAATTGCATCTTCTGAATTGGATTATCTGCCATTTTGGATTATTTGCCCACGGTATCACTCCATTAGAACTAACAACCACTGTATAAAAATAACATTTGCTAACCATGAAGGCAGACATCCCTCTTACAGTCATCCATCTAGTTTAGCCCTTTTTGACCTCTCTTTTGAATTGCCATAGCTTCTAATTGGTTTCCCTGTTTCTTTCTCCTTTGTCTCCTATCCATCTTCCACAAATCTACCAAACTGACCCTCTTAAAACAAGTATGGTCATGTTATTTTACCATTAAGAAATCTCTAGAGGCTTATTGCCTCTAGAGTAAATCCATAATTTATACAATATCCATATTTTTATACAAAATCTATAAGTTATACAATATAGTCCCTGTGTATCTTTCTGGGGTAATTGCCTGTTGCTCTTCTTTTTACACTTTGTTCTTTTTAAACTTGTCTGTTAGCTGATCCTTATATCTGACCTTCCATTTCCCATTTTCCTCACTTTTTATGGGCTCTTCTTTGTAGGAATTTTTGCCTTAAGGTCTCCCATTTCCTTCAGGATCATCTCCAGTTGTCCTGATCTATATCTGGCCACGGGACCCAGACGGCAATGGAGGGGAAAGTGAGGCAGGTAACCTTGCCCAGCCCTCCCTCACTTAAATCCAGTTCACTTGCACATCATGGCATCAACTCCCTGATATTATGGTCCTTTTCAAGAACAAAGGACAAATAACAAAAACAACAATTTTGCTTAACCCCTATCTTCTTTAAAGCAAGACTGGTGTTACTTCCTATAGTGACTTTTTTTGATTTCTCCTCCTACCAGTTTGAGTTCTCTTCTCCCTAAAGTTACCTTGTACACCTATCTAAGTACATATTATATCCCTCATGATCACCACCTCTTCCAGTAGAAGGTAAGCTCCTTGAGGGCAGGAACTGTTGTTTGTTTTTGAAAAGGACCAAAGACATTGTAGGGTTGTCTCAACTTGCAAGTGAATTGGATCAAAGTGAAGTAGTCATTAGCCTCACTCTCTCTTCCTGAGTCAATGAAATTAAGGCAAGACAAAAGTCAAGATATTTGGTGATGGTCAAGTTATAGTGGATGACCTTAACTTCTTCAGGACCTGACCAAGCGCTAATTCCTTCATAGCATCTACTTCAGCTGACTTCATAACCTCTGGAACAAATTACCCTCATCCATCCATTCCATCAGGAGAAGTCTTCATATGCTTGATGTTGACGTCTCCCTAATTCGCCAACCCGTAACAACAATGATCCCTACCCAATGATTCTTTTCCATCTTGCTTAATTTTTTGTCCATGCTTTCTTCTAAACTTGTCAGAGTGTCCAACCAACCTTTGTAGGGACCATATCCTAATATTTGAAGGATTCCAATGGAGGCTTACTCATCCATCATTTATCCTTCCCTTTAAGAAACATTATTGACCTTTTTTTTTTTCAGGCTTTCTAATGACAATATTTAGGAAAAAAAATTCAAGAAAACTTCACGAGGTTATTTCTCCTTTTCCTCCAATTTGCCCTTCCATCACGCCATCATTTAAAAAAAAATTCACTTTAAAAAGTAGGTTTTATTGAGTTTCCATTTTTACTTTATTATCATTTCCAGATATTTATGTTCTTTCTGCCCACTGTGGAATGAAGGAAACAGTTGAGCAGGAGCAACTGATACTGGGACATCTAGCAATGTATGTAGCATTTTGTCCTTATAGTCCCCTGCTTTTCTGCCAAGAGAAGGGAAGTGTGTTCTCTTATCTTCTCTAAGTCTTTTTTTCAATCATCACTGAGAAATTGTCAGAAAGAACTTGGTTCAGATCTTACAAGTTGTAGTGCTTTTTGAGATATGTCAATGTAGTCACATTTTCTCATCTGTAAAATGAAGGGGTCAAACTCAGTGGTTTGAAGGAGACTCAAAGTTACTTTCAGTTCTAAAACTCTCTATGATCTTTTCACCAAATATTTCTCCTCATACTCTGATTCTCCTTATTTGCCTTTCCCCTGGCCTAGCCTTGTGATGTGGCTAGAAATGTAGGCCTTGTGTCCACACCAGAGCCCAGAGCTCTATAGAAGCCATAAGTTTGTGAGCAAAGTGGAGCAAAAGATGAGAATTAAATGATCCTTTTGTCTCTGTTAGGGTATTAACAAGAGGAAGCTAGGCGATTCAATGGATAGAGGGCTGGGCCTAGAATCAGGAATACTCATCTTTGTGAATTCAAATCTGACTTCAGACACTCGCTAGGTAAAAAATATCTGGCAGTAGTCTAGCAATTCACTTAATCCTGTTTGCTTCAGTTTCTCATCTGTAAATATTAACTGGAGAAGGAAATGGCAAACAATGAAGTAGGAAAGATAGGTCTGTAAATTACTAGAATATAAGGTCAGGAAAGAACTATGATAAGTGAGAGATTTGTGAGAGAAGTAGAGAGAAATCTAGGGGAAATATCTTTTTAGCAGGGGTGGGAATCTGGGAGGTGAGGCAAGGCAACATGCATTTATTAAGTGTTCGCCTTACTAAATGTGTACATTTAATACACTAAACTCTTGAGTATACAAATATAAGCAAAAAAAGGATGGTCCCACCCCTAAATGAGCTTACATTCTAATGGAGGAAGACAACACACTAAAAGAGAATTGAAAAGCTGGAGAGGAAAGTAGAGGTAACCTATCAAAAATCCTGAGAATCAGAAGCAAAGCTGATAGAAGAATGAAACATTGCAGGTAGTCTGGGTCCTAGGAAGGAAAGGAGGGATCTCAAAAGGAAGTGAACTGTGGGAGAGAAGGTAACTATGAGGGATGGTATAAACAACCAGCGGGAGATGAGAAATAGCAGGACAGAAATAGGACATACTGAGTCATGTGGTTTGGCTTGAGAGTAGTATATTTGAAAGGGATCATAGAATATAAAGATGGAAGAGACTTTTGGGGATCATTTAGGTCATAGCTTTCATTTTACAAATGAAGAAATGAAAGCCCAGTAATGTTTAGTGATTTATGTAATATCAAATAGGTAGGGAGTAACAGGAAAGATTCAGACTCAGGCCTAATTCCAATCCAGTGCTAGTAGATAGGGCAGATATATAGGTTAGAATCAGATAGGCTGTGGCAAGCCTTGTAGGCCAGGATCAAGAATTTATTTTTTATTTAACAGATACATGTAGTAGGGAGAAAGTGAACATTTTTTGAGCAGAGAATTTACTTGTTCAAAGCACTACCTTCTGAACTATATGAAGGGAAATAAAGTGAAAGGAAAAAAAATCTCAATTTAGAAACTTCTGCACTCTTACCTTAATAATTCATATGAGAATTCTGGGAGTTAAGAGTTATCTTCTGAGCAGCATTCATTTATTCATTCATTTGAATGTTAATAAACATTTATTATATGCCATGGGGCCATTTATCCTTTCAACCTCAATTTTTTCATCTGTTAGATGGGAATTATAATACTTTTAGCAACTGCTTCAGAGAATTGCTGTGACATCAAAACATCATATAATATATGCAAAGCACTTCTTAAGCTAGAAAGGACTCTATAAATACCCATAATTACATGCAAATAATTATAATATAATAATTATGTATCATTAAGATTATATAATGAAATTAATGGTAAATTATGATCATTATCCTAAAAACCTAGTCCAATGTCTCAGCATGGCTTGGAGATATGAAAATGACCTTTACAAAGTACACTAAATGTTGCAAAGTATTTTACATACAGCATGTCATCTGAACCTCACAACAGTGCTCTAAAGGTTTTATTATTTTCATTTTACAAATGAAGAAACTGAGACTTAGACAATTACTTGCTTATGGCTTCCCAGCTGGGTGGCAAAGGAAGGCCTTGAATGCAGGTCATGCTGATTACAAACCCAACATTCTCCACTATTCCTTATTGCTTCTCTGAAGTAAGCACAGAAAGGTGGACTGGAAGAAGATTAGGGAGATCCGTGGATGTCAGATTCATTCATTTGAGTAGAAGACTGATGTCTTCAGAGAACTATTACATTAATGGGTAGGATGGATTTAAAAAGGGAAAGAAAAGAGATGAAAAGACCAATTAGGAGTCTTTTGGCCTAGCCTATCTTGAAAAAAAAAAAGGGTACTTAACCTAGGCTAGAGTAGAAGGAGATAGATGGTAGACATAATAGTCAATTAAATAATTAAATAAGATTTATTTCAAGTCCCAGGTAAAATCTCATCTTCTATTAAAGATGCCTTTCCTGATCCTCTTTTACTCTGTTGATTAGATCAGCAGTTCATCCTGTCTATATTTTGTTTATACATAATCATTTATATGTTGTCTCCTGCATTAAACAGAGAATTCCTGGAGAATGGGACTCTCCTTTGCCTTCCTTTGCATTTTCTTGTACTTAATCCAGTGCCTTGGTAGGACTTAAAAATGTTTAAAAATGCTGACTGAATTGACAAGTCAAGTGTCAGTTGCAAATGGAGATAAGGGAAAGGGAAGAGTCACAGATTACTATAAAGTTTCAGGCATAGGTGAAGTGAAAATGGTATGACCAAAACCGCCAAATCAAGAAGGAACTTGGGGATCCAAGACAAGGTCATTAGTTTTAGATATACTGCATTTGAGTTGTATTAAAGACAAAAATGTACAGTAGCAAGCAATTAGAGCCATAGGTAAAAAGATCTAGAGACAGTTTTGTTTTTTTTTTTTTTGGGGGGGGATGCTGTCCATAGAGATTGTCTATGTTCACAAAGAGGACATAGATTGATAGAAACAAATCATCTTTCCATCTTGTTCCTTTGATAATTCTTTTCTGTATCCCGTCCTTAAGATCTTCTTCCATTATGAGCTTCTATCAAGCCTTTACTCTTATTACCATCACTGGACAGACACTGTGAAGGGATGCTATGACTTTAAAAATCCAAGAAGCAGCATGAGAATGCTGGGATGCTCTATAAAGGGTAAGGGACACTCTATTTCCCAGTCACAAAGAGTTCTTAGCAACCACTTTGGAGAGGAGTTGGGAGGCTTGAAATTGACAGTTGGTTCTGTCAGGAGGAAAAAACAGTATCAAGAGCTTCTTTCTCAGAGGATTTGTCAAAGGGAAAGCCTTATGGGGAGAAGAATAATTTTCACAGGTAAATCTGAGAGCTTCATCTTCCACTGTACAAAAATCTTGCCTTCCTCTCTTCTCATATGCACATGTATGTATATAGAGTAACTATAGTCTTGTGATATAATTTGGCTTTTTGTTGTTTTTGTGAGGCAGTTGGAGTTGAGTGACTTGCCCAGGATCACACAGCTAGGAAGGTGTTAAGTATTTGAGTCCATATTTGAACTCACATCCTCCTGACTCCAGGACAGATGCTCTATCCACTGCTCCATCTGGCTGCCCATTGCAGTATGTTTGATACAACTGTACATATAGTCTGCATATTCACAGGATGTTGCTAGAGACAGATTAGCAACAATGTATATTTCATGGATCAGATAACTAACATTTCTTAAGCTCCTATTATGACTTAGTCATTGTAAGCATTGGGGATACAAAGAAAAGTAAAAGACAGTTCCTGCTCTTGAGGATCATATAGTTTATATAAAATCCATATATATATATGTATATAAAACATATATAACATAAAGCCCATGTTATTCTCTGAGAGCTTCAATTTTTCATTGTTTGAAGTAGTCAAACACTAGAGAACCAGCCTTTGCTTTTCCTCGTCAGCGTTTCTCACAGAATACTTTTAATTTCCATACACCTATTAGATATGCAGATGAGACAATGTTAAGAAATTTCATGGGATCATAACTTCAAGCTTGAAAGAACTTTAGAGATCATCAAATCTAAGATTCTTAGTAGTCAGGGAGTTCAAGAGTTTGAGTGGAGAAAATTTATAGATTTCATTTCAATATAATTGGTTTCCTTTGTAATGCCATGTATTTTATTTTATGCATATAAAATCATTTTGAGATGGGATCCACAGGTTTTAGCAAAAGCCTAGATTCTAACCAAAAGGAACCATGGAACAAAAATGATTAGTGACTCCTCATCTAATCCATCTCCTCATTTTATAGATTAGGAAATTGAGGCCCAATGACATTAAATGAAATGTCATTGCCCCAGATTCTTCCTGATTACCTCTTGGCTGCAGCAGCCATGATTTACCCAAAGTTATGTTGTAAGTAATCTGCCTCAGAGGTGGGATGCAAATTCAATCGAGATCAGAGAGTTCCAGTATAGTACTCCCTAAGTACTGACTTGCTTCCTTTTGTCATTCTTTCAATGTTGTTTTAAATTGTGCATTTTATATATAAAGAAATTTGGTAAAATAAAAAGCTATTAAAATGGAGGGAGGGAAGGGAGTGACTAAGTTTTCTTCAACACTCCCTGTAGTAAAATTTCCTTCATGTGAGCTAACCTGAAGGGCACTCTGAAGAAAACTGGATTATGGATAGAACATTTTATCATTTTATGTCATTTTATTATCGTAAAGCAAGATGACCATTGGAATAGAACTAAATTGAGCTAGTAGTCAATAAATATAAAGAATTCTCAGAGAAAAACTTGAAAAGATGCTACAAATCATCATAATGCCCGTAGAATTAGGCAGAAGTTTACTGAGAAAAGTTTATTGAGTTTATCTAAGAGAAAAAAGTTTGTTAAAGAAATTAAGAGAGTAAACAAGATTGTGGGGAGAATGTTTCAAATGCTGGAGAATAAACTTTTCAAGCACCTTTGAGTGCTATTACACACAATTGTCATGCTAACTACAAATGCTTTTAAAGTTCCCTATTTATTGGCTACTAGCTAAATTTAGTTCTGTTACAACATTCATTTTGCTTTAAGGTAATAAAATGACAAAAAAAGGATATAGATAATGTTCTATCCTTAATCTAGTTTTCCTCTTCTTCAGACTGGCCTTCAGGTTAGCTCACATGAAGGTAATTTTACTACAGATGAGTGTTGGACAAAAGTTAGTCACTCCCCCTCTCCCCCATTTTAATAGCTTTTTATTTTACCAAATACATGCAAAGATAATTTTCTACATTCACCTTTACAAAACTTTATGTTGCAACTTTTTCTCCTTCCCTTTCCCAATCCCTCCCATTGTCAGCAGCAGTTCAATATAGATTAAATACATGCAATTCTTCTAAATATATTTCCATAAATGTCATTCTGTGTAAGAAAAAATCAGATCTAAAGGTGAAAGAAAAAAATGAGGGAAAAAAGGCAAACAACAACAAAAACAAAATAAGATGAAAATACTGTGCTTTGATCCATATTGTCTTCCTACTTCTCTTTCTGGATGCAGATAACACTTGCCATCACAAGTCTTTTGGAATTGCCTTGAATCACCTCATTGTTGAAAAGAACCAAATCCATCACACAAACTTACTTTGCAAATGCTTGGAGCAAGATTAGAGAAGTTAATGGCCCAATGTCACATAGACTAGATGGAGTTCTACAGTTTTGTTTTCTGGTTTTAAGAAGTCTTTAGTTCTTTTTTGCCTGTATCCATCTCTCCATTGCCTGTCTGTCTTTGTTTCTTTGTTGACCATGTCTATAACTTAATACTTATCTGTTTGTGTATGTATAATTGAATACCTATAGAAAGCTCTTGAGGAAGGATACCCTTTTATTATTCTGTTGTTTGAGGTTCAGTACCAAATAGCACCAAATAATGATTTTGATGATCAAGCACCAAATGATGAGATTTAGTAGAGCAATTGACACCAAATGCTGTTGTTTGGTATCAAATTTGAAGAATTTATAATGGCCTTTCTTTTTGGCAAAAGGTACATTTGTTTATGAAGAGAGGTTACAGACAACACGAAGAGGTAAAATAGACAGTAAATGTGAAATAGATTTGGGAGAGCATATGATTAGCAAGGAAAGGAATTTTAACAATTAATAATGAAAAAGTCAAGTTCCCTAGTGGAATTCACAATTAACCAGGAAAAAGAGAATACTCCATGAGGTGGGAGTACACCATTGACTGAAGTTTAAATTCCTAGAGGAGTTTATCACCCTAAAAGAGTTAGCTATAAGAAAAAGACACCTCACAATCAAGAAAAAGGGAATACTCCATGAGGTGGGAATACACCTAGCAGCTTATATCCATAGAGGAATTTATCACCCTAAAAGAGTTAGCTATAAGAAAGAGAAAAACACCACGAGGCAGAACATCACAGAAAGCCAACCCAAAAGGGATTCAGCAAAGACAATATGGGGTCATGGACATATTTACAGGAGGAATATAACATTTTGATATAATTTGGCTATTGGATATGGTAAACTGGGATTACCCATGACCCCCTGTGAGGTGGTCAGACTGTAAGTCTGAGCTGATCCTTATCAGTGCCCTTCCCTGCTTACCTCTGGGCAAATTAAAGTCTTAGGAAGAGTCTGGGAGAACTGAGTGTTTTATTAACTCAATGTGGTCACAAGTGGGTCCTGACCTAGGTTTTTCTGCTTTTGAGATCAGCTCTCTACCCCATAAGCTATATTTTCCCTATGGTAATTCTATTGTGCTTGAAAGAAAGATTGATGAATAAAAGAAAAGGTTAGATTTGTGTCCTGTCAAAGAGGAAGCCCTTGTTCCAAGATCTATGAGCAATCTACTCAGAACACTGCAGAATTTCAGGTTGTAGAAGACTGATCAAAATGCAGAAGTTCTATTAGAAAAAGATTAGGAATGGCAAGAACCTGCCATAAGCCATTTTTATGTATGAAACTGTAAATGGTGGAAGAAGTACGGAAATGTATATGCAATTTGGAAAAGAATCACTCCATTAAGCTGACTTGTGAACCCATTAGTTTGTCTCTGCTTTTACCCTGTGAAGCTGCCACACTAACAGTACTGTCTAAAATTCAATTACTTTAAACATGGAAAATGACTTCACACTGAGCTGTCAGTGGGTTTCCTTTATGGAATAAGGAATTAAAAAAAATATTATAAAATCACATAGGCAGTTCAGAAGGAAGCCTGGTGTAGTGAATTAAGCAAGAATAGGCTTGGGAGTCACAAGGAACTGTGTTCAACTCATACCTCTTATACTTGTGGCTCTGTGAATTTGGTCAAGTTAATCAGTCAACTAGTATCTATTAAGTTTCTACTATATCCTAGGCATTATGTAGAGCACTAGGATTACATAGAATAGGGGAGAGGAGAGGGGAGGGGAAGCGAAAAACAATCTCAACTCTCAAGAAATTTACAATTTATTTTTACTTTGAAGTGCCCAGGCAACTCCCTTAGAATATTGGCTTCCAAAGTGTGGTCCTGAACGGATCATCAAGGATGACAGCAATCTCTCTCCAACCCTCTCCCTTAGGAAAACACAGCCTGATCTGCAAAGGCTATGTGATCAACTAATTAGAAACTGGAAAGATAGGACCCTTGCTAAAATAGCCAATCAAAGGACTTGTCACAACCAGACCAATTTCTATTTTCATAAATTTTTCTATTCATCTTCCTCCCTAAACTATGGGAGTGCCCCACAGATATGTAGAATTTAGGTTCCTTGGGGCAGTTATATGCTAAATTAATATCTAAATGTTGCTGATGAGCAGGTTTTATTGGGAAAGTAATGTCCCAGAGCCTTCCTGATTACCTCTTGGCTGTAGCAGGTTCCTCAGAAGGTAGGTTTTATGGTTTATTCACAGTGAGTAAGAGATCCCTTTCCCTCTCTATTTTTGATTATGGGAAGAATGTTGTGTGTAAATCACACAGAATAAACAAATATTGTAATCTGAATGACAGATCTCATTACATTATCTTTTTCCCAAAACCTATCCTTTCTTAAAAAACTTACCAAAAACAAAACAAAACAAAACAAAACAAACAAACAAAAAAAAAACCAAGTCATCTGCATGTGTGTATTCTCCTTCTTGAACTGTGAAATGTCTTAAGACAATTTTCCGGCTTTGTAAATAAGCCCTTAATGAATATATGTTGAATTTATACAATTGAATCTTTCAGAGCCTTTAAAAATTTTTAAATGTAAAGCAGCTAGATAAGAGTGCTGGGCCTGGAATCATCAAGGTTTTTCTTCCTGAGTTAAAATCTAGCCCCAGAAGTTTACCAGCTGTGTGACCCTGGGCAAGTCACTTAACCCTGTTTTTCCTGAGTTTTCTTATTTGTAAAATGAATTGGAGAAGGCAATGGCAAACTACTTCCATATCTTTGCCAAGAAATCTTCATGAGGAGTTGAACATTAATGGCAAGCAACTGAACAACAACAAAAGTAACAAAACTAGCCAATTATTAACATAATATAAGTGTTTTATCCATTTACATATTAACTTTATATATATATATATTTGCTGTTTATTTTCCCACATTTAGGATCTCTCTTAAAATTATAGACTTATTGGCTTAGAGTCAGAAAGACAGAGAGACAAAGAGAGACAAAATGAGAGAGAGAGAGATCTGTTATTCCATCCTTTTTCTCTTATATATGAAGAAACAGTTCCAGAGAGGTTAAATGCATGGCTAGCATATAGTGTCCAGTTTTATCCCTAGCCTATCATTAATGATCAAAAAGTTAATCATATAAGGTTATCTTCTTATTACATTTTTCAAGGAATCTTGAATGATTTTGTTTTTTGGATTGGAGACACCATGTTTGAAGAGAACTTTTGAAGCTGTATTTTGTCTTACCAAATTAAATGCCTTTTTATAATAAATGAACAATAAGCAAAGTGGAATCTTGTATTCACTATACTCTTATCAGTTATGTGATGGTACATATGTTACCTGCAG
This sequence comes from Antechinus flavipes, assembly GCF_016432865.1. NCBI lineage: Eukaryota > Metazoa > Chordata > Mammalia > Dasyuromorphia > Dasyuridae > Antechinus > Antechinus flavipes. The sequence goes on along the minus strand of NC_067403.1, from coordinate 88,138,730 downwards.
CAGAATATTGCTTATAAAAGTCTTCCTGTTTCCTACTAATATCTTCTTGACTGAAGGATGCCTCTCAATATGTGTAGAGATGAATTCTCATACAAATTTTATATCAATAGAAAAGTAGGCACATAGATTGAATTGATTTTCTCTCAGTGGCCTTTAATAGAAATTAATAAGATCTGAAGCATTTTATTTAATACCTTTGGTAACTATTCTTCATTTATCTTATCAATCAGTCTCTTCAGCACCTTGATAATTTTTCTATTTCCAGCATGAGGTTTTTTTTTTTTTTATTACTCATTTGGTCTAGTCCCTATTAGATTATGACTTCCTCAAGTGCTGGGATTATCTTTTGTTATTCTTTTCTATCCCCAGTACTTAGACCCTCAAATGGCAGATATTTAATAAATTTTTGTTGACTGACTGAATTCAGTTGCTTTTCATGACTATTTTTTCTTTACCTTGTATGTAAGCCCATCTGAAACTATGACATTGGATTCTGAATGGCAGTTCTACAATCCTTTTTGTTGAAAAACATCCTTAGGGTCAGTGGTGAAAAATTATCCTTGCATATGTTTTGAAAATAAAAAGCTTCAATAAAATTAAAAAAAAAAACATCCTTTATGAAAAAATTTTGTAGATTGTTTCCATTTTGTTTCACTTGCCCTTCCATTTTTGTCCTTTAAATGTTTTTGGCATGCATTTGCTTGGTTGGGTCTCTTATCAAGGTTTCTTTCACTTGGTTTTACCTTCCATTGTTTCTGCTCTCCGTATCTCTGCTCATATTTTTCTTCATCATCCTTCTCCAAGATTTTATGAATAAGTTTTTATTTTTTAATTCTAAACTTCTGTTGTTTTGGTTATCATGTTTTTCTGCTTCACAAGGAATCCAAGTATTTATGCTGAACAGGCTTTTTAAAGACTCTTTTGGTCTCCTTACTATAGGAATTGATTTACATCAATTAAAATTCATGTGAAATTAGTATGTGCCTGTTCTTTCATCCATATCCCATTTTTCATAATCAATAACTAATTTAAATAGTTCAGGATGGAGGTGTTTTAATTGAGTGTTTGATCTTTTTCTCATTTTATACTTTGTTCTAGCTTCGTACTAATTTTCATCTTATCTGTAACAAGCTAATGGTCTGACTGTGGAATTCAGCTGAATCAGGAATGACTCCTGTATTAGTAATGAGCTATTTTCTGTCTGTTAAAATAGTCAATTTTGGATTTTGTTATAGTATTATGTATTAGTTATGTCTAACATATTTCTTTTCCTAAAGAAAGTATTGATATATAGATATGAGACTTCTATGTAGTCTATAAATCTTTGACTTTTCTCATTTTTTCCTGATCCATATTTTTAAATTGTTTTTATTAAAGCTTTTTATTTTCAAAACACATGAATGGACAGTTTCTCAACATTAACCCTTGCAAAACCTGTGTTCCAATTTCCCTCTCCCTTCCCCTACTCCTTTCCCTAGATGGCAAGTAATCCAATATACTAATTCATATTTTCCAATATATTTTTCACCATAATTACCATGACCATGGATTTAAATCACCAAATACCATTTTACTTTGGAGAGCCTTATTCAATTATTCAATTTTCTTATTCAATTTTTCTTATGCCATCACTTGTGATAGAAACTATAGTTATTTTCATTTTTGTTATTCAACTGTTTCATTATCATTTCAGCAAAATCATCAAATTTGATAAAATTTTAGTTTTTCCATGTCTTTTTCCACTTGCTGGACATTGGGGGATCTTTATATCTCACATTTAGAGTTCCAACAACTAAATTAAAGTGTATAGATAGTCAAAGAACTGTGTGATTCTTTATATTCTCTGCCCAGTCTTACTCCACACCCTACCCCCTACCCTGAGCTCTACCATTATCACTGAAGAAAAAGAAGTTGTTGCCCAGGACTGAAGTCCACTTCCTATTTGTGTATGCTTCATGAATTGCTGTGGCCAAAATATTTATCACCAAATGGTCATGAGTATTTTTGTCTTTAGCTAGATATCCACGAAGATGTCTTAGTCTTTTGGTGAGGGCAATATCATAGTCTTTCCAACACGAGAGGATATCTTGTGACAAAATTTCACTGGTATAGTCTTCAAAAACCCAGGCTTCCCTACAAACCAAAAGGCAGCTTAGATAAAAGACTTTATAGACTACTTTCCTAACTCAACACATTTAAGGGTATCCAGCTGATTTTTAACAGGAAATAAAATGTATCCTCACACCGGATTCTCTCAGCTTCCATTCTTCATATAAACTTCTGTAACACGGGTCCAGCAAAAGCAATTTTCAGATTCTGTCAATTCATTTCAATAAGCTTTTACTGTGTGTCACCTTTGTGCAAAGCACCCTGCTAAGTGCCAACAGAGATACAAAGATAAATGTCAAGACTTGTATGTTCAGGGAGCAATAATTTAGCAAAGCAAAATAATATATACAAGAAACTATAATACCAATTAAAACATTGTCATCTTATAGAAGAAGTGAGCATGTAGGAGATGAGGCTAAAAGTTAGCTTGGAACAAAATTACGAAGCCTGAACACAGATGAGCAGCCACGGAAGGGTTTGATCAGAGCTAAGCATTATTAGGAAGATATGACTGGCCTAGTTGTATAGGTTGGACTGGATGAAAGGAGACAATCTTAGAAGACAATTATAAGTAAAAAAAGGTAAGATAGAGTAAGAATCTGATCATTTCCATGATAGTAGGGATGAATTTGAGAAATGTAGTTCAGGGACTGATTATTTTATCATTATTATTATAGCTTTTTATTAACAAAACATATGAATGGGTAATTTTTCAACAATGACCCTTGCAAAAACTTCTGTTCCAATTTTTCCCTTCCTTTCTTCCACCCCCTCCCCTAGATGGCAGGTAGTCCCATACATGTTAAATATGTTAAAGTATATCTTAAATACAATATATGTGTACATATTTATACAGTTGCCTTGCTGCACAAGAAAAATCGGATTTAGAAAGAAGGTAAAAATAACCTGGGAAGAAAAACAAAAATGCAAGCAAACAATAACAGAAAGAGTGGAAATGCTATGTTGTGGTCCACACTCCTTTTCCAGTATTCTTTTGCTGGGTGTAGTTGGTTCTGTTTATTACTGCACAAATGGAACTGATTTGGATCAGTTGTTGAAGAGAGCCACGTCCATCAGAATTGATCATCATGTAGTATTGTTGAAGTGTATAATGATCTCCTGGTTCTGTTCATTTCACTTAGCATCAGTTCATGTAAGTCTCTCCAAGCCTCTCTGTATTCATCCTGCTGGTCATTTCTTACAGAACAATAAAATTCCATAATATTCATATACTACAATTTACCCAGCCATTCTCCAATTGATGGGCATCCATTCACTTTCCAGTTTCTAACCAGTATGAAAAGGGCTGCCACAAACATTTTTGCGCATATAGGTCCTTTTCCCTTCTTTACATATGCTCTCCAGAATGGTTGGATCCGTAGGGATTGATCCTTAACAGGATAATAGAGTAATTTTTTTTAAAGATCTGGAAGGTACCTTAGAGGCCATTCATTAAGTCTAACCTTTCCATTTTACAGATGAGGAAACTGAAGTCTCTTGGCAGCTCATCTGAAGCAGAAAGTAAAAAATGAGTTTGCAATTTTAGACCTGCTTTATGGGGAAATGATGATGCCTTAACAGAAATAGGGATGCTTAAGAAGTACAAGACTTGGGGGAAAAGTAATCATTTGATCAAATAAAGGAATTGACAGTTACTTTTTTTTGAAGATATAGATATGTATATATATATACACACACATAATTTTATTTTATTTTATTATTTTTAATAACTTTTTATTTACAAGTTATATGTATGGGTAACTTTACAGCATTGACAATTGCCAAACCTTTTGTTCCAATTTTTCCCCTCCTCCCCAGCCCCTCCCCTAGATGGCAGGATGACCAGTAGATGTTAAATATATTAAAGTATAAATTAGATACACAATAAATATATATGAGCAAACCGTTATTTTGCTGTACAAAAAGAATCGGACTCTGAAATATTGTACAATTAGCCTGTGAAGTAAATCCAAAATGCGAGCAGGCAAAAATATAGGGATCGAGAATTCGATGTAATGATTCTTAGTCATCTCTCAGAGTTCTTTCACTGGGTGTTGCTGGTTCAGTTCATTACTGCTCCATTGGAACTGATTCGGTTCATCTCATTGCTGAAAATGGCTAGGTCCATCAGAATTGATCATCATATAGTATTGTTATTGAAGTATATAATGATCTCCTGGCCCTGCTCATTTCACTCAACATCAGTTTGTGTAAGTCTCTCCAGGCCTTTCTGAAATCATCCTGTTAATAGTGTTCCATAACATTCATATACCACAATTTATTCAGCCATATTCCAATTGATGGGCATCTACTCGGTTTCCAGTTTCTGGCCACTACAAAGAGGGCTGATTGGCAATTATTTTTAACATGAACCTAAATTTTTGTATGTGAACTTGAGGTTTCAGTAGGATATTCTGAGTCAAGGTGTACAGTAAGTGATTGAAGATATCGATCAGGAGCTCAGGAGAAGGTTAAAGTTAGACATAAAGACTTGGAGTCATCTGCATATAATATTATTGTTGATTTTCTGGAAAAGGATGAGATTGACAAAGGAGACACTATGGAGACAGCACAGAAGGCTGAAGACAGAGTCTTTGGGGCTGCCCATATTTAAGGAACTAAAGGATTTAACTGAGGAAATACAAGAAAGGAGAAAGAGATAATCAAGAAAGATAAAATCAGAGAGATGATAATAAAACCAGGAAAGAATTTTAAGGAATAAGGACTTCTCAGCAGAATTACATACGGCACAGAAGCCATAGAGAATGAAACTGAGAAAATATCATGCGGTTTGGCAAATAGAAGGTTCCTGGTAACCTTAACACTTTTAGGAAAGTGGTAGATAAAAATGCATTTTAGAATGTGCTAAACATAGTAATTTATATCTGCCTGAAATTATGTAAGCAACTGTTATGAATTCCTAGACTCAACCACTGAAATTTGTTTCGTAAGATAACTGAGTTCACCAGTACACGTGTTTGGGACAGGCAGTACAGATGGAAAATGGGATGCACCAGAATTGAATATATAGAAGAGAGCAGGTTGGATTGCCTTTAGGAAACTACATAGTGCTTTTTAATAACCCCAAACTGTTTTCTGGCATAAACTCCCCATTTTATATACAAAGATAGTCCAAATAATGTATGAATGAAAAGCTTGGCACCCCGCAATTTGTAGAGAATTAAAGTTGTAGCTGATCCAAAGGACAATGGAAAGATGCATGGTGGGTCATGCAGCATAACCACAGTTATAATTTGATGAGCTCAAAAATTATAACAACAAATATCATAAAGGAATTATCAGAAAAGGAGGTTACCAGTGAAAAGAATTAGAATGAACAGTTTGAGTTCTATCAAAGCCCAAGAAATAGAAAAAAGCCTTTAGCATATTGGTTGAATTCTCCCTAGAGGAGAATTGTGTAGGGTGAGAAGTCAAAGATCTGTTGTTATCTCTTGGTTGATTGGTTGTTGTCCTTTGTCCTTGAAAAGGACCAAAATAACTTTACTATGTTGGAGTCAAAATACAGTATGTCCAACTGTGGTTGATCAGACCAATATGAGCTTGGAAAAATCTATCACACATAAATAGTACACATGAAATGAGATATCTGCCAGTGAAATGAATACTCAGGGTAATGAGATCACAGATCTATTGAACTATTAAAGAGAAAACCACAAAAAAAAGTTTTTCTACTTACTGTATTTTCATGTAATATAAAAGAAATATCTATTAAGCACCTACTACAATACATAGCACTGTGTTATAGGGATATGTAAAGTTTATAATAATAATTCACTTTTATGTGGCTTTAGTCTTTGCAAAGTTCTTTACATGTATTATTTCACACTTAGATGAAATATCTTCTCTGCCCTCAAGAATTGATGGTATAATAAGGGGATGAGATACCAATATATCTCTAATATGCAGTATTACATAATAAAAAAGTGGGACTTTTTTAAAAAAAAATTCTTATATGTGAAGCTTGAGGGGAAAAATAGGTCTTTATCAGCTTGGACAGGGGGAAATCATAGAAGGATTCCTGAAGAAAATGATATAATAATTGACTTTTATATGGTGCTCTAATCTTTGCAAAGCACTTTCTATATATAGAAGTTTATAGGGCCACGATAGTGTTTGGCTGAAAAGGAAAGCTACCTACTCCCTCTTGGAAGACTTCCACTCTTGGATGGGTAGAACCACTCTTTCTTTTAAGGAGGCTTATGATGACCTTTACAGGTTAATAGCAGTAAGAATCAAAATGAGAGAAAATCTGCAGGAGATATTACAGAGACAGAATCAAAAAGATACAGTAAATGATTGAATATGAAAGATAAAAGAGGGGAAAATAAAAAGTAACATCAAGATTATAAATACAGGTGACCTAGGGAATAGAAGTAGAACAGAGATAATTAGCAAAAGGAAGCAAATCTCTGGTAAGGAAAAAATGAGCGTAGTTTTGGATAATCCAACAAGTATTTATTAATCAACTACTACAGGCCAGGCAATATTGGTTGAATTTGTATTTATGGGACATCCAAAGGATGTGTTCTATAGATAGTTTTTGATAGTGATCTAGAGTTCAGGAGTAAGATTGAGATCAGCAGACAATATAGATATAGTAGTCATTTGCAAGATGACAATAATTTAATCTATAGCTATGAATGAGATTATCCCTCTACAGTAAGGAATTATAAGATGAAAAGTCAGCAAAAGAGAGAGAGGGAACAATATGAGGCTAGGAGAAGAAACAGGAAATAAATTTATGAAAGAAAGTACAAGGAGAATGAGAAGAAAGTTACCTTTGTGAGGATTTCTGGTAGGTTTGCTCCTTCAGGTCATTTCAATTGCTTTTTTTTTTTTTTTTGCTAGAGGCCAGTTTAGTGAAAAATGAGCCTTGCTTGTGACTTCTCATTCTTCCATCTTCCTTAAAGTCCTTCTCCCTCTATTCCTGCTTCCTTTCCTTTCATCTTTCCCATGGTTAAGACCATCAGAAAGGCATGAGTGTACACTGACCCCTAGGAAGGAAGCACTTTACCTTTGACACCTGCTGTGTGTGATCCTAGCCAATTTCACTCACAGCAAGTGATAGATGATAAGAACTCTTATTTTTAAGCCTCCCTCTATACCTGGTATTTCAGTCTTGGTTGCCAGCAATTATCTCAGAAAAGGAAGAAGTCTTTTAAAAGGCTCCTTCTCACCACAGTTACAGCCTTTTAGAAAAGGGCACTCCAAAGAAGATGCGTGCTGTGAAAAGTTTGCAAGGAAGTGCAAGAGAAAGATAATCCATTGCCTTAAAGATGAATTGAAGGACCATCATAGTTTTTTTGTTTTTGTTGTTGTCGTTGTTGTCATTGCTGTTGTTTTTTTGTGGGTTTTTTTTTTTTTTACAAGATCCAGTGGGAAAGGAGTACTTAATACTGTATACAATTAGACATTGGCAATTTACTTATAAATCTAGAGATTTATATAGATTTTTTACAAGAACAAAACAAAGGTAGGATAGTACATTAGAAAAATTATTTGGTATTAAGAATACTTGAGTTCAAGTCCCAGCTTTGCAATTTACTATCTGATCATGGACAAGCCACTTATCTACTCCTCTTGACCTCAGTTACCTTATACTCAAAATGAAGTATTGGATTTGACCACCTCAAATCCTTCAGAGTTTGAAAGTATAAAGTTCTAAGTATATAATCCTGTCATCTTTCCTTGTTGGGTCAATTAAAATAGTTACATCCTTTTTGAACCAAGTTAGTATTATTTGGGACTGTGTATTCCCTTTTCCATCAACAAGTCTCTCTTATGTCTTCCATGTTTCCATTTCCTTTGAATAGGATTTTTTCCCCTCCCTAGAACTATTGTTTTTCCAAATTTAATTTATTATTTTCCAATCAATAAGCCTTTAATTTCACTTCTCTACCCTTCATCTCCAACCCCCAATGACCAATAAAAAGAAAGGAGAAAGAAAAATATTCAGACAAAAATTTTCTCCTTGGGCTTGTCCAGGAATAATGTGCTTCATTCTGTATTTTAAGTCCATTCCCTTTCTGGTGTAGGGAATATTTCAATTTCAATCCTCTGAAATTATTGTAAAATTATTTGTTTTTAAGAGAAGAACATAGCTAAGTTTTGTAATAGGGAGAGAGCTAGAAAGGATGTGGAGAAAAGATCCCTTACTATCTTGCAAGCTTCTGCAAGAAAAGTGGGCCTTATCAGAAAAATGGGAATAATAATTGCATCAACCTCACAGGCTTGTTGTAAAGATCGAATATAAAGATTTTTATGCGGCTCTGATAGGTTTGCTTCTTCAGGACATTTTGGTTGCTTCTTTTTAAAAAAATTGCTAGAGGCCAGGAGAATGAAAAAAGGAGCCCTGCTTATGACTTCTCATTCTTCCATCTTCCTTAAAGTCCTTCTCTGTTCCCACTCTTTTCCCTTCATCTTCCCCATGGTTAAAGCCATAAGAAGGGCATAAGTGTACACTGACCCTTAGAAAGAAGTATTTTACCTTTGACACCTGCTGTGTGTGATCCTAGCCAATTTTACTCACAGCAAGTGATAGATGATAAGGACTTTTTTTTTTTTAAGCCTCCCTGTATACCTGGCATTTCAGTCTTGGTTGCCAGCAATTATCTCAGAAAAGGTAGAAGCCTATTAAAAGCCCCCTTCTCACCACAGTTACAGCCTTTTAGAAAAGGGCACTCCAAAGTAGATGTGTGCTGTGAAAAGTTTGCAACAGAGTGGAAGAGAAAGATAATCCATTCTCTCAAGAACAAGATGATGCAGTTAAAAGATTTTTAGGGTACTTTCTGGTGGGAGTTTTTTTCCCTATATGATCCAGCCATTTATCAGCAGCTTTATGAAGAGAACCATTTCCAGAAACAACAAAAGGACAAGGGGAGACTGTCATTTGAAATAATTCACTGGAATGAACAAATGGTTATAATATTCCTATTTGGTGGCTAAATTTTAAACTAGGTGAGAGGTACTTGGAGTTAAGAAGGCCTGGATTCTATCTAACCCTGACTTTATAAGGCTTTATAAGCCTGAGCAAGTCAATTTTTCTAAAGTTAGTTCATTTGTGAAAAATGGATTGAAATAAACATCCTCCTTAGCTCTGTTTAGCTCTAAAGTCAAATCTAAAAACCCTAGTTGCCCACACAAATGAAATGGAGGAAGAACAAGGGTTTTTGATTTGGTAGCTTCCTGAACAAAAGGGTAGCTTGCTATACCAGAGAACCTCAGGTCAGCATGAAGCCAAACTGGAGATCTCTCTAGGGATCCAGAACAGACCCAGAAAAATCATCTTACTCCAAGATCTATGGAAATTTAAGTTATAATGTTTGGGACCTAGAAAACTTATTTAAGCTAGGATCAGTGGTACTAATTTGAGTATATTGACAGCTTCAGGGAAATTTTTAACCTGCAGATTAAAGCAAGGTAGAAACAATCTAGTGCCATGGTGTAGATAAAACTCCTTGAAGGAAAAATCAATTTTATTTTCCTTTTTGTATCTCAGGCACCTTGTACCTGGCATACAGTAGGCATTTAATAAATGCTTGTTTATTAAATGTTGCTTCTGAGCATCTTTCTCTAGGGATGAAGACTTGTGAATAAGTTCAGCTAGTACAATTCAAATGGGCAGCTCCAGGTTATATAGATTTTTATGATTAGCCTCTATTGGTAGGTATTTAATAAATGCTTGTTCCTTGCTGCTGAGCATCCTTCTTTAGAGATGAAGACTTGTGAATAAATTCAGCTAGTACAATTCAGATGGGCAGCTCCAGGCTATATAAATATATATTATAAGCACTTATTTCTAGTGTGTAAGCCCTGAAAGAGTGCAAACCACTACCCAGGACTACTCCAGATGGGTTACCATCATTCATAAGAAGAAAAAGGTGAAGGACTAAACTCCATGGATCACAGAATTGCACCGTGACTCTCCAGATCTACTGGTCTTGCCAATGCATTTGCTTCAGGAATTTTGACAGCTCTCTCCTCCTCTCCATCCCCCAAGCAAGACATGCTAGCTCTCTCCATTATGTGAGGGCAACTTGTGGCACAGATAGAGCAATGGACTGGGAACCAGGAGGACTCATCTTCCTGAGTTCAAATCCAGCCTCAGACACTTAGTAGCTGTGTAATTCTGGGTAAATCACTTAAGCTCATTTTGCCTCAGTTTCTTCATCAGTAAAATGAGCTGGAGAAGGAAATGGCACACTGCTCCAGTATCTTTGCCAACAAAACCCCAAATAGCGTCATTGAGAGTTGTACACAAATGTATAACAATATCCACTTTGTGGCAATCAGCTGTTCAAGGAAGCAGCAGAGTAGTAAAAATATTTCACAAGAATATCCCAAGTACAAGAGTAGGCAGTGATTTTGGCCTCTCACACTCACCTCCATTGATCCTGACACCTGGGAAACTTGGGACTTCAGATTAGTTTTTCAGCACTAGGCAAATATCCCTAAGGGGGCAATCAAAAGATTTTAGATTTAGAATTGGAAGAGATCACAGAAATCATCCAGTCTAATCCATTTTACAAGTGAAGAAAATTAAGTCCCAGAATGGTTATGACTTGACCAAAGTTTCTAAGGTGGTTTTAAATACAGAGTCAGGATTTGAATCCAGAACTTTTTCTCAAAATCAAATACCAACTACCAAATACCCCAATCTCCTGACATAGCTAGAACCCACAGTAGTCTCATGAATCCTAGAAATTGAACACAGTTCTGTCCCTTCTCAGCATCAGATAACTTTGAGACTTTGTTCAGTGCTGAATTCTGATTTCACAAAATTCAACAAGGATAACTTCCATGTGGTCTTGAATCAGGACAGAAGCCTTGCTTTAGTAAATATGAATCTGAAAAACCAACCCCCAAACCCACATTTAAAAAAAAATATTTTTATAGCTTTTTATTTACAAGATATATACATGGGCAATTTTTCAGCATTGACAATTGCAAAACCTTTTGTTCCAATTTTTCCTTTCCTTTTCCCCACCCCTTGCCATAGATGGCAGGTTGACCAATATATGTTAAATAGGTTAAAGTATATGTTAAATACAATATATGTATACATCACCATTTTTTTTAAAGGAAAGGAAATAATCATTTGAAAAGCCTGAAAAATGCACTTGATTCAACTGAATGGAAGTAGTGCATTCCATAAAGCAGTATTAGACAAATGAAATTTTTCCTCTAAAACATCACCCCATTACCCTGGCATGGGTTCTATCAATAAAAAGTTATTAAAAAAAAACATCACCCCTGTGTACAGCATAATTAGGGAATTAAGTATCCAAAAATGTCAGAAAAGCCTTTTGGAGCCATGGAAAGAGCAGTAACAAATTATCTACTAAAATGTATTGTTTGCTAACTGATTTTAGATACTGTATCTTTCTATTCACACAACCACTATCCTATGTATACCATCTCACCACCTTTTGAATAAACTCTTAAAATATTCAGAATATTGTTCCCAGTTAAGACTCTTGTTTTTTTTTCTTTCAATTTATCCTTTCAATTATTGTTCACCAAAATAATCTTCCTAAAGATCAAGTCTAACCATTTCATCATCCCCCTGCTCAAGAACCTTCCATTACTCTCTATTGCCTCTCTGAAAAATACAAATTTCTCTGTTATACATGTCTTTCACAGACTAGCTTCCGCCTTCAGATCCAGGCTTGAACATTATTGCTCTTCTCTCCATATTTCTTTGTTTATTCCAACTAATCATTCTTTAAATTCATTATACTTAGAATGTTCTCCCTATCTTCTCCTCTTAGAATCATAGAAAGTTCTCCCTATCTTCCTCTCTTAGAATCACTAATTTCCTACAAGACCCAGATTGCATGCTACAGGAAGTGTTTCCTGATCTTCCTGACAGTGTTTTTCCTCTCTTCAAATAATCATGTATTTACATATTTGTGATCATGTTATTTTAAAAATTTAAGATTTTTATTTTTCTACAGTTACATTTAAAATATTTTTTAAGATTTGTTTTTAAAAGTTTGAGTTCTAGATTATCTCCCTTATTCCCACCCCTACCTCACATTAAGAAAGCATATGTGAAGTTATGCAAAATATTTCCATAAAAGTCAGATTATATTGTTTTTACACCTCCCCACCCCCAACACACCCCTTCCAAAGCAGAATGGAATATTTTTGTAGGAAGTAGTTTATTTTTCATTTTTTCTTTGAATTTCTACTGTCTTGCACATACTAGATCCTTAACAAATGCTGCTTGGTTTGAACAGTCTAGTCTAGTAGGAAATTAGAGGAAGCCTTTTCATTATCTGCTTTCACATGAGCCCAAGTAAAGAACTAAGGGAGGCTTTTCTTCCTATGTCAGGCAGATCTATCTGAAACCCTTGGGCCCATTAGCTTTCAAAATGTTAACCATCTTGATATGTCAAGCTACCTATGTCTAATATACATCTCTAAGGATTTTAAAGCTTTTTGTAAACATTAATTTCTTAAACTAAGCATCTTCTATTCCCATTTAATAAACTGCAATAAATCTCAAGAGACAGAAATACAGTAGTGATGTATGGCTATGGAAGAGGCAGACCAAAGAAGAAAACATTCTAAAATAGGAGGGCTTAGTCCAAAGTGACCCTTCTTATTTGTTCCTGTTAACTTTTCTGGGCTTTTATTTGCCCCCTCCTCTCACAAATGAAGTATTCCCCTAAAACTATATTACTAACCAGTGATCATCAAAACCATTTGGCACTGGTTAAGAAACAGAACAGTGGATGAGTGGAATAGGTTAAGTTTATAAGACACAATAGTCAAATGAAGGGTTCAACTCATATAATCTCTTTCCTCCCTTCTACCTCTAAAGATTCTAAGATTTTTATGCAAGTGGTCTTTTGGGGAACACAAGCAAACAAACATTATATTAGGTTTTACTTCATCTCCAACATTCTCCCTGATCTGTTTCAGTTCAGGGCTAGTCCTACAAGGATGCAGTCTCTTCCTGAGCTGTCACTGGCTGGAAGTTGGTCTGGCTGACCTTCAGAACAAATTAGCTCTCAGGCTCTGCTCTAACTAAATACTGTAGGAATGCTTTTGAAGCAAACCAAAATCCCTGGGCAGCCGAGAAATCAATTTGTCTTGCTGGTAGCTAACATCAAGTCAAACTTTGAGGATGAAGAGAATCATCAAATGGTATCTCTTTCTTCCAATCTTTAAAAGCCAATTTAGCTTTTTTGAAAAAAAATTAAAAATTTATTTTTGCCAATTTCGCTTTGGCTCAATCTCAGGGAAGAGGATGCTAAGTAGATTTACTTAGGGTCCGTTCAGCTCCAAAATGGCATCCATAGAATGCATCAATTCAATTTATGCTCCTTCTGAACAGATCTCCCAATACTAGTTATCTCTGGTATGATCTGCTCTCCTGCCATAACAGTCAATTGAACAACAAGCTCCTATTAAATACCTACTTATGCCAGGCAGATACTACACTAAGCAAGGGAAAAGGCTATGTAAATAATATAGCATTAAAAATAAAACATTCTCTATTCTTAAGAACCTTAGAATTTCCTAGGGAAAGATCAGGTATAGATATATAAGCATTTGTGACAAATATGAGGTAAGTTAAATACAAGGTATTTGAAAAGAGAGAACTCAAGATGTTGGAATGGACATGGTAATTGGGCTAGTAATTGAAGGAATTGGAGAGTCTTATGAGGCAGAGGTGAGGTTGGAATGGAACCCAGGTATAGATGATTACCAGTTGAAAGGTATCAAGATGGTGGGTGGAATGCCATGAGTGAAGAACGGAAAATCAAATGGCTCAACCCTGGAGGGAAAAGTAGCTCCATATGGTTGGAAGAATATGATGAAGCCAGCTTGTGGAGGGCTTTAAGAGCCAAGCAGAGTAGTTATATTTTATCCTAGAAATAACAGGGAGTTTATTTTTTCTTTTCTACTTTTTAAAATGTATGTTATTTCTATTTATTTAAAAAGATCAAATATTATTTTAAAATACTTTTGTGTCTTAAAGAATAACACAGGGGGAAGTTTCAAAGAGAAGACTGATGCTGAGTGGAATGAGTAGAAATAGAGAAGAAATTATGCCGTAACAACATTCTTTTTTCTTTTTTAATGTTAAATATGATAAAAAAATATATGTAAATCAAATCTAGGCATACATACTTATACAATTATTTTGCTGCACAAGAAAAATCTGATCAAAAAGGAAGAAAAATGAGAAAGAAAATAAAATTCAAGCAAAAACAGCAAAAGAAGTGAAAATACTATGTTGTGATCCTCAGTCAGTTCCCACAGTCCTCTATCAAAAGACTATTGGAACTGTCCTGAATCATCCCATTGTTGAGCAGAGCCACATACAGGGAGTTCATTAAGTAGGAGAATAGATTTCTCAGATTTTTTGCTTAAAGAAAATCACTTTGATAACTGGCATTTATATAAGATTTTTAAGTTTTTATATAAAACATACATCTTGATATAATACATTCATTATCTTGTTTAAGCTTCACAATTACCCTATAAAGCAGGTACCATTGGTGTGATTATCCCCATTTCACAGATGAGGAACTGAGCCTCAGAGAGATTTGAGACTTGGCTAAATAACAGTCACAATATTAAGTGTCAGAAGCAGATTTGGAACTCAGGCTTCCCTGACTATAACGCCAATATTCTATGCACTTCACTGCTTCCAAGGGCTCCTTGAGTACATATAGAATCTCTTTCTCATCTTATAGCTTTTCAACTTTGCAGCCATATGCTTGACTCGTAGTAGGCACTTTTAATAGATACTTGTGCAAATGAATCATTCTGTTCCACCACTCATTACTCTGGTCAGAGGCTACCCACCTACCTCTATTTACTTAATATAAATTGGCCAAGTGAAGATTGATTCTCACTCTACACGGGAATTCTATAAAGGCCCCTGAGACTGAAGAATCACTTTGGCTCAATATCAACCAACCAATAATCCAAAAAAGTATTTATTAAGTACCTAATAAAATGGAGCAGCCAAATAGCATAGGGACCTGGAGTCAGGAGTCCTTAGTTCTAATCTGTTTGACCCTGGGCAAATACTTTAAAACACTTTATTCTGTTTGTCTCAGTTTCCTCAATTGTAAAATGGATATAATAATTGTACCTACCTTGTAGGGTTGTTATAAGGATCAAGTGAGATAATAATTGTAAAGCACTTAGTGCCTAGTATATAGTAAATATATTAAAATATGATATGTAAGTATATTACATAAACTTATAAATGTTAGCTGTTATTATTATTATTACTGGATGCCATAATAGGTACTAGAGGTACAAATATTAAAAAAGAAAATAAACACTCCTTTTCTAGTCAAAGAGTTTATAGTTTGTTGGGGCTTTGGGGAACAGGGAAACAGCTTGTTCCCAGGTCTGTAAATAAACATTTCCTTGTTCCAGCAGTTCCTTGTTTATTCTTGAAACACTGATTTTTTTATTCTGTCTTTGACTCCTGCTGCCTCATATCCAATCCCAGGTCTTGCCCACACCATATTGCCTCTCTATTAATAATCGAACTGAAGAACCATAAGGACTCATAGAGATCACTGAGTCCAAAAAGAATCTGAAATAGAAGCTTGTCTACACTAACCCTGCTAATTGGTCATCTGGCCTTCACTGGAAATCTCCAGGGATGAACAAACCATAATTTCCTCCAGGTGAAATCTGATGATCCACCGCTTTACCCCATTTGCTCCTCTTTGGCCCTCCCCATGTCCTTGTTCTAGATCCTCTGACTCTCTGCTTTCCTTATCCCTCGATGATCATTTCATTTCTACCCACCTACTCTGGTCCAGGATTAGTCCTGACTGCTTGACTTTACCCTGGCAGGTCATCTGACCTCTCTTGACCAAGGGTGACCATGTATCAAATATGGGGATATCCCTTAAGATAATAGTGTGAAAGGTCACAGAGGAGTCCAGCCCTCCACAAGTACTATGTTGTTGTTCAGTTGCTTCAGTTGTGACTCCGTTTGGGGCTTTCTTGGCAAAAATACTGTTTGTCTTTTCCTTCTCCAGTTCATTTTACAGATGGGGAATTGACGCAAACAGGGTTCAGCGACTTGTCCAGCGTGACACAGCTAATAACTGTCTGAGGCAGTTCATCTTCATCTCATGAAGATGAGTCTTCCTGACTCTTAAGTCTAGCACTCTGGCTACTACACCACCTAGCTGTATGTATTCTATGTAGCATAAAAAAAAATCTAAAAATACTACAGGTACTATAGAAACGTTCTAAAAGTAGCATCAGACCAAACATTGAAATCCAAAGAACAAATATAATAAATGTTTTCATCTATCCTGGAACTACACAAAAAGAATGCCAGAATCCTATGGGAACCCTCTCCCAGAGAAGCTGCACAGTAAGATAGCTTTCAAAGGTTTTCTTTATTTATTTTTTGCAAAATATCACTTTTATGATGTCATTGGCCCTCTTTGAGAACAAAGGATGAGCATCTATGCTTCCAAGAATAAGATGGTGATAGTTGCACTGTACTCTTCCTTCATCAGACTTCATCTCTTTTATTGTGCTTCCTGTTATATCACCCAGTTTAAGAAAGATCCTGATAAACTGGAAAGTGTCCACTGAGGAAAACTAGGATGGTGAAGGGACTCAAATCCATTCTGTATGAAGATTGTTTGGAAGATGTGTTTAGCCTTGAGAAGAAAAGACTCAGGGTGCTCTCATCAACTCCCATGAATTTAATTATTGTCTCTATGCTGATAATTTTC
Source organism: Antechinus flavipes (assembly GCF_016432865.1). Lineage (NCBI taxonomy): Eukaryota > Metazoa > Chordata > Mammalia > Dasyuromorphia > Dasyuridae > Antechinus > Antechinus flavipes. Next base: position 88,121,859 of record NC_067403.1, on the reverse strand, counting down.
ATATTTATCCAACCCTAAGCTCTTTGCCAACCTCTTGTCTGTCTTTCAGACATCTCAAACTGTACATTTTAAACTCAACATGCTTCAAACTGAAAACATGATTTCCCATCCTAAATTCTTTTCCTTTTAAATTTCCCTGTTTCTGTCAAGGGTGCCACCATTCTATCAGTCATCTAAGCTTACAGTTTAGGAGTTCTCAGCTCCTCACTCCCCCCACCAAATGTTTCCCCAAGTTTTCTTATCTTTCTTTTGCAACATCTCTCAAATATCTTTCCTCCTCTCTTCTGATACTGCTAGTGTAAGCCCTAATTACCTTACACTTGGACTATTGCAATAGGGTACTAATTGACCTGTTTACTACAATTCTTTCCACATCTTCCATTTTGCCCCCTAATTGATTTTCCTGAAGTGCAACCATTTCTCTCTCTCTCTCTCTCTCTCTCTCTCTCTCTCTCTCTCTCTCACACACACACACACACACACACACACACCATTCCCACTCCCCAATCAATAAACTCTAGTGGCTCCCCCTCATTTCTAAGATCAAATACAAAATCTTGTTTGGCATTCAAAGCCCTTCATAGCATAGCAACTTCCCCCTCCACATCCCACCTCCCTTCCCTCACCCCCTCATTCTTACATCTTATGTATTCTGTGATTAGTGACACTGGCCACTTTGTTACTCCTCCCTCTCTCATCTCTGCACATCCTCTCTGGCTGTTCCCTATGGTTGGAATTCTTTCCTCCTTCATCCCCTACCTTCTGTCTTATCTAACTTCAAGTCCTAGCTTCCTTCTAGAGGAAGCCATTCGCAACCCTTCATTCCAGTGCTTTCTCTCTGTTAATAATTTCCTATTTATCTTGTATATAGCTTATTTGAACACATTTGTTTGCTTGTTGTTTCCTCAATTAGATTGTAAACCTACAATCTTGAGCACAGGGACTGAATTTTGTCTTTCTTGTATCCCTAGTGCTTAGTTTAGCACAGTGGGCCCTTAATAAATATTCCCCCTATAATAAATATTTACTGACTGACTGAATGCTCAGTTTTCCAACCTCAAGAATAAGGAAAGTTGTAGTACTCTGATACAGGACAAAAATGTGGAAACACTATAAAGCCTCACGGGGATCAGAGGTCTGCATGCAGCCCACTGACCTGACTGCTTCAGATACCCTAAAGCCTACTGTTATTTGAAGCTGGACACTGCAAAGGAGCCTTGAAGCTTGCCTGTAATAGAAGCACAGACACATCAGGGAAGTTGGAAATAAGAGAGGAACCTAGATATTGGAGGTCAAGATCAACTAAGAATTAACCATCCTATCCAAGAGCACCAGAGGGGACAGAAACCCTGATACAAAGCACAAATTAAGAACTAGAGATAATGTTAAGTAAGATAATGAGGCTAGAGATAATGTAAGTAGAAGACACAAAATATGATGAAGCAATAGGAGTCAAGAATCAGGCAAAGACAAAGCAGAGAGACAATCAAAAACAAAAAAGGATTAACTTTAATGTGAGGGGAGAAAAAAAAAAATGACTTGGCCACTTGAAAAAGAGTACTTGGAAGAAATAAGAAATAATAAGAGAAAAAATAAAATAAGTGAAATAATATTTTTAAGGAGAAGAATAAGTAACTTGGAACAGAAGGTGTATAATTTTAACAAATAATGGTTTTCCCCAAATTAGAATGGATCAACATAAATTAATAACTCTATGACATGAAATGATTCCAAGACAACAAAAAATAAAGGAACAAAATCAAAATACTGAAAAAAAAAAAAAAGTAAGGTATCGACCATCCAAAACAACTGACCTGGAATAAAGGTCAAAGAGAAATGATTTAAGAAAAAAAAGATACCCTGAAAACCATTATTAAAAAAAGAAAAAGCCTGGGTACCATATATTCAGAAATTATAAATGAAACTACCAAGACATATTAGAATCAGAGAACAAAGTAAACATAGAAAATGTCACTCCTGTGCTCTTTGTGAATGTGAGTTTATATGTATGCACTTGCATGTGTGTATGTGTGTGTACAGAAGTAGTTTGAAGATAAAGGATGGCAGCCTTCTTTTTCTTCCCATGTCTATACCCTCTAACTCTTAAAAACAGATCCATAATAATCTGACTGCCAGTAGAGAGATGCTGAAGGTAAATCAGAAATTGAATTGTCCACCAGTCCTTCCAAGTCCATGCTCTCCTCTCCCCAGGTGTCCCTCTCCTCACATAAAATCCAATAGGGCTTTCTTCTTTGCAATTCTTACTGTCCTTTGGAAAAACCAGCTGCTTCTTTTTTCTAGGAGAATCAGAAAGGGTAGATTTATTATAAATATACTATTAAAAGCAGTTGAAGAAGATCATGCAGCTTTCAAAGAGAATTCTATTTTAATGACCTCCCCCTATCTTTCCAATAGGCCAGCTGCTGCTTCCCTAGCATATCCTCACAGGAGACAGGTAGATATTGAAAGGGTTACATTGAGCACACACTAAGACCTCAGCTCTAGCCATTTTAACTGGCAAACAGAATTGTAGTAGTTCAGCTAGATAAATGGCTATATAAATATAAATATAAAAAGGGGAAAAGGGGAAATCTTACAAGATATTCAAAGAAATATCTAGGAGAAAATAATAATACAATATTGATAACTTTTAATTTTTATTATTATTAACTTTGAAAAAGGGAAGAATTAAACATGAATACTTTGATATTGAGGTGATTATTATTATTATATTATTATATCTTTTAATTTTTATTATGAATTATTATGAATACTTTGATATTTGCCAACATGGAAACAAATAATGGAAAGGTAAAGGATCAAATTTTTTTTGTTTGTTTGAATGGTGCTTAAGTGGAATAATTAACAGATTATATTTTTAATTTTTCCATTTTACATAGACAACTAATATTAGGCTTTTAAATTTAAAAGACAAATTGAATTCTTTACATCTATTTCATAAGAAAGAATTATATCATAATATTATTAAATATAATGATTATTAGAAAGTCAGAATTATCAAATTGACTAGTATGTACATAGACAAAAATGTCAAATAATTAAATTCAGCAATCATGTTAAATACTGACAATATGGTCTGGTTATGTATATAGATAGATAATAAAAAATGTCCTTGTTATTTTTAATGATCTTCTCTATCTATTATTTGGTTATAAATGCTACCTTTATTCCTAGATGGTGATAGTAATTGCTTCCTTGTTACATGTTTGTTTACCATTTTACCATTCTTCTTAGCAAACTCCACCCAAGTTTTATACGTCAGATACCAGGAAGAATGTCTGGGCTATTTTTATTTTTAAAGGGACAGGACTGCCAGTTGAGATATGAAAGGCCTAAGATAAAGAAGATGGTTGTTGGAGGTTATTCCTAAGCTCCTGACATTTGTAAGCAGCCTTTCTGATTGGGTGACTTGAGGCCAGAAGCACTTTATAATTTTTGTCCTTTTTTAAAGTGTGATTTTTTGATTCCTAACTAGTAAAATGGGTTTTTATTTGGTTCTTGAGCTCCAACAATGCAGATTGTACTTTTAATTTAAGCCTTGATCCTGCCAGACTAGCTTACTTTAGGCATGACCCAAATAGCTGGAGACTGTGCCAGGCTGTGGGATAGATAAAGTGATAAAGAATGAAAGAGTTCCCTACTTTCAAGGAATTTAAATTCTAATGATGGAAGCAATAAGTACCATAAAAGTATATATAGAATAAATATAGAGTAGTTGGAAAATCAAAATATTACCATTTGGTAAGCTTGAGAAAGATTTCATGTAATAAGTGGCACTTGAGTAGCTGAATCATAAAAGGGGATTCTGAGGTGAGAAGAGAGTCCATTCCAGCCCAAAAAAAGAATGGTTTTGCCCTGCCCTTTAATATTAAAATTAAAAAAAAAATTAACAACCATTTATTTTTCTACAGCTGTGCTCTCCCCAACTTTTATCTCCTTCTTAACTTTGATCTTCCCCATAGAAAATAAAAAGAAAAAAAAAAAAAAAAGAGCAACAAAATTTCAGTAACAAATATGCACAATTAAGCAAAACAATTTCTCATTTTGGCCAGGTCTAAAAAAGCATGTGTCATTCTGCATATTTAGTACATTATCTCTCTGTCAGAAGGTGAATAACAATTTTCAGTATATTGCTCTAGAATCATGGCTCACAGCTGCTTACTAATTTGAGTTCTTAAGTCTTTTCAATGTTGTTATTATGGCATAAATTATTGCCTTAGTTCTGTTCCACGCATTCTTCATCAATTCATCCAAGTCTTCCCAGACCTCTCTTACACTATTCTTTTCATTTCTTATAGCACAATAATATTCCTTGGTTTGTTCAGCCATTCCCCAATTGATGGTATCCCTTTAGTTCTCAATTCTTAATCTCCACAAAAAAAAAAAAAAAAAGCAACCATAAATGATTCTAGATATAGGACTTTTTTTCTCTTGCTTTGATCTTTTTGGGGTATAGCTTGTACCCTTTTCTATCATTCTGCCACCTTAGCATTTTGTATAGTTCATTGTTTCATGAGGGGCTGTAAGAATTTAGTGTTTAAACTGCTGATGATAATCTCTGCTTAGTTTGGTGGCCCTCTCAAAACAGGTGCATCCTGTCCCCTTGATACCTAAATTCTTTCCAATTTGGTTGAAGATACAAGATATACTGCCTTGTATCTTGAAGGCACAGACCTTGAGAGCCCAGGGTTAGATGAGAATTTGGGGGTAAGACTTCTGTAAATAAAATTGACTTCCTATCTCAACAGACAGAAATGAACAGTTGATGACTTAAGTCAGGTTCTGATGTGCAGATAAATCATTGGTTAATTAGAGCAAAGGTCAAATCATTAGAAAATGAGAAGGGTCAAGATGAGGAGACATAGCTAGTGATGTAAAATCTCCAACCCAAACTTATTGACTGTGAGAAATGGAAATGCTTATACAAGGAAAAAATCATAGCGTCTCAAAATTAGAAGAAATCTGAGAATGCTGTTTTCAATTAGACCTGAATAAAAACGCCTTCTTCCATATTGTTGTTGAATGAAGTTACCCAAGTCTCCACTTGAAATACTTCAGTGTAAGGTATGAGGTGTGGGGAAGGGAAGGAGAAAAAAAATTTTGAACGCAAGGTTTTGCAAGAGTGAATGTTGAAAATTATCTATCTATATATTTTGAAAATAAAAAACTAAGGAAAAAAAAAACTTACTTTTAAAGGTAGGACATCCTGCTGAAATCTTATCTCTAAAATTTCTAGCTAATATTCCAAACCTGCTCTCTGGGGCCAAATAAAACAGGCCTAATCCCTTTAATTCAGGAATCCTTAATATTCTTTATGTCTTTGACCAATTTATCAGTTTGGTCACTTCTCAGAATAATGTTTTTAAATACTGAAAATAAACTATTTAAGATTACAAAGGAAACTAATTATATTGAAATATAATTAATATGAGTGTTGTGTATACACATATAGAACTTTGTAAAGAGGAAAGACTATGGATGCAAAATGAGGCACACTGTAAGACACAGTCAATATCTTGGTTTGTTTTGCTTTATTTTGTCACAAGTGAGAGTTTGTGTAGCAGTGATAGTGTGGAAAATGATAATGTTGAAAAAGGCATTAAAAAGATTTTTTTTAAGTTCCTTTGCTATTTATTGACTGATTTCATTCCAGAAACATGGGAAAGGATTAATTTTTAAAGTTTGATTTTTCTTTCATTTCACAACAAACATTTCTGAGTATATCTTTTCCAGGCCTCAAACCATAGTCAACAAACTTTCCCTTGTTTTTTTTTTTTTTTTTTAAAGCATTTACAAATTTTTTAAAAATTTATTTTCTGTTCCATATCTTTCCTTTCCTCTCCCTTCTCCCCTACCCATTGATTCTTCCCTTGTAACAGAGAATAAAACAGTTAAGCAAAAGTAACTGACATAGTAATTGGTTCTGACAGAATTTGCATACTCCCCCACCTCTCCAATTAAAAGAGGGAAAGGCCATTTCTCTTCTGGTTCTGAAATTGGTCATTGAATTCAGCATTCACTTACTGAAGCTTCTTATGTAGGATAGTGATATGTTCATACTCTCTCTTTAGGAAGATCAATTTGGCAGCTAGATAGACGATGGATTAGGGAAGGAAGAAAATGGAGGCAGGGACACATAATTAAGAGGCTTTTTTTTGCCTCTTCAGTGACAATAACAATAATAAAAAGCTTTGACAAGGATCAGAGTTTTTTGTTTTGTTTGTTTATACAGCTATAGCTTGGTTTGAAATAGTCTTGATTAAGTCAGCTGAGAAAGTCTGGAAATACATGGAATATATCCTGATGGAATATGATGAGCAATAATACATCATAAAATAAAACAAACTAAGGGAGTGGAGGTGCTTGGTTTCAAGAATGATTAACTAGTGGAATATGACTTTGCTCTGACAGGTTATGACACATTTCTATTCAGGCAAAGGCTATTGGTCATTCATCTGTGTGAATGTATAGTGTTTTGAATGAAATCCTTTAAATTAGCTTTCTGACTCACTCTTCATTCAGGTCAATCTCTAGAAATTATTTTCTCCCTTGCAAAGATACACAAGGAGTTTTCCAAACAGTAATGAGTAACTGTAGTTAATTTAAAGCACAAAGAATTTCACAAAAATTGTAGCTCCAGACTTTTTCTTTTCATTCTTCCCCTTAGAGGAATGTGGGGAATGAAGGCAGTTCAGAAAGAAATGACCTACAGAGTGAAGTTCTTTCTGAGCAAAGTTCAAACTTTTCACAAATGGCTAATATTCTAGAAAAACTAGGCGTCTCTATACCTTATGTGATGGATTTTTCTGCCATGTTGTCCTGAAAGAAGATATTAATTAGTCACAGTTAATCAAGAGCCTCTGGTGGAGATATGGCACATCTTTCATAATAAAGCATGACTACAGCTCCTTAATGAAAATAATGGACAGCCATAAGTTTAGTCTCCCATAAATCATAATGAACAAACTCACTAAGTGGTTTGTGATCCAAGATTCAGCTTCAGAAAAATGTAGCTGAATGGAAATGGGTGATGGCAATAATTAGGGTTGCTTGGATATATAGATGAATAGAACAAAAGAACTGAGAAAAGAGGAGGGATATACAAGCATGTAAGAAAAGACTTCCAAGGAAAAGGTAGGAATGAAGATAAAGTTATAGTTTTAGCAATGAAAACAGTACCTCACATAATTACTTAAGAAATGTTTGTTGAATAAGACACTGTAGAATAATAGACAGACTGCCAGAAAACCCAGAATTAAATTCTGACTCTTTCTCCTCCTTAACTGTTAGACTTTCTCTGTCTCCATTCCCTCATCTGTAAAATGAATTTAATAATCATTACATCTTCAGGGGTTTTGTGGTTGTGGTACAATGGAAAGAATATTGGATCTGGAATAAAAGGAGCTTAGTTTGAATCTTAGCTCTGCCATTTTACACTAGTGTGACCTTGAAAGCAATTTCATCATTTGTCAAATGAAGAAATAAAATGACCTTGAACTCAGAGGATATATGTAGCTTTGGACAATCTCAGTTTTTGAGCCACCTCCAGTTTTCAGATGTATAAAATGAGAGGTTTGGACCAGGTTACCTCTAAGTTCCCTTTCAGATCTTGATCTTAAAATCCTCAAGTGCTTCATCTTTGGAAATAGACTTTAGTAGTGGTATTGCTAGTCAAAGGGTATAGGCATTTGTCTAGATTTATGTCCAGAGAAGATCAGGGGAAAAGGAAAAGAACCTATAGTTTTAGAATGTTTATAGCAGCTTTCTTTTCTTTTTTTTTTTTAAATTTAAATTTTATTTTATTTAATAATAACTTTGTATTGACAGAATCCATGCCAGGGTAATTTTTTACAACATCATCCCTTGCACTCGCTTATGTTTCGTTTTTTTCCCCTCCCTCCCTCCACCCCCACCCCAAGATGGCAAGCAGTCCTATATATGTTAAATATGTTGCAGTATATCTATAGCATCTTTATGGTGGTAAAGAACTGGAAATTCTGGAGATGCCCATTAATTGGGGAATGGTTGAATAAGTTATGATATATGATGGTGATGGAATATTACTGTGCTATAAGAAAAGATAAGCTCAATGATCTTAGAACAACATAGAAAGATTTGCACAAAATAATGGATAGAAATGAGTAGAACCTAGTTAGAACATAGTATATAGTAACAGCAATATTGTTTTAAAAATGACTTTGAGCAAATAAATTATTATAAATGCCTAAATTAACTATAAAGGACGTATGAAGAAAAATGCTATTTGCCTCTAAAGAAAGAACTGATAAATAGAAATATGTATAGAATAATTTTACATGCATATCTGTGACTAATGGTAGCATCTTGGAGGGGGGGAGAGAAAAAAATTCACATGATAAATTTATTATATATTTTTAAAAGAATAGTATATTGTGCATGATAGTTTTGCAATCTTTTAAAAATTATATGTTATGGAAATGCTTGTTCTATAAATTAAAAATTTTAAAAGACTGCTTCATCATCAGATATAACATCTAAATATTTCTGTGAAGAAATAATTTTTAGCATCAAATCCTTTTTTTAAAGGTGAAAGAACTTTTTGAAAAGCTTATGAAACTCATTATTACTATTTGAAGTAGTTACAAAAAATAAAAAGAATAAAATTTTCATGGTAAGGTTAAAAGAATGTAATCTTTTTTTGAGGGCAAGAAAGTTTTGTTTTGTCCTTGCATCACCATCACCAGTTCCTAGTACACAATAGATATTTAATAGTTGCTTGTTGTGTTGAAGACTACACAATAGTAGGTGTTGCTTGCGCAAATAGGAAGTGACTAGATGAGAAGAAAAAAATAGAACAATTGTGGTAGCATTTAGAACTGAACTTTAGAAATCATCTCCTCCAATTCTCTTATTCTCCAGAGGAGGATAGTGAGACTGTGAGGATGAAATGACTTGTCCTTGCAGCTACCTGTATTATACATCCAGTTGGATGCTTTGCAGACATCTCAAACATCTCAAATTGAATTTTCCACCTTTCCAAAACATAGCTTACATTCCCACTTTCCTTATTTAAAAACAATTATCATGAACTTGAGAATGTCTTTAACATGAATAAGAAGATTCTGTATAACATTATGAACTACCCTCCCTCCCCTAGTCCAACTGACTTAGAACAATTATCATTGCCCTTTTTGAGCTTCTTATTTCTTCCATCTTTTAAAAAATAATTTTTATGCTCTTTTTAAAAAAATCCCTGTAACAAGACCATACACATAGTTTGTTCTCCTTAGTTTACTGTAGGTTCCTGGAGAATATTGGCTTCCTTGCCAGCATTTGGCACTTGATAAGTACTTAATAAATCTGTATTGGACTGAACTGGGGGGTCACCCGGTTAATTGATGACAGATCCAAGACCAGAGCCGCATCTCTTCATTCCTAGCTTTATACTCATCCTGCCTCCTCCTCCCCTCTGATCTAGATATGTAGTTTCATCAGTACAGGAATTTGCGTGGTGTCAGGTTAGGGGGTGTATAATTGTGAAAGAAAACAATCTCCACCATTATTCTGTGGGACACCAAGAAATGACTTGCTTGGAGTCACCCAGCTAGTATGCATTAAAGGTAGGACCTGAATTCAGGTCTTTCTGATTTTCACACCAGCCTAGTATCCATTAAAATCAATTCTTTCTGTTTGTTATCTTGTGCTGCCTCCAAAAGTTCATTACATTGATCAAATTAATCTAAACCGATATCCCAAAGATACAGATTCATTGATAAGAGCATAGACACTAATCTATTTTCCTCTGAGTCACTTAATTTAGTGGCAAGTTCCATTTTCCAGATGTAGAAATGTGGAATAGGATGGATAAGTATGTGTTTCACAGATTTGTGCCTCCTGGGACAAGCCATATCTGGTTTTTGTTTTTGTTTTATTTTTAGCAGGTAGGCTTGTCTCTCCTATTATTCTCAAGTACAGACTTGGATATAATAATATTAGCAATAATAGCAATAGCTTACAGTTCTTCAGCTGTTTACATCTACATTTGATCTTCACAATAATCCTGTGAGGTAAACGGGGAAAGTGATCATATCTTTTTGTTTATCTATTTGTTTGTTTGTTTTTGTCAGTGAAGAAACTCAGACTCTCTCACAGGAACTATAATCACCTAAGTGGTCTTGCCCCTACTTCAATCCTTTCTCCCTACCAATGCCAAAGTGATTATCCAAAACAGATCTTGTTATATCTCTCTCTTTCCACTCAATAAATTCCAATGACTCTTTATTAACCCCTAAGATCAAATATAAAAATTTTTTTTTGTTGAACATTTAAAGCTTTTCCCATCTAACCCCTTTCTAAATGTTTATAGTTAGATTTTACTTCCATGAGGCACACTACAATACAGTGATTCTTAGTTCACTTGCTGTTCCTGGAAAAGGACACTCCATCTCTCACTGCTATACTTTCCTTATGTCTGGAATGCTTTCCCTCCCTCTGATTTTTTTTTTTTTTAATTTATTGAGGAAATTGAGGTTAAGTGACTTGCCTAGGGTCACACAGCTAGGAAGTATTAAGTGTCTGAGGGCAAAATTGAACTCAGGTCCTCCTGACTTTAGGGCTGGGGCTCTATCCACTGCCCCACCTAACTGCCCCATTTCCTTCTGCTTCTTAAATTCCTGACTTCCTTCAAGACTCAGTTCAAACACCACCCATTTCAGAGGACTTTTTCCTATTTTTCCAGTTGCTAAAGTCTTTACCTTCAGGATTATCAGCTATCTGCTCCTTGTGTGTATCTATGTATGTTTGAAATACCTGTTTATTTATATATTGTCTTCCCAATTAGAATGTAAGCTCTTTGAAGACAGAGACTATTTTTGCCTTTGTATTTCCAACATTTAGCATAGAATTAGGGTGAATAAATAAATACTTGTTGGTTGGTCAATAGAAGTATTATATATCCTACATCTATGAAATATCAAAAGTAGGTATCAAGTCAGGATCTTGTAGATTCAAGTTTTTTGCTCTTTCTAGAGAAGCCCATCATTAGGAATCCTAAAAAAGCTTCCAACATCAAGAGATCTATTACTTTATCAGCATGGGAGCTCCCTATACCAAAAGCAAAACAAAACTTCTTTATGCTTTAGTCTCTAGAGTTCATGAAATAGTGAGTACCCTCTAAAAGTGAAGCTGATGGGAGATGGACAGAAAATAATATATAATTAGGTCCATCCTCAAAGTCTTCCTAGGTAATAGGATCTGCCAGAGCTTGTGCTTTGATGATACATCTTCAACTAGGGTCACCATGCTGAGACATCAGAGATCAATGTGACCAGTGATCCCATATGTGAATCATACCAACATGAAACTCACCAGAAACCACTAGGGGACTTTTTTTTATGGCTTATTTCTCCTTCTGACACACAACATGTCAATGCTTGTTTTTAATAAGGTTTATCCTTGGTAGGTTAATAATAGTTTGGAATGGAATTTCCCAGGATTAGAGAAATAACATTTGAGGGGGAAAAATTGTTATGTAAAGAGCTCTACAGTCAAAGGTCCCCATTCAAATTCTAGGCCTGCCACTTAGTTATCTTTCTCATTTGATTTTTTCCCCGTAAGTCATGTCTTTTTTCCATGCCTTAGTTTCATCTTCTTGTAAAATGGGGAATTTGTAGTAAATGATCTCTTAAGATCCTTTCCAGCTCTTCTATAGTCCAATTGGACCATACCCTTGTGATAAATCATTTTCCCCTTTAATTGTATGGAGCAGGGTGTAATGGGGAAGATACATACTAGTAAAAAGAAATATTGGTACTGCAGTTTACAGAGGTTATGGAGAAAGATCAACTCATTTCACTTAGGTGTTAATTATGTTCTTCCCTTTGGATTAGGTGATAATTACCATCATTACTTACAGCTCTAATGGAAGTGGTGTTAAAAAATACTTCACACTTATGTATCCATTATAAGTATAACCAGTTTAATTCTTACTTCATATTAGTTTTCCATTCTTAATTTAATCTCCTCCCCTCTTCCCTTCTCCATTTGCACTGACAGTTTTTTACTGAAATTATGCCTCTTCCACTGGTCACTTAACACAACTTTAGGAATAATAGGATCAATTATCACTGAGTCAGAGAGAATTAGCACCCATTTGGATAAATAATAAAGTAACCCTCTTCTTTCTTCCTAATAAAGAGTCAATAAAATAATATTCTTTATTTAAGTGGAGAATATAGGCATTCAACTGAAAAAAAATTTATAAAACCCATGACTAAAAATTTAACACCAACAAATAGAAAATCCCTAAAATAGGCCCCAAAATAATTAACATATATAGCAAATGATCATCATTCCTGGTTTTTGAATATTCAGAGTTCAAGTTCCCAACATGCACTACTCTTAAAGCACAGTCTGGCTTTGTGGACGCAGCATGGAACACTGGAAAGAGAGCTGGGTTTGGGAGGCAGAAAAAGAGGATTCAGGTTTTAACTCTGTTATTTATTAGCTATGTGATCCTGACTGCTTCACTTCCTCTCCCTCAGTATCTGTTCCTTCAGATGAATCCCTTTCAAATGAAAGGATTAGATCAGAGGGTCTCTCTTTTAACTCTGATATTCTGGAATCTGTCATCAAATCTTAAGCACTGCTTATTGCCTATGTAACGAGTTATTTAACCATGCTGGTCATCAGTTTTCTCATCTATAAAATGGGTACTAGAGATGGCACTAATGCTAACACTGTTTTAGTTCAGATTTGATGACTTAAAGTGACAAGCACTTAAATGTCTAATTTAAAGAGTTAACAAAGGAGATTTATTTTGTCCTAATATAGCAAGAATATGCAACAAGGACCCAGTGGTTCTTAGCTTCTCTGATCTCTGCTCCCCCTTCTATATCTATATAGAAACTTCTCTGATCATCAGAGAAATATGTGGTGAAGGACAGAATAATTCATTTGGTTTTCAGAAATCCACCAAGTTGAAGAACTCAACTGACTGTGGGTAGGAGTAATTATGTCCTTAGATAAACAGAAGGCTTTTTCAGGGGAACAAGAGCCGGTCAGGTCCCAGCATGATTTTAGGGAAAATTAATTCTTATTGGGGGAAATTTTGGAAGACAGTCCTAAAAAGAGGACCTCTGCCATTTGATTGCTTATGGGGCTTTTACTAAACAATTACTCTGCTATAGACAGCTTTAAGGAGGAAAGAGAAAGAAAAATCTATCACTACAATCACCACCACAAATGATATATATTTTTATCCCTCCACATCCTCCAAGGAGTCACCATAATGAAAGAAAAAAAATGTGGAGAACAAAAACCAGAGAAGCTAAATTTTTCATTCCCCCTTGGAAGGACCAAATCTGAAGTTTCAACAATCTGAGCCAGGTGGTGGATATTACTAAATCTTGCTAGTTTCTCAGAGTAGGTTTTCTCATGGCAAAGTGATGACAACACCACAGCACAGAGGATAATATCTCTAGCACAGTCTCCGGAAGGGACAGTAGAGCTATGATACAGACACTTGGGCAGAGTCAAACAATTCTTCATTCTGCATCAGGATCATCTGTAATAAAATAGTTACGAGACCAGAAACCTCTTACATGCAACCTCTCAGGATTTAAGTTAATCCTGTAGCTCTTCTTACAGTCACTTATTCAATATTTTCTGACCTATCTGTCCCTCTGTGAGCTGCATCAGGGAAAGGATGATGGGGGTTATGATGCTGTTGATAATGAGAGTGATATGATGATAGTGCTTGTGATAATAATTAGCATTTTATGTAGCTTTAATATTTGGAAAATGCTTTACATATGTTAACTCATTTGACCTTCAACAATCTTGAGAGGTGGATGCTAGTATCATCCTTACTTCACAGATGAAGAAATTAAGGGGTAGATAGTTAAGAGACTTACCCACAATTTCATAGGCTGAGGTAGGTTTTGAACTCAAGTATGTAAAAATCCTTTTGCCTCCTTAGAAATCTTTGTCGATTGGCTGACTCTTTCTTCCATAGGGGCTAAATAAGAGTTCTTTTATACCTCTATCTGGAAACTCAGAATTATTACCAAGTCATCTGAGGGATTTCATGGGAAATGGGTGAAGAAGGAGACTTTAGCAGAGGCATCTTAGTGGTGAGAAATCAGGAGGGGAGAAGAATGAATAGTCTCAACTTTTTCAGTGAGTGGTAAGGCAAGATTTTCAGGTGGGATGATGGGGCAGGGGAAGCCGTGGAAGACTTGAAGATGGATGAAAAGGTTTGGAAAAGCCATTGTGATGAATGGTCACACTGAATTGGTCAGAGTATTGTAAAAGATTTTTGTTGCACTAAGGGTCCAGTTGAGATTATATAAGATAAATTTGAAGTGGACTCACTAAGTATGTTTTTGTGATTTTTTTCTCCAGCTTCTTTCAACAGCACATGAGTAAGAATGAAGGCAGGGGAAAGTGGAAGCAATTCCAACTGTTATTAAATTACTTGTCCAAGGTCACACACTAGAAAGTATTTAAGGTAGGATTCAAACTTGAGTTTTCCTGACTCCAAATTTTAAATTATATTCAGTCTGACACCTGGCTTCCTTATACTAGAACAGTAGCCCAATATAAAATTACCAAAAAGTATAGTTCCTGGGTTACATTTCTGTGCAAACTGTATTTAATCTTTAATACAGCCCTGAAGCATTGGCCCTGAAAGTACTGCACCAAATTTTGAAGGTAGTTCTAAGGCCATCACTCTTAAATTCAGGCTAGGATAAAATGAGGCACTCATAAAGGGAAGTTTACTTCACTCTAAACACATCAAGAATATGCAACAAGGATGCTTAACTTCTCTGAACTTTCCCTTTAGCCCTATGTAAATATTTCTGGTAATCAAACATAGGGTGAAGGATTTGCTTCCTCTTCAGAAATCCAAGTCAGAGGCTACATTTGGATGGGATATCTTAATGTCTTTAGGTGATCAGGAAGCTGTTTATCAAAAGGCAGGAACCAATCAAATACTAATCTCCTTTTAGGAAAAAGTAGTCCCTGTTGGGGGAAATTTTGGAACCTTGGTCCTACAATAGTGAGGTGATTCTTGTCCTGCTTGTTTCACAGGGATGTTTTAAGAAAGATGCTTTGCAAATCATCGAGCTGTTATTATAACTTTGTACATGTAGTTTCATGGTCAGGACAGTGAAGAATTTCAGGATTAATATATGACCTCAATCACGACACAAAAAAAGAAAGAAATGATGATACAGCAAAGGGCAGAAGATTAAAAAGGGTCTGATTTGGAGAGAGAAGAGTTTACAAAAGAGTTGAACTGCAGGATGCTTAGGAATTGACTTAGTGTCTCTTTTGAAATACTGTCCAGCTTTAGGGAGCTTTGATTACATACCCTTTTACTTGCTAAAAACGTATGGTTTTATTTTTTTAAAAATCAGTAACTAATCCTCTTTTGTCCATTTGCCCAAGTCATTACTGTTTAGTACTTGTACAAGGTCCTTTCTGGTACTCACAAACTATGCTCGATGATTTCCTTCTTTGCTGAGACCTGTAGAATGTGTCTCTAAATAGCAAGTCTCCTATACGCAATGGTTCTCAAAAGTATGGTTGATCCCCTATGATCTAAAAACCAAAATCTTGATCTCAGAAGATCTACTCCTTTGCCTTCTTCTCCTTCTTTTTTCTTTTTCTTTGTTTTAAGAATGAATAAACTCTTCACTTGATTTTTAATTTATCTATTAGTTTTTTACATTTATTTTTATAAGATTTTGATTTTTTTCCCTCCTCCCTCCATTATAAATGTACAATCATGTTAAACATATTTTAATATTTGTCATGTTGTGAAAGAAGAATCTGAACAAAAGAGAAAAAGTGTGCAAATCTTAAGCTGCAGCAGGAAGTCTTTAACTAACATTCATTATGATCCTTTGGTAATACCTTCCTGATAATAGCTATATATCCCCTTCCTTATATCTTAGAAGACAAGTAGCTGTCACTTAGCAGAAGTTTTTTCTTTTTTCAGGAAGAATTTCATATCTTTTTGTACCTAGATCTTAAAGGAATATTACAGAATTCATGATACACTTTGTCCTTTATGCTTTATCAAATTCTTGTATGCAGGTAAAATCTGTGATACATGTCATTAGCATCATCATTTATTTCTCATCTGGAATTTGCCATTCAATAAGCATTAACTTTATTATCTGGAAACAAAGTAATTAGGAAGCTATGATTATATCCATCTAAATTTTGTTTGGAAAGAATAATGAGTTACACATCCATCTCACTTTCAATATTTAGACTGACTATATAAAATCCATGTTTGTTCATTGGATATATCTACTTTCAAACTTTTAGTAGGAAGTAGGGCATTTGGGAGGATGTAATTTTTTAAACTTTTAGTATTTATATTAATATTATATATTAAGCAGACTAAGAATTCTTATCTAGATTCATTGATAAGAGGAATGCATAGAAAGTATACTGAAAAGAAATGGGCACAGACCAGCAGTGCAGAACCAGAAACTTGGATCATGACTCTTAAAGACATGCCACATTTTGTTAAAGAAGGGTTTTCTCTTCTACTAAATTTTGGTAGAGGGAGTATCAGTTCTTTCCTCTTTGTTTCAAACTCTTAACCTGATTCTGCATTCAATTTCCTTTTGTGTTCATAGTTTTTAGGTCTGGTCCTGAGTTAGTTATGACATTGTCTATTTTTAAACCTTACAATTCACGCACAACATCTCTGGCATGTTTGTCTATTTTAAAACCTTTTTCACTAAATTATGTAGATTTTGATTTAGAAAACATATTTAAATGATCTTTAAAAAGTTTTCCCCTTATTCTATCTTGGTTTCTCAAATGATCAAGTACTTGACCCATTTTTGGTCCTATCTACCATTAACTTTCCTTTTTTAAAAATAAAATATTGAAGAATGTTATTTTAACACAGCTAACAAGCACAAGCTCCAAGTATACTTCATACAAACCATTAAGTGAAAAAGCTCTAAAGAATGTAGTGGAATGTTATTGTTATATAATAAATGAAGAAGATGAGGAATTCAGAAAAGCATGGGAACACTAAGCATAAAGGCAAATAAACAAAATCAAGAAACGTAAATCCATAATGATTACAGTAATATTAATAAAAATTACACAAGCACGGCTAAATGCAGATCAGAAGCTAGTAACAATCTTGGTGGTGGAGAACAGATGACAAGATAATTTTACTGTCCTGATAAACAGAGAAATGGGAGAGTGAGTGCACTGCCCAATGCTGTTGATTTGTAGGTCAGTATTAGTTAATTATTTTTCTTTGCCATAAGAGGAAATTCAAAGGATGGCATCTATTAGGAAAGAACTGTTGAATAATGAGCTACTAGGAAGAGAATTTGAGCAGAGTTCCCTTGATCAATTAATTCTGCCGACCCCATCCCATTCCTCAGCTTGGTTGATAAAGCACTGAAGTGGCACACAGAGACAAGATTTTGTTAAAGTTGCTAAATGAAATGTAAACAAGGGTTTATGCTTTATTATTCTCTTTAAGAACTGTGAAATTCTCAGTACAAAACAGATGGAATTAGAGAGTTGCAAGTAATAAGTTGAAGAGTCTGTGGTCATGCTCCTGTGGCCCTTTAAAAAGTAAGCAAGACATTCTCTAAGTATTCAATTACAGCAGGAAATAGCTAAACGAATATGACCTCTGGTAGCAGAGAAGATAGACAACTATAAGAGAAAAACACGGAAAGAATAGCATAAAGACATCATGAAAACAGAAAAGACATTGGGATTGTGAAATGTTGGAGATGTGAGTTCTCCTTGTTACAGTCCCAACTTGGAATCATATATCACCCAATAGTCATAGCCAAGAAAGACCTCAAATGGAACCAGTGTTCTCTTTTAAAAGTTGCACTGCATATACCAAGATAAGATAAAAATGGGTACATGATTTAAACTTAAAAAGTGATATCATAAGCAAATTAGAAAAGCAAGGAATAGTTTACCTGTCAGAGCTATAAAGAAGGGAAGAATTTACTACTGGATGAGGTAGAGAACATATGAAATGTAAGTAATTTTGATTAAATTTAATTTAAAATTTTTTGCACAAGTAAAACTAATGCAACTAATATTAGAAGTAAAGCAGAAGACTGGGAAACAATCTTTACAGCAAATGTCACTTATTTAATAGCCTCGTTTATTAAATATATAGAGAAATGAATCAAATTTATAAGAATACAAACTATCTCTTAATTGATAAATGGCCAAAGGATATGAATAGGCAATTTTCAGATGAAGAAATCAAAGCTATCTATCATCATATAAAGAAGTGTTCTAAATCACTTTTGATTAGAGGAATATAAATTATTATTTTTTTTAATTTTAATTTTATTTTATTTAATAATAACTTTGTATTGACAGAATCCATGTCAGGGTAATTTTTTACAACATTATCCCTTGCACTCACTTATGTTTCGTTTTTTCCCTTCCCTCCCTCCCCCCCCCCCCAAGATGGCAAGCAGTCCTATATATGTTAAATATGTTGCAGTATATCCTAGATACAATACATATTTGCAGAACCGAACAGTTCTCCTGTTGCACAGGGAGAATTGGATTCAGAAGGTAAAATTAATTTGGGAAGAAAATCAAAAATGCAAATAGTTCACATTTGTTTCCCAGTGTTCCTTCTCTGAGTGTAGCTGTCTCTGTCCATCATTTATCCATTGAAACTCAGTTAGGTCTCTTTGTCATAGAAATCCACTTCCATCAGAATACATCCTCATACAATATCGTTGTCGAAGTGTATAATGATCTCCTGGTTCTGCTCATCTCACTTAGCATCAGTCCATGTAGGTCTCTCCAAGCCTCTCTGTATTCATCCTGCTGGTCATTCCTTACAGAGCAATAATATTCCATAACATTCATATACTACAATTTACCCAGCCATTCTCCAATTGATGGGCATCCATTCATTTTCCAGTTTCTAGCCACTACAAATAGGGCTGCCACAAACATTTTGGCACATACCGGTCCCTTTCCCTTTTTTAGTATCTCTTTGGGGTATAAGCCCAATAGAAACACTGCTGGATCAAAGGGTATGCACAGTTTGATAACTTTTTGGGCATAATTCCAGATTGCTCTCCAGAATGGCTGGATTCGTTCACAACTCCACCAACAATGCATCAGTGTCCCCGTTTTCCCGCATCCCCTCCAACATTCATCATTATTTTTTCCTGTCATCTTAGCCAATCTGACAGGTGTGTAGTGATATCTCAGAGTTGTCTTAATTTGCATTTCTCTGATCAATAGTGATTTGGAACACTCTTTCATGTGAGTGGTAATAGTTTCAATTTCATCATCTGAAAATTGTCTGTTCATATCCTTTGACCATTTATCAATTGGAGAATGGCTTGATTTTTTATAAATTTGAGTAAAATTTAAATTTTTATAAATTTTTTTTTTTATATTTTGGAAATGAGGCCTTTATCAGAACCTTTAACTGTGAAGATGTTTTCCCAGTTTGTTGCTTCCCTACTAATCTTGTTTGCATTCGTTCTGTTTGTACAAAGGCTTTTTAATTTGATATAATCAAAATTTTCTATTTTGTGATCAGTAATGGTCTCTAGTTCATCTTTAGTCACAAATTTCTTTCTCCTCCACAAGTCTGAGAGATAAACTATTCTATGTTCCTCTAATTTATTTATAATCTCATTCTTTATGCCTAGATCATGGACCCATTTTGATCTTATCTTGGTATATGGTGTTAAGTGTGGGTCCTTGCCTAATTTCTGCCATACTAATTTCCAGTTATCCCAGCAGTTTTTATCAAATAATGAAATCTTATCCCAAAAGTTAGAATCTTTGGGTTTGTCAAACACTAGATTTCTATAGTTGACTATTCTGTCTTATGAACCTAACCTTTTCCACTGATCAACTAATCTATTTCTTAGCCAATACCAAATGGTTTTGGTGACTGCTGCTTTATAATATAATTTTTAGATCAGGTACAGCTAGAAGGAATATAAATTAAAGCAACTCTGAGGGTACTACCTTACATCTATTACATCAAAAAAGGAAAATAATATTGAAGAGAGTATAGAAAAATTGAGACACCGTTGGTGGAGTTGTGAATGAATCCAACCATTCTGGAGAGCAATTTGGAACTATGCCCATAGGACAATCAAACTGTGCATTCCCTTTGATTCAACAATACCACCATTAGGTCTGTATCCCAAAGAGATCATAAAGGAAAGAAAAGGACCCATGTATGCAAAAATATTATGGCAATTCTTTTTGTGGTGGCAAGGAATTGGAAATTGAATGGATGGCCATCAATTGGGGAATGGTTGACTAAGTTATGGCAAATAAATGTAATAAAATATTGTTGTTCTATGAGAAATGAGAAGCAAGCTGATTTCAGAAAAGCTTAGACTTCCATAAACTGATGCTAAGTGAAATGAGCAGAACTAGGAGGATATTGTACACAGTGACAGCAAGATTGGGTGATGAACAACTATGATAGTTGAAGTCTAACTATGATAGACTTGGCTCTTCTCAGCAATACAGTGATCCAAGACAATTCCAATGGACTTGAAGTGGAAAATACTATCTGCATCCAGAAAGAAAACTATGGAGACTGAATGAGGATCAAAACATAATATTTTTACCTTTTTTTGTTTTCTTTTTCTTTCTCTTGATTTTTCCCTTTTGATTTTTCTTCATTATATGAACTATGCCCAAAGGGTGATCAAACTGAATATAACCTTTATCTCAGCAATGTCACTACTAGGTCTGTATTCCAAAAAGATTAAAGATAAAAAAGGGAAGTTCACATATGTATAAAAATATTTATGGCAGTTCCTTTTGTGGAGGCAAAGAATTGGAAATTGAGGAGATGCTCATCAATTGGGACATGATAGAAAAAATTATGGCATATGATTATGATGAAACACAATTATATTATAAGAAATGATAGGGATGGTTTCAGAAAAAAACTTGGGAAGACCTATGTGAACTGACAGAGTGATATGAATAGGACTTTTATAGTAACACAACACAATAATTGCAATGTTGCAATGATAATCAATTGTGAAAGGTTTGGTCATTCAATCAAAACAGTGATCTAAGATAATTCCAAAGGACTAGCGATGAAAAAAAGCTATTTATTTCCAGAAAGACAACTGATGAACTCTGATGAACTCTGTGTGTGTGTGTGTGTGTATGTGTGTGTGTTTGTATGTATTTGTGTGTGTGTGTTGAGAGAGAGAAGGTAATATAGAAATATGTTTTGCTTGGTTTCACATGTATAATTAATATATTGTTTGCCTTCTCGATGGTTGGGGAAAGAGTGGGAAGGAGGGAGAGAATCTGGAACTCAACATTTAAAAAAAGAAAAGAATGTTAAAAATGTTATTTTAAAAAATAGCAAATGGACAACTTATTCCTCTATATGTACTCATATATTTAATTTTTTTGTAAATTCCATCTCTAGACCTAATTCCTCATAACTTGAAGTATGAAGCATTGCATCATCAATAACTGGGATAGATGAGGGAAGATATTTGACCTTTCTAACCAAGTTAAGAGTTTGGTGTATGAACACTGGAAAGCTGTATTTGAAGTCCATGTAGTTACTCTCTAGGCACTAATATCATTATTCAAGAGAAGAGAAACAACTTGACCAATATGAAATTGGGCAAATTATTAGCTAACATTTGAACTCTCTCTCTCTCTGTGTCTCTGTGTCTCTGTGTCTGTGTCTGTCTCTGTCTCTGTCTCTGTCTCTGTCTCTCTCTGTCTCTCTGTCTCTCTTTTTATCTCTGTGTCTCTCTCTCTCTGTCTCTCTCTCTCTGTCTCTCTGTGTCTCTTTCTCTGTCTCTCTGTCTCTGTCTCTGTCTCCGTCTGTCTCTTTTTTATTTCTCCCCTCAGGTCCAGATGGTATAAAAGATTATAAAGCAAAATGTCCTGCTAATACTACATATACTGGAGAAAAACGTCCAGTTTTAGGAGCAACCACTGACCTCAATTATTTATGGAGACCTGCGCCAAAAAGGAGTTTTGCCCCAATACAGAAGCACTTCTATGTTCATGAAATTGGTTGGGGAATACCAGAATTGAGTTGCATCAACCAATCAAGACTTACTACAGGTGTGAACATCAAGGTATGTTATTCACATAGTAATCTTCTGATTTTTAGAGGAAGAAAGTGTATATACTTCTCTAGGAAATACCATCATATTTATGTGGGATGTTCAAATTTTTGTCTGTTTTCTCTTCCTTATTAGCACTATATTTTTTCCAACTACATATAAAGACAATTTTTAACATTAATTTTTATAAGATTTTGAATTCCAATTTTTTCTCCTTTCCCTCTCCCCGTCTCCAAGACAGCAAGCAATTTGACATAGATTATCTCTCCAATGCCCAGCCAAATTTCCTTTACTCTACCTTGCAGTAAATAATGGTTGTAGAATTTAAGCTGGGTGATGTCAAAGAAGCTATCCTAATCTACAAAGTAGATGAAACAATTGTGTACCTACTAATTGGATCATAAAGTGAAAAAGCATTTATTAAGTGTTTACTGTGTGCCAAATACTGTACTAAAAGCCATAGAGACAGATAGAAAAGCTGTTCCCTGGGTATTTCTTCTCTGTGCAATCTCCTTTATTTAAATGTAAATTTTAGCTTGGATAGAAAGGCCGAGAGAGAGGTCCTTAAAGTTCACTGGCAAGGCAGATGGCAATGCATTTTCTTTAATGTCATTTCCATTTATAAAACATATCTGTTATTGAGATTGAACCACTGTCAGAGCCAAGGACGTAAGTGACAAATGAATTTTCTGGATTTTTAGGAGCTGTGGCTTCTAAGGGAATGGGGGGCATAGTAGTTTTGGGGCAATATTGCTGCCTTGCTCCTCCTTATTGATTGGGGATGAGGATGTTGGGTCGGAAGGAGAGCCAATGGGCATGGGGATAGTTCTAGAGCTTTAGGGCTTCTCTGCCTTTTGATAGCAGTTGGTCTGCAGTTGGTGGTAATGGTGGTAGTGATGGCAGGCCCATCCATCTCCACAGAATTTGCTCCCTTGGATAATGACTTTTAAGCTCCCTAGAAGCAAAATCTAGTCATTTGGGTGGGGAGGGAAGACTATTTTTCTTAAGCTTATTATCCACAGGGTCTTAGACTACCTCCCCCATCCAGATTTTAGTACATCTCTCCTTCATTGTGCATTTTGTTGTTATTCACTTCTTATGTCTGATTCTTTGTAACTGCATTTTGGGTTTTCTTGATAAAGATAGTGGAGTAGTTTGCTTGTTTTATTTTTTTCTCCAACTCATTTTATAGATGAGGAAACTGCGGCAAATAGGATTAAGTGATTTGACCAGGGTCACAAAGGTACTATGTGTCTGAGGCTGGATTTGAACTTTAAGTCTTTCTGACTCCAGGCGTGGCACTCTATTGGTGCAATCATAACAATTATGTCTATAGTGCATTTAATAGTTACATGCTGAGAGTTTTCAGAAACTTCTCCTTATGAACATATTCACTGCACACATAGGATCCTCTGAAACAGAATCCCTTTATACTAGATGATATCCCAAAAGGGTTTTGAATTCAAAGGGTAGGACTGTAGGTGCTGTCTTCACATGAGCAATGGATGTGTTTAGAAACTGGACTAAAATCTATTATTCAACAGTGCAGGGCTTGCCATTCCTGTCCCCACTCCACCAAAGCATATCAACTGCTATGAAAAGGCAAATAAGCCCTAGAGCACTGGGACTATCCCCATGCCTATTGTCTCTCGTTCCAACTCATCACCACCAGTGTGAGCCCAGTCAACAAGGAGAGGGAGCAATCCACAAGGAGAGGGAGCAATCCACCAATTGTTCCTATAGCTAATCTTCTAATCTTATTTAAATTTCTTCTAATGCCAAATGTCTCTTATCCTTAAATGAAATAACTCTTTCTCCAACTGAAATCTGGTGAAAATCCGGACAGAATGAATCTAAAAGATATAGGTATTTTCAATTTGCTCCTTTGTTCTTTTCCCTTAACTCCATTTTTTCTGTATCCATTGATCAATATATCCCGCCACTCATCCCTCCATCTTTCAAAAAGCAGTTTTTAAAAAAAGCTCTTCATTTTGAAGTTAGATAAGTCTATGGTTTATCAATCATAAGTTTCCAACCAGTTTTCCACATGGATCTACTATTTCTCAGGAAGAATGTCTTGTCCCCAAGAAAACCTGAGTAAGTCAGACCCATGATTCATCCTGGTTCAATGATCCTACACAACTCACTTAATTTCCACATTGGAAGATACTTTTATCATCTGTGACTCTGTGGAGGTTAAATAGTCTAGAAATCTGTGATGATTTTATCATCATTCTTGTATCAATAAAATCCCCATCCCTATCTCTAGACCTATTTTTTAGTAACCTTCACACTCATTTAAACTAAAAGAGACAATTACACTAATAGACTAAAGTTCTCCCTTAATTGCTTGGAAATCTTCAAATATATTCTGATTTTACACGCTAAATCTCCAGATGTTGCTGTCAATACAAAAGGCTTAAAAAATAAAAACTTCCATTTTCTACCAAGCTATAAAAACAAAATCAAAATTGGTTTTTCTATAATTAGGAAAGATGTTTTTCTTTTTTTTTTATTATTGTTTCTTCCCAGATGGGCTTGTTTTTGGTTCTCACTTTTAACATTTCATAGTTATTTATATCCTAACAGCTTGCAATTTAATATAAAAATAATTACATTAGCACCTTTCATCCCCAAGTTTTTTTATAAAGCAATATATTTTGTGTACTATGGGAATGGTTTGGAATGGGAGGGCCACATGTTGAACATCTGTGAAGAAAGAAAAAAAAAACACTAATGGGACTAAGCAACCTTTCTCACTTAAATATATATACACACACATATATTATATACACACATACACATATGTAAAACATGTATTTGTGTTTATATATATGTATACACACAAAACATATATAAAACATTATATGTGTGTTTGTATGTACCTCTAACCTTCACATAACATGAGATTCTCAACCTTCACTTCAACCATATAAAGCTTGAATAGTTGGGGTATTTCAAGTAAATTGTAGGGAAATCCTTTTTTTTTTAAAATTAATAATTAATAATCCTTTTTGGATCTGAATCTGCTTAAAGAAAATTTTTAAATTTGATTTCAATCTCAGAACAATCCATTCTCTAAGAGAGTATGGCCACACAGTGTACATGTGCACTTCTCAATTGTTTTTCTCTGAGGCATTCTAGGAAGCATGATACATACTGAACAGAGAATAATGTATGGATGTCATAGACATTTTTGTTGTCACTATAGCTTGTGATAGACAGACACAGTCCTACTAACCCTTAGAAGTAGTCATTTTTCTCTCTCTAGAGAAGACTTTATGGAATAAATAATAACTTAAAGACTGGAAAAGAGTGAAATTAGCTAGTTAAGGGTTAAGGATAGCAAAAAGTCTGAATTGCAAAGATTTGAAGAGAACATTGAAAATAATAATAATTGATATTTTTGTAGGATTTTAAGATTCACAAATTTACATCATTACTTCATCTATTCTTTATGGTAGATTCTGTAGGAATCATTATTTCCAGTTTATAGATACACTAAGGATTGGAAAAGTTAATTGTAGTCACATAGGTCACAGTGGCTTCTTTCCTAATTCTAACTCTAGAACTCATTACACTATACCACTCTGTGGAGGTCAAATAAGCTAGAAAGAGGATTAAAAGCCTTCATCTCTAGAAGGCAGATAATGAGGTATGGAGATAATAATCATTTTTCCAGTGCTTAATATTTTGCTATATGTGTGCCCATTAATATGCATCATTATCTTTAGAAATGGAAGTTTCTCAGATATACAAAAAAAGTCACCAAACCATTTAGACCCTCCGTTAGAGTAATCCCAGTGCTGGATATAAAGTCAAGGTACAAAAAACAGATCATATGTACACAAAAATATTCCTTACAGCTTTTTTCATGGTAGTACTTCTCACTAATTACTGACTAACTGGGGAAAAACTTTATCCTATGAATGGAATGGAATATCATTGCTCCCAAAGAAGTTGATTAACAGAAGGAATTCTAGAGTTGCAGAGAAAGACTTATAGCAAATAAAACTAAAAGAAGGAGAACCAGACAATGACGGCAATGATAGGCAGTTGGATGACACAGTGGATAGATGAGCCTGGCGTCAGGAAGACCTAAGTTCAAATCTTTCCTCAGATGTGACCCTAGGCAAATCACTCAAGAGTGATTAAGAACATTTCAAGACAGAAGATCACAAAAGGTAAAATAGGTAATTTTCATTACATTAAATTTTAAAAGTTTGCACAAACAAAGCCAATGCAGTCAAAATTAAAAGGAAATTAGGAAACTAGGGGAAATTTTATAGTATCTCTGATAAAAGTCTCATTTCTCAAATATTGGCTCAAAAATCTCAAAAATTGGCTCAAACTGAGCCAAATTTATAAAAATAAGAGCCATTCTCCAATTGACAAATGGACAAAAGTAATGACTAGGAAGTTTTCAGAAGGCAAAATCAAAGCTATCAATAGTCATATGAAAAAAATACTCTGAATCACTAATAATTAGAGAAATGAAAATTAGAACAATTCTAAGGTACTACCTCACCCATCAGATTAGCTAACATTATAAAAGGAAAATGACCATTGTTAGTGAGAATATGAAAAAATGGTTATACTAATGCATTGTTGATGGAGTTTGAATCAATCCAAACATTCTGGAGAACAGTTTGGAACCATACTCAAAGGACTATAAAATTGTGCTCACCCTTTGTCCCAGCAAAAATACTATTAGGTCTATTACTCTAAAAAAATCAAAGAAAAGGAAAAGGACCCATATGTACAAAAATATTTATAGCAGTTCTTTTTGTGGGGGCAGAGAATTAGTACTCCAAACCAAGGCCCATCAACTAGGGAATTGCTGGACAAATTGTGACATATGATTGTGATGGAATATTATTGGGCTATAAAAAATAGTGAGAGACTGAAAAATAGTGAAAGATCTGGGAAGACTTTACATGAATTGATACAAAATAAAGTGAGCAGAACCAAAAGAATCTGGGAAGACTTAACATGAATTGATACAAATTAAAGTGAGCAGAACCAGAAGAACACTGTAGATAATAACAAATATTGTAATGATGTTCAATTGTGAAATAATTAGCTACTCTGATCAATACAATGATCCACAAC
Source organism: Antechinus flavipes (assembly GCF_016432865.1). NCBI lineage: Eukaryota > Metazoa > Chordata > Mammalia > Dasyuromorphia > Dasyuridae > Antechinus > Antechinus flavipes. The sequence goes on along the minus strand of NC_067403.1, from coordinate 88,094,617 downwards.
AATTTTAGAAGACTCATGATGAAAATATGATTCACCTCCAGAGAGAACTGATAAACTCTGAATAAAAACTGAAGCATATTGTGTTTCTTTTTCTTGCTTCTTTTGTCCAACATGACTAATGTGGAAATATTTTGCATGTTTTTTATGTATAATGTATATTGTATTTCTTCATTTCTCAGTGGATTAGGGATTGTGTGAAGAGAGAAGATCTGGAACTGAAAACAAATATTTTTATTTTTTAAAAATTAATTCATTTTAATACACATTGCTTTGTGAATCATGTTGGGATAGAAAAATCAGAACAGAAAGGAAAAACTATGGGAGAGAAAAAAAAAAAACAGAAAAAAGAAGTGAACATAGCATGTGTCGATTTGTATTCAATCTCCATACTTCTTTTTCTGGATACATATGGCATTTTCTGTCCAAAGTCCAAAGGGATTGCTTTGGATCATTGAATTACTGATAAGAACCAATTCTTTCATAATTGATCATCATACATTCTTGCTATTATTGTGTGCAATGTATTCCTGGTTCTGCTTGTTTTGCTCAGCATCTATTTGTATAAATCTTTCCAGGCTAAATCGGCTTGTTCATCATTTTTTACAGAAAAATAATATTCTATTACCTTCATATAACACAGATTATTCAGTCATTCCCCAACTTATGGGCATCCACTCATTTTATAATTCTTTGCTACTGCAAAAAGATCTGCTATAAACATTTTTACACATGTGGTTCTTTTCCCCTCCTTTATGATTTCCTTGGGATACAGACCTGGTAATGGCACTGCTGGGTCAAAGGGAGCCCTTTGGGGATAGTTCTAGATTGTCCTTCAGAATGGTTGGATCATTTCACAACTCCACCAACAATACATTAGTGTCCCAATTTTCTCACATCCCCTCCAATATTTGTCATTATCTTTTCCTATCATTTTAGCCAATCTGAGAGGTGTGAGGTGCTTCCTCAGAGTTACTTTAATTTTCATTTCTCTAATCAATAGTTATTTAGAGCATTTTTTCATATGACTATAGATGGCTTTAATTTCATCATCTGAAAATTGTCTGTTCATATCCTTTGACCACTTATCAATTGGAAAGAGACTTGTATTTTTATAAATTTGACACAGTTCTTTATATATTTTAAAAATGAGACCTTTATCAGAAACACTGGCTATAAATTTTTTCCCCTCAGCTTTATATCTTTCTTTTAATCTTGCTTTGGTCAGTTTTGTTTGTGCAAACCCTTTTTAATTTAATTTAATCAAAGTTGTCCATTTTGCTTTAACAATGTTCTCTAGTTTTTTCTTGATCATAAATTCCTCCCTTCTTCAAAGATCTGTTAGGTAAATTATCCCTTGCTCTCCTAATTTGTTTGTGGTATCATCCTTTATGCTCAAATCATGTACCCATTTTGACATTATTTTGGCATGGGAAAACAAACATTTTAAATAAAACAGAACCGACTAAAAATATCAATGAAACTTTAAATAATAAGGAATTGATGTTTAATGATTATGACATACATATTTTCATGATGCCTTGCTATGCTCTTGCATATTCTCTTCTTCTTCATACTTTCACCATAGTACCTTCTTTCAGATTTTTATCACTTCTACCTGCACAAATGCTTCATGATGCCTTTCTATGCTCTTGCATATTCTCTTCTTCTTCATACTTTCACCATAGTACCTTCTTTCAGATTTTTATCACTTCTACCTGCACAAATGCAGCAGATTCTGAATTAGTCTCTAAAAGTTCAGTCTTTGCTGCTCTGATCCATGTTGCATGAAGCTGCCAAAATGATATTCCTAAAATCTTCATCTGGCCCTGTTGAGATTTTTCAGAATTCAAGAAGCTCTAGGAGCTCCCTGTTTCCTCTATGATAAAAGCAAACAAACAAACAAACTTCATTGTTTGGCTTTTAAAGTTCCTTCCAGCGTGACTTAAGTGTCTCTTTCCAGGCTTATTGATTTTTTTTTTTTTGGTCTTTTATGTTCCCACCAAACTGGCATCATGCCATTTTCCCATGTACCACATTCCACCTCCCATCTCTGTGCTTTGCAGAAGCTCTTCCCTCACTTCAGCTTATTAGGATCCCCCACTTTCTTCAGAATTTACTCTAAACATCACTTCTTTTAGCAAATCTGTGTCATCCTCTCTTTTAAAAAAAATGCAATTCACTTGCATGTCATCCTCTTCAAGAAGAAGAACAAACATCTTCCCCTAATCGCAAACACCTTCCCTCTATATATTGCTGTCTGTTTTCATAAATTTTTCTATTTGGTTTTCTGTGCAGGGACAGCTAGATGGTGCAGAGGATAGAACACTGGCCTTGGAGTCAGGAGGACCTAAGCTCAAATCCTACTTTAGACATTAACACTTATTAACTGTGTGACTCTGGGCAAATCACTAAACCCCAATAGCTTCGAATTAAAAAAAAAAAAGTTTAAAAATTTTTCAGTGTACCTATTTTCCTGCTTCTTCCCCTCCCATTTCTGTCCTTCTTCCTCCTCCCCCTCAACAAAAGTATGTAAGCTCCTTGGAATCTGAGACTCATACACTTTTCTTTGGATTCATCCCCAGAATCTAGCATAGATCTTGACATATAGTGAGCTCTTAAAAAGTGCTTGTTGAGTGATTCATGGAGCCTAAAATTTTTAAGATCTCTTATTGACTTGTAGCTTCCATCTTTTATTTATTTTGTCAAACCTTTAAGAACCTTACGAAATCCTTTTAAAAGACTGTGAGTTTATTTTACAGATAGCAGGGATGTGGGAGTTAAGGGGCACACACCACTTCTTCCACCTTCAAATTCAGAACTTGCTTTCAGGCCTCCCTGTGATATGTATTCCTGATTACATCATCTTTTTCTTCATTTTGGTTCCTGTAAAAGAGCTCTCCTAAAGGAAGTTTATTGCTTATTTTACAATAGGGGAAAAATTGCAATCCAGTGTTAATTGTTGGGGAAGGAATCCAGCTATAAATGGTAGTAGTTGTTGTTGTAAGGTCATTTTGTCATGTCTGATTCTTCGTGATGCCATTTGGGGCTTTTTGTGGCAAAGTGATACTGCAGTGGTTTGCTATTTCTTTCTCCAGCTCATTTTTATAGATGGAGAAAATGAAGCAAACGGGATTCGAGAATGAAGGACAAGCAATAATCTGTGACTAGTAGCAGCTGTTCCTTTGAGGACCCAACTGGCCAGTTGCACATTGGCAATATTCCCTCCTTTTCTTCATTTTTCGGCTCCTCTTTCTCTTCCCCTGTCCAAGGGGAATCATATACTTACACACGTGGGTGTTCTGCCCAAGGAATATATATTTCTTGAAATAGAACTATGGGAACTCAGGCTTTGATAAAGCCCACTGGGATTCAAATGGAGCTATTTAACTATGCCTTAAACCCAAATCATTCTGGCTCTCACTGATTGGCCAATTGTAGGTGCCAACCCTTGCCTCTGTTGGTCATTGTTTGGGTTTTGATGGTTCAGAGTAAGTATAAATAGCAATCATTTCTGTTCTGCTCAGAAATCTTGAGGGTCTTCCCCCTTCAAATTGATTTTTCCTCCTATTTTCCTTTTTCTTTTTTTCAATAGACAAATAAAGCCATCTTTTGCTTTATTTCTTATCCCAACCTTAAGTCACTGAATAGTGTTGCCCCAGACGAAATGAAACCTATGAAAGACCTTTGTTTAAAAAGACCAAGGTCTCCCACTGCTTCTGAGACCATCTGTGTTCATCCTGAATATATCTTGCCACTGGGCACAGAAATAAACTTGGAAAAGAAAGAGGGAGCCAGGTAATAAAGACTTTGAATGCCAAACATAACATTTTGTATTTGTTTCTGAAGGCAATAGGGGAGTTGCTGAAGTTTATAGACATAGACCTGTATTTAGGGAAATTACTTTAGGCTGAATAGAAGATAGACTGGAATAGAGAGAAATTTGAGTTAGACAGAGCCTCTCTCAGGTTATTGCAACAATCCAGACATGAAGTAATGAGGGTCTGCACTAGAGTATTATTAGTTGAAATGGTAAAATTGGCAGTTTAAATATTGGGGAATGGAGGTAGTGAGAATAGTGAGTCCAGGATGATTTCTAGATTGTAATCCCGAGGATATGTAAATAATAATGAGGATGGGAGGATTTAGGGGAAAAGAACAAGTTCTGTTTGGGGCATAGAAAGTTTAAGATGTCTACTGGACATCCAGTTTGAGATGTCTTATTGGAGACTCAAGATTAGAGGTCAACACAGAAATCGAACCAGTGAAAGTAGACTTGAAAATTGTCTACACAGAGATGGTAATTAAATCCAAGGAAGTTGATGAAATTACCTAGTGAAGTAAAATACAGGAAAAGAGGAGATAACCCAGGACATCTCATAGGTACTTAATAAATGCTTGTTGACTTGACTTGTCAGTAACTCAAATGGGGCTCTTGCATCTGAAAACTAGACATAGTAACTCCCTTAGCTACTTCCAGGTTCAAAATAATGTCTGGGTCATCCATTTAAAACCACAAACTTCTAAACATTTGTTTGGAAGACCACATAGTTCTGGTTTCTCGATCAGGGTAAATGGCCTATGAATTCCAAAGTAAAGACATTGAGTTAAAGTGGAATAGCAAGGTTTATAACAAAGAAATAATGCAAGTATCCATACAGAAATGTCAGCCCTTTTCCTGCAGGAGAATGTTAGTCTTTATAGCCCCAACAGATAGAGGAAAGAAGACATTTGGATTAAAATCATCTCACAGTGTTGAAGTTTGGAGCCTAGAACCATTTTGCTGAAAAAAATTTGCTTTTTAGTTTCCATGTAGCAAACTGAAGAGCCAAAGTCCATTAATGCTAAAGTGAAGTCTCTTACCTGTGGCTCATGCCGCCTTATTGATTTCTAGTACCTTTACTCAGGACACCATGATCAAGTCTAGAATTGGTTTTCTCTCTTAAGATGACCTTACTCTGTCATCCATAGTGACCCCACAGCATGCAAGCTTCTTAAAGTATTTTCAACCTGGAGATCCTCTTGTCCTGAACAGAACAGGTAATAGCAGAAGCCATTATGCTATGAGCTCATGCATAGCCTCTTGGAAAATGAAGTCTCAAAAATTCTTGGCAGTGAGCAAATCTCCATTAAATGAAATCCACTAATGTGGCTTTTATGGAAACATTGTCCCTTGCAGGTTCATGGACAGAAAATGCAGCTGTGGCGGGTTAATGGGAAAGTTGGGAACCTTGTACCCTCTCTAGGTGATGCTAGGAGAGAACAAGGTAGGTGAAAGTGGCCAAGGGTTCTGGCCAACAGAATCCTGGTGCTGAAAGATGGACACATTATGGCAATCCAATCCCTAAAACCAAAAGCATCAAGGCCTGGTGTCGTATTGTAATAGGGAACTACAAAGCCAAAAAGATTTTAGAAACACCAACATTATGTGATTTAGAGCTGAGCCTTGACTAAAGTGCTTTCAGTTGGTACCAAGGGCAAGTTCCTCCAAAGTCAAGTCACAAAACTGTCAGAAAACAATGTGTTAGCTATTTTTTTCTGGCATAGGCAGGACTAGGTGCCAGCGGCATCTGTTTCCTGATTTTGGCATCCATCCTAGTTCGTTTGGCTCTTTGGGGACCTTATCAACGCATTATAAAATTAGAATAATATTTCTTGCCTATTTTTAACATTTCCTAAGAAGGACCCCAGAGATCATTAGACATATCAGGATCTGGTAAAATACTAAATATGACTGGGACCCTGGCGATTTCTCTTCCCAGTTGTGAGCATGACTCACTATATATAACCCTGGGCAAATTCAATTCACTTTAGTAAGTATTTATGGAACACCTATTACGTGGTCAGCTAGAGACAGCTTTAGGCAAAATTGTAGAGTAGGCAAAGTTTGCCTTTGGCATCTCTGGACTCCCGTCTACAGAGCCTTTTGTCTAGTTTCATCATTTTCTTCCTAATCCAGACAAGAAGCTTTAGTGGAAAGAGTATTAGATTTGGACCAGAATCCAAACCCCAGCTATGCTACCTCTGACTTGTATGACTTTGAAGCAAGGAACTTAACTTTCTTGGCTTTCTGTTTCCTTAACTAAGAGAGTGAGGATTTAACAGCAAGGATTTGAACTAAATGATATCAAAGTTGTCTCCCAACTTTAAATCTATGACGCTAGTATCCAGTGTTCCAACTTGCCCCATCTTTCCTATAAGAAGTGTGGGATTTAAAAAAATTCAAGAGACATAATTTCTAATAATTAATCATTTTATTAATCATGCTCCCATATAATTAATTAAGGCCAGTGATAATTCTCAAAAGGCAAAGATTTCTCATAGAGCTCACTCAAGGCATATGTCCTTAGAACAGTGGTATCTTCCTGAAAATGGCAATCCCTCTGATTGGCTCACAAATAATGAGAAGTGGGCCTATTCTAATAAATGACTGAGACATTCGTTTATGTCCAAATCACTATCAGGTTTCCAATCTAATCAATGACCCAAACCCCCACCCAAACCTGAGTAGAACACAATGTTCTTCCCCATCTGGGTGGAATCTGAGCAAGACTATCCAGTCAGAATCCAATCAGAAGCAATATCTTCTAGATGCTGACTTGACCTAATAGAGAATAAAGTCTCAGAAAGGGATAAATCCTGTGTCTTCCCAATATTAACAATTGGTTATTTAATAATTAGTAAAAATTAGTAATTTGATAATAATAAAATTAAAATAATTTAGAAGAAAATTTGTTATTTAGCATAAACCAAAAGAGGCTGATGATGTAATATGACCCATTTCTGAGAGATTCTATTTTTCCAGCCTGATGGTGAAGCTTAACACAAAGAAGAAAATCACTAATGGCAGAAGTCTTGGCATTGCTACAAAAAAGATTCCTCCCAGAGCCTTTTGAATTAGCCAGTAGGTGACCATCAGTCCTTAACACTGGATTAAGTGCTATGAGAAAAAAATAGTGTTTATATAACATTTATATAAGTGTGTATATAGACAGACAGATAAGTATGCCAAATTTGTACTCAAGGAATTTGTGATCTCACCACGGAGACAATCCATATTAAGGGTTTATTAAATGCTATAAATGGGATAGTGCAGAAAATAAAGGTTGTAGGAACTCAGAAAAAAGATCATTGGGAGCTGCAGAAAGCAGGAAAGACAACTTCTCCATGCATATGTTTTGTCCTCTACATTACAGACTATGATGGTTATTAAAGAGAGACTTTACCGTATCATGTAGTGAATTATATAGAATTATGAAATTTATTCTGAAAAAAATGCTTCAAAATTTCTTTGCAATGGAAATCTTTCCATGTTATTATTTTATTACATCTAAAATCATAAAAGTTGAGTCTTGATTGATTGGTATTGTCTGCAGATCAACATTACCTTAAAAAACACCCACTATCCAATATCTGAAAATATGATATTATGGATCAGAGAAATCATGGGACAATCAATCATGTACAAAAGCATTTTTCACTTTGCAAAATGTTCTGTCACAGTCTATCTTTAAATGAGAACTCCCCTAGTGCTTTTTAGTGTTGGCTTTTGGATCATTAACTACTTGAGAGCCCCTTAGGGCTCAAATATTAATAGCCAACAAAAATTCAAAGGAAATGAAGATAATGTCTATCAGACATTCCAAGAAGAGATTACAGGGAAAGGAGTCCCTTCACAAAGCTTGTGGAGTAATTTGTCATTTCCTTCTCCAGCTTACTTTTCAGCTGAGGAAACTGGGCAAACAGGGTAAAGTGACTTGCCCAGGTAGCTAATAAATGCCTAAGATCACATTTGAACTCAGGAAAAGAACCCTTTCTCATTCTAGGTCCAACACTCTATCCACTGCAGCATCTAGCTGTCTCTATAATCTGTACTTCTTTAAAATTTCATTACTCTTGAGAAGCTACTTTTTCACACACATTATATTGCAATTTTTCAGGTACACCTTTAGTGCTTCAAGAAGGTAATGGATAGCACCATCCTTGGAGCCAAATTCTCCTCATGGGCCAAACACTCTTCTCCAAGCCCCAAGATCATACTGTTCCACACAGCCAGGTATCTGGCAAAGGCTTGTCTCTGATCAAGGGAAGGGAGGGAGGCAGAGAGACAGAAGAGTACAAATCCATCATCAGGAATAGAAAAACAGTCCTAAAATGTGCCCTATAGACAATGGGGGTACGTGTATTGCTTTTGTGGATGAAGAAAGACAAAATGATGAGAAAGTAGAGGAATTAATGAGGGAAGGATTCTAGAGCCTGAGATACGTAAGTGTTCTAGAGAAGGGGAGCCTTACCTAATCCCTCTAAGTGATAATTATTATGATGATATTAGAATTGTTCGAGGAGTCCCCAATGTGATTTCTTCAAATTGACTTCAATTAATATTAAGGTGGGCTTAATTACGACCTCTGACTCATATTAATGGCATGATTATGGGCAAGTCACCTAACCTGTGTACCATGTCACCTCGCCCAATTCTCTATGACATTATTTCATAAATTTCATCTGTGGAGGGAGTTTCCACTCAGGAGGACCAAAAAAACAAACCAACTGACCCCCCCAAAGCACCTGCCATATACATGACACTAGGGTAGGGATGCAAATATGAAAAATATTGCCAGTCCATGCCCTCAAAGAGATTACAGGGACAGACTTCTTGTGTGTGTGTGTGTGTGTGTGTGTTTTTTAAAGGACCACATCCAGTCATAAGCCTCTCCATGTTTAGCTGGTCTGGGCATTAGGCTCCTACTCGGTGCCTTTCCATGCTGATAAAATCTTTCAGAGCTTAGAATCCAGGAGCATCTTTAGGCAGTATTAGGAAGGATTTAAGGAAGGACTTTTTTTTCCTTTTTGGTCCTATCCTATAATTTCATTATTAAATCAAACCCAAAATATTAGAAACTCTTTCCCTCCCATGCTAGTGTCCAGCAAGTGTTCTACATAGACTCTTAGAAAGGTGCTTGAGCATTGAGAAGTTGAGACTCTCACAGTAGCCTGGTCAGAGTAGGCTTGGAACTCGGGTCTTGAAGACATTGAAAGCTGCTTTACCTACAAGCTCATGCTGTCTCACAGTACATAAAACTTTATTCACAATAGACCTGCATACAATATGCATTATAATATACGTGAAAAGAATGTATCTAAAAATGGCTTTTCAAGATAAATGAAACTTTAGAGAAGTACAGATTATAGGGATAAATAGATGATGCACTGGATGGAATGCTGGGTTTGGACTTAGGAAACCTGAGTTCAAATGTGATTTTAGGCATTTGCTAACTGTGTGACTATAGGAAAATCACTTAATTGGTTTGCCTCAGTTTCCTCATCTGTAAAATGAAGTGTAAAATGCCTTCAGGGAAGGCAAACCACTTATTTTTACCAAGAAAATCTCCAAAAGGTTCATGAAGACACAACTGGAAAACCACTCAATGATAACAACACAGATTATAAACATTGCAAATGGGCTGCTGAGAGATTTTGTTAAATAGACAGATGGAATATAATTAACTAGGATTGGCAGAATTTATATATAGGTGTGAAGTACTCCATTGCTATTTAATTTCTCATGCAGAGACATGATGTTGCTTTATCCAAATGTCCTGAGTTGTTTTTTTAACTTTGTTATATAAGCTTTTATGCAAGAATCATAGAATCTTGGAGTTAGAAAGGGGCCTTCTAGGGCAATCTAAATAGGTATATCATCTAAAACATCTCTGACAAATAGGTATGTCACATCTTTTTGAACGATCCACAGAGATGGGCCCCCTGTCTTTTTGGCTACAATATGCCTTTTGTGAATAGCTCTAATTATTAGTTCTTCTATCATTTGGGCCATTACTGCCTTTTAGAGCAAAACAAAACAATATTAAAATTTTTCTCATATAATAGTTCAAGTGGTTGAAGGAAGCTTTATTAAGTCTTTCTCCTCCTTCGGATTAGCTAAAAATATCTAATTCCTTCAGAGTGCTCTTTTGGTATGGTCTTCCATATGCTCATCACCCTGGTTACTCACTTCCATATACTTTTCAGTTATGTTAATGTCTTTTGATCTAGGATATACTGCAACATATCCAACATATAAAGGACTGCTTGCCATCTAGGGAAGGGGGTGGAGGGAGGGAGGGGAAAAAAAAATCGGAACAGAAACGAGTGTCAATATAAAGTAAAAAAAAAAAAATAATGTCTTTTGTAGACTTCAGAATCTAGAACTGAAAATGTTATCCTTGAGGTGTTTCAACCAGGGCAGAAATAGAACCTTCCACATTCTGGATGTTTAACGTAGTCTTAGATTGTATTGGTTTTGGGGGTTACCTGTTTACATTGACTCAAATTAAGCTTGTATCCCACTAAAAACCTGCCAATCCTCAGTCGGGAACCACTCCCATCACCCACTGGCTTGCCTCCACCACATACACTACCAAATGAAGCCAGAGAAAAATCACAAAACTGCTAGACTGGGCCTATAATAAATTTCTGTCATATAACCTCAACTAAGCCTACTTGTTTCCAGGCAATCTTCTTATACCCCCCTAGTGAATTAATCATCCTACACTCCACAGCAGCTTTTCCAAATCTTTTCACCATTTCTCAGAATCTCCCATGGTTCTTTACCATCCCACCACTCAGCTGAAAAATCTATAAAAAAATGGAGGCATTCACCAAGGGTCTCCTTTTTTCCCCTCCTTCTCTCACATCATCCAAATATCTCTGCCACTGTCTACTATCCCTTCTCACTTAATGAAGTGGTCCTTTTTCTTGCCAAGAAAAACCCTTCTTTATGCACAAGTGATCCCATTACGTCCCATCTTTTTCAGATGACTGTCTCTTCTATCATCCCTGTAACCCTCTGCTAATTATAGCATTAATTATGAAAGGATAAATTGATGTTTGAAAAGTGCTTTGCAATGGAAGTCTTTTCATCTTATTATATCTAAACTCACAAAAGTTAGATCTTGATTAATTGGTGTTGAAGCCTATAGATTGCAATTAACCTCACTTTAAAAAAAAACCCCAATATCTGAAAACCCAATATTATTTATCAGAGATATCCTGGTGTAATTAATCATATTATAAAAACTTTTTTTTCACTTTCACTCAGTTTTCAATCTCTCTGTGTCACTTCTCTATTGTATATGAAAATACCAAAAAATCATCCTATGCTCTATCCAGCCATCTTCAATAACTATATTCCATATCTCTCTGGTCATGTGAGACTAAACTACTTGAAAAGACATTCTACAATAAGTACTTCCACTTTCTTTCCTAGCCTCTTCCAAACTCTAATAAATTTTGGCTTCTGACCTCCCCATTCAACTGAAAGTGCTCTCTCCAAAGTTATTAATGAATAAGAAATTATCAGAATGATTTCAGAGAGGCCTGAAGAGTCTTATATGAACTAATGCTGAGTGAAGTGAGTAGAATCAACAGAACATTGTACATGGCAACAAGATTATATGATGATCAATTCTGACGAATGGGGTTCTTTTTAACAATGAGATGATTCAGGATAATTGCAATAAACTCATGATGGAGAGAGTCTGTATCTAGAGAGAGGATGATGGGAATTGAGTGTGAATCATAACATAGTATTTTAACCTTTTAAAATTGTTGTTCGCTTGCTTTTTTTTCTTTGATATTATTTTTCTTGTGCAGCATGATAGATGTGGAAATAAGTGTAAAAGAATTGCATGTTTAACATAATATTGGATTGCTTGTTATCTAGGGGAGGGGGGAGGAAGAAGGGAGGAAGAAAAATAAGAAGCATAAGGTTTTGCGAGATTGGGAGAGTGAAAACTTTCTTTTCATGGATTTTGGAAATAAAAAGCTATTATTAAAAATTAGCTACTCATGATCTCTTTATTAATTACTCATTCTAAAGGCTTCATTTCCCAAGTGATAAATATTTAAAGGATATGAACTGGTAGTTTTCAAAGGGAGAAATCTAAGCTATCATTAACAATATGAAAAATTGCTCTAAATCACTAATTAGAAAAACGCAAATTAAAACAAATTTGAAGTAGCACTTCATACCTGTCAGATTGGCTAACGACAAAAAAAGGAAAAAAAGGCCAAATGCTCCTCAGGCTATGGGAAAACAGATACTTGAGTACTGTTGATGGAACTGTGAACGAATCCAACCATTCTGGAATACAATTTGGATCCAAAAGTTATAAAATTTGGTATACCTTTTGATCCATCAATACTGACATTAGATCTAAATTCAAAAGATCAAAGAAAGGGGGAAAAGACTGATATTTGCAAAAATATTGATAGCAACGCTTTTTTATGTTAGCAAAGAATTGGAAGCTGAGGTGATAATGAATGGCTGAAAAAGTTATGATATCTGAATGTGATGGAACCATTGTTGTATAAGAAATAATGAAGAGAATGGTTTTAGAAAAATCTGAGAAGACTTGTTTGAACTAATGCAAAGTGAAATGAATGGAACCAATAGAACACTTTATACAATTAACAACAAAATTATAAACATGATCAATTTTGAAAGACTTGTTAACTTCGATCAACACAATAACCAACCACAATTCCGAAGGAATCATGCTGCCTATCTCTGGGTATAAAAGTGAGAAACTCAAAGCATAAAATGAAGCATAATTTCTTTTCTTTCTTTTTGGACATGGCTAATAAGAGAATTTGTTTTACGTGGCTATAATTGTTTTGGGGCTTGTTTTTCTCACATCTCAATGGGTAAGGTAATGAGAGGAGAGAGAATATTAGGAACTGAAGTTAAAATTAAATTTTAATTTAAAAATAATTTTAAATTTTTTGATTTTTATAATTTATAATTTAATACTTTTAAAATAAAATAAATATGGGTTTTTCTCACTTTTCATCTTTCTTAACTTTGAGAGGCTCTTTGACTGACACTGTTGATTACCTTCCTTAATAGTCTCTTTTCTCTAGATTTTAATGCCTTGACTATCTTGTGGTTCTCTCTCTGTGTATCTGACTACTTCTTTTCAATCTCCTTGTCTGGATCTTCATGTCATACTAACCATGCGTGTCCTCCCATGTTCCATCATGGACCATCTTCTCTAATCCCTCTCTACTATTTTACTTGGAGATCTCATCAGTTTCCTTGAATTTAGTTATCATCTTTAAGCCTGTGATTCTCAAATCAACTTATCAGACCCAAAGTCTCACTGACTTCCAGACTCCTATCTCTAACTGCCTAGTGGACATTTCAAACTGGATGTCCCGTGTCTACACATCCATTATTGAAATAATTATTTTTCCCCTCCAAACCCTTCCCTGTTCTGAACTTCTCTGTTACTGTTGAGAATACTCACTCCAATACTTTTGAGGACACAACTGTCATCTACCTTACAACCTACATATCATATATCATATTTAACTTTTCATTCCCTTACTCTCTCCTATCCCATGTCCAATCAAGACTTGTGACATCTCTTGCATATAGCCCCTTCTCTTCTTAGACATTATCATAACTTTGATGTAAGCCTTCATCACTTCATTACTATATTATTGCAATAAAGGGCTGGTTGGTATCCTTGCCCTGCCTCTTCTCCACCCCAATTCTTTCTTTACTCTGTTGTCAAGATCTTCCTAAAGAACAGGTCTGACCACGTCTCATATTACACAGTAAATTCTAGTGGCTATCACCTCCAGGATCAAATATAAAATCCTATTGATGTTTAAATACCTTCATAATCTAGTCCCCACTAACTTTCTAGATTTCTTATGTCTTACCCTAGTTTCCCATTCACATACTCCTCAATCCAATGATGCTGGCCTCCTTGCTATTCCATGAACAAGATACTCCATTTCTCTACTCAGGGCATTTGCTCTGGCTATTTCCTATGCTGAAATGCTCCCCCTCATCTTCACTTCCTGATTTCCTTAAAGCTTCAGATAAAATTCCATCTTCCACAAGAAGCCTTTGCCATTCCCTATAAATGCCTTTCTTCTGTTGATTATTTATCCTGCCTATAGCTTATATAATTACATGTTACCTTCTTCAATAAACTACGAGTTTCTTAAGAGCAGGGGATGTATTTTACCTTTCTTTGTATCCTCAATACTTAGCACAGTGTCTGGCATATAATTGGGGCCTGGTTGACTGAAAAGGACTGAGAATTGAGAGCTAGAAGCCATCTAGTCTAAACTTTTTTAAATCATAGGTAAGGAACTACTCAGAAAGATGTCTGTTCAGGGGAATCACACTGGGTGTAAGTGGCAGAGCTGGGATTTCAACCCAAGTCTTCAAACACCAATCCAGAAAGAAAAATTCAGCTGATGTTCAGCAGAAACTGAGTTCCTATTATTTTCCTAAGAGTTTTTTTCCTGGAGAATTTAGAAAATTTTATAAATGAATTCCTAAATATACCCAAGACCAGGAAAACAAAATTATAGTTTTAATAGTAATCCTCTTAAGCTGGTTATTCTTTCTGTTTGCCTTGTATCTTATAGAGAGATGTATGCACAATGCTCGGTTTACTTTCTCTGGAGGAATTTCTTGCTGTGGTATTAATTGCAAAATGAAGTTAGGAAAAGCACTTTCAAATTAACTCTCATCATTACACACATATTTGTACAGTTCAAGGCCAAAAGCAGATATCCGGGTTTCTGAAAGTGAGTATCAGTCTTACAAAGAGCTGTTAGTGAATATTTTGTTTATATCCACAATCATCATATTAGAAACCATCTCTGGCAACAGATTTGAGTCACTGGTAGACCTCATCAACCAACTTGGGGAAGGGATCCTTTTTTGAAAGAGCATGACTAGTCATTATAATACTCAAGTTAAAAAAAAAAAACCAAACTAGCTTTGCTTTTTTTTTTTTTTTAAAGTACTGCAGCACATTTTACTGTAAAGAATTTAAAATGTTAATACTTTTCTCCCAATATGTATCACAGGGAGGAAACTGAAGGAATCTGATTCAGTACCGAGTAAAATGGGTACAAATTGCTTTACCACCAACCTTTAAGAGGCTATAAGGATTCATCAGAGTAGAAAGTGACAAAAAGCCACAAATAGCAAACAGTTCCTAAATATAAAAATTGCCATCTACCATTCCTTGTTTTCCAAATAACCCATAGCTGATCCCTGGTGTAAAAAGTAGATTTTGGGCAGAACATAAAACCGACCATTTTGTACTCTATTGGCTGTTATATAATGTACTGAAATGACTTCTTCAGCATCTCCCTTCCCCCATCACTTGACAGTCACAAGAGAAAACTTAAAAGGGCTTTGAATAGTTCTGAGGAAGTCATCTAAGTCTCTTTATCCTGTCCAGTAGGGTACATCCTAAGAGCTTAACAAATGTTGATTAACTGACAAAGAAAACTGCCTCAGTTGGTTCAGTGTAAATGGCTATGCTAAAGAACATATTTTTTCTTTTGTAATTATTTAAGCATCTTCATCCTACCCAAAAGTGCTTTGTGTGCTTGCCTACGTGACCCAAACTCTCAAATACTTAGCTCAAGGGAGACTCCCTCTCTCCTTCCATCCTTCCCTCCTCCTCCTCTTCCTCTTCCTCCTCCTCCTTCCGTCTCTCTCTCTCTCACCCCCTCCCCCCAATCCACACACATATAAACATACAAATATGTTACATAAATCATCTGTGGGATTATGAAACCTCAGACCTGTCACCTATTGACGGTGTGCATCACACCCTTGAATGGCTAAACAAATCGCCGTGTAAGCTATCTTGTCTCTAACCTGTGCTGCTTAAGTGGCTAACAAGGACCCCAACAATTCTGGTAACACTGACCTATTGACTGATAACGGGTTTTATCCATTCCCATCTGCATCAATTCTTTCCAGATAGCACCATAGCATTTGAGAAATGCTGGGAATTAACAGTGTCCCTTTGGTGAAAGTAGAGAAACCCACATGATATCTGGATGATTTGCACAAACCCCATGTTTAGGCTCTTTGCCAATAGTCGATACTGTATCGTGCTTAAAGGCACTGCAGTAGAAAGAGATAATGTGACCACAGCATCATAAATGTTGGCAGAAGTTCAAACCTGTGTGTATTTGGGGGTTGAAAATAAAACAAGCTTCTCTGACTTAATTTTTTTTTTCTTTCCCTGTTGGTCCAAGGAAAATGCCATGCAGAATTCATGTATCACACACTGAAAAAATTTGAAAATAATGTGCTTTGACTCACTCTAAAAAGAAAAGAATCTACTTCAGATGTTCCATTCACAAGCACTTCTTTGTATTTTTTTTTGGTTCTTTTCAGAGAGTCAGTCTACAATAGGCAACTTTATATAGCAACAATGGGAGGGTCTTTCTTGGGCTTTGGCAGGTCCAGAACCTATGAGATTAACTACAATATTTAGCAAACTGAACCCAGTAAGTGGAGAGGGGGAGAGAGAAAATTAGCATAAGAAACGATATCCTCAAGGGATTTTCCACTCAAATTTGTTCTGAAGTTCTTGGGAGCTCTGTTCAAAAGAGAGAATAGGAATTCTAAACAAGCAAGCTTAAGAGCTCTTGAAATTAATATTATTCTACTATTCATTCTAGAGGTAAGAAAAAACTCCCATAGATTTGCAATCCATTATCTAATTTGCAAT
The DNA here is from genome assembly GCF_016432865.1 of Antechinus flavipes. Lineage (NCBI taxonomy): Eukaryota > Metazoa > Chordata > Mammalia > Dasyuromorphia > Dasyuridae > Antechinus > Antechinus flavipes. The sequence goes on along the minus strand of NC_067403.1, from coordinate 88,078,055 downwards.
TAGAAGAACTGACATTTATTTAGTACTTTACTAGTGCCTATCACATTTGAATCAAATGACTATCCTGGAAAATTAGTATTGAAAATTTTGTCATTCCCATTTTATTGATAAAGAAATGGGAGTTCGGAGAAATTAAGTCCCTCAGACCACAATGCTTTTTTCGGGTTGGAGGTGGAATTCAAACCCACCTTCTATCAAATCCACTATTCCAATCATACTTGTCTCTCTAAAATGATATTAAATATTTGAGTCAATTTAAGATTTGGATTCTTTTGGAAAAAAGTTTAAGTCAATGGTGCAGCCTACAAATCTATTTAAGCCAAAATTATTCTCAGAAAGGATGTTCTCTAGGAATTCCTAAGTAAAGTGGAAATGGATTTGTGTGGGACAGGTGCTAGACCCCTTTCCCCAAACTAACTAACCAGAGGCATCTTCAGATACAAAGAGAAAGCATTTTTGAGTCCCTGCAGGGAGAGGCTCAGGCAAGCACACCTGGGAAGTATCCTAGTTCTCACCATGTGCTCATGGAATCTGATCAACTTCTGGCCTGTGGGGATTCAAGTAGCAAAAAACCCAAACCTTTTCACTGGACTAAAAGGAAGTAACCATACTTGACCAATGTCACCAATGTTGTCTGTTTCCTGTGGGTCACCACTTCCTCTAACTTCACTGGCTTAGGGTCTGACCTTTCTGGCTCTGGGAATAGGGATCATGTGATTTAGGCATAGTTTCATAAACTGAGAAAACTTCACCCAATCAGTCCCATTCAGTTTGAGTTCAAAAGTGAAATCCCTGGAATTCCAGACCAATAATCTTTCTGCTTCCAGGGCCTTTGCTCTATACACCATGCCAGTAGTTTCTTAAGTGGAATGGGGGTCCACAATTCTTCAAACTATGAACTAAGTAGCAAAAAAAAAAAAAAAAAAAATCCATTACTTCCCCAAATTTACATTAACTTGTTATATTTGAAGTAGAAGGTGCCAGTTTATAACTTTGGTAGGAAATATTTTTTTGGGAGGGGAGGGGAGATTATCACGATGATTTACACAATGTAGAGGGTCAGCCATGAATTCTTCAACACTGTAAAAAAATCTTAACTAGTTGAGTAACTTGTTACTATGGAGATGGTGGTGTGCTATTTCCAGAATCGGTTTTTACTTACCTGAAGTCATTTTAGGAAGCAGCAGTGAAAGCTGCATTTCAATTCCTAAACTTCACTGATTTAACACTACCTTGAACATGAGTCTAAATAAACCACAACTTCCATTAATAAACTAAGGGAGCTCAAAGAAGAACCAGTTTACTTTAGAGGAAAAAATATTTAAAGAAACATATATGACCCTAGACATCTGTAAAAATCTGTAAGATCAGTGTCAAAAACCAAACAACACCCCCTCACCAAATGACCAGATATAGACATCATTTTGTTTTGTTGAGTAGCCTTAGAAGGAGCAAATATTGATTACCAACAAAAACTAGCTAAGCTTAAGGAAGATTGTTTTAAAAATAAGAATTATTGAAATTATTGAAAGATTTTAATTCAACACTGATGTTGAAATCATAAATTACCAGCAACAGCAAACTAAGCTTAAGGAAGATTGTTTTTTAAAAACGAGAATTATTGAAATTATTGAAAGATTTCAATTCAATTGATGTTGAAAGCACAAATTAAATACTAATTCAGCTTTCTATGAAGCAAGGTGTCAGGAATAGTGTGAGGAAAAAAAATCTGTATAGTCAGCTTTCCAATATCCACAGGCTAATTAGCTCCTTTCAAATTATCTAGCCTAATATCTTCTCAGTTCTACTGCTTCCATCTTTCCCCTATATCCTCCATTTAAGAAGCCATTTCATCATTTCTTCCTCAGCTGAAGTCTTTATCATTCCACCCCTTCTCTCCCCATCTCTAAAGGCTTGCATTCCTCCTTTCCTTCTTCTAGGTTTCTTATAGGTGTAGTCTTCTCCTATTAGTTTGTGAACTCCTTACAGGCAGGAATTGTAGCCTTTTTGTTTCTTTGATGTTTTTTGGTTTTTGTTTTGTTTTGTTGTATCTTAGTACTTGGCCCAATGCCTGACACATCAATAAATATTTACTGATCGATCGCAACTGATTTATTACATCCTCCTTTATTTCCCCATGGCTGCTGGGAAAGAACAAACTTTCAGGTCTTAGCCTGAAATAAGTAAGTGAATGGAAGTTTCTTCACTTATTTAATTACTGCATTCTCTACCAAAAAAAGCGCCCCCCATCCAAGACGTTAAATCCTCGACCCATTGTAGCAGCTCCTTGTAGGAAGGGGGTTGAGGGAAAGCAGGAAGTGCCTCCAAGCTTGAGCTCTGGGATTGCCTAAGAAGTTTTGTTTGTCCGTAGTAGGAGAAGAGAGGAAGGCGTAAAGCATGAGGACCATTGGAGAGCTAGATAACCTATGTACATCATTGCTTCGGATATTGACCCAAGATGAGCAGATTTTTTTTTTAAGGTTGTGAAACTGTCAGACATACTGACATTCAAATTATAAGTGCAAAAATGAATTCCCAAGCCTACAAGGAATAATTTTTGCCAGATTCATAGATATACCAAGGTTTGAACAATGATAAATGAATATACTTGCCAGTGTTCTGTGAAAGACAATTTGATTCACAACTTAATATGTCACCATTTCATAATGCAAAGAACAGGAAGATTCCACGTGAAATTGAAGTTTTAGAATTCTTTTAAAAGTCTATACAATAATTTAACATAAAAAGAATGAAAACTACCTTGTTTCTGTGCATCCCCATCTGATCTCCCCTTTCTTAACTTTTGGATATAACATCAATCTTCCCCCCTTTTTCCTCCTCCCCCCCCAGCAACACTGGCCTCTTTTCTGTTAGTTGAACCAGATCTTTCACTTCTCAACACCTCTGGGAATTTTTACCAGCTGTCCCTCTACCTGGAATGCTCGACCTCTTCACTGCCACCTTCTGGCTTCCCTGAAGTCCCAGCTAAAATCCCATCTAATATGGGAAGCCTTTTCCAAGCCCTTTACATTCTGTTGATTATTTCCTATTAATCCTTATTTGTACATATAGTTTACATGTTGTCTCCTTTATTAGACTGTGAGCTCCTTTGAAGGAGAGATTTTTTGTTTGTTTGTTTTGCCTTCTCTGTATCCTCAGTGCATAGCACAGTACCTGACAGATAGTGTCACTTAATAGTGACCAACTATATTTTACCAACTATATATGTTGGTAATGACCAACAGTCAGCAGAAGACTAATGATGAAGTATGCTTCTCAGTTCTTCAAAGTCCAGTTATTAGGCACTTAATAAATGTTTATTGATTAACTATTCAATACCTCTCTCTTATAAAAACATTTCTTCATAACAAATAAGTATAGAGGGGTTTTTTTGTTTTGTTTTGTTTTTCTTTTTCTTTTTTTGATTTATTTATTTATTTTTTTGCTGAGGCAATTGGAGTTAAGTGACTTGCCCAGAGTCACACAGTTAGGGAGTGTTAAGTGTCTGAGGCAATATTTGAACTCAGGTCCTCTTGACTTCAGTGTTGGTACTCTATCCACTGCACCATGTAGTTGCCCCATGTTTTTTTTTTTTTCCCCAAAAAACTCATATTATCAGAAAATGTACATTTCCTTCTGTACCTGCAATCTACTACTGGACTTTGAAGAGCTGAAAAGCATACTTCATCATTAGTCTTCTGCTGACTGTTGGTCATTACCAACATATATAGTTGGTAAAATATAGTTGGTCACTATATTTTCCATGAATTCCCAAACTGCAAGAGCTGGACTGGCCTAACAGTTAGGTGAGGGATTTGAATTCACATGAGAGGCTAGCCTGGAACTGCCAAGCATGTCATTCTGGTAAGGAATAACTGAAGAAAGATGTAGGAGCTGCTCTCTGGGACAGTTATAATAACAGAGCCTGAGTCAGAGATGGTGAGGAATGGAGCACAAAAGGGCTAGATGAGAAAGAAAACTACCAACTGAGCTACAAGGAAAATGGGAAGCCACAGAAGTGTAGAAACTGGCTAATGTACTAAAGCTACAGAAAGATGATAAAAGGGCTATGAGCATCCAACCAATGGGAGCAATTATCTACCCACCTCCCTTGTTCCCCTACCCCAATCCTTGCTCTTTATTCTGGAGATCTAAAGCCTGGAACTCAGCTGAAGTGACATGGTCTACTGAAACTTGCTCTGTCCTCCTGGAACTAAAGAAGGGAAGCTTTCTTTTTTGGACGATAGAGGGTAAAGAGGGAATATTTAAACAAAAGGTGAAGAGAATGTTTTTTATTAGTATTTACTAATGTTTTTTTCAAATTAAATGCTTTACTGCTTCTAGGTAATTATTTACATAGATTTCTCTTTGCAGAGTAAAAAATGAGTATCTAAAATATGTATTGATTCAATATAAAGTAATTATTAAATAAAAATTAAATAAAAAAATAAAAAAAAATAAAATATATATTGATTTTAGAAATTCCCAAGCTGTGAATGGGTAAAAAAAAAAATACAGCAATTCAAGACAGGTGATTTGCCAAAGAATTCTCCATAATAGTAATCCCAAATCCTTAAGATATTGACACTACTGGTGAGCAGCATTTCTGGTTTCAACACCATTGATATGTTGCCCCTCCCATTACCTCTAGCACCAAGTTGCTAATTCTAGCCTTGAATCCTCTTCCCTTTGATTGAAGGACTAGGTACCAAACTCTGCCTTTCATCCTAACCCCTCAATGCTTTCCTTTACAGAAGGGAAAATGGAATTTTCACAGCTCATTCCACTCAGAATCCATTGCTCACTTTAGGTCATGAAACCTGATGCTCCCATTCCCCATATGTCTTAATCTTTTCCCAACACTTTTTTTCTTCTTTTATATGGCATCTCCCTCCTTTAAATTGTGTAGGCTTCTTGAGGATAGGCATCATTTCTTAATTAATATCCACAGTGATTGGCACATAGTGGATGTTTAACACACACTTATTGAATTGGAGATATGAAGATATTACTGTAGGACTTAATCTCTTTTCATTCTAAATTTAATCTTTATGCTTTTAAAGGGAAAGGGATGAAATGAGTATATTTATGAACATGAGGGCAAAAAAAATACTGGGATCAAGTTGAAGAAAATTGTTAAATATAGAGAACCCTAAATTATTAATATAGAAGATAATTTTTGTAGATGATCAAAATGGTGAATAATTATGCATATTAGTGCGTTTGAACATTAGTTTTATAACGATGATCTGTCATCAGAAGACAGTGTTTTGGGAAATAAACACCATATGACTGTCAATATCTTAAGTTTCCTGTCCTACTTTCTCAGCAAAGAAAGGAACTCCAGATGTGGATGTGAGAAATGGCTGGGCATTTGGTTTCCACAGTTATGAAAATTAAATTGGAGAAATGAAACAAATTAGAAAATTGAATCCCAGAAGGACATCAAAGAATAATCAAGGGAGGAGGTTGTGGGTTTGAACTGGAGCCCTCTGGACTTTGCCCTTTTACTTCTCTGGTTATCTTGCCCCCAAAGAATTTAAGATTGTAAGCTCCTTGGAGGCAGGGACTGGCTATGTATGTATTGAGGGGTAATATTGTATAACTTCTGTAACATCCAATTAAGGGGGAATCCGGGGAGGGACTTGTGCTTCAGGATAAGAAATAAAATACTGTCTTTGCTATTTCAAACTGTCTACTAAATACCCATTCTTGCAAGAATGTAAAATAAATCTTTCCTGCATTTATCAGTGAGAAGGTGGAGTTCTTGCTAAGATACTTTGTTTCTTACGTGGGTACTTCCTCGCTAGTGTGAGTCAGCAACTCTTACAGAGTTACCAGTGGCACTGAGAAGTTAAGGGACTTACCTGTGGAATGTCCATTGTTTAATATTCATCTATTTAATAAACATTAAGGATATAGCATTGAATATTTGTACACTGATTACATTTCTTACCATCTCTCCCAGTCTGCCCATCTCCTCTGCTATATTTTACTTAGCTTTTTTTTACCCTCTCTGACCATTTAGCATGGTGCTTTGCACATAGTGAACCTTTTAATAAATGCCTATTGAATTCACACAAGCACAAATGAACGAACTCATTTCTTTTTTCCTCTCAATCTTCCTGTCCAGGAAATGAAACACCAGCTAGCTTGCATTATCTTCTGTTTTTTTCCTTGAAATACAATTCGGATTTTTCTCTTTTGTTTTACTGACCTCCTCAGAGATTCTCTACCTTTCCATTCAATCAGTAACTGTGGCATATTATTTTGTCCCTTCTACAGCGAGGAGAATTTCGTAAACGTGTGGAGGAGATTATTTCTCACCGGTACCAAAATCCATGGTAAGTATTTACTGATATAGTTGAAACCCTCCTATGTGTATTTGGTGCAATACTTTCCTGAATTAGAGCTATAGGACAATTTTTTTTATCAGTTTTATGATAGAAATCAATTATTTCCTTTCTTTTATGTCAGCTGGAGCAGGATATTGGTTTGCTATTTGTTTTCAATAAGTTAGCATTTCATAAGTACCTAACATTTTTGCTAGTTTTTTAAGGAGCATGGGAGAAAAGACAAATGATACAACCCAGTGTCAGAGCTGTACATTTGGACAGGGCAGGGTGGGGGACATGCCTCTTGATTCAAATACTAGCTCTGCCATTTGCTACACATATGATCTTGGGCAAGTGCCTGGACTTTTGTTTCTCAATTTCTCTACTGGAAAATGGGAAAGTTAGATTCAGAGACAGATTTCTAAGTCTGTGATCTGTGGAAAGATGGGAAAGGAGCTGAATTATTGGGTTAGGATACATTAAAGTAAAAATGGGAATCTAAGCTTTTCCAAATACCAGCTGGCTGGGCTTGAGGATTGGCTAGCTGTTCAAATTCTCTTGGTAGAAAAGAAAAAGCAGTATTAAATTATTTCTGTAAAAAATAGACTCATTTTTCATGCTGCTGGCCTAGAAACCATCATTAATGGCTCATCTTGGTTAATAAAAGTAGCCCTGCTACAGTCACACAGTGGCTTACATTTAAGTTGATGTAAAGTCGCTTCTATGCCCCGTACTAATCATCTCTAACTAAACTCAATTATGTTGAAGATTCATCCCAGAGAATCGTGTTTTTACCAGTTCACAAAATCAGAACTGCCAAAGTTCTCATATCTAAAACTGATAAATTTTTTCACCATTGTAATAATGAGGTTTTAGAGGTAAAGAAATAAATGCTGCCATTGAGAATCACATAGAGATCCTCCCTTCTTGTTACTCTAAATCACTAAAGGAAGATTATCAAGATGGAGGAAAAGCTAAGTATCAAATTTTAGAAGTGCAGTTGGGAGCATCACCAAACAGGAAAAAAGATAGAGTTTAACAGGGTGGCCACAAGAAAAGTAAGTCCTGGTGATAACTGAACTCAGTGGCCTCCTGGGTCAGGAATTAGGGTCTTGAACAAGTGAGGTAGTACATAGAATTGAAAATATTTGCCTTGGGGCAAAACTTCCTTTTTTGTCAAGGATAGTGACATCATACTATGTTGGGTTTAAAAGAACAAGAATTGTGTAGAAGTATTTACAAAACTTATGACAATATTGGAGGTTCAGACAAGGAAAGAAGTCAAGATTAAAGTCAAGATAGAGGGCCAAGCAGTTCCAGTAGACTTGTGATGGAGAGAGCCACCTGCAAGTAGAAAGAGGACCATGGGGACTGAATGTGGATCACAACGTAGTATTTTCACATTGTTGTTGTGGTGGTGGTTGTTGTTGTTTGCTTGCTTTTTCTTTTCTTTCTCATTTTTTTCTTTTTGATCTGATTTTTCTTGTGCAGCATGATAAATGTGGAAATATGTATAGAAGAATTGCATATGTTTAACCTGTATTGGATTACTTGCTGTTTAGGAAAAGCGGTGGGGGAAAGGGAGGAAGAAAAATCTGGAACACAAGGTTTTGAAAGGGTGAATGTTGAAAACTATCTTTGCATATGTTTTGAAAATAAAAAGCTATTATTTTTTTTAAAGATAGAGGACCGGGTTTATTATGGGATGGATAGTATTCTTTACATAAAGAGGAGAGTCAAAAGAAGGAACTAGGTTAGGAGAAAAGATGATGAATTTTGTTTTGACATTGAGTTTTGAGGTGACAGTGGGTCATTTAGGCAGAAATGATCAGTACACTACTTATGATGTAAGCCAGAAGACTGAAAGAGAGATGCAGATTGAGAAATTATTAGTATAGAGGTGATAATTTGGGGGGATGGGTAGGGGATGTCATTTCACTGATATGGGAAACTACTGGATGACTAAATAAATTCCCTTTACAAGCACAGATATGCTTGTGTAACATTGACTTAGAAAGTTAGTTACGTCAAACACTGAAAAGTTAAGCAATTTGACAATATGTGTTAGAGGTTCATTAAACCTAGCTAGGTCTTCTTAACCAAGTTTGGTTCTCTAATCTTTCATAGAAGTGTTATTTGAAGTTACAGAGAATAGATAAGATTTCTGAAAGAGAATGTAGAAAGAAAAAAAGAGAGCCGAGGACTGAGTATATTTGTCCAGAGGATTCAAAAGGAGAAATGCCTGAAAGATAAGACAGACAGTACAATAATAATAGGCCAAGCAAGATGAGATTTCCAAGTTGAGAATGGTAAGAATAAGTGAAAGATAAAATATTATTTTTATTTATTAAATATTTATTAAAATATTTTCAAGGCAGCTAGATGACTCATTGAATAGAGTCTTAGGCCTGAAGTCTGGAAGACCTGAGTTGAAATTCTACCTCAGTTTCTAATCCTAAACTCATTATGGCTCTTTCCCTAAGGATAAGATGGAGCTAATGATCATCCTGGCAAAAGGAAAGGCTAAAGGAAAGAATCAAGTCAAAAAAAAGTGTAGCTGTTGGGATATTCCTTTTCACAGTTGGCATTTCCAGAACAACTACCTTCAGATCCAAAGTACCCTGTGGATTTATATCCCACCGAAAGTATAGGTCATAAGCCCCACCTACTTAAACTTTTTCTTTAGTCAGACACAAAGAAATCAAAGCAAAGTAAAAAAAATATATATTTTCCTCATATCCCTGAGGTTCAACTCTCCCATAAATATTTATTGGTGGGAAAAGGTGTAACATATTAGGCCAGAAAACACATTTGGGGAGTGTTATATATAGCTAATGTATATCACCATGATCCATTAAGTAGAAGAGGTACTCACATTTCTAAAGCTAAGGGACCACCTCTATCTTGTTGCTCTCAATGAGCCAGCTTCCTGCCCATGTGGGCTTCTCCCCTAGGTGAGATATTCTGTAGGTCTTGGGTAATCCCATGGTGGTTATTTGGTATAATCATTTTTGTTGGAGATTGCTTCCTCCTGTCAACTTTTTGTTTGTTTGTTTGTTTTTAAAGAAATGCATATTTATTACTTTCTACTACTACACACAATATAAATTAAAGATATAAATGGGCACTCATAAGTAATATGAAGTAATGAAAAAATTTACAATTTTACACCAAGCCTGCTATATCAAACAGATATCAAACACAAGTTTTTTAACATAGAAGACTTAATTAATTATTGGGCCTAGAAGTTGAAGGCAAATTAAAGGAATCTTTTATATATCCTGTCAACTTCTGATCTTCATCTCATGAAACCACTTTTTGGCCAGCTTGGGCTCTTAACTTACTAGCTGACAAAGGATGATGGCTTTTTAGTAACAATTTCTTTCATTTTACAAAAGCCCTGGTTTTTGTATTCCCAGGCTAAGATTTTATGGTATTCCCAGACTAAGATTATCTTTTCCCTTTCAACACCTACTTGGTGTCTGTTTGTAATGGGCTGAGGCTTGAGTTGATGCATTGAGGTCCCAAGCACATGAGGCTAAATAGTAATTGGACCATACTCTATTAATATATAAGCTGGGAGAAAGAAAGGCCCCCGCCCACTCTTTGTGCAAGTCCTGATGTGTTGTATAGGAAATGATGATTTTGGTGGGTGGAGGCAGGGGAGTGGAAAAGGAAGGGGAAGGAGAGACTTTGGGGATTGCCTTGCCACGGTTTGCTCAGCTCACATCTCTCTCTGTTAGCTGGCTTCCTATTGCAACTGTCCATATTGCTATCTCAACCTTTCTTGCCTATATTTGCTATCGCAATCTTTATTCACCTCTTCACTTCAATAAATATTGAAGATTTTTCCCTTAACTTGAATTCCTGACTCCGGCTGATCTTAAATACGCGGTCATTACATCTGTTGAGTAGGTTTTTGTATAGTCAGGCTAAGATTTTCATGGTATTTCCAGACTAAGATTATCTTTTCCCTTTCAACACTTACTTGGTGTCTGTTGAGTAGATCACCACCCTCTGTTCCAGATAATTGTCTACCTACAACTAGAAATCCCAAGATGCTCTCTTAACACACAAATCACTTAGAACCTCCACAAAAGGTTAAGTTGGTGAGTAAAGTTATTGTTCTCTGCCTTTCCGGGCACAGTTTTCTCTTTATTACGTACATATATCAGCAACAAAACTAGTCACTTTGGATGTTGCCACATTTTTGGAGATAGAAAACCTTTCTTAATAGGGAGACTGAATCCAAGGATGTAGGCAAAAAGATGCTAAAAGAAGATCACAGCAAAAACCTAAGCCTGAGGATTCAATACAGTTTGGAGGAATAGTCAGCTAAGGGATATAAAGCAAGATTGTGGTTTGGTTCCATGTAACTTTTTTTTCTAGCAATGTTTTGCTAGGCCATATCTCTTCCTTGCTTCACTGTTTCCTCATTGCTTTGATAGGATAGTGAGGAAAAAAGTCTGAATGCTAGGAGTATAGGAAAAAAGAAATGCAATAGAACTACTTTCCCTTTTGGCTGAAATTGTTTTACTTTTCTTATTTGAGAAAAGGTAAAGAACTCATCAATTTTATATGAGCTCAATTTTTTTTTTTTTAAATTTGGGCTCAGTGAATTAGGCCGCTTGCAAATTATCACATCTGCTTGTAATTGAACGAGTTTCTGAATACATACCGGTTTTAACTTCAACCAGAGATCAGTGGAGAAAAAAGCTGAAAAATGACCAGCCTAGATAAGAAATAAATGACACCATTTCCAATCAGATAAGAAGAGTTACAACAGAATGTCCTGATAGATAATGGACTGGCAGTTTTTTGAAGCGTGTAAGTGAATTCTCTGGAATCGACACATGCTATTGACGAACATGGTCATCTCCTCTGTGTCCTTTACAATGATATCACTACTTAGACAAGTAACCCTTTTGTTTCTCTTGTTCCCTAATTAAAGGGAAGCTTGCTTTTGTAACACATGTCATTGCACTTTTGAAAAATTGGTCAGAGCCGGGCATTTTGCAACCATTTAACTCACTATTGGAAAGTACAGAACACCTCATTCTGGCTACTATAAAGATCTCATTGATCAGTAAGCAGCTGAATGTATCATCAGTATCATCTGATGACAGCAGGTTTGTCTAAAACTGCGTTGTAGAAGAGAAAGACAATTAAGCAAGAAAAAACAATTCCTTTCTAATCTATCATGGGTGCTAACTATCCTACCTTAATTTCTTCTTCTGTAAACTAAAGTTTGACTACATGAGATCTCTTCCTGCTCTAGTTCATTGATCTGTATGTGAAGCAATATGATACAGAAGAAAGAGTGCTGGATTTAGTCAGAGGACCTGAATTTGAATCCGAGTTTTGCCATTTTAGATGTGTATAACATTAGGCAAGCCGTTTTTATTTGAGAGACATCAGTAAAATGAAAGTCAGATTAAATAATCTCTAGAGTCCCTCCAGTTCTAAATCTTCCATCATCTGGGGGATCTCTGATGGAGCTTAACGTCATGTGGGGGATCTCTGATGGAGCTTAACATTGGACTTGAAGAGACCCAGGTCAATAGGAATATTCTTGATGAGTTGGAACATCCATCCCCATTGAGCTGTTCCAGCCTATTTGGAGGAGTTAGTAAAATATGGCTGTTGTCTAGAAGCATATATGTTAGAGTGGCTTTGAAGAGTGTCTGATGAATGAAAAGAAGAGGGCCCACCCTCTTACAACATGTCTTGTTCATTGGAAGAAACCCTACAGGAAAGAGGGCCAAGGTTATTCCCCTTTTGTCTGACTCTCAATTTTGGCTCAGTAGCCAACTAAACCAAACCAAACCAAACAAAACAAGAGCCCAAACAACCCACCCTTCTAACCTCACAGTAATCACATTGGACTCAGTTGATATACTGTTTATTTGGAAGAGACAGGAGCTCTGACCTCTCCCAAATGGCCTGGCAGTGGTCAGAGCATAACTGCATATGCTTGGATGTGGAGAGCCAGTCCTCTCCATTCCATATTTCTCAGTTACTTCTCAGAAAGAAACCAGGTCACCTAAATTACTTGCTCCCAAGACTCAATGGCCAGGCCCCCATTACAGAAAGTAAAACTTAATTGCCTCCTGAAAAAGTTTTAGGTCTGATACTTACTAAGCTGTGAGTTTGTGGACAAATTTCTGTATTCAGCTGGACCTTAGTTTCTCACATCCACTTGTAATTTGGGGATTCCTTTGGGTATCACACAATTTATTCGTTTTTCTCTGTCAGGATTTCAAGGAAGAGGTGGTAAATTTGCCTCTTACTTTGACCCCAACACAGATGGTTCCCAGGGCTCTGGATATATAGGAATTGTTGTTGGGGTTTTTTTTGTCAGATGATTGGCATCTCATTTGCCCCCACTTGATATCCCTCCCGTTCCTTATGTCCCTGGCTGTATGCCTAGTTAATTAATCTTTTTAATTTTGTGTATCACCTACGGCTGAAATGCGACCTTGATTAATGTAGGTCATGGGCAAGTAGTTAATTAACACATAGACTACATATAATTATACATGTATACACATGCATGCACACAGGAACATGCACATTTCATATTGATTGAAAAAAGGAAGTCCTGGACTGAGTCTTGATAAAAGTTGATATTCTTTAGGGAGAAGGGATTCATATCTTTTACCTCATCTTTGAAAGTGTTAAGAGTATTTTGGAAAGCTAGAACCTGCGCCAAGTCTGAAAATGTTAAAGCAGAGCATTTAAAGGATATCTTTTCTTCATAGAGAGACTTATGAGAGTTTGATTTTGGAGTTTTGGAGTGGAACTCTCCAGAGGGGAGAGGTGAAGAAAAAAAAAGGAGAGCCTGATCAAAGAGGTCAAATGACCTGACATATTTCTTGGGCTGTGATTCTCATGCTTTCTATGAAATTTGTCTATTTACATACATAAACACACTCCGGCAGCTGGACCAGAAAATGCTTTTTCTGTTTTTCCATTGGGGGAAAGAGGAGAAGGAAACACGTATGGCATTTTGGATAAAAAGTGATTTTGATTATTCACTTTGGAGTCTGAAGGGTTCATTAGCCAGGGAGAATCCTGCCTCTCTCTATCTGGGGTGGTTCACACTATGTTAATGATAACTGAACATGCTCCATAAGTTTTACATTTGCCGTCTAAAGAAGAAGGGGTGGGAAGCCAGAAGAACTATCCACATGCTGTCTCTGTTTCCTAGCCATTCTCCCAATGGCCTCTTGCCAAAAGAAGCTGAAGGGACTCTAGTTGATGCTTGAAGCAAGAATTGCACAAAGTCAGTCATTACTAGATGAGGAAAGCAACTTTTTTTTTCCTGCTCTGAGCCAAGTAATTTGTCATTCTTCATTTCTTTCCCACTCAAGGATGTGTATTCCTTAATTGTTTTTGTCTGATCTCAAATTTTCTTTTAATTCTGCTTTCATTCCTGCTTCTTTCTGCCTATATCTGTCACTCTCCTGCCTTGAATCTTCCTTCAGAAACTATTGAGGACTTCTTCAAGCACCCACTCCCATCCTCACAAGGAATTTAGGTGAGTTCCTGGAGAAGTCACTAAGCTACCACAGCTTTCTAATATATCAAATTGAAGATAGGATTAGATGATCTCTATGTTCCCTTTAAACTCTACATCTAGAATCCTGTTGCCTGTCTATTTCTTTAATCACATGAAGAAAGCAATCCTTTGGACTGGGCCTCCCTCATGCCTGAAATGTGTTTCTTATTTTTTACCACATAATAATAAGGCAAATTGATTGGGCATCCATGAGTAAAAGAAACCTTGACTCCCTTCTTCCTCCAGACAGGGATTCTTAAACTTTTCCCACTGGCAACCCCCTTTTAGCTGAAAAATTTTTATATGACCCATATATAACAGAGGTAGACAAACATTTACTGATAATAAATCATAATTTTGTGACCCACATTGTTATGAGACCCTATATGGGGTCATGATTCATAGTTTCAGAAGCTAGGGTCTAGAATATAGAAGAGACAGGAGGAAATGAGAGTGGTGAATGAGAGGTTCTACTCTCAATCTATCCCAGACACTGAGTTCCCAATTAATGACATTTAACCCCTCAGTGACTATAGTCATGATAAATTTATATTTTATATATAAATATATTCACATATATATTATATATAAATATAGTTTATATTCAAGCTTTTATGATAGCATGGAACTATCTATCTATTGAAATTCCCCCTTCTAAGATCCAGTGCCCATCTTTCCTGTGACCTACAATCCTACATCACTCATTTCCTATTGGACAGTTCACACTGGATGTCCCAGATACCTCTCATTCAATATGATCAAAAAAGAACTCATTATCTCTCCCCTAAACTCTCATTTTCCTATTTCTATTGAAGGTATCTCCATTCTTTCAGTCTCCAAGGTCCTCCAGAGAGCTAGCTCGGACATTAAACCCAACTTCATTCATATCCTCAACTTTTCATTTTTCCTTAACTCGCATCAGTAACCAAATCTTGGTATGTTCATTCTTTCAACATCACTCAATTCTGTTAATTAACACTGACCCAGTCAGCCTCATTCAGACCCTTAACACCTTTCTCTTAAATTTTTGTAATGGCTTCTCAGTTGAGCTCCTTGTCCCAAGTGTCTCTCCATTCCAATCCATTCCCCATACTATTGCCAAGGCAATAGAACTGACCATGTCACTCTCCTCTGCAAATTCCAGTAGTTCCCTCTTGCCACTAAGACAGCAGTTCTCAAACTTTTTGGTCTCAATATTCTTTATACTCTTAAAAATTTGAGGACCTTAAAAAAGCTTTCCTTATATTGGTTATGTTTATTAATTTTTACTGAGTTAAACTATTAATTCATTAAAATAGCAATAATAAGACTATTACATTTTAATATAAATAATGTACATTTATGAAAAAAATTCTCCAAGATTAAAAAAATGAGAAGCATGTTATTGCTTTGTACATTTTTGCAAATCTCTTTAATGCCTGCCTTATTAGCAAACCACTGGACTTTTGTATCTGTTCTTGCATCGTCTGTTGTGATATGTTATTTTGGTTGAAGTATATAAAGAGAAGAAAATAGTTTCACAGAGATGTAGTTGGAAAAAAGCATTCTTCATTATGCCATCTAGCTTCTAAGAACTACTAAAGCCAGATTGCAATAATCCATGGAAATTAAACCTAACAGAACCTGAGAATCAAGGAAAAGAGGGGGACATAACAACTGAGTAACCTGGGAGGTGGAGAGCAGAATGAAACAGAGGCAAAGGTGGAGAAAGAGAAAGCTCTAGAGCCTGGAAATGGGTGCAAGAGGAAAACACATGGCAAGGACAGAGTGGGTGATTTGACAGAAGGTGCTTGACACTTTAACAGTGGGTGGAGCTGTATCCTTCTAGCTTCAGCTGCCACGTCCAGATTTTCATTAAATTTCTTGGAGCTTCTTTGGTGCTGACCTTTTAAATTTCAATTGACCCACCTCCCCACGTTGTGGAATTAGCACTGTATGGGGGGAACTGTACCTGGGTTCTAATCCCGCCTCTCTATTAGATATCTGGCAAATCATCCTTCCTCATCAAAGTGAAGAGATTGAATTAGGTGATCCCCTAAGATCCCTTTTAACCTTATTAACAATAACAAATCAATATGGACGTGGATATCAATGCATTAGATATGTGGGGTAGCACAATGGATATAATGACAGCCCTGAAATCAGGAAGATGGAGTTCAAATTTTACTTCAGATCATGGACATATCACTGGACCCTGTTTACTTCAGTTTCCTCATCTGTCAAATAAGCTAGAGAAAGAATCGGCAAATCACTCTAGTATCTTTGCCAAGAAAACCCCAAATGGGATCATGAAGAGCTGGATACAATTGAAAAGACTGAACAGCATGTGTGTGTGTGTGTGTGTGTGTGTGTGTGTGTGTGTGTGTGTCTCTAAAAGATCCCCCCCCCCAACTCTAAATATCATCCTGCTATCAGTTGCTAGTATCAAATGTATCATTTAGTCAATAAATAAACATTTGCAGTGGATTATCCAAGCTGCTTTGAAGACTGCATAGGTTCTAATTACCCGTTGGGAAGACAATATCAGCATGATAGAGTTTTGAGTATCTTGAGACTATCTAATCTAACCCATTTCTGAAAAAGAATATTTTTTATGACATAGCCAAAAAGAGACCATCGAACCTCTAGGCGTGTGCTGGTATATGTTTTAACAACCATCTCTTTGGAAAATACTCAAGATGTGGTTTTTAAAGTGAAATCTTCATTGATAATATCTCCATCACATTCTTAAGGGTAGACAATTAACATAATAATAAACCAAGTCCTAATATATAGCTTTTACTTGTTTACTCATTTTTGAGGGGCAAATGTTCACACTGAAAATGTCATTTTAGCCTCTTGAAAGTATACCCCTGGATGGAGGTAGACCCACCTTTTGAAGAAGCCATTCCACTTTGGGGCAGTTAGGAAGTCTTTCTTTGCATCAGTACTCAATCTATTCTATAACCACCTGGCTCCAAGAGGAATAGATAGAATCCTCCTTGCACCCAAGACTTGAAGACTAGCATGACCCTATTCTTCAAGTTGACCATTGCCATTTCCTGGGTGTGATCTAGAATCCATTTACCATCTTGATTGTCTCACTTTGTACATATTCCAGCTTATTGACAATTTTTAAAATTAAAATATGGTACCCAGAATTGAACACAAAACTCTTGAAGTGTTTTTACTAAAACATATACAGAGCTTTGGAATCCATACAAAACACTGAACATATACATGAATTACTGAAATAAAGGGCTTGATGCAAAAAAAAAATCTTCTGGATTGAGATGAGATTTGAAATAATGATTTAAATGATGGTTCTAAGTTTAGCAAAACCCATTTTCACTTTATGGGAATTTTTCAGACTCACTAATAAAAGGCTTGCTGCAATTGGATAGATAACAGGGTCAAGAAAAAACTTTGGAGTTCCAGAAATAAGCTGTTGGTCTGATGCAGACAGACCTCATCATTCTGTCATAGTTTCTCCATCTGTCAAATGGAATTAATGATATTTGCCACCTACTTGCCAACTTCCAGACATGTCCTGAGGAATAATCAGCAAATGTTGGGAGAGGACTCCTTGTCCCAGAAGGACTGGCATTTTAAACAAATGGGGGAAATATATATATATATATATGTATGTATATATTACTGCAAATCTGCACTTGGTTATTTACAACATATTTGTATGTTAGAGAGAGGAAATGAAGGCAATAAGGGATCAAAGGATTTTGTGCACATATAGAACATAACCTTCTTGTAGACATTGTTCTTTTGCAAAAACACAGCTTTTCCAAATTTGGAAGGTTTCCTTAACTCATAATGGAAGTGTCCTGCCTGGCTTCAGAACCAATAATAGTAGACAGAGGAACTACTCTTGCCTGGAGGAAACTCCAAGATGGTAGAATCTCCTGAGGACAGTCTTATATGCATCTGGAATGTATCTGGAAAAGAAAACTTGGAAATGGAAGAGAAGCAAGGAAGGCTCCCTTAGGAAAGCAACATTATGGAAGAGGAGAGAGGAAAAGTCTCAAATGTAGTGGAGCAGATGGGAGCAGAAGCCTGAACTGAGGCTTCCTGGTTTGTAAGCCATGTAAAATAGGAAATACGGAGACTTCGACTGCATGCATTTCACATAGAAGGATGGAAGGATCTGGTGATCCTGAACCAATGGCTGGGCAAATCTAGCCCAAGAAATCATGGGACCACATGATCCATGCCTTTTTGGCAAGCCATGGCAGGGACTGAACTCCTCTTCCTGGCGGTCTTCTCTTCCAAGGAATGCTGTCGTGACTATGGCAGGTTTCTCTAAAAATGCAGCCAGTTCCAAATAAGGAACCTAGGAACTCTTGAACTCCCGAGATAGCCAAGCTGGTGTCTCATGATTGTGATTTTATCCCCTATGCTTGGGGGGAAAAAGTAGAAAAGGTAGCCAAGCACATAAAATTCTGACTCAGGCTTCCATGTGTAGCCCATGTGTTGTTATAATTGCTAGAAATAGGGTCAGCTAGCTGGAGCACTAGCCCTGGAGGAACTGAGTTCAAATTTGATCCCAAATATTTATTAGCTGTGTGAGAGTGGGCATGTCACTTAACCTGAACCCAGTGCCTCAAAAAAAAAAATTTAAAAATTTGACTTCTAATAGAGAAGACTTTACAGAAATCCCAGGGATAGGAAGAAAGAAAGCCCCAAAGTTGGACTCATTACTTTTAAAGTCGATTCCTGCAATGGTATCAAATCCTTTTTGATATCGGCCAATGTCCAACGGGACCAATAAATTGATGCATCATTTTCGACACTCAAGTCCTTCAACTCTGAGTCCCATTTACCTCACTACAAGGAAGCCACAATTCCACAGATAAAGCAGAATTGGCTGATTATCCCATCTGATTTATGTTACTTTTTTTTCTCAAATACTTTTGTTATTGGATTGGTGACTTGCATCATCTGTAAGTAGACTTATTATTATGTTGCTTGGGCTGTGAGTTGCAAAACACTGTTTTTAGAAAAAAAAAACATATCAAGACAATATTGACATATTGTCAATAGTTTCCAGGCATTCCTTTGTTAAATCTATTTTCCTGTTCCTTGTTGCTACAATAATGAGACAAATTTCTTAACACCTAGATTAAATAGGATCTATAAATACTCAGGAATAGAAAATAGTTATCAGGGCCCCAAATAGAAAATCTTTCAAACTCAACCCTCCAGACTCTTGATGCTAAAGAAATATTTGTACTTTCAAATAAACAGGTTTTCTGTGTGTTGGATATGAGAGATTAAAACATGTGTGTTGGGATTTGTTGGGTAACGTAGGGAAGATGTTTCCTAGTTTATTTCATAATGAAATGCTATAAAAACCAGTCATTAAACTTCCACAGATGTTATTGACAGTATTTGAAAATATATTCGTACGTAAATGTAAGCTTTTTCTGAGAGTTGTTTTCTTCAAACATCCATAAAACCTGACATCTTTCTATTTTAAATTGAATGTTAGTGCCTAAAATGTTAGAGGGATTCAATAAACATTAAATAGCAATGTCTTAGATTTTCATTTTTCAAATCATCTGTTGTCATTTCCATATTGGTATTTTTTTCCCCTAGCCTTTGCTTAATAAAACTTTTTCCAGCTGGGTTGATTTTAAAAGTCACTGGCTCTATGCCCTTGAACTCTGCCTTCCCTGAATATTTCTACCTAAATCTTCTGTTGAGCTGACTTTCCTTAGTGAGGACAAAAGATTTCTTAGGGAAGGGTTGGGAAGGAAACTATGAAAATAATTCCTTGGTCCTTTCATAGTCCTAGCACAAGAGACAATACTCTTGCCATTGACTAGTGTTGTGAAAAGAGTTTACTTGGGAAAGTTTGCTACTACAAGAAAGTCACATTAACCTTCTCTATGTGATGCTTGATTCATGGCACTCCTCTCTTCAAAACCCTTCATCTTTCCTCTCGGGCTGTTTTCTGACTTCCAAATGAATATATTGCATGTAGATATATGTGTATATATCAGTAGAGATAGAAAGAGAAATAGATGACAAAGAGTATCCTTGGCCAGATCCTAGAAGAAGAGTCCTGTGATCTCACCTTCATTTAGGGATTCATGACTCATGATTGGCCGAGAGACCTCTGAGCCTATATATACAAGTGAATAGTATGCAGAGGAAACTTGACTGATGATAGGTAGACAAATTTCATAGAAAGAATTAGAGAAATAGAGTTTGAAGTAAGAAATAAGGTATGAAATAGACAGGAGACCTCCCTAGAAAAATTGTTCACCCAACTTGTGCCTTAATTTCTAGTGCTTCTAGTCCCACAGACTTCAAGAATGGACTTTTGGGGTTTGACATTCTTTTCTTTCTCCTTTAAAAAAAATTTCAATTAGAATTTTATTTTTCCAATTACATGTAAAGAGAGTTTTCAGCATTTATTTTTGTAAGATTGTGAGTTTCAATTTTTTCTCTCCCCCTAATTTTTCCCTCCCCAAGACAGCAAGCAATCTGATATAAGTTATAAATGTATAATCATTTTAATCTTATTTCCATATTAATAATGTTGTGAAAGAAAAATCAGAACAAAAGAGAAAAATCATGAGAAAAAAGGCAAACAAAAAAAAAAGGTGAAATGTATGCTTCAATCATAATTCAGTCTCCATAGTTCTCTCTTGGCTGTGGATGGCATTCTCTTCTTAATTGTTCAGATTTCACCTTGCTTCCAAGTATAAGAGCCTATTTAATCCTGTATTATTATTATTTATACTAATATGTGTAACTCCTTCCCAATTTGTTTTATCACTTGCTTTGGTAAATACATTTGTTTGCTGTCTGTGATTGTCCTTTGCATAATAAATGTTGATGGGAGCAGAGGGTACTGGAGCCAAGTCACACCAAAAGTGACTGTTGTGAAATTTTTAGTGTGAACACTTACACCTCAGAAATCAGCAAATGTTGACCAGGGCTTGATATATTTAGTTTTATTGATTGATTAGACATAGAAAATGATGAAGAAAATGTTAATTATGAAGATTAAATTTTAAAACATTATTTGTAATACCCTAGACCAAGATAAAGTTGAAATGGCTTCATGATTTATTTATTTTTTTTTAAATTTTTTATTTAATAATTACTTTATATTGACACTCGTTTCTGTTCTGATTTTTTTTCCCCTCCCTCCCTCCACCCCCTCCCCTAGATGGCAAGCAGTCCTTTATGTGTTGGATATGTTGCAGTATATCCTAGATACAATATATGTTTGCAGAACCGAACAGTTCTCTTGTTGCTTAGGGAGAATTGGATTCAGAAGGTATAAATAACCCGGGAAGAAAAACAAAAATGCAGATAGTTCACATTCGTTTCCCAGTGTTCTTTCTTTGGGTGTAGCTGCTTTTGCCCGTCATTTATCAATTGAAACTCAGGTCTCTTTGTCAAAGAAATCCACTTCCATCAAAATATGTCCTCATACAATATCGTTGTTGAAGTGTATAATGATCTCCTGGTTCTGCTCATTTCACTTAGCATCAGTTCATGTAAGTCTCGCCAGTCCTCTCTGTATTCATCCTGTTGGTCATTTCTTACAGAACAATAATATTCCATAACATTCATATACCACAATTTACCCAGCCATTCTCCAATTGATGGGCATCCATTCATTTTCCAGTTTCTAGCCACTACAAACAGGGCTGCTACAAACATTTTGGCACATACAGGTCCCTTTCCCTTCTTTAGTATTTCTTTGGGATATAAGCCCAATAGAAACACTGCTGGATCAAAGGGTATGCACAATTTGATAATTTTTTGGGCATAATTCCAGATTGCTCTCCAGAATGGTTGGATTCGTTCACAACTCCACCAACAATGCATTAGTGTCCCAGTTTTCCCGCATCCCCTCCAACATTCATCATTATTTTTTCCTGTCATCTTAGCCAATCTGACAGGTGTGTAGTGGTATCTCAGAGTTGTCTTAATTTGCATTTCTCTGATCAATAATGATTTGGAACACTCTTTCATATGAGTGGTAATAGTTTCAATCTCATCCTCTGAAAATTGTCTGTTCATATCCTTTGACCATTTATCAATTGGAGAATGGCTTGATTTCTTATAAATTTGAGTCAGTTCTCTATATATTTTGGAAATGAGGCCTTTATCAGAACCTTTAACTGTGAAAATGTTTTCCCAGTTTGTTGCTTCCCTTCTAATCTTGTTTGCATTAGTTTTATTTGTACAAAGGCTTTTTAATTTGATGTAATCGAAATTTTCTATTCTGTGATCAGTAATGGTCTCTAGTTCATCTTTGGTCACAAATTTCTTTCTCCTCCACAAGTCTGAAAGATAAAATATTCTATGTTCCTCTAATTTATTTATAATCTTGTTCTTTATGCCTAGGTCATAGACCCATTTTGATCTTATCTTGGTATATGGTGTTAAGTGTGGGTCCATGCCTAATTTCTGCCATACTAATTTCCAATTATCCAGCAGTTTTTATCAAATAATGAATTCTTTTCCCAGAAGTTAGGGGCTTTGGGTTTGTCAAACACTAGATTGCTATAATTGACTATTCTGTCTTGTGAGCCTAGCCTTTTCCACTGATCCACTAATCTATTTCTTAGCCAATACCAAATGGTTTTGGTGACTGCTGCTTTATAATATAATTTTAGATCAGGTACAGCTAGGCCACCTTCATTTGATTTTTTTTTTCATTAATTCCCTTGAGATTCTCGACTTTTTATTGTTCCATATGAATTTTGTTGTTATTTTTTCTAGATCAATAAAATATTTTCTTGGAAGTCTGATTGGTATAGCAGTAAATAAATAGATTAGTTTAGGGAGTATTGTCATCTTTATTATGTTCGCTCGGCCGATCCAAGAGCACTTAATATTTTTCCAATTATTTAAGTCTGACTTTATTTGTGTGGAGACTTTTTTATAGTTTTGCTCATATAGTTCCTGACTTTCCTTTGGTAGATAGATTCCCAAATATTTTATGGTATCAACAGTTATTCTGAATGGAATTTCTCTTTGTATCTGGCTTCATGATTTAGACATAAAGGATGACATTATAAGCAAATTCGGAGAGCAAGGGATGGTCTGCTTGTCAGATCATTGGAAAAAGAAAGAACTTATGGCCAGAGAATTAGAGAACATTATGAAATGCAAAATGAATAATTTTGATTACATTAAATTAAAAACTGTTTTACACAAATAAAACCAATGTAACCAAGATTAGAAAGGAAACAGAAAGCTGGAAAATAGTTTTACAGCCAATGTTAGAGTACTGACTCAAATTTATAGTAAGATAAGTCATTCTCCAATTGTTAAATATTCAAAGGAGATCAAGAAATTAAAGCCATTTCTAGTCCATATGAAAAAATGCTCTAAATCACTATTAATTAGAGAAATGCAAATTAAGACAACTCTACACCTCTCATTGGTTAAGATGATAGTAAAAGATAATGATAGATGTTGGAGGGGATGTGGGAAAACTGGGACACTGATACATTGTTGGTTGGTGAGCAGTTTGGAACTATGTCCAAAGAGTTATCAAACCATGCATTCCCATTCAGATACACTACTGGGTCTGTATTCCAAGGGAAAGGACCCACATGTGCAAAAATGTTTGTAGCAGCTCTTTTTGCAGTGGCAAGGAACTAGAAATTGAATGGATGCACATCAATTGAGGAATGACTGAATAACCTATGGTATATGAAAGTAATGGAATATTATTATTTTATAAAAAATGATGAGCAAGCTAATTTCAGAAAGGCCTGGAAAGACTTACATGAACTGATGTTGAGTAATGCGAAGAGAACCAAGAGAACATTGTACACGGTAATAATATTATGTGATGATCAACTGTAACAGACTTAACTCTTCTCAACAATGTGCTTATTCAAGGCAGTTCCAATAGATTTGGGATGGAAAATGCCATCTGCATCCAGAGAAAGAACTATGGAGACTGAATATAGATCAAAGTACAATATTTTCAACTTTTGTTTGTTTCTTTCTCATATTTTTTCCCCTTTTTACCTGATTTTTTTCCTGTATAATATGACAAATATGGAAATATGTTCAAAAGAATTGTACATATTTAACCTATATCCTATTGCTTGCTATCTTGGAGAGAGGGGAAAGATAAGAAAGGTAGGGAGGAAAAGGTTGGGACATAAGTATTACAAAAATGAATGTTTAAAGTGTCTTTATATGTATCTGAAAAATAATGAATAATAAATATGCAGAAGAGAGTTTGTTGTTAAACATTTGCCTGCATATCCCTGGATCTGAGATAGCTAAGTTGCTTTAGAGAAACCTATTACCTTCCAAGTTCAGGCTGGATTACGTATACCCAAAGTGACCAGGGAGAGTGTTTTTTATCTTAAACTCTTAAAAAACTACTGTATGTCTGGATTGCATACATATGATGTATAACAGATATTAATTCTTGCCAAGTAATCTTCTTGAAGATAGGAGAGTGGAGTAAGCACAGAACTTATGGCTCTCTTCACACTCTTGACCAAAAGATAAAATGGATTTCTCATTGTTCCAGCCTATTTCTTGATTTAATTTTAGACTGAAGTTCGTGCCAGACTCTGTGCACTTGTGGAGGGAATGTCTGAGCCAGTTAATACTGCTGCTTTTTTGAGGTATTGAGTGTTATTTTATTCCAGAATCTCAAGTCAGGACAGCTTGGGGAGCTGTAAACTTTCACTACTTCCCAGTGGCCCAATTCATGACAGAGTCTGATATCAATGGTGCCCCTGGTGTGAGCTGGCTCTTAGCAATAGGTCGATAGGCTTACTAGTTCAGTATAAATGCACATACAGTTTCTCAATAATTCAGGTATCAGGGCTTTGCATCCCCCCTCAAAATTTTCTCTTCTTCTTTGGCTTCCATGATTCTGATTTTTCCTGGTTCTCTTCCTCACAGTATGATTTTTTCTCAGTCTCCTTTGTCACTTTGACCATCTTCTCCTCTCTTCCCAGTATAAACAATTCTTTGCTAAGTCAATTATTTTTATCTTTGCTCTCTCCCCCAAGGAACTTATCTTCTTTCATGATTTAAACCTGTCATCTCTATCCAGGTAACTCACAAATTATGTCCCACACTTTCCCTTGAACTTCAGGCTGATATTGCCTGCTACCTGTTAAGCATTGCCATTTGAGTTTCATATTGGTGCCTCAGATTTACTATTCCAAATTATACTTCTTCTTCCCCCAAATTGACCCCATCCAATTTTCTGATTGCTGTCGATGGCCCAACCATCATTTTAGTTAAAACCACAGGATTTCCTTTTCCTTCCCACTCGCCACATTCAATCAGTTGCCAGGTATTTTGGATTCTACTTTCATACTATCTGCTGAATTCATCCCTTTCTTGAGCTTCAGTCTCACCCCTGTCCAATTTATCCTCCAGAGAGTTGTCAAAGCAATCTTTTTAATGAACTTCTCATCATGTCCCTTTTTCACTCAAAAACTTTTAGTGGGTTTCTGTTGCCTTTTGGATAAACTATAGAATGCTTAGCCTGGCATTTAAAGCATCTAAAATCTGATTTCAAGTTAGTTTTTACTTTCTTTTTAATTTTTAAATTCATCTTCACATTTACTGCATCCCTTAACTGTATTACTAGCTGTTTTTCTGATTTCATCCTTTCTAGTTTTTGTGCAATCATACAGATTATCCCCCATGCCTGGAATGCACTACGTTATCTCTTCTTTAAATGGTCTTCATCTCTTCTGTGTCCCTAAAAAGTCTTACCTTGAATCATATATAAAGGGGAAGAGTCCAGATCTATTTGTTCAGGTTCCATGGGGAAATTTCCTTCACTGATACAAACTGGTAACTTGTTTGTGGCTTATAGCTTGGAGACCTGCTTGAGGCACTGGAAAATAAAGTGATTATCCCATATTCCCACAATTAGAGGGCTGGGCAATATGTCCTTAAAGTTCTAGGATCTATGATGCTATGATTCCAAGGCCAGCCCTCTATCCATACTCTACCATCCTGCCTCTCATCTGGCATTTGGTTGAATGAACTAGTGCCTTCCGTTTCATGTTATGGTAGAATGGCATTAAGATGACACAAAAGTCTCTATATATCAGGAAATCCATTGGAAATGGGTTTTAAGCATATCAACAAATGAACTCTGATAATGTAGTTCATGAGTTTATCTACTTGAACCAGTAGAATTCAGTCAAGTGAAATGGAAAAGCCCAGCTCAAGCTACAGATATTTGGGTTGTTTTCCATCCCCTCAACCTCCATCATTGCCATCCCCTTTCATTTCTGCCAAACCACAAAGCATACCCTCATTAGGATCATATCAAACAGCTTTCAATTTACCAATGGCTTCACTGATTGGTCTGCATAAATGCTGTAAATAGCTGTGGTAAATAATCACCCTTGGCAAGACTGCTACATTGCCAGATGAAGTAATGGAGTATTAATCATGTATTATATTTTATGGGCACTATTTAAATCCTTTCTGCCTTCTGCCATAAGAAAGACACTTTTACTATAGCTTTTAAACCTATTTATTTGTTATTTTAGGCTTCCATAGCTAGAGAGGCCATTAAACATTTGTTTAAGCTCACATTTCATATGCTGACATCTAGAAATGTTCCTAGGCAGAGTTAAGCATCTCCGAATTTTTCAGGTCATCAGCCAAAATCAAGTTAGTTCTGTTTTTTAGACACCTCCCAGAAACTTTTTTTGGAAGGCCTCCTTCTGTTCAGAATATATGCTTTTTGTACTTCTCCAATTCACTTTTTCAAATGGTCATTTCATTTTATTCCTGCTATCTTCTTTCTGGAAGTTTTCCCAAGTGTTTGAAGGAATTTTTGTTTTAATAGATTTCACCTTTTAGAACAGAGATTCTTAATCAGGAGTCAATGAACCCTTACGGATATCGTGGATAGATCTCAGGAGGTCATAAACCTGGATGAGAAAAAAAAAATTACATTTTTATTTTAACTAACCTCTAACTACAATTTTGTATTTTCTTCAATTATTAAAAGATAGGGAAAAACAATCTACCAAATAGGTCCCTGATACCAAAAGGGTCAAGAAACTCTCCTCAGAATATGAAAGATTTTTGAAAGATCTCTCCTTTTTTTTTTTTTTTTGTAGAAGTCAAGCCAACAAACATTTATTAAGCGCTTACGGTATATCATGCACTGTTCAAGGCACAGAGGGATACAAAAACTTTTATTTTTACTTTGTCATTTGTGGCCACACAAACACACACACGACCGTTTCAAGGATCACTCACCTTATGTCAAAAAAAAAAAAAATTAACCAAAGCCAACCAACATAGGAGTAGTTATTGCAACAGTTCACAGCCCCCAGTCTTCTAATTCTCTTCTGAAAGGAGGGGTAGTAGATGCATTCATTTATCATCTATTTTCTGGGATCAACTCTGACCTTGCCAATTTAGTTCTTGTCTTCTCTCCAGGCTTATCTTCAAGCTCACTGTTTCATTCCTTTCTCTGTGTTCTTCTACATGTGTTGCAATGACAAAAGAGAATTTTAATGTCTGAAAGCTAAATGTAAAGACGTTTTTTGGTTCTTTGTAAAAACAAACAAGCCAAAAGCGCAAGTGTCCATGTAGCCAGAACAGTTTGAAAATGTTAATGCAGTCTGAATGGAAATTCTCCTTCAGCGTGTACATCATGTCTAACTACCTGCCAACACTAATTTGGTTCCAAATTAATGCTTCTTTCTTAGCATTCAGAGAAGAAAATGCCCTTCCCTGAATGTGCTTGTACTATATAACTATTTTTTTTAATTAGACCAGGAATTCTTGAACCTATTTATAATTTTCAGATTCTAGTATCATCTCATTTTAAATGTCTCCATGAATTATCACAGTCATTATAGCCAATATATTCTAGCTTGCTTTACTCAACAAACATTTACTAAGCATCAAGTACATGTACTTTACCAGGTACTAGGAGAGATATAGTGTTGATGTCTAATTCTTAATCTTATGGAGTTGACAGTCTAGTAAAGGTATAAGATAGATACAGATGATTAAAATATAAAATATTACATAATAATTAAATTAGAGGCTTGCAAAACAAAAATACTTATGAGCTTGGACATAAAAAATCATACTGCCAAAATTAGAGGACAAGATCAGATACTTTTCATAGTTATAACTAAGGGGAAATTGATCTATTTTTATGTTTTAATGAATAAACATTTAATTTCCCTCCCATCCTCATTGAGAAAGAAAAAGAAAACTTTTGTAAAACTATATGTACTCAAGCAAAACAATTTCTAGGGAGAAAATTCTTTTTAAAAATTATTGGATTGGAGCAGTTAAATGGCACAGTGGATAGAGCACCAACCCTCAAGTCAGGAGAACCTGCATTCAAATGTGACTTTAGACATTTAATCTTAAATAGCTGTGTGACCCTAGATAAGTCGCTCAACTCCAATTGCCTTGCAAAATAAGAAATTTAAAAATCATAGAATTGCAGGAATCACAAAGGAAAAAAATAATTTTGATTATAAGAAATCAAAAAGCTTTTTCATGGATTGAACACAATCTACATAAGAGAATCTATGTAAGTGAAAGTATCAACTGGAAAAAACACAATTTATATAAGGGAAGATGTTGATTGGGGAAAATATTTGCATTAACTATCTGTAATAATAGTATGGTAGCCAAGCTATGCAAGGCATGAGCATCACACAGCTACATATACGCAAGATCTATTTCTCAATAGATAAATAGTTAAAGTCTATGAGTGAAAAAGATTATAAAAAGAATGTATGTTAAGAATTATATGAAAGACTGTTCCAGAACACTAATGATGAGAAAAATGTGAGTTTTTACCCCACATCTATCAAATTGGCAAAGATAACAATATATGGAAAATAATTGATGTTAGAGAGGCTAGAACAAGATAGGTAGAGTGTCTCCACGGTTGGTGATGCTGTAATGCAATTTGAAGTGGTTGACCAATGAAACAGATTGGGCACACGATATACAGAAGTGAATGTTCGCGCTAACCTCGTTTGATAAACCCAGAAATTCAGGCTTTAGGATAAGAATTCACTATTTAACAAAATCTGGGAAAGCTACAAAGCAGTTTGGTGGAAAGTAAGCACAGAATATTTCATAGTGTATACCAAGATAGCTCAAGATGGGTACATGATTCAGACATAAAAGGTGATATCCTCTGCAAATAAGAGGATCATGGGGAGAAAAATTACCCGTCAGAGATTTAAAGGAAGAATTTATGATGACCAAACAAGAGAGGATGACATAAGATTAAATGAATCATTTTGATTACATTAAAAACCTCCAATGCAGCCAAAGTTAAAAGGAAAAGCTGGAAACTGGGAAAGAGGGGAGAATTTATATAGTAAGTTTCTTTGATAAAGGTCTCATTTTTCAATCTTTTGGGAAACTGAGCCAAATTTATAAAAATAAGTCATTCCCTCATTAATAATGGTCAAAGGATATGAAGAAACAATTTTCAGAAGAAAACAAAGCTGTTAATAATCATATAAATGCTTTAAATCACTAACAATTAAAGAAAAGAAGTACTTCAATTCTGAAGTACTACCTTACCCATCAGATTAGCTAACTTGATAGAAAAGAAAAATAATAAATACTGGAGAGTTTGTGGAAAATTAGATACACTAATGAATTGTTGATAGAATTGTGAACTGATCCAACCATTCTGGAGAACAATTTGGAACTCTTTAATCCAGTAATGCAACTACTGAGTCTGCACTGCACAGAGGTCAAAGAAAAAGGAACTATATACAAAAATATTTATAGCATCTTTTTTTTTATTATGGCAACAAATTGGAAACTGAGGGGATACCTAGCAATTGGGAGTGGCTGAGCTTGTATATGACTGTAAAAAGAATATTATTATGCTGTTTTAAAAAAAGGACAAAGTGGATGGTTTCAGAAAAAATCTGGGAAGACTTATAAGCTGATGCAAAGTGAAATGAGCAGAACTAGAACATTGTACACAGTAAGAGCATTATAATTCAATTGTGAAAGATTTAGCTACTGTGATCAATAATACAATGATTTACAACAATTCTAAAGAGTTTATGTTAAAAAATGTTATTTACCTCCAGAGAGAAAACTAATGAATTCTGAGTGCAAATGGAAGCATATTCTTTTGCTTTGTTTTTTTTCCCTTTTGTAATATGGCTAAAATGGAAATATGTTTTGTATGACTTCATAGATAGAATGGGCATTGTATTTCTTGCTTTCCCAATGGTTAGGGGAGTGGACAGGAGGAGGAAGGGAATTAAGAACTGAAAATCCAAATTAACTTGGTTGGTTCATGCTCAGACAGAATACAGGGTTGGCTCAATATAAGAAATTATAAACATAATAATAAACTATGTTAAAATAATATAAGTACTTAAAATCACATTGGTTTTCGCAATCTTTACATTTGGCAACAAGCACCTAAAATGTTTATACTCTTTGTCCTAGATGCAGTTTTTTTTTTGCCAAGACATATTCTTTGAAGAGATCATGGACAGAAAGAAAGGTCACCAAAATATTTAGAGCAATACTTTTTGTAGTAGTAAAGAACCAGAAACAAAGTTGATTTCCATTAACTAGGAAATGGCTAAACAAATGGTATATAAATCTAGTAGAATATTACTGTATCATACTAAATGAAGAATAAGAAGAATAAGATGAAGCATAAGAAGATATGGGACAAGGAATAACTTAGCTGAATTGTTATGTAGAGGACAAAGATGTCCAGTAGAATTTCTTCTGCAGGCTGTCCAAAAAGCTGCTGCAAGTCAAAGTTCTATAAAGACCATGATTTTTTGAGCACTTATAGTGTACTATTGAGAGTTCTGGGGAGTCAAATTCATTTGCAAAATTTCACCTAGCTGGATGTGTGAATGTTCAGGTAACAGATCTGATTGAAATTACTCAGATCATTTCCATTTTTTTCTATAAAGTTTGTACAGGTGGATAAGCTATAGTTTGGATATAAACCTCAAGATGGCTCACTGATATTAAAATCAATTACAATAAGTCCTAGAATCTTAATTGCTACAAATAAGTCTAAATTAAGTGCTTTAATATCATCTTTAAAGAAAGGTGGCTCAATCAACTGGTCTTTTCTAGATAGAACCAAAGCTGCAAAAAATCAGAAGTAAAGGAAAAATGTTGCCAGCATGTCAAAAAGTTGTGGAAGAGGAAAATGCTGAAATTAGTCTTTCCTTTTACTGAAGAATCTCTTAGGTTTGATGGTGCCCCTATGTTGCATAGATGTAGTACAAAAACTGAAAAAGGAGATTGTCAGGAAGTAGACCTCTACCAACCATGTGATAGTCAAAAGTTACTTGAGTATTTGTTTTGTTTGAGAGTTGAGAGTTATTTGAGAAGGATAGCAAAGCTGAGCTTTGTGAAATCAGAATTCAGATACAAATGTAATAGCAGGGGTTCTAAAAAATTACTTAAGAAATCTTCCATCATCTTTTGATACTCAAAGCATTAAAGTCCATGGCCAAAAGGGCCTTTGCATATGACTGGAGATAATGTTCAACATGACTGGTTGTTAGAATAAAAAGGACTCCAAGTGTCGCTGCAACTTTTGGATTGTTTGACAAATGTTGCAAAGGCAATTTTGAAGATGCTTTTGGATCATCTCAAATTGATAGCCTTCCATAATGAAATAAATAAGACCCCCTATAACTTAGTGGTTTGATTCTTCCCTGTGTTGAGACAAAGGCAAGAAAGAGGCTGCCCATCCTAGATTTAAAAAAACTTAAAAGTCCCTTGAATTAAAAAAAAAAAAAGGTTTTTCATTACTTATTCTAATTATGACTGGAATTTTTTAAATTCCAGAGAAACAATAGACAATCTGTTCCCAGAGCAGAAATTTCTTAATTTTTTTTTATTGTAGCCATGACATCATATAGTAAATTTGAGAACCCTGTAGGCATAACTCGGCAGAAACCAGACTAGTCAGCTCCTTGAGGAATTGCTATACAGACAACTCAGGTAGTTGTGGAGAAAAAGACTATAATCAATTCAAATGAAAATACTTTATTTTTATAAAAGTCTTCCTGATAAAGTGGAACAATAAAAGCCCATCTCCTAAAAAGTAGTAATGTCAAATGTATTCACTCACCAGTGTAGATAAGAGATTCTTCAGTGGAAAAGAAGTGTTTGATTTAAGAGGTTTTTTGCATATCCCTATCTTTTCTTCTCTTACACTCTCAATGCTTACCTTTTTAAATTTTTTTTTGCAGTGCAAAAGCTTATAT
This sequence comes from Antechinus flavipes, assembly GCF_016432865.1. NCBI lineage: Eukaryota > Metazoa > Chordata > Mammalia > Dasyuromorphia > Dasyuridae > Antechinus > Antechinus flavipes. Next base: position 88,045,914 of record NC_067403.1, on the reverse strand, counting down.
AAAGTCATATTTTATAAATATTGATATTCCTATATTGACATTTTCATTAATTACTTAAATGTGCAAACATAAAATAGTTTTTTAACCTAAAAAGATTGCCTATATTTATCTAAGTACACATATGTATTGTTCTTTGGAAGACTTCTAATAAAATCACTTGTTTCATAAAACAAATGTCATGAGACCAAAATCTGAATTTATCTCAAAATGTCCCCCATTTCAGGAAATTTATAAAAATATAAATATAATAAAATACAGAATGTATATGGAAAACTATTCTCCAAATGACACAGAAGGATAATTATAATTTGTAATTTACCAAAAAAATTATTTTGCTTCCAGTGTCTCATTCATAAATTAATCACGCACGAATGATACTTGGAGATTCTGATTGAATTAATATTTGAAATTTCTAGGCTACTTAACAAAATTGTTAGTTCTTCAGATTTCATCATTGGGCCTTATTTTTTTCATCTTGATGTTGAGAATTTGAGAATTGCCAGAAGTTAATCCTAAGAGCTATGGCTAAGTAGTTAAGAAAATGTATCTTGGTTTTTAAGTAATTGACTTACATTAGTAAATTTCAAATTATTTTTATTTATTTTGGCAGAAAACTGTCACAAGTATTATGTTTTAAAATGTAAATGTAGTTTGAATCAATAAAAGTATCAGTAAAGTATATATTTTTTAAAAGTTTTTTGTACTTAGAGCTCATGTAATTTAAAAATTACAGGCAAATACAGTTTAAATTGCCAATAAAACTTTTAAGGTCTTATAACCATTTTAAAAATTCTCAATTATTTTCAACTTTAAGAAAATTGGCCATATCTTCTTATGAGATAATACCTTTCTAAACACAAAACCTAGATGTTTGTTTTCAAAGTTAGATGGATTGACCCCTTTTTGCAACTAATTCATCATTGTAAACAATATCAATAAATGCCTATATTTTGTTTTCTGCCTATGTTAATATTAAAGGAAATAGTTGAGTAAATATTGAGATAGAATGGAGGGGGAAAGAGAAAGAGGAGGGATGATAGTGGAAGGGAGATCGTGGAAGTAAGATCCTATCTGAAGATACTTTCTCTCTCTCTCTCTCTGGTCCTAAAGTGATTGACTTGTTTGTTGGGGGTGGGGAGGGTTAACGTGAATTTTGGAGAGATCAGAAAAAAGACAAAAAGAGCAGACAGAAAGGATTTTAATATTGAAATTGATCAAGTAATGCAAAGTCATAGCCAAGTAGAGTTAGTAGGTGATCTGCAAAGCCATGACTACACTCTTGGTGACAAAACAGCCTGAAAAGTGCCTCAAGTTCAATTTCTTTTTTCAGATGACTTTTAACAGAAAATGTCCCTGGTAGCAAAAACAAACAAGGAGGGCTTCTTTGGGGAGGCCAGATAGTAATTAAACATACAATGTGACTTCCAGCTTTGTCACTCAACTGAAACTTTTCTCTCCAATGTTTCCAGTGATATTTTAATTGCAGAATCTAATGGTCTTTTCTCAGTCCTCATCCTTCTTGACCTCTGCAGTCTTTGACATTAGTGATCACCTTCTTCATCCTCTTCTTTCTGGATTTTTATTTGACAATGCTCTCTCGGTTCTCCTTCTACCTGTCTGACCCCACCACCTTCTTTTGTTGGATCTCTATCTAAGTCATGCTGATTAATAGGGAATACTTGCCCCAAGACTGTCTTGGGGCTTCTTCTTTTCTCCCTCTATACTATTTTACTTGATGATCTTATCAGTTCTTGTAGTTTTCATTGTCATCTTCATGCAGATGGTTCTCAGATCTATTCGTCTAGCTTTTGCCTCTCTCTGGACCTCTGTTCTAGCATGTACTGTTCTTGGAAATCTCAAGTTGGATGTCCCGTAGTTATCTTAAATTCCACTTAGTCCAATACTAATTTCTTTATTTTCCAGATAACCAAGCTCATAATCTAGGAGTTGTCCTTAATTCTCTCTTACAATGCCTCGGTGCAATCAGTTGTCAAGCCCTGTTCTTTCTACATATTATTTTTATTTTACAGATGAGGACACTGAGGAATAGAAAGATTAAATGACTATCTGAAAAATGAATCAAACCCAAGTTTCTTTTGATTCCAAGATGGCAGATCTCTATCTTACTCAGGATGGAAGTGTAGTGCTTATTTCCAACCCAAACCAAGTCACCCCTCCTTCAGCAATCTGATTATCCTTTGCTTCCAGGGACTCTTCCTATCAATTCTAAACTTAGTGTGGACATCTGATCGGCTTAGAACACCACAACTCAGAAATTCAGGGCTCAAGAGATCTGCCAGCCTCAACCTTCCCAACAGATGGAATTATACTAGCACTAACTAAAGCACATCGCTGACTGCTTTTCTTTATTTTCAGTCCAATGAGCTTCCTATCATTGCACACTGATTCTGAGAAACAAGGGAAAGGGAGGTGAAAGGATAGAATGTTATAGGGATGAATTTCAAAAGTTAAGAAGCATGAGGTGGATCGGCAGCTCTAAGTAATGAATAAGATCTGAATCATCTGAATCAAGATGAAGGTTTTTAACCATAAGGAGTTAGGTAGTTGTGATATTAGTGTTTTATGAGTATTTCATGAGAATGTTGAAATCACTAAGAATGATGGCAGGGATGGAGTGTTAGAAAGATAAAGCGGCATATTGGCCTTGAAATCAGGAAACATGGATTCAGCTTCCATCTCAGATTATTTCACATACATGATCAAGTCACTTAACCTCTTGTAAGGGTCCTCAAACTTTTTAAATAGGGGGCCAGTTCACTGTCCCTCAGATAGCTGGAGGGCCGGACTATAGTAAAAACAAAACTTTTGTTTTGTGGGTCTTTTAATAAAGAAACTTCATAGCCCTGGGTGAGGGGGATAAACGTCCGCAGCTGCCACATCTGGCCAGTGGCCGTAGTTTGAGGACCCCTATTAGAGACTCAATATTCTGTTTCATAAAATGGGGAAAGAAAAAATCCTTGCACTATCTACCTTAAAGAATTGTTGTCAGGAAAACCTTTTGCAAACCTTAAATAGCTTTTTAAAAAATGTGCTAAAACACTCAGATGGATCTGTGATTTTATCATTGTAGATATTTTCTCCAATAATACAAATCACAACTCATCCATTTCTGCCCCTTCACTTACTGTGACTTGAATACAAACTTGTTTGTTCATCTGTAAAATGGTTGAAATAATACTAAAACTATGAACCACAAAAGGTTTTTGTGGGCAAAGTTTTGTAGACTTTAAATATGTTAGTAAATGTGAGCTGCTATTATGACTTGCCCTCATCACAACCTTCAGCCCCCTTGGTTTTTCTCTGTTCTTCTTTCTATCAATTCCCTTTTGGTTTTAGGTATTTCCTAGTCATTTATTGCCCTTCAAATAAAGAATTAAGTATTTATTAATTGCTTATTATGTTCAAAGCAGTGCTAAGAGCTGGGGGTACAAAAAGAAAAATGAGACTTGCTGCTTTCAAGATGCTCATATCTCAGTGGAGGAACGATACATATAAAGATTTCATTTGCACATCAGATGGAAAAGTCCCATGGTCTTAAAGGTACATTGGCAAAGCAGGTGTTAGGGTCTCTTCTTTAATGTCATTATGACTGATAAAATTCTATCAAATTCTGATGTAGAATCATTTAATAGTGCCAAGGATTTCAGTGGCGAGAACTTTCTTTTCTGAGTCTACAGTAGTTGTGATTTTAACACTTGCAGGAGCAGTTGCCAGGTTGTGTCTACACAGGGGTTGCTTCCTAAGATGATGACGTGGAGGCACTGGGCTGGAAACATTGGGCTCAGTGTCCTGGGCTACATCCATCAGGATCTGGGGGGAGATAGTGGACATCCCCCTCAGAATCATTGTTCGGCCATCTGTCTTCAGGAAAAAAATATAAAGCAGAAGAGGTCCTGGGGTCTTTGAAGTCCCAGCTTGGGCTCTCCTAGATGAGCATCCATTCCAGCTTCTATGGGTGAGTAGCTGTAGTAGTGAGAGAGAGTAGTGAGAGGGATGGGGAGGTACCCTCTCTCTACCTCCTTGCAAGCCCAAGAGAGAGACCCACAAAGTCCCCATATACTTGGCATATAGGAAGAGAGAGGGAGTAGGAAGTTGCTTTTCATCTTAAGTCTCCTAAATGGACATTTCTTGATTTAGTGAGCAATCCACTTATGATGCATTCTTCTCTCTCTGCATGATATTACGGGGGGACTTTTGTGTCATCCCCAAGTTTTAAGTTCTCCAGCACGGACTCAAAAACTCATCTCACATTCATGCGTGCTCTTGGGTTGGTTCTAGCCATAGCATATTGAGCAGGGAGGAGAGGGAACTAGGGGTTATATCATGACTATCCCCATTGTACTATCATAGGTTACGAGACTTAGATTAAATTGGACAAGAAGATTTCCCCACAGGCACGAAATAGGCCCTATCAAAAATGCATAAAAACTTTGGGGCCATTAGGGTACAATTTAATCAATTTCCTAGGATCCTAAGTAATACTGTAGCAGAATAGAGCATATAGTGTGATCCATACCATAAAGTACCCATAACAACCTGTTATTTCTAACTTGCTTTAGTCCATTGTTTCAAAGAATATTAGAGCTGGAAGGGACCTTAATGAAAGGGTCATTCCCAAGATCACATAACAAGTTAGTGACAAAACTAGAATTAAGCCAGGTAGTCAGAATAGGATGCCTCCCCTACCTAATCCTCTTAGAAGTCAAGTGGTATCAGTTTGGGATTATCCATAGAGAGGCAGGGAGAACAGTCTGGATCAATCAAATCCATTGGGAATCCAAAAGCCCAATTGGGCTAATAGCAGTGTCAGCCTCCTCTCCCACCTAACTTTTTAGCAAATGTTGCTCCCAAGCAGCTGACTTGTATTTTGCCTTCTGTCACTTGCTTGGCATGGGAGGAAAGCACAAAACTTGCAAACTAGTTGAAAGTCAACAGTATTTCCCAGAATGTGAATACCCTCAAATCACCTCTCTGTCATAATTGGTAGTAGCCTTCAATTCTCTTGGACAAAACAGCATTGCTTAGTTCTACTTTTATTTATCAATTTTTATTTCAAAAACATTGTCTTTGGATGTAGGCTTGCTTCTGATAGGTACAATTATTGTAGAAGCCTGGAAGAAGTTTTATACAGAATGTGGAAATATCTGTTATTTATCTCTCTATATAGAGAGCATCCATTCCAGCTCTCTATATCTCTTTATTTTTTATTTCTTCTTCCCTCCTTTTTCCTTCTTTCTTTCTTCTTTCCTTCCTTTTCCTTCCTTTTCCTTCCCTCTTCCCTTCCCTTCTCCCTTCCCTTCCCTTCCCTTCTCTTTCTTCTCCCTTCCGTTCCCCCTTCCCTTCCCTTCCTATCTCCCTTTCCTTCCCTCTTCCCTTCCCTTCTCCCTTCCCTTCCTTTCCCTTCTTCCTTCTCTTCCCTTCCCCCTTCCCTTCCCTTCTCTCTTCCCTTCCCTTCCCTTCCCTTGCCTATGATAGAGAAGACACTGGTAGCTATGCTACTTTTCTTGAACTTGGAAGGTTGTCTTGAAGAATGTGAGATTCTAGTTGACTCCTGAAAGAAACCAGGAAAATTAAAAGGCTAAAACGAGGAGGAAGAGCATTCCAGGCATGGGGGACATTAGTATAAAGGATAAGGAAAGAAAGCATAGAAAAAGATACATGAAGGATAACAAAGCAGTCCAATGTCATTAGATTACAGTGTATGTGGAAAAGTATAAAATACAGATTAGAAAAGAAGGATGAAAAGACTGGACTAGCCAGATTCTACCTTTATTTCTTTTGCCTCCAACATTCTATGATTCTGGGATCAAACTCTTCTGGCTGCTTGGTTCCCTAGCTTCATGTTCCACATCTGCTAAGATTTGAGGCTACCAACAAGCATAGACTAAGAGCAGGAACAAGTCCTCAGGGAACATGATGGTTACAACCAAAAGAAACCCATAATTTGAAATTTCAAAGAGGAAATCATTTCACAAATTTATATTTGATGATTGAAAAGCAGTTTGTCTGGAAAAAAAAGGTTGGGGGGGATTGTTTACTGGGCTTTAAATTCAGTATGAAGCAACACTATGTCATGGCAACCCCAAAATCTTATTTGATTTTGGACTAAATTGCAAGATACTTGGTCATTAGGAATACAGAGGTGATCATCTCCTTCTATTTTGCCCTGATTATTTCATGTCAAGCTACTATGTTAATACTAACATTTACGAAGATATTGAAAAACTGGGAAAAGTCCCAGAGGAAGGCAGCCATAAGAGCAAAGAACTTTAAGTCCATGACATAAAAGGATTGATTGGGTTTTCTTAGACTGAAGAATTTTGGACTCCATGGGACAAAACTATATTTGAAGTGCTGACATGTAAAAATTTAGATTGGTCCTATTTGGTTCCAGAAGTTAGAACTAGGAGCAATAGGTATAAGTTGAAGAATACAAAATTTAGATGTGACAAAAAGAAAAAAAATTTTTTTAAATAATTATGGGCTGCCTTAAGAGATCACAAGCTTCTCTCATTGAAGATTTGCCAGCAGAAACTGTATGACTGTTTATTGGGAGTGTTGTGGAAATTTTTGTTCTGTTGTAGGTAAAACTAGGTGGCTTCTGAGGTCCCTTCAAAATTTGAAATTCCATGACTTAAAAATCAATAGCCACTAGTCAAAATCTTGCAGATCTCCTTGTGAAAAGAAAGGAAACATATGTAGTTGAGATTGTGCAGCTTGTGTAATTGGAAACACAGCTGAAACCCATAAATTCGACCAAGGCAGGGCTTGTGACATCACAGTGGCAAAGAAAGCATTTTTCTCATTCTAGAATTGTGGGGAGACAATCTGGCCAACTAATGAAGAATTTTTCACTTTGTGTCATATGATACCTTACCCCACCACACGTAAATCTTTATTCCAGGATAGAATATTTAACAAGTTATTTTAAATTAAGTGGCTTTTTTTTTTTTACAAGAGGTTCACAATTCCTATCCCAACAAAAGTAGTCCAAGGTTGAAAAGCAGATGGCATGTGCACATAGTCTTGTAAAAGGATGCCCATATACACAGTACATCACTAGGAGAGAAGCAATGGCATGTGCAGAGTAGGGAGGAGGATATTACAGAGAGATTCTCTTGTTTAAAAGAAACACAAATGCTCTTACACTTCCCCCACTATGCTTTTTTTTTTTTTTTTTTTTTTAATAATCAGAGCTTAGGACTGGAACAGCTGTTTTGGCAAATGGGAAGACTTCAATTGTTGAGTTTTTTCCCCCCAGTTCCATTTGGTGAGGATAGCTATTTAAGTTTTACACAGAGTACATGATGTTGTTCTGCTAATCAGATGGTTCTATTTTATTTGTAAAGTTAAACAATTGCTACCTAACTTTATTTTTTAAATTACATTTTATTTTTCACAAAGAGCTGCATCTTTACTTCTTTATCAGGAAGTAGCTAGCATGTTTCATCAATGATTTCTCTGGAATGATGGTTAGCCAGTGCATTGATCAGAGTTCCCAAGACTTTTGATGCTTTACAATATTGTTGTTATTGTCTAAGTCCTTCTACCAAATCTACTTCCTTCTCTGTCTTAATTCATAAAGCCTTCCCAGGTTTTTCTGTAACTATCTCCTTTATATTTTTTCTTTAAAATATTATTTATGTATAATTCTTTAAAAAAATTTTGAGTTCCAAATTCTTCCCTCCTCCTTGTCCTTAACCCACCCACTGAAGTAATATGCCAATTATATATGTGAGATCATGTAAAACATATTTCCTTATTATCCATATTGTACAAAGAAATGCAAGAAAAATAAGGAAAGTGAGAAAATTATAGTTCACTTTCTTCTCAGTTCATCTGTTCTTTCTCAGGAGGTAGATAGTTTTTGTTCATTTGTTTTTTATCTTTCCAAATACATGCAAAGATAGTTTTTAACATTCATCTTTGCAAAACCTTGTGTTCCAAATTTTTTCCCTCTCCTCCTCTCTCACCATTCCCCAGGACAGCAAGCAACCAATATAGGTTATGATTGTTTTTTTTTTTAAATTATGAATCCTTTGGGATTTCCTTGGATCATTGCTGTTGAGTTAATTAATTAGTTAATTACCATTACAATACTGTTATTCCTGTATACAGTGATTCTTCTGATCATCCTGGTTCTTCACTTTGTATTAGTCACATAGGTCTTGTCTTTTTTTTTTTTTTAATGCTTTTTATAGCACAATAGAATTCTATCATGATCATATGTCACAACTTGTTCAGCCATTCTCCAAGTGATGGGCATCCTCTCAATTTTCTGAGGTTTTTTGCAACCGCAAAAGGAGCTGTCATAAATATTTTTGTACATATGTCCTTTTTCCTTTTTCTCTGATCTTCTTGGGTACGGACCTTACTTCATGGACAATGGTACTTTTTAGCAAAACATAGTTTCCCTGTTTGCTTCTTTTAGTTAGATTGATTTTTACTTTTGTTTTGTCTGAGATCATGATTACTACTCCTGCATTTTTTGCTTCAACTGAAGCATTATAGTTCTGTTCCATCTCCTTATTTAAGCTCTGTTTTTCTTTTTCCAGTGTATTTCTTGTGAACAATATGTTCTTTGGATTCTGACTTCTAATATATTCAGCCTTCCATACATTTTATGGAACTTATCCCATTTACAATTTTGATTACTAATTCTGTATTTCCCTCAAGACTATTTTCTTATACTTATTCTTCCTTCTCTCTTTTCATCCTGTCTCTCCTCAAAAGTTCCTTTTAGGAACAACCTCCCTTAATTCACCCTTCTTTTATTATCCTCCCACCTTTTTCTCTCGTCTCCTTCCCCTCCCATTTCCTTTTTGGATAAGATAGATTTCTATCTCCAAATGAGCATACATATTTGTGTACGTGTATATATGAATACGTACACATATATTTATTCTTCCTTTTTGAACCAATGCATTCCACCACCATCCCATTCTCTCTCCAGTGTAAAAGCTCTGCCTTGCATGCCTCTTTTACATGAAATAATTTGCCTCATTCTACTTCTCCCTTTCCCCTTTCTCTTTTCTTCATTTCTTTTTTTTTCAGATCATAAATCAGCATCATCATTCAGATCATCACAATCAACTCATATCTATGCCCTTTGTCTATGTAGACTGCTTCTAACTACTACAATAATGTAAAGTTATTATGAATTACATGTAATATCTTTCCATATTGGAGTGTAAATAGTTTAAATTTGTCAAATCTCTAATGATTTCTTTCATGTTTCTCTTGAGTTTCCTATTTGATTGTCATTTTTTTTCAGCTTTGGTCTTTTCATCAGAAATTCTTTAAAGTCCTGTATTTTATTAAGTATCCACTTCCCCCCTGAGGAATTATACTCAAGTTTTCCTGACTGGGTTATTCTTGGTTATTCCCTATGTAGCGAATAAGCATTTGTAATAAAATAATCTAATACCTCTGCTTTTTTAATGTAAAAGCTGATAAATCTCATACCATGGCTCTATGATATTTGAAATGTTTCTTTCTGACTACTTGTCATATTTTCTTTTTGACACAGGAGCTGTGGAATTTGGCTATAATATTCCTGGGAGTTTTCATTTTGAGATCTCTTTCAGGAGGTTATAGGTAGATTCTTTTAATTTCTATTTTGCCTTCTAAATCTTAAGATGTCAGGGCAGTTTTTCTTGATAATTTCTTGAAATATGATATTTAGGCTCTTTAAAAAAAAAAGCATGGCTTTTAGGTAAGACAGTAATTCTTGAATTATCTCTCTTTGATCAATTTTCCAGATCAGTAATTTTTCTGATGAGATTTCACATTTTCTCCTATTTTTTCATTCTTTAGACTTTCTTTGATTGTTTCTTGATGTCTCATGGACTTACTTACTTCCAGTTGCCCAATTCTCGTTTTCACAGAATTACTTTCTCCACTGAATTTTTGTACTTCTTTTCCCGTTTGTCCAATTCTTTTTTTTAAAGGAGTTCTTTCTTCAGTGAATTTTTGCGCCCTTAAAAAAACCATTAGGCCAAATCTATGTTTTAAGGCATTATTTTTTCCCAGCATTTTTGGTACCTCTCTTACCACCTCTTTTCATAATTTTCTTGCATCACTATTTTTCCTTTAAATTTTCCTCTATTGCACTTACCTTTCTTAAAATTTCCCCCCTTTTTCAGGCAAGTTATAACCATAACACTTTAACTACCATAGAGGATCACTTCTAATTCACTTGTCCATTTTGCACCAAAGGGGAAGAAAACGAGACAGAAAAACATAGGGACTTTTGAAGATAAAGAGATTAAAAAATGGGGAGGTATGGTAATTGAGGCAGAGCCAACCTGCCCTTCCTTTTTAGTCTTTTAATTGTACTAAGACTTTTGTTCATGGGGCAGATCCAGATACAAGAGGTGAATGCATTGAGATAAACAACTATAGAACCTATCAGGAGTAGAGTTAGAATTAGGAAACCCACCACACGCAACCCTATGACAAAACAAATGATTTCCACACCATGCAGATGCTGTGTCTTGTGGTGAGGAGAAAGTCTCCCAATATTCTTGTGTTCATTTCTGTGCTGTCCTTGCTTGGGGATTTCGTTGCAATGAGGTGGCTTAGAATGGGATATTAATATATGTGTGAATAGATGAAAGTTAATGATGTTTTAGCAACACATGGAAGACAGAGAAATTAGGAAACATGGTGAGGATCAAAATGAAGGGTAATTTTCTTAGAGTTGACTGAGAAAAATGAGTCATGATATAACTGGTTTTAGGTTTTTTTGTGAATTATCTAGTGAGAGAAAAAGTGACTAGCGTCTACTAAGGAGTGCAACCAAGAGGAGAATAGAAGCCAGTTCTCTGAAAGCAGAGAAGTTACCACCGAGAACTCCCTCTGATGGTGGTTGGTGGGTGGGTAGATGCATTTATTGTTGGATCCACAGCAATTGTTTTGGAACAGGCAATAGTTTATGGTGGTAATGGAACTACTACTATGCAATAAGAAATAATTATAACAATAGACCCTTTAGGATAGTATATAGTTAATTTTTATAAAAGTTCTATGTAGTGTTGAGAAATATGTATATTCTTTTGCCATCCTATTTAGAAGATGCTATAAGATTTTTCATTTTCTCTATTTGACACAACTTAGTCTGTCCCACCATTAGTGATTATTCTTGAAACATTAAACCAGATACTCCGTAACCTTTCAATTCTTATGAATAGTAAGGATTGTAGGTAAATTGTTTATTTCTAGACTTTTAGACATTCTACTGTATATTTTATTTGTTCTATTAGATGTAACTCTTGGTGATCAAGGTAATGTCCTCTTCTTTTGAGTCTAAGCCACTTACCTAGCAGCCATCAATGAATAATTCAATAAATGTTGTTGATGATGACTGTTCCCTTTAGGCTGGGCAAACATATGCAGAGGGTGTAATCTGGAGTAGCCTGGTAAATAATTTTGGCTTTAAAGACATTTCTTTTCACAAGATGTAAAATGGTGATATACATAGGAGATCAAGAAGTATGGTGAAAAAAGCACTGGATTTAGAGAGGAAAAACCATAGTTCTGAGTTGTAGCTTTTTCCCCTTCTATCTGTTCCACCTTGGGCAAGTGAGATTGTGGATAAGGTAGTCTTTGGGCTAGGAATATGAGGTTGTTACATCAGTCTCAGAGGGTGCAATGTAAGCATTTGAAGTCCTAAAGGGAAGTTTCTACACATTTGTATTTGCAAAATTGCAGAAGTGTAAAAATTTTTTTCTGAAGTATGTGTTAGGCAACCAAGCACTTATACAAACAGTCAAGCTTAATTGACTTTGAAAAAATTATTTCTGGCCCAAGAAAAATAGGAGCTATTACATACATCATCAGGACTGTCTTAATCAGTGGGAACTCAGAAGGTATATATTGCTATTATTTTATTTAAAAAATTTTAATAGCTTTTTATTTACAGGATATATGCATGGGTAATTTTACAGCATTGATAATTGCCAAACCTTTCGTTCCAATTTTTCCCCTCTCCCCCCCCTCCCCCTCCCCTAGACGGGATGACTAATACATGTTAAATATGTTAAAATATAAATTAAATACAAAATAAGTATACATGTCCAAACCGTTATTTTGCTGTACAAAAAGAATCGGACTCTGAAATATTGTACATTTAGCCTATGAAGGAAATAAAAAATGCAGGTGGGCAAAAATATAGGGATTGGGAATTCTATGTAATAGTTCTTAGTCATCTCCCAGAGTTCTCTCCCTGGGTGTAGCTGGTTCAGTTCATTACTGCTCTATTGGAACTGATTTGGTTCATCTCATTGCTGAAGATGGCCAGGTCCATCAGAACAGATCATCATGTAGTATTGTTGTTGAAGTATATAATGATCTCCTGGTCCTGCTCATTTTACTCAGCATCTGTTCATGTCAGTCTCTTTAGGCCTTTCTGTATTGCTATTATTTTTAAAATCTTTTGTCAGAAGTAAACCTGTTTATGACTTGTGTCCATAGTTCTAGAAAAGTTCTTCTGGTCATTTCAGTGAAAAATATTCTCATTTGATGACCACAAGAAGATATGCTTTCTATTACAGGGAAAATCCAATTTAAAGCAACTCTGAGATTTTTATCCCTTCCATTCAAAATGGGAAAGATGGCAATAAATGGGAAGAGTTAATGTTAAAGTAGCTATGGGAAGTCAGGGTGCACTATTATTAATGGTGCTAATAGGGGAGTCCAACTATCCTGGACCACTTGGAACTATGTAAAAAAGTTTCTAAACTGTCTATACCTTTTTGATTCATCCCTTCTATCTATAGGACATATGTTCAAGGGAGGTCAACAACTAAAACAAAAGCCCAATAATATATGAAAAGATTGATAGTAGCCCTCTTTGTAGTTACAGATTTCTAGGAAATAAAGAAAGTGACCATTCATTAGGAAATGGCAGGAAAAAAATTATTATGGTGGTAATGGAACTACTACTATTCAATAAGAAATAATTATAACAATAGACCCTCTGGGTCTATGTAATGTTGAAAAATATGTATATTCTTTTGCCATCTAATTTAGAAGATGCTATAAGATTTTCATTCTAATTTCTCCAGCAGTTTGTCCAGTTCCTTTTGTCTTTGTTTTTAGAGACTTGTCCAAACTAAGAGAAGGATATTGAAGGGATATTCTGTCATTATTGTGTTATTGTGTATTTTTGAAGCTCAGATAATGTTTCCTTTAATAATTTGGATGCTAAAGTTATTTGCAACGTGCAAGTTTATCATTGTTGGTTTGTTGTCTATGGTTCCTTTCAGCATAATATAATTTCCTTGCTTATCTCTTTTTATTTTTTGATTATTTTTGTTTTGCCAGATAGTATTAGCTTTTTTGGATTCACTTGATATGCATAGTAATTTTTTCCCCATTCCGAGTTTTAGTTTATGTGTATCTTTGTTGTTTTTATGTGCTTCTTGTAAACAACATTGTAAAGTTTGGTTTTGAATTATTTAACCCCTTCTCATTTAAAGTTCTGAATGCGTTTTATATTTCTTTTATCTCTTTCTAATACTGTTTTTCCCAACTTATTATTTTCCCTGTTCTTCTGTAAACATGGTATTATATTCCTTCAATTCAATCCAGGTTAATGCTCCCTACTCTGTTCTTCACTGTTACCTCTACCATATTCCTGTTTTCATCTCTGTCTCCTTTTATATATTTAGAAGTCTTTCGTTGTTATCTCTATTGTCACACTTTTGTAGTCCTTACCTGATACATTTATTCATTCCTTCTGGATTTCTGTTGTTGGGAAATTTTTGAGAGGGCAAATAATTTCTTCTATATTATTGAACATCTTTTTGTTACATATCCTTCACTACTTCTGTAAGGCTCAAATTTTCAGAATAGGTCATCTGGGTTGGATCTTGAGCTCTATTGCTCTTTGGAGCACATTATTCTATTCCTTCTTAATTTTTCTAATGAGTACAGAATAGTTTTGTGTTATTTGACTGCCTTTTTCTTTGTATTTGAAGGTTTTTTCTCTAGCTCATGTACAGATCTTGTTTCTAAATAGAATTGTTTTATTTAACCAGTATGTGCCTTCAACTTGAGGATTTTTTCCTGGAGGTAATCTATGAACTCTTTCAACTGGAATTTAGTTTTCTAAGTTCCTTCAGTGCCTTCAACTTGAGGATTTTTTCCTGGAGGTAATCTATGAACTCTTTCAACTGGAATTTAGTTTTCTAAGTTCAGAAGTTCTGGGGTGTACTCTTCTATTATTTCCTTAATTATGATATTAAGAATTTTTTGGTCATGTCATGTTCTTCTTGGAGACCTATGATTATTAGGTTGTCTTTATCCATTTTTTTGCATAGTGAGCATATTTTCTTTCAATGTTGTTATTTTTTACTTTTTTCTCCTAGATTGTCTTTAACTTCTTTTTGTTTGCCTTCTTAATCTATTGTTCTCTTTTCTTTGGCAAAGCTTATTATTGCAAATTCGTTTTTCTAGTTTCCTTATTATTTTTTATTTGCAGGCCATAAATTCTGCCCTTATAATTTTCATTTTTCTTTTGAAATACTCAAGGATAACTTATTATTATTATTTTCCTCAAATTCCCCAGGTTTTCTGTCACATCAAGTATCAAAACACTTTCCTTTGTTTTGCTGTATTTATTCATGGATGCCTAAACTAATTTGCTAGATTTGGAGGCCATATTTCCTCATGTTGTTACTATTTTTCCTGATGATTTAAGTATTTTATGTTCAAGGTCTTTGAGTATCTTCTTCCTGAAATCTTTAGTGATTTCAATCTCTTCCCCTTGATTTTCACTGTCATTCACTTTCTGACTTGATCTCTTCTGATTGTGGTTTCCTTGAAGGCTGATGCCCAAAGTATGTTAGCGTCCTTTTACTCATAATAATTCACCATTCACTAGCATAGATCTTTGCCTAAAATGACATTTGGCTGATTCCAGCTATGCTTTTTCCTTAGGCTTGATAAAAAGATACACAGACTTCTCTTCTGCCTACTCTCTAAACCTTACTCCCAGTCCTAGTACTTTCTTTATTCATTCCTTAGTTCTTAGCCCCAACATTGGTGCATCAGAGTTTTGCATTATTGGTGCTACAGGGTTGTAGCTTCTTAAGGGCAGTGGCCATCTAGCTGTCTGTTGCAGCTAGAGCAAATTTTGGCAGCCTGGAGTCACAGCACTAAATAAAATAAGGGCCATCTGATATCAAAAAGAACCAAAGGGAGGTGGGGAGCCAAACCAGACATTGTCAGCAGGTTCCCTCTGGGCTCAAGGGTCTTATACCTTACCCAGAGTTCCCCCACTATCTGTGGCCCTCTACAGCCAGCCTATGTATTTGAGAAATTAGACTTTTATTAGAAAAACTTGCTGTAAAACTTTTCCTTCAAATTTTCTGATTTAATTCTATTTTTGGCTGCATTGGTTTAGTAGGTGCAGAAGCCTTTTAATTGGGAGAGGTTTCTAAGAAAATTGTAGAGTAGGTAATAAAATTCCAAACTCTCCAGATTCTCTCACAAACAAGATAAAACTATACCTCACGATGGAGATTTGGACCCTCTGAAGTGTAAATATCTCCAGGTTAGTTCTACTGAAACAACAAGTGAGAGCCTGAGGTAGAACCTCAGCCTCAGACCTGGAACTTTCACTTCCCAATGTAGGGAATCCAGGAATATTGAGGGAACTCTGTTGATAAAGAACATCAGGTGCAGATATGCTGCAGAAAAAGGGTCATGCATGAGAAGGAACCAGCACCTTCCTGGTAAGTTGCACAAGCATTGGGGTAGGTATGCTGCTGACTGTGGGCATTTAGGAGAGTGGAGTTCTTAGTTTTGGGTTCCAGGTCAGAAGGGAGACCTGAAGGAGGACCTAAAGCTAGATGCACCAATTCTTCCCCTGCCCCCCAGCAAGACAAAGTGATTAACATGTTCTTATTTAAAAAAAAAATAAGCAGGCAAAGAGAACCAAATTATAGAAAATCACTATGTGAATAGGGAAGAACATAGTGCATCTTCATAGGAAGATAATGAAGTTTTTAAAAAGCCTCTCCTATCCCAAGAATAATATTAAATGGTTATCTGCTCAAAAAGAATTCATAAAAGACTTCCAAAAAGCTTTTAAACTTTTTTATGAGAGATTGAGGAAAAACTAAAATAAAATAAGGACAATCCAAGAAAAACAAGAAGATTATGAAAAGAAAATCAACCAAGATTCAAGAGTCTTAAGGAAGAAAATGACTCTTTGAAAATTAGAATTGGGCAAGGGGAAACCAATGAAGTTATAAGTGATCAAGAAACAATAAATAAAGATAATATAAATCATCTCACAAGAAAAACAACAGATCTGGAGAACAGATCAAAAAGAAAAAAAAAACATAAGAATAATTAGACTACCTGTAAGCTATGCCAAAAAAGAATTCTTCTACAATAACACAAGAAATAGTTAAAGAAAATTGTCCTGAAGTATTGGAACAAAAGAGAAAAGTAGGAATAGAATAAATACACCAATCACCACCTGAAAGAGATCCTATGAGGAAAATCTACAGAAGTATCCTTGCTTAATTTTGAAACCCTCAGATCAAAGAGAAATTTTTACTAGCAGGGAAGAAAAGAAAACTTACAAGGAAGCAAAAATAAAAAAAGATACTCAGCTCTGAATACAATGTGTTTTATTATATATCCTTTCTTTAAATGAAATCTGGTGTTATATATTTTGAATCCTCTCATGTTCTTCTGTGCACATGGCGGTATTTTTTTCTTTTTTTTTCCTATTATGTATTTAAATTTTAAATAATTAAAATAAGAATTTTGTAAGGGAAAAAGTTTTTTTTTTTTAATTTTATGTAATCACAATTATCCATTTTCCTTCCTGTAAAAGGTCTTCTTTGGTCATAAACTCTTCTTTTATTTAAAGATTGACAGATAAATTTTTCCTTGTTCTCCTAATTTGGTTATGATACTACCCTTGGCAGTAGATTACCAAGTATTTTATACTGTCTATAGTTATTTTAAATGAAATTTCTCTTTCTAGCTTTTTTTGCTAGACTTTGTTGATAGTATATGGAAATGTAGATGATTTATGTGGGTTTATTTTTATATGCTGCAACTTCAATAAAGTTAATTGTTTCAACTAGTTTTTTAGCTGATTCTCTAGGGTCCTCTAATGATATCATCATATCATTTGCTAAGAGTGATAGTTTAGTAGATAGATAGATAGTCTCATTGTCTATTCCTTCAATTTCTTGTCTTATTGTTATAGGTAGCACTTATTACAATTTTGAATAATAGTGCTCATTGGACATCCTTATTTCACAACCTTGATCATATTGGGTAAGCTTCTGGTTTATCTTTATTACAAATAATGCTTGCTCTTGGTTCTAGTTAGATAATAGTAATTTTATTTATTCATATGCCTTTGTGAGTTCTGGCTTGTTGTTATTGTTGTTTTCTGCCTTAGGGAGCTCATATGGCTTGTTCAATTTCTTTTTCCAAGCCAAGGTTATTTGTGTATTCTATTTCCTTTTTTGTTAATCTAGACATTCCTCCATTTCATTTAGATTCTTAGTTTTATTGGCATATGACTAGGCAGAATAGGTTCTGATAATTTCTTTTATTTCATCTTGATTGCTGATATATTTACTCTTTCCTTTTTGATAATGGTAATTTGGTTTTCTTCTATCTTTACAAATCAAATTAATGGTTTGTCTGTTTTGTTATTTTTTGCATAAAACCAGTTTTCAATCTTTATTAGTTTAATGTTATTTTACTTTCAATTTTATTAATCTCCTCTGATTTTCAGCATTTCTATTTTGATGCTTCATTGGGAATTTTTAATTTGTTCTTTTTCTAGTTTTTTTAAACTTATATGCCCAATTTGTTAATCTTTTTCTCTTATCAATATACATGTTTACACATTTAGAGAGATGAAATTTCCCCTAAGTACTGCTTTGGCAAACTTTAGTGTGTTATCTCATTGTTGTCATTCACTGTAATGAAATTATTGTTTCTATGATTTGTTCTTTGATCCACTTATCTTTTAGGATAAGATTATTTAGTTATTAATTTTTAACCTGTGTTTCCCAGGCCCTTTATTAAATATAACTTTTATTGCATTATGGCACCATAAAGATAAATTAAGGTAATTATAGGTAATTAAAGATAACATATGATGGTTAAAGAAAAATGTAATTACATTTCTTCTTTGCATTTGTTGATGAAGTTTATATGCCCTAATTCATGGTCATGTTTTTGTGAAATAAAGATATATTCCTTTTTATTCTCATTCAGTTTCCTCCAGAGGTCTATCATATTTGTTCCAAAATTCTATTCATCTCATTATTCTTTCTTATTCATTTTATGGTTAGATTTAGTTAATTCTGAGAGGAGAAAGTTGAGGTCCCCCACTAGTATAACTTTAGTATTTCCTCCTATACTCATTGAACTATCCCTTTAAGAATTTGGATGCTATGACTTTAATTATATGTATGTGTGTGGGGGAGACTATCATACCTTTTAACAAAATGTATTTTCTCTGTTTTCCTTTTAATTAGAACTTCTTTTTTCCTTTTGATTTGTCTGAGAGCATGATTGCTATCCCTGCCTTTTTTATTTCAGCTAAAGCATAATAGAGTCTGCCTCAGCCCCCTATTTATCTCTGTATATGTCTTTTTGTTTTAAGTCTATGTCTTGTGAACAACATATTATTAGATTTTGGTTTCTAATATATTCTACTGTCCACTTCCATTTAATTCCTTTCCATTCCCTCCCTCACTCCCTCCCTGTCTGTCTGTCTGTCTCTTCTCTCTCTCTCTCTCTCTCTCTCTCTCTCTCTCTCTCTCTCTCTCTCTCTCTCTCTCTGTCTCTCTCTCTCCTCCCCTACCCCTTCTTTTTTTTCCTCTGTCCTTCTCTAAGAATATGTCTTGCTTTTGACTGTTGCCTCCTTTAATGCATTCTCCCTCTCAACCTCTCCTCCTTTCTCTTGTCTCTTCTCCTTTCTACTTCCTTGTTGAGCATGATAGATCTCTATACCCCTGGGACTATATGTGCATACACACACATTGTATGTATATATGTGTATTCACACACATACACACACATATATAAATACACACACACACATATATGTGTTTGTACACACACACACACACCCCTTCTTCCCTCTTTCCTTTTTGAACCAGTTCAGATAAGATTGGAATTCAAGTATTGCCCCCATCCCCATTTTCCTCTTCACTGTAATAGCTTCCTTGTGTGTTTCTTCCTTTCCCTCCCCTTCTCCCAGTGCATTTCTTTTTCTCACTACTCTATTCTTTTTTTTGGAGATTATCCCAATATGACTGACTCCTATTATGCCTCCTGACTGTGTATGTTCTTTTTGATAAAGAATCATCTTTGAATTTCCTATGATTTTTCTTTCAATTTTTATTACTTTTTTTTTTTTTTTTGGATTCTCTTGAGTTTTAGGTTTGGTATTTCCATCAGGAATATTTGAAAATTCTCTGTTCTTAAATATCCTCTTCCCTTCCTCCTACCCCAGAATAATAATAGTCACTTTTGGTGGATAGATAATTCTTGATTATGATCTAGCTCCTTTGCCTTCTGGAATAATATATGTGGCTCAGTGGTATTTGAATGATTTCTTTCTTAGTTCTTGAAGTATTTTTTTTTTTTTGTCCTGAGAACTCTGAAATCTGACTGTGATAGTCCTGGGAGTTTTCATTTTGAGATTTTTCAGGAAATGATTGATGGTTTCTTTTAATTTCCATTTTGCCCTCTGTTTCTAATGAATCAAAGTAATTTCCCTTTCCAATTTCTTGAAATACGATTTTTGGGATGTTTCTTTGGTCATTGTTTTCAGGTAGTTTAATGTGGTGGTCTCTTCTTTTATATAATATATAATGGTTTTCTGGGAGAAGGTTTCTTGGAGAGGTTTTCTGGAGGCAGCCTTAGTTTCGGTTCTGAGTAATAATCACTTCAAATACAGCCTGCTGATAAAATCCACATGTTTATTTTCTCCTTCCAAGTGTTGTCTCTTTCCTTGGGCCTGGTTAGCTTTCTTAGAGGCCTGTCTTTCAGTGGAGAAGTGAAGGAGGAGAGCCTGCCACCCCGGTGGTGTGAGATGTCATGAATGAATCTGGTTCCACCTCCGAGAGGGGGCTTCTTCTGAACTGACTGACTTCACTAACTCAGCTTCTTTTTATGCTCTTTTAGAGGTGTGAACTCAAAGATTGACTCCTTGAGAGAGTGGGATCGTGGGTTTCTGACTTGTGAATCTCATACTGAATACTGACTTGTGAATCTCCCAAAAGTGTGAACTCCAATGAGTACTTAAATATATTAGTGAGCTAGAGGATTTGCTAAATACCACCATCATCACCATCACTACTACTACTACCACTACTATCACTACCACTTCTTCCACTACCACTAGTGGTTTGATACTGAAGAGGTATCAAAGTGAGTAATTCAATTCAACAAATATTTAGCAAGTGACTACTTATGTGTTGGACATTGTGTTTGCAACTGGAAATGTATAAATAAAAAAAAATTAAGAATCTTTTCCTTTGCCTTAGAGATCATTTGATCCAATCCCTTATTTTATAGATCATCAAACTTGAGGCTAAGAGAGATTAACTTGCCAAGAATCTTCCAATTAATAAGTAAAGAAGAATTTGAACCCCCCCTTTTTTTTCTGATTCCAAGTCCAGTACTCTTTCTACTACATTGGGACCTCTGAAATTTTTTCCACTTGCAACTCCTTTATGTCAGAGAAATTTTTGCATGACCCCAGATATTTAGGCATATAAAATAAGTATAAAAATAAAACATTTAGTGACAATAAATCATGTAGAAATATGTTTTTAAACAATTCATGGGTATATACATTTTAGCATTTATGAAAGACAAAAATAAATTTGCATACTAATGAGATGAATGTGCTTGTTTATTTTTACATAAAATATTAAATTATGGTGGAATACTTGATATTGCATGACACAGAATATTCAGAAACCTTTTATTGTTGCCAATTTTTTCATATTCCCCACTTTGTTATGGGACCCCATGTTAATTGTGACCCACAATTTTTGAAGCGTTGTACTACCTCACTCTTTCCCTGTCTACTGGCCATTTCTTAGACATTCTCCACTTATTTTCCTTTTCTTTCTTTTTTTTCTTATTTTTTGCTGAGGCAATCAGGGTTAAGTGACTTGCCCAGGGTCATATAACCAGGAAGTGTTAAGTGAATGAGACTAGATTTGAACTCTGATTCTCCTGACTTCAGGGTTGGTGCTCTATCCACTTTGCCATTTAGTTGCTCTTAGTTATTTTTCTTATAATAATACACATTTTCAAATAGTAAAATGTATACAACAAACTGGAGCTCAACAACTGGGGGCTAGAAGTCATACTTTTCATCTATCCACAGGAGAAAGAGAAAGAAGAGTTAAGAATTGAGATAAGACTAGGAGGAGAGGTTGAAGCTAAGAAAGAGGGAGTAGGAATGGCAGGGTTGAGGCAAGAAAATTGTAGAGTATCTCTTAGCAATGTTTATTCATACAGACCTCCTGCAAATTGTTGCCTTCGATTCTGAGACTCATAGAACTCATACTCTGGAAAGAGAATTGATGTGAGAAGAGGAAATCTTTTTCTCATACCTTGATATAGATAAAAACAAATGAGTCACTGGAATAATAAAACTCAAGGTTTTCTCCAATGAAGAACAGATTTTCACAATGAAATTTGTAATGACACTCCTAAAACTTGAAGTACTTTGGGTGAGTGTCCATTTTGCCAGTATTTCAATAGATCTGGACCCACTCTCTCTGTCTGGTGTGAGAGGGGACTCCTCAGTGAGGTATTAGCAAGTGAAAGCCAGGCCAGGGAACTTTTGATTAAGGAGTAGCATTGAGTTTTCCAATCACATTAGAAAGCCCAACAAGCTCCTCATTAATGATAGAGAATTTGGACTCTGAGGCCTTTTTGCCCTGAATGACTGGATACAACTCCTTTGGACTTAGAATTTGATGTAAGGAAGGCTGAAGTCATACCATCATAGGCTTTTAGGGGGTTAAGGGTATCTTAGAGAGAACATGATGGAGCCAGCCCTTATATTGGGGAATTTTGGGGGCTGTGGAACCTTGAGAAAAAAAGGAGAGGGATTGTTCCTAAGGTTGAAGCTGAAGCTAGGGTAATTCATAGGTTCACAGATTTAAATCTGGAAGGAACCTCAAAGGTTATACAGTCTAATCTTCCCATTTTACAGATAAGAAAACAAAGCCAGAAAGGGTTGGCTATTTGACCAATCATACAAGTAGGAAGTGTCTAAAGTGAGATATTGGTAGAAAGATTGTGAGAGAGCCTAAACAGAGCCTGAATGCCCAGTATCTGCTTAAAGAAGATGAGAATATAAGCAGCATTAAGAAAGCTTCCTATATCACTTATTCACCTATGACACAAGGTTTAACTGCTCCTGAAGCTCTTTACACTCAATGATCTTATGTAGACTCAACTGCCCAATTCCTTACAATGGTCTTGAAAAAAACAGCCTCACAAATCCTTGGGATGTCACATAATTAAGTTTTCTAAACTTAATGGACTTATTTTGTGTCACAAAAAATACACCGGACTCTGAATTTTGTTACCTAGTGACTATTTCCAAGGCCCCTTTTCTTTCAGAGCTTATCCCTTTCCTTTTTTGTTTTAGGTATCCTAAACCTCAAATTCTAGATCTGCAAGGACCAGGAAGTCGAGCTACTCTTTCCTGGAATATTGGTGACCATGAGAATATCAATGAAAGAAATTCTAAGTGGGCCACCGTCGTCAGGAATCTGAAGAATGCTCCTGTGAGATTTCCTACCTGCCCAAAGCTCCCCAAAGTGACGGAGAAGAGTAGTAGTGTAAGATATTTTCCTTTCTTTATCATTATAAAGTTCTATAGTATTGTAATGCACTGTAGGTGCCCATCACTTCATTCAAACTGCTCTTTGAGTAGTCATAACCTTTATTCATTCCTCATCCTTCCTTGGCTTTGTGTAAATTTTTTTTTTAATTGAGTACTTTCACTTCCAAATTCTCCTCCCTTCATCCCTCCCATTGAGATGGCAAAAAATAAGATGATATCACAAATATAGTCAAGCAAAACAAATTTTCCCATTATCCATGTTCTTAAAAAATTAATATTAAAAAATCTTTAAAAAGATGTGCTTCACTCTGTCTTTTGAGTGTATTAGTTTTTCATCTGAAGCTAAATAGTATTTTTCATCACAGTTTAAAACTGTGGTGAGTCATTGTGATGATGAGAGTGTCTTTCATAAATGACCATCTTTATAATATTGCTGTTAGTGTGTAAACTATTTTTCTGGTTCTGCTCAATTCACTTTGGATCTTCATGTAAGTCTTCTTAGGTTTTTCTGAAACCATCCCCTTCATCATCTCTTATGGCTCAGTAATGGTTGTAATATTCATATACCATAATTTATTTAGCCATTGTCCAATTAGGGAGCATCCCCTTAGTTTACAATTCTTTGCAATGATAAAAAGGGTGGCTATTAATATTTTTGTTTCCTTTTTCTCTTTAATTTCTTCAGGGTATGAATTTAGAAGCAATTTTGCTGACTCAATGGATGTAATAATTTTAATAGTGTTTTTTTTTTGTTTTTGTTTTTGTTTTTTTTTGCTGAGGCAATTGGAGTTAAGTATCTTGCCCAGGGTCACCCAGCTAGGAATTATCACGTGTGTGAGGCTGGATTTGAATTCAGGTCCTCCTGACTTCAGGGCCAGCACTCTATCCATTGCACCATCTAGCTGCCCCAAGTTTAATAATTTTGGGGGCCTACTTCAAAATTGATTTACAGAATGGTTGGACTATTTCCCAGATCTACCAACAGTATCTGAATTAATCTATTTTCCTATAACCCTGAATGTAATGTCTGGGTTAGCTTTCTCGAGGGTCTCTAGACGGGCCCTGGTCTTAGCAGAAGAGTCATCATGAGGAGGGTCAGGGATAGAGTTTGGGATCAGGGATAGAGTCTGGAATTGGAGCTCAAGCACACACACTCTTGAGCCTGCTTATTTCAAGTCCTCTCAGTCCATAAATACCTTAGTACAATTACATCACCACAGCACACTGAGCATGTGCCAACTGTAGAACCATTACATCACTATACTAAGTACTAAGTATATGTGAATTAGAGAACCATTATCTCATCAATCACACTGAGTAAATACCCTGCTATAAGTATCGTTGCTTCAAGTATACTTTTCTCAGAGTTCCCCAATATCTGCGGTCCTCTACACCTGAATTAGTCATTTTCCTTTTATATAGTCTTAATCAATCTGATAGGTTTGAGATAATGGGACCTCAAAGTTGTTTTAATTTGCATTCTCTGATTATTCAGAGTACTTTTTTAGATGACTATTGATTTTATTTCTTCCTTTGAAAACTGTTCATATCCCTTCACTATTTATCAATTGGAAAATGACTTTTATTCTTATAAACTTTGCTCAATTCCTGATATATTTTAGAAATGAGGCTTGTATCAGAGAAACTTCCTGCATAGATTTTCCTCCTAGTTTCTTACTTTCCCCCTAATTTAAGCTACATTGCTATTATTGTGTATAAGTCTTAAACTTTGTCAAAATTATCTAATTTACCTCCTATGTTGTTTGAACATGAGCTGCTCCCCTATCCATAGATCCCACAGGTAAAATTTCCCCTATATTCTCCTTATTTGCTTATGATATCATATACTTACTTTGATCTTATGTTGATATGTAGTATACAGTGTTGCTCTATACCTACTTTTTGCCAAACTTCTTTCCAGTTTTTCCAACAGGTTTTGTCAAATTATGAGTGCTTATCCCAATAGCTGAGATCTTTGACTTTATCAAACACTAATTTACTGTGCTCATTTGCTTCTGTATGTTATGTTCCAATTATAAATCACTCTTATTTTCTTCTCCAGTATAAAACTATTTTTGATGATTATAGCTTTTTACAGAATTTGACACTGTTGATCCATCTGCTTTTCTAAGGTATTCTTTTTTATAATATCATTTCTCCTTCTCAGACATCTTTCTTTTGGGGGGGAGAAGGAGGTACACGCAGCAAGGTACATGCAGTTGGGGTAATTACCATAAAGTCAAAGGGATGGAGGAGGTATAGGGAGACTCAGATGTAGAAGAGATTTTTTTTCTTTGAATCCAAGGCATTCTGAAAGTGGGCCTGGGTAAGAGAGGTCTAATTAAGGATGCAAACAGCTGGGAAGAGGAGCCAACATCCAATAAATTCCCCTTTTAAATTATTTTTTCCTGATAACCAAGTGCTAAGCTCAGTTGTTTTTGTGTTTCTAAGCCCCTGAAAGTATTGTCCATGTCCTGTAAATTTAAGTGACCTGGACTCAAAACCCTTGTATGTCAATTCTTGTTATAATTGTTGTCTCCTTCCTTGATTTCTTTGATGCTGTTTTTTTCTGATTTTCTTTTTACATGTTTAATCAGTTTTTCTTAGCTTTTTTCATTTATTGTGTAGGTGTGTTCTCCAGTCCTAGGTCCCAGAACCACAACATTTCAGATCCAAAAGAGACTTAAGTAGTCATCTATTCCAAACTAGTTTAAATTTTTTTTTCTCATTGTCATACACCTAATAAGTTTTTGCCTGAGGAATCTCAATGTGAAAAAACCCACCTCCTCCTAAAATTAGAAAATTCTAATCCTTGGCAACATTTCCATTTTCCTTTTTGCTACTTTCACTTGCTCTCGGTTTTTCCTTCTAAGGCATACAGAACAAATCTAACCCCTCTTCCACATAATAGCCTTCCGCGTACTTAAAAACTGCCCCCCCCCAATCCCTTTAAATCATCTATTTTCTAGGCTAAATATTCCTGGTTCATTCAGACAATCATCATAAGGCTTGGACTCGAGTTTGTTTTATTTTGGTTTTTATCATTCTGACTGCTCTCCTCCGGGTGTTCTTTAATTAATCTCTGTCTTCCCCAAACAGGAGGTCCTGGATATCAGCTCAAGATCTCAGATGTCACTTGACCAGGAAAGTCTAGAGGAAAAACGTGTATCCCTTCCAGTCCTTGAGGCTGATCCTCCTGGTGCAGACCAAGATCGTACTAACTTTTCTGGGCTTCCATCTCACAATACTTACTCATAATTCTCCCCTCTCTGCCTTAAGATCTTTCATCATAAAATGTTAGGTCTAATTTTTAGGGTTTTTCCAATAATTAACATCGAATAGAAAGTTCTTCACTCAAGTAATGATTTTTTCACTGGGTTGAGTTCAGTTGTTTTGGATTTTTCCTTATCATAGGCAGCTAGGTAACACAGTAGATAGAGAGGGACTCCAGAAGCCCCGAGTTCAAATTTGGCTTCAGACACATACTAGATGTGTGATTTTCTTCATTTGTATATAGGAATCGGAATAGCAGCTGATTCCCAGGTTTGTTATGAGGATAAACTGAGATAATATTTCTAAGACCTTTATAACCTTAAAGTCCAATATGAATGTTAGCTATGATTAGTCTGTTTCATAGATCTACTTTTCTGTTTTTCAGTCAGAACCAAAAAGGCTTGTTTACTGAAATATATGACTGAGGGAGGCTAGGTGGTGCAGTGGACAAAGTGCACAACCTAGAGATAGGAAGATTCGTATTCCTGAATTCAAATCCAGCCTTAGACATTTACTAGTTGTGTGGCCCTGGGCAAGTCCCTTAATACTATTTGTCTCAGTTTACTCATCTGGAAAATGAAATGGCAAGCTATCCCAGTATTTTTGCCAAAAACAAACAAACAAACAAACAAACAAACAAACCCAAATGGAGTCACAGAGAATTGGACAGACTGAAACAACTGAACAACAATATAATCTGAGGCTTAGAAGGTTTATTCTTCCTTTATTCTTGCTCTTTTGCATTATTCTCCTTGATATTCAAGGCTTCTTATTTGTCCACATGAATTTTATTTGTCTAGTTCTGTTAAAGAATCAGCTTTGTTGTTTAGTTGATATAGCAGTATACCTACAAATTTCAGTAGCAAATTAGTATGATGATATAGCAGTATATCTACAAATTTCAGTAGCAAATTAGTATGATCAAACTAAGTACTAAGTTTTCTCCAATTATTTAAATTTTTCTTTTTTTCTTTAAAGAGCATGTTGTCTTTATATTTTAATGTGTATTGGTAAAATATTTCCCATATATTTTATGTCATTATTTTGAATGAAAATTTTCTTCCCTTCAATTTTTCCTAGTTTTATTATTTAGAACTTCTGCTCATTATTATGAATTTACTTTATATCATGCTACATTACTGAAACTTTTATTTTTGTCAAGTATTTTCTTTAATGATTCTTTGAAATTTTCTAATAAACAATCTTTATCTACTACATGTCTACATTGATGCCCTTAATTTATCTGTTTCATTTTATTACTATCATTAGTGTTTCTAAAATTATATCAAATAATAGCAGAGATAATGGAGTTCCTATCTTTTTCTTGTATATGTTGAGAAATTTGCTAGTATTTCCTTATCACAAACAATGCTATCTTTTGACTTTAGATCTGAATGTCAGAGACTTTTTAAAAATTCTGTTAATATAATCATGTGGTTTGGGGTATTTTTATTTTTAATACGATTACTTATGTTAATTTTCTGCCTAACATTGAACCATCCTTCCTTCAATCTTTGCTATCCATCCAATTTAATCATAATGATTTAAAAAATATATTGCTGTAATTTTTTGCTAAGATTTTATTTGAAACTTTTAAATATTCATTAGTGAGATAGGTTTACTTGATGAATAAGATAGCCATTCTAGCTTCTCCATATCTGGAAATTGAAGTCTCCACCAAACGAAATCATGACCCTAAAATTCAGTGAGAAACTGTAGTAAAGAACATATTCCACACCAAAACCACATTAAAAAATTAGCCAGAAACTCAAGCTAGTGTCAGTGCAACCAGAGAAAGGACAAGTGTGACTTGTAAGGCTCTATATCAAGAACTCTCCTGAGAATATCTGCAAAGGTCAGAAAGTCCAGGAAAAAGTAGAAACCTTTCTTGGGAAGAAGTAAGCAATGATCAGTGGGTGCTAACTAATACAATGCCATAAGGCTCAGACATAAATCCTCAGACCCAGACATCTCAGGCTTGGAAATTCTGAGATCTAAGTCTGTTCTAAGAGGGCACTTGTAAAAATTCAATGTTTTGAACCTCAAAGAAACAGAGAATCTAAATTCTAGGAAGCAGGGGCCAAGACCAAACAAGGCCAAGCATTCCAACCAAAAGGGCAGAGACACACGAAACCTTGCCCTGACATCAAGTCCCAGTATAGGATTAGATAGAATATAAGACTCAAAAGCTGGAGAGAGTAATAAACAAAACAAATTACAAACCAGCATAAAAATAATTATAAATTTAATTTTATAATAACTAAAAACAGACTCAACAGGAAAAAATGGACTATTATAGTAGGTGATCAATAAATAATTTTGAATATGAAAACATAATTGATAAAAAATTAGAGCCTAGAAAACAATATAAAATAACATATAAACATATATGTGTATACAATATATATGTATAAATACATGTATTCCTGCACATGTATGTATATATAGCTAACATTTTGAATGGAAAGAACAGCTAAAAGACTATCAAAAGTGAAAGTTAGAAAACTTATCAAGAATAAGCATGACTCTAAGACGAGACATGAGAAACTACTCCTTTGCAGAGGTGGGCATATAGGTATGCCATATTACATATGTTTTCACTTATTATATAAAATGATTCTCTGGGAGTGTTAAGGGAGGAGGAATTCTGGAGAAAATTTTAGTGTTATAAAAAAACTAAGTCATCAATAAGAATGTATTTTTTTAAAAAATCATGAGGAAGAATTGGAAGAGATGAGTAAGGCACTTAGAAAAGAAATAGGTACCCTTACTCAAGAAATGGGATCCCTGAAAACTAGAATAGTCTACCAGAAATAAGTGACTCTGATACAATAAGAAATATTAAGGTAAATAAAAAATTTTAAAATAGACAAAATGAAACAAAATAAACAATAAATTTTAAAAAATTTATCTAGAAAACAGGTAAAAAAGATAATTTAAGAACAATTAGACTCCCTGAAAACCGTGATTAAACGAAATTAAGTCTCTTTGCTTTCTTTTTTCATGGTTTAGGTTTTAGGAATATACTCGTCTCTTAACAGAAGTGTGATATTCTCAAATTTTTAGAATGATGTGTGTAATGTAGGTAGTAATGCATGCACGTCAAAATCTGTACATTTAGAAGTACATAGAGAAGTTTAGTTTGTGTGTGAGAAAGCAGATGTGTGATTTTATCTGTGAATATAGATCTAGAATCTAGAATAGAGAAACTTGCTTTACCAATGCTAATCAGCACCTTCTATGAAATTTAGAGTCTTAAAAAATTGTCTAGGGCACTGAAGAGTAAAGTAGTTTGCCTAACCTGTGTTGTGTATAGCAGAGGCAGAACTTGAATCCAGGTATCTGGACTCTGAAGCTAGTTTCTATCTATTCTATTATTCTGCCTCCAAACAGTTTAGTAACCTTGACGAAAAAGGGCATGGTTACCATTCTGGTTCTGATTCTGGTTCTGGTCCTCTTCTTTCTTCTTCTCTTCTTCCTGCTCCTCCTGCTCCTCCTCCTCCTCCTCCTCTTCCTCCTCCTCCTTTTCATTCTTCTCATTTTCATCTTCAGTTCTTTGTGATAAAGCCATTTTCGAAATGGAGATAAATCCATTTTAAAAAATTGTTTTAGAATTTTGTCAGGAATCTAAGTAAAGCTTATTAACCCAGAGTCTGCAGATTCTATTCTCTTCCCTATGTTGAAAAAGAACACCATCTCCTTTCTCCCTTTTTTTTGGGGGGGGGGCAGTGTTTCTTCCATTTCCCATGATCTTTCAATAAACATCTAACAGATTTTTAAGTCTGCTTCATCTGGACCACTCAGTCAAGCCCACCCTTCCCCAAAAAGTGTCCTGTTGTTGGCAGGAAGTCTGGATACTTTTCACCATAGCTAACTTACCACTCATGTAAGAAGTACATGTGGCTCTTCTTCCTTCCATTCTCTCTCCTGACACCTTCTTCTGTCTCCTCTCTTAAAGGAGATTTGTAAAAGCTATTCTCATATAGCCAATGCAACTGAAGGAAATCTGCAAAACCCCATTCCACTGTTTATTACAAAAGAGGTTGATTAGCATCATATTTGCATTTCCTCACATGCATGGAAACAAGTGCACAATGGAGACCCAAAGGCCACCGATCTTAACAGTGGGAAGATGGGAATGTTTTTCATAGGTATGGGATACTGGATTTTAAGATTTTTGAAGAAAGGCATGCTATTTTAGTTTTTTTTTTTTAAATCCCTTACACATCGTAGGTAGTAAGTACTTATGAATATGAAGACATAAATCTTCAGTAGAATAGAGATGATAAACTGGATTTTATCGGTTTCCCTCATCAACTAGATCAAAAAGTTCAGTCCTCCCAATAATGAAAGGGCCATAATGAGAGGGTCTCTTTTGCTCTGTCGCCTCAGAAAAATTTGCTAGTTCACCAAAGAATTGGCTGTCTTCTGGCATGAGTAATCTAATTCATCTAAGATTTCATCTGTCCCGAAACTCTTAACAAGGGGCCAGTTGGAATAGTCTTTACAATGATTTGACCTTGGGGGCTCACTGGGTAGAAAACAAGGGAGTGCTTGGATAGCTGACATTCCAAAGTAGTCTTAGCTTTGGGATGGAACCAAATCAGATGATTTATTACTATGTGTTATATATGCTTGTCGGACAATTGGGATTAGCTGCTTACTGGTGTAAGCTCTTTTTGTGTAGATCCAAACAATTATAGGTCAAAGGCAGAGTGTTTTCTCAGATACTCCCTTGAAGCATGAAATCTTGTTTTGTGGGGGTGTGTGCATATGTATGCATATGTAATAATTCTATTTTGGCAAGTTTCCTGCTTTTCCGTAGAAAAAATAAAATTTAAATTTAAAAAATATTTGGAGGGTTATACTTATAAAAGTCACATAAAAACAAAAACTGTATACACACACACACACAAACATATATATATTTCCATTTAAAAATCCTTTGACCTTTGTTTCATCAATCCAAGTATCTCTGGAACTTCTAGGGTTGTTACACCCATGACATGGGGCTGCCTCAAAATGAAGTGTTTTGAATTCTTCAGTAGAAAAAAAATCTCTTAAAATTCTATAGTTGTGGATCCTCAAATACTCCTACATTCATAATCTGCCCCCTTCATCTCCCCTCCCCCCCAACGTATCTCATCTTCTCATCCAACCACAGTGGCCTCCTGGCCTTTTCTCAATCCTCATTTTCCTTGATCTTTCCTTCGCATTCCCTTCTCTCTGGGTTCTTTCCTAGTTCTCCTACCCATCTACCTGGTCCTTCTCTGTTTCCTTTACTGGATTCTCTTCCAGATCACATCTTCTAACTACATGTCCCTCAGGGTTCTGTCCTGGATTCTCTCCTCTTGTCCCTCTATACCACTTCATTTTGTGATCATCATTTCCCATAGGCTTAATTACTACTTCTATGCTGTTGATTCACAAATCTACCTTCACTACCTCAATCTCTTTGCTGACCTCTGATCTTGTATCTCTAACTGCCTTTGTCAAACTACATCTCTAATAGACAGCTTGAACTCAATATGTCCACAGCAAAACTCATCTTTCAAACCTCAGTCCTTCCTCTCTTCCAAGTAAATTCCCTATTACTGTAGAAGGTGAAATGATCCTCCCAGTCCTTCAGGGTTACAACCTAAGAACCAGCCTGGATTCCACACTTTGTCTCACCCCCAAATCCAAACTGTTGCCAAGGCTTGAAATTACATCTTCGTAAAAGTTTTCCAAGATGCTCCATTTTCTTTTTTAAGAGCCTACACCACTAATGTAAGACCTCTTCAAGTCTAGATTATCTCAATAACCTGGTGGATTTGCCTGCCTCACCTTATTCCAATCCAATTCATTCTTCATTCAGTTAACAAAATGATTTTCCTAAAATACAGGTCCACCTATGTGGTACCCTTCCTCCCCCCATTCAAACTATAGTGCCTTCCTGTCACCTCTCAGATCAAATACAAAATGCTCTTTATAACCTAGTTTCCTTCTACCTTTCCAATCTTATCACGCCTTCCTGACATGTTTTTTGAACCACTGACAACGAACTCCTTGCTGTTTCATGAAGATAAGGCTCTCTCTGTCTGTGGCTATTTTCCATACTTGGAATATTATTCTTCTGCTGCTCTTAACTACTGATCTCCTTGGCTTTCTTTAAGTTCTAACTAAAATCCTACCTTCTATAGGAAGCCTTTTCCAATATTTAATTCAAGTGCCTTTCTTTTGCTATTTCCTATTTACCCTATATTAATAGTTCTATTTTGGTAAGCTTCCTTTTCCAAGGAGAAAATAATTTTTAAATTAAAAAAATATTTGGAGGGATACACTTATAAATAAAGGTCACATAAAGATCAAAACAACTTTTTTTATTTAAAAATTTTTTGACATTCATCTCATGAAGTTCCAGAGATATTTGGACTGATGAAACAAATGTCAAAAAAAAATTAAAATAAAAGATACTGAGATGAGACTATCTCAAAATGAAGTTTTATTAAAGATTCCACCTCATTAGACTGTAAGCTTCCTGGGGACAGGAATTGTATTATTTTTAATCCCTATTGTTTAGCATAGTGCTTGACACATAGTAGATATTTATATCCTAATACCTGTTAAGTATATTAATTTCTGGGTATATAATTTTCTGGGTAATAAATTTCTGAAATTGCTTCTAATTTATCTTTACATAGGTTTTTGAATAATGATACATTGTGATTTATCTACTTTTAAGAGGAAAAAAGTCAAAGTCTCCAACCAGTATAGTGTTATTTGTCCATTTACTCCTGTAATTCAAAATTTTTCCTTTAATTTTTCTTTAAGAATTTTTTCCTTTAAGAATCTAGATGCTATGCCATTTGATGAATATATGTTTAGTATTGATATTCATTGTCTGTGGTACTTTTTAGCAAAATGTAGATTCTTTGATTGTGCCTTTTAATTAGGTCTATTTTTGCTTTTGCTTTGTCTGAGATTATGAAATATTGATTTGTCTGAGATCTGCCTTTTTAAAAAACTTCAACAAAAGAATAATAGATTACACTAACTGCTCCTTATTTTAATTCACTGCTTATCTTTCTGTTTTCAAACATGTCTCTTGTAAACAATATATTATTGGATTCTGGTTTCCAATCCATTCTATCTGCTTCTGTTTTATGGGTGAGTTCATCACATTCATATTTATTTTTATGATTATTGTTTATTTCCCTCAATATTCTTTTAAAATTTATCTTCCTCTCTATTTTTACCCTGTCCCTCCTCAAAACTCTGTTTTGCTTCAGACCACTGCATCTCTTAATCTGCCCTCCCTATCATCATTATCTCATCACTCCCCTACCCTGACTTATTACCCTTCCCTTCTTGTTTTCCTGATGAGTAAAATAGATTTCTATATGCAGTTAAGTCTCTATGTGTGTATGTGTGTGAGAGTTTCAAACATTGTCCTGTATTCCCCTCCCCATTTTTCTATCTATTGTAAGTTCCTTCTTAGGAGACTTTTATGTGAAATTCCTCCATTCTTCTTCTTCCTTCCCCTTTCTCCCATTGCACCCCTCTTTCTGAGTCCTTTATTTTTGAGGGGAGATAATTTTAAAACAGTTGATTCACACTCATGCCTCTCTTTATGTAGATTCTTCTAATTATGCTAATAATAATAAAGTTCTTAGGAATTATATGTATCATCTTCCCACATTTGAACATAAATACTTTAACCTTACTCAGTCCCTTATGATTTCTTTTTCATATTTTTATGCTTCTCTTAAGTCTTGTGTTGAATGGCAGATTTTCTATTTAGTTCTGGTCTTTTCCTCAGGAATGCTTGAAAGTCCTTTTTTTTTTTTCATTAAATATTCCTTTTCTTTCCTCAATCCCCAAAGGATTATACTCAGTTTTGCTAGGTAGGTTACCCTTGGTTGTAATCCTAGTTTCTTTGCATTCTGATATTATATTTTGAGCCTTCCACACCATTATTATGAAAATGCTAAATCTTGTGAGATCCATAGTATCTGCATTTTCTTTCTGGCTGTTTTTTCCTCAACCTGGGAATTTAGTTATAATAATCCTATTTCATTTTGGGATACCTTGCAGGTTATTGGTAAATTTTTTATTTCTCTGGGAGATTTCCTTTATAATTTTTAAAAATATGATGTCCAGGCACTTTTTTTGACCATGGTTCTAGAGTAGTCCAATAATTCTTAAATTACCTCTCCTTGATCTATTTTCTAGGTCACTTATTTTTCTGATATTTTCTATTTTCTTATGATTTTCCATTTTTTATTTTATTTTATTGTTTCTTGATATCTCATGGAGTTACTGGCTTCTAGTTGCCCAGTTCTGATTTTTAAGAAATTATTCTCTTTACTGAGTTTTTGTGCCTATTTTTCCATTTGTACAATTTTGCTTTTTAAAATAATTATTTTCTTCAGCATTTTTGTGCCTTTTTTTAACCAAGCTGTTGATTCTCTTTTCATAAGTTTTTTATATTACTAACATTTTCCATCCAAAATTTTCTCTAACACTTTTATCTCTCCTTTTAAAAAATCTTCAAGAAATTCTTGTTGCCCTGATGTTCAATTTGCATGTTTTTCTTTGGGACTTTGCTTTTAGCTATTTTCATGTTGTCTTCTGAATTTGAATCTTAAGCTTCCCTGTCCTTCACTTTGTGTTCTGAGTTTGCATCATGATTTTCTTGGTCATCTTAGTAATCCCTTTTTTGTTGTTTACTAATTTTTCTCATCTATTTCTTGACTTTTAACTTTATGTAAACATTGAGCTTTGGTTCCCAGGGAAGGGTAGGTACTTTCCCAAATTTCAGGCTTTTCTTTGTGTTGCTCTTTTCAGAGCTAGTTCTGGGAATTTGTAAGTTTTTTTTTTTTTTTTTTTACCCTGGAAAGACCCTTGTTTCCCTGTATCTGTGATAATGCTCCCATTTGCCTTGGAACTTCATCACAGAAGCACATATGGGCAAGGTCCTGGGCTCAGTGTTAGTTCAGTCACCTGTAATCTCTACCTGATCAGTTGCCCAATCTCTTTTCTGTCTGTGTGCTAAAAACTTCCCACACTGCTGTTATTGCTGCACCATGTATAACTGAGCCAGCCTTTATATCCTATTATCATAGATCTCTTCTGATAACCTCCTAAATTCTCTTGGGCATGAAAACTGTCTCACCCTAATCTTTTGTTAATCCTGCCTCTCAAAAATTGGTTTGATATTATATTTTAAAGTTGTTTGGAGGAAGAGTTTGGCTGGCATGTTGTCTATCCTGTCAACTTTTCTCCCTCAAATTTCTAGCATCAAAAAGGGAAAAATATAAACTACAAATGATGAGGAAATAAAGGAATTAGAACCTATTTGTTAACAAAAATGATTACTTAAAACAAAATTTACAAAATATAGAATACCTAGATTAACAAAACAAGAAAAAGAATATTTAAATAACCAAATTTCAGGAAAAGAAATTAAAGAAGCCATAAGTAAACTCCCAAAGAAAAAGACCCTTGAACCATATGGATTTACAAGTAAATTAATCATACAAAAGTATAATTCCATTATTAAAATGTATACCAAAAAATGATGGGTCCTATCAATTCCTTGTATGATACAAATTTACTTATGATACTTAAATGAGGACACATCAAAAAAGAGAGAGAAAGGCACAGACAAAAATATCTAAGAAAACTTTGTATCAATTCATACATCTTCCCGGGTTTTTCTGAAATC
This sequence comes from Antechinus flavipes, assembly GCF_016432865.1. Taxonomy (NCBI): domain Eukaryota; kingdom Metazoa; phylum Chordata; class Mammalia; order Dasyuromorphia; family Dasyuridae; genus Antechinus; species Antechinus flavipes. The sequence continues at coordinate 88,010,035 of NC_067403.1, read as the reverse complement.
ATCCCCTTTATTATTTCTTTTTAAAAAATTTTTTCCCTTTATTATTTCTTATAGCATGACATAGTATTCCATCATATTTATACCTTAACTTGTTTGGCCATTTTCTCTCTCAGGTTCTAATTTTTTGACAACACAAAAAGTCCTGCAGATAAGGTTTTTTTCCCTCTTTTTCTGATCTCTATAAGGTATAGACCTATTAGGGATATCACTGGATCAAAGGATATATAGAGTTTAATAGTTTGGGGGCATAGTTCTAAATTTTCCAATTTAACTGAACCAATTCAGAGCTCTACCACAACAGTACATTAGTATACCTATTCCCACAATCCCATCTAGAACCTGTTATTTTTATTTTATGTAATATTATCAATCTGAGAGGTATGAGATAGACCTTCAAGAGTCATTTAAATTTGCATTTCTCTAATAATGATTCAGAATGTATTTTCATATAATTATCGAAAGCTTTGATTTCTTCTTCTGGAAAAAAAAAACCTAGCTATTCATATCTTTTGGCCATTTATCAGTTTGAGAATGGCTGTTATTCTTGTAAATTCAACTCAGTTCCCTGTATATTTTAGAAATGAACTTTTATCAAAGAACTCAATGAATGGATTTCCCCTCACCCCAGTTTTTAGCTTTTCTTCTAAATTTAGCTGCATTGATTTTGTATAAAACCTTTTTGATTTTATGTAATCAAAATTAATCACTTTAGTTCATGTTAGAACTTCTCTATATGTTAGTTGGTCCTGAAATCCTCCCCTATCCAAAGATCTAAAAGTTAATTTCTTCTATACTTTTAACTTCTTTATGATATCACCCCATTTTGAGCTTATCTTAGTATATAGTATGAGATATGTTGGTATATGCCTAATTTTTGCTAGACTTAAATTTTTAAATTGAAACTCTTGTATTAGACACATTCCCTATGCACTTCTGAAGAGAACAATAGGGCTTGTATATGTCTTACTCTGTTTTATCTGGGATCCATTATTGAGTCCTATATTCTTCAAGGTTCACCAATGCGTTTGCACTCAGGAACTGCAAACTTTCTGCAAGTTCTAAAAGTTCTGATCTAGGATACAGGCACAATCCAATCACTATTCTCATATACTTTCTAAGCTCCTGACTCTTATTTATGTTTAGGCAACAGAATCACAGATTTGCCCCTTGGGAGTTCCAATAGAATAGATATTTGCTAGCTACATCCCCAATCAACTTGGAAAGCTCAACAGGTTTAGAGTAACAGAGTTATAGGTCTATTTGTGGTCTTATAACCTTTGCATTGATTACATATGCTTGTCCTGCTTCCTCTTGTAGAATTAGGGGCACAGAGTTCCTGGATCACCCCTGGATTGTGCCTGTCTAAAAAGTTAAATCCAAATTTTTACATTGGGCTCCAGTTGACAAGGGGCAGATCCACATCTGTCCCCCAATTTCTGCCCTGATCACTTGCCTATGGGCCAAATTCTTTATTTGGGGCTGGGAAAATGACTCATTTGTAGTTTTTTCTTAGATTTTCTGGTCACAATTTGATCTGGTGGTGTTCTTAGATTTTGTTCAAATAATTATGGGGAAAGCTGAGCTGTACCTCTTCCTCTAATTGGAGTGTCTTTACTAGTCTTCCTGCTTTCTTTATAAAAAAAATAGTATTTTCTTTTTTTCCTAGTTATGTGTCAAAATTTTTAGCATTTGTTTTTACAAGATTTTAAAGTCTATATTTTTTCTCCCTCTCTTCTTCCTTTCCTTCCCCTTTTCTGAAGATGGTTGGTGGTTTCATACAGTTTATACATATGCTATCATGTAAGACATATTTCCATATTAGTCATAGATGTGAAAGAAGAAATAGATCAAAAGAAAAAAAAAAAAAACATGAGAAAGAATAAAGTTAAATGAAAAAACTGCTTCGATCTGCAGCCTAAGTCCATTAGTTCCTTATCTGATCATAGTGCTTTCTTTCATGAGTTGTTTTTTTTTTTTTTACTTCTCTGGGATCACTGTGTTGATGAGAAGAGCTGAGTCAATCAAAGTTGAACATCAAATAATGTTGTTGATACTGTGTACAATGTTTTCCTGGGTCTGCTCATTTCACTTTGCATGAATTTGTACAAGTCTTTCCAGATTTTGCTAAAATGGGCCTGTTTATCATTTCTTGTTACACAGTAGTGTTATATTATATTTATAAATCACAGCTAGTTCAGCCATTTCCCAACTGATAGGAATTCCCTCAATTTCCAATGTTTTGTTAATACGAAAAGGGCTGCTAAGAATAATTTTGCATATGTAGGTCCTTTTCCCTTTTAAAAAATTATCTCTTTAGGATACAGACCTAGTAGTGGTATCACTAGGTCAAAGGATACACAGTTTTTTTTTAGCCCTTTGGTCATAGTTCCACATGGTTTTCCAGAATGGTTGGATCTGTTCACAGCTCATCACAAAGGTTTGGAATGATAAAAGAAATCTAAAGATAATTGGAATAACAGGCAGGTTTGGCGTTAAAGTACAAAATGAAGACTAATTATGGAGAAGACTAATGAAGACTCACTGGTCATAATAAATACTCTTTTTCAATAATCCAAAAGGTGACTTCACCAGATAGTCAATATATAAATCAGATTCATTATATACTTTGCAGTCAGAGGTGAAGAAGTTCTATACGTTTAGTTAAAAGAAAATCTGGGGAAAAAAAAAAAAGACTTGGACTTGGTTCTTTTCAACAATGAGATAGATGATTCAAAGCAATTCCAATAGACTTGTTATGGAAACTATTAGGCCATATAAATATGAGATAAGCAAAATCCCTTATGCATATGAATTGGAAATGGTGAATACATTTAAGGGATTAGATCTGGTAGATTGTCTAAAGAACTAAAGTATACAAGAGGCAGCAACCAAAAACATTCCAAAGAAAAAGAAAAAAAATTCTGTCTGATAAGGCTTTTATAAGTAGGTGAGGAAAGTAGGAAAGCAAAAGGTAAAGGAGAAAGGGAAAGATAATATCTAACTGAATATAGAATTCCAGAGAATAGCAAGGATAGATAAGATTTTCTTAAATGAGCAATGCAAAAATGTTTTAGAAAATAATAGAATGGGAAAGATGAGATCTCTTCAAGAAAATTAGAGATATCAAAGGAAAGTTTCATGTGAAAAATGGGCATGATAAAAAAAATGGTAAGGACTTAACAGAAGCAAAAGAGATTAAGAGATGGCCAGAATATAAAAGAGAACTATAGAAAAAAACTTTTAATATCACTGATAACCACAATAGTGTATTTACTGATTTAGAGTTAGACATCTTAGAGAATGGAATCAAGGAGTCTTAAGAAGCATTGCTTAGTGTTATAAGGTTAGTGTAGGTGAAGCAATTCCAGCTGAGTATTTAAAATCTTAAATGATGATGATATTAAAGTGGAAAGTATTGAATTCAATGTGCCAGCAAATTTGGAAAATTTGGCCACTGGATTGGAATAATCAGTTTAAATTCCAATCCAAAAAAGGGGCAGTAGCATGGAGTGTTCAAATTACCAAATAGTTGTGCTCATTTCACATGCTAGCAAGGTTATGCTAAAAAGATTCTGCAAGTTAGGCTTCAGCTGTGTGTGAATCAAGAGTTATCAGACAAGCAGGCTGGCTTTAAAAGAGCCACAGGAACTAGAGACCAAACTGTCACCATTTGTTGGATTATGGAGAAAGCAAGGGAGTTCCAGAGAAATATCTATCAAAGCCTCTGACTATGTGGATCTCCACATAATGTGGCAAGTCTTCAAAGAGATGGCAGTACCAGATCATTTTGTTTGTCTCCTGAGAAACCACTGTTAGAACAACAGCTTGGTTTAAGATTGGAAAGAGTATGACAAGGTTATATAGTATCACTTTAACTTATATGAGCAGAATACATTGTACAGAATGCAAAGCTGGACAAATTAAAAAGCAGAATTAAGTTGCTGGGGAAAACATCAACAATCTTGGATATACAGACTATTTTATAATGATAAAAAAGAAGAATTAAGAAATCTCTTGTTGCGGGTAAAAGAGGAAAATGGCTTGAAACTTAACATAAAAAAAGATCTTGATAACTGGCCCCATTTCTTCTTGGCTTCTTAGAGAAGCAGTGTCAAATTTTTTATTCTTGGGCTTAAAGATCACTGCAGACAGCAACTGCAGCCATAAAATCAAGAGACGTGTTCCTTGGAAGGAAAACTATGGCAAATCTGGACAGCTTGCAGGGGTCCTCAAACTTTTTAAATAGGGGGCCAGTTCACTGTCCCTCAGACTGTTGGAGGGCCAGATTATAGTAAAAACAAAAACTTTGTTTTGTGGGCCTTTAAATAAGGAAACTTCACAGCCCTGGGTGAGGGGAATAAACGTCCTCAGCTGCCACATCTGGCCCGTGGGCCATAGTTTGAGGACCCCTGTAGGGAAAAGCAGAGATATCACCCTCATTGACAAAATTCTGCATAGCCAAAGCCATAGCTTTTCTAGTAGCAGTATATATCTATGAGAGCTGAATATAAGGAAAGTTAAGTGCCACAGAAGTGACTCTTGAATTGTAGTGCTGGAAAAATTTTCTTAAAAAAAGTTAATTCAAACTATTTGCTGAAAGTTCAAATACTGAAACTGAAGATTTAGTACTTTGCTTATAAAATGAGAAGACAGGACTCACTGGAAAAGATCCTGATGTTGGTAAAGATTGAAGGCAAAAGGAAAAGGGGATGGTAGAGGATGGGATTTATAAGTAGTCATGGAAACAATGAACATGAGCTTGGACAGACTTTGGGTGGTGGTGGAGCATAGAAAGGCCGGGTGTGCTATGGTCCATGGGATCACAGTCAGATAAGACTGAGCAACAACAGTAACCCACCTGTCATTTGTCCTGTTCCTGTACCTTGTGCCAGTCATCGATCCCAAATCCACTAATCAGGTCTGACGTATAACCAGCAGAATTTCTGTGTCAGAGAGGACACCATTAACAGAGAATACATCCACTCCTACAGGGGCTTGCTAAAAGACATGAACCCCCCCAAAATTGTTTGGACAATTCAGAGTTTCAGTACCTGGCATAACAGGTGCTTATTAAATACTTAAAAATGCCTTTTCAGCATCTAATGAAATGCTATATATTTTTAAATGGTTTAAGTGTTTACTTCCTAGGAAAGCACAGTAGCAGTTATATTTCTAAATCCTATTTTCAATCTGTTTATGCAAGTTTGTGAGAGCTTTTTGAGTTGATCATTTCTTTTGATGTTAGGAAATAAATAGCTGTACTATACCTAATTCATTGACTACCTTCTCACTCCCTGCTTTTTAGAAAGATGGTGCCAAACAAGAGCCAAACTGAGAGAAAAAGAATCTGGCTCTTTATTTAAGTAGTCCCTCAGAAGTGAACCCGAGCACCACCTAGATAAATCCAGAGTAGAGCTCTAGTCCCTTTTTGGAGAGGAACAGGACTCCATATCCCAGCCTCTTTATACTCAGCACCAATCTGTGGTTGTTAGAAATCTAAAGGCTACTAAGACTGGAAACTTAGGATTTCAGTTCTAATTCCAAAATTATTAATGACTTTGGAGAGTCATTTACCATCTTTGGGATTCAGTTTTTATTCGTACAATGAAGGGGGATGGGAATGTTGGAACTGATATGAGTAATTACACATTAGTTGTACTACAGAAACATGCAATAGAAAAGAGATCTATGTTAACTATGAGCTCAGATCTCATTTTAATTCAGTTAAATTCCAATTGTGTGGCAGTCCCTATTTGCCATTTCTACCAGCAGTACTTGATTATCAGGGAATATTAAATTCCTTTAATGTTTTCCATCATTTTTCCTTCACTCAACTTCACTCCAATCTTCTGAATGTCTTTATAACATCTTAAACTCCTTTTTAGTCTCAGAAGAGATGGTTCTCCTCCTTGCTCTAAAGCGATCTATGGCTCTCCCATTGGCTCATCCCTTTTATGATATTGTTCCATCAATCAGACTTTTTCTTTCAAACATTCTCTCTCTCTCTCTCCCCCCCTCCACCCTCCCTCTTTTCTTTTCCTCCCCCCCCCTCAAAATCATAGCATTTGAGAATTGAAAGGGATCTTATTGGTCTAATCTAACCCATACAAGGAAGGAGTCCTTAGTATAACATATGTGACAATCACCTTAGCTTAAAAACCACCAAGGCATCTCTGAAGGCAGTCTATACCACCTTTGAATAGCCTTCATTGTTAGTGTTTCTTGTAATTAAGCCTACATTTTTTTCTCTATAACTTTTCACTTACTGCTTTGGGTCCAACAAGACTAATGTAATTCACTCTTTATGTAGCAGCACTTCAAATACTTGAAGATGGATATCACTACCACCTTAACCCTCCTTACCACCCCTACCACCTTAACCCTCCTTACCACCCCAACCCTCCTTACCTCTCTTCTCCACCAACTCTTCTCCAGATCTTTAAACATCCTTTGTTGTTTTAATGGATGCTTATATATCATAAAATCACTGTTCACTATGCCATTTGGCCTGCTTTAGAAACTCACCAAGAGTTCCTTCTGGTCTCTTTTTCATCTTATATCATTCTTCTGCCATTATCTTCTACCCTGGCTCATATAAAGGGGTGAGCCCTTCTTTTTGTCAAGGCTCATCTCTCTGCACATACAAGCGGCTCTATTCCATCCTGCCTTCTACAGCAGTCTACAATCTCTATCATTTCCTTGTTCTGTCTATTGACTTTCTCTGCTTCATACAAATAGGTTTTCCTCGTCCTCAAAAACCCCTTACTTGATCCATTCATCCCATCTATGATCCCCTTTTTGTGGCTAAATGTCTTGAGAATGCTATCTACAATCAGTGCCTCCACTTTGTTCTTCCCATCTTCTCCTCTCTAGACCTCCACCTTAACATTCAAATGAAAGGCTCTCTCCAAAGTTACCAGTAAGTTTTATATTAAGGAATCAAATGGCTATCCTCAATGGCTATCCTCAATTCTCATTCTTGACTTTTCTTCTTCTCTCATCCTTCTTTCTATAGACACTACCAATCACCTTTATTTAGCTTTTCATAACACCACATAACACCTGATTCTCCTGCTAATAGACCGCTACCTTTTTCTTTTTCTGGATCTTTATCCAATTCACAACTACCTCCTCCTCAATGAGTCCTAAGATGGTGGTAGACTTCAGAGCTGTCTTTCCTCCACTCATCTGTGAGCTTTAATGTGTCTGACCCCCTAATCCCTTGGTGTCTGTGACATTGAACTCCCACAGTTCTCCTACTGATCATTTCCTTTCTGCAATTCATTCTCCCCCTCAAAATGCTGTCCTAGTGTACTCTCTTCTTACAGTTCCCTTAATGATCTCATCCAATCCCTTGGGTTCTACTGTTACCCCTCTATGGATGGCTTTCAGATGTCAAGAGGTTTAGCCCTAATTTCTTCTATTTTCTCCAGTTCATCATCTTGAAATGCCTGCTGGATAAGCCCACCAGGATGTTTTCTGAAGGTCTCAAAAGCAAGATTTTAAAGCAGAGCCACCTTCCTCCATATCTCTCAACCCTCATTTCTGTTAATGACACTTTTATCCTAACCTAAGAATCTTGGACTCTTCTGTCACATCTACCATGGTCTGTCAGTATTCTTTGGTTTCTACTTCTTCAGTTTAGACCCTTTTCTTTCATGATGTAAACCAGGAGTTCTTAATCCCAGCATCTGTGGGTTTTTTTTTTAATAATTGCATTTTATTTTGATTTCATTTCAGGATAATTGTTTCCTTTGGAATCCTATGTAGTTTCCCCCCCGAATTTATGATTCAGAGAAAAGTTTGATAGGATTCACCTGATGGCCAAAGGATATCATGAAAAAGCTAATAATCACCAACCTAGATATAGGTTGTATAGTATAATGTAGGACAGTATATAGTAATATTCTAACTTTTCTTTCTGTCTCCAGTCTTCAATCTTCTCTCTTCTTCAAATTCTTTCATGTCATTCGCCCTACCAATTGTCCTAATGCAATCTCTATGATGCTATCATTTTTAGAAAACTTTGAACAAACTTCTGGCCTTGGCATCCAAGACTCCAGTCTAATAATTAACCTGTCCATGCTTATCTCACAGTAGAGCCCACCATTTGCACATCTGTATACCAAACACAATCAATCATTCTTTCCTGTTCTTACTCTGCCCTTTCCTCCAGTCTATATAATCTTGACTGCTGTTCACTTGTTCTTTGAAGGAACTCATTCCTCTCTCATCCTCATCTTTTGATGCTCTTTTTCTTCAAGGTTGGACTCAGGTGACATTCTTCCATTCCTAAATGACACTGTAAACTTCTTGGTCTCTCTGTTCCCAGTACTTAGCCCAAAAATTATCTTGAAGTTTTTTTTTTAAAGTTTTCTGTTTCAAACAGCCCATTTTTTTCTCCCTCTTATTTTAACGTGGCACTAGAAAAAGAAACATGATAGAGTAAATAGAATCCTACGTCTTGGATTCAAATTCTACCTCTAGATACTTAATGTTTGGTCATAGGTAAGTGATTGAATGGATTGCCTGCCACAGTGGATGCATCTGAATGTATGTTGGCCTGACTCCCCGCTAGCCATGCTGTCTTTCATCACATACACACACACACACACACACGTATGTTTGACGTATGTTTTACTAAATGGCAGAATTTACATACAGGTCAGTTGTATAGTTGTCTAGAGAAACTTTCCCTCTACTCACAATGCATTCGTGAGCACCTGATAAATTCTATTTCCACTGTGGTTAATCTATAGGGGCTTCAAGCCCTATTCAAACCCCCCACTGACAAGCATGTTAACCCAGCATATCCGAGTTAACTGGATGAAGGGGACAGAGTTTGTCTAAGCTTAGGCACCACATTCATGTCAGAGAAGGAAAACCTAAGCTGTATTCAAAAGATTTATTGCACCAAATGCCACAGAGAACTAGATCAAAATGATACACTTAAAGCAGTAAGAAAAAATATCCACACAGTTGACATTGGTACCTAGTTGACTGATCAAAAAATAAGATCCTTTCAGTCTGTCACAAGAGATGCAGTGATAGCAAAATCCAGAATTTTCTCCTGTTTGCATAACCAGTGAAGCTTCAGTATGTCACATTCTCTCTTCCAAGATGCATGGTTCACTGTTAAAAGTAACATTCAGCAAGTTGGAATAGGTGCAGGAGCTCTGATTCAAGGTAAATTTATACAGTGGGTTTTAAGAGCCAAATGTACATCTTTAATAAGAGTTCAGGTGTAGGGTGCAAACTTTCCATGCTAGTAATGGAAAATATCCATGGGTGAAAAATACTCCCTAAAGTACAGGTTAGTGGCAAAAACTACACATTTAAAATAACTTCAGGGTTCCTTTCTATTGGTTGCTTTCACAGACATTAGCTAGCCCAGATGAATGAAAAGCTAGAGTCTATACATTTTATAAAATCTCAGTATTTCATTAGAAGAGTCCAAACAGCAGCTGAGTCATGTTGAATGCACTAGGGATTTTCTTCCCTCCCCAAAAGTTAGGCTTGAAAAATATGGGCTTGTAAAAGTCAGTAATGTGTAAACAGCAGTTTCATGGGATGTGAAAAGATTACAATCACTTTCATTAAAAAACAGCACACTTCAGAAAAATGGATTGTAGCCTGTACAAAAAGCTATTATAACACTGATAAAAGAATAAAACACTTTGGAAATTTTGCAGATTTTCAGCTACATTTTTTTTTTTTTTTCATTTCACCATCAGTTTTAAACACGCACAATTCTCCTTACATTCATATTACTTATTGATTTATTAAAAAATAAAACTGACACATGCTATAAAGTGGTCCGTCACGCGACATTTATGCACACTGTCTGCTCGGTCATGCCATACTAACTTGCCTAGGAAGCAAGAGGCTACAAAAGTTACACTCAACAACAGGTAAGACTTACAAAGTTGAAGAAGCCCTAAAAGGTGGAATCCTGTCAACTGAGGTAGTTTTTTTTTTCTTTTTTTCTTTTTGAAGTGGGGATAGGAGAGAGTAAGAACTCTCCTGAGTCTTCTGATTAGGTAGACTAAACCACCGGCTTAGAGAAAAAAAAAGTATTTCAACACAATGTCACAAGTTTCTGTTCTGGTTTGGAAAGAAATTGGATAATAAGACAAAAGAAAGTGTTTTTTCTTAACGCAGTATTTGAAAATAGCAGCAGTGACATTCTAGGTCTGTTTGTGGAGGCAACAGTTGTGAGGAATATGGACTGACTGGAATCCTGAGTGTGAGGGAGACAAAATAACCATATAAAATCCACCTAAAGTTTTTTTTTTTTTTTTTGGTTAGTTTTTTTTTTTTTTTTTTAACCAAAAAAGAATTCATAAGGGTAAATAAACCTGCTCAAAGCAAAGAGGGGAAGGGAGCATTAAAACTGCCAGTGGCAGTTAAGATGGCCCCTTTAATGCCTGGTTCCATTAGATAGGCTTGCTTTTCAAAAGATTAGTGTCTACTGTACAAGGGTAGTTTATGTGAATTCTGCAAGTTGGAAGGTGGAGGGGATTTGAAAATGAGCAAGAGAAGAAACTGGAAGACGAAGATGAATGAACAAGACAGGCAGGAAGAAGCATCAGCGTGGCTTATTTCCTGAGAGGGTATAGGAGAGAAATGGCCAAGCCAGGTAAACTGTATTCTTTCTGACCTAAGGGCTAGCAAGCAGCAGTTGTGGTCCCGGGAAGCCCTTAAGAAGACAAAAGCTGTAAGTCTCTCCTCAGGAACCACAAAGGTGTAAGAATAAAAGAACAGACAAAATGAGCTGGTAAACATTTCAAATGTCAGGGAAAGAATGGAAGTCCCTTACAAAAGCAAGCAGTTGCCCATCCCTCAGAAGTCACTCCACCCACAACTCTTCTCATTTCTACTGCTGGCATCCTCTTTGTAAAGAGAGAGCGAACACATATCCATAAAAGAATAAACCAAAGCCTGGCTCACTGACAATGTGCCAGACAGGCAGCCGGGAAGTAGGGATTAGGCTCTTCACGGTTCTGGGTTAGGGTTTTGGGTTTTTTTTTTTTTTTTTTTAAATCATCTTGGCTCCAAACTAAGTATTACTGAATTGCTGTTAAAGAGAATGGAAAGACTAGGAAATTAAGCAGCATACAAAACTAGGACCATCTTCTTCTGTTAGCTAGCACGCCTATCTCGAGACTGCAAGCAGGAGGAAGGGAAAGGAATGCTTTTTGAACAATGCCCCTTTTCATCTTGGACCTAATTTTTCTTATACACTGCTTAGTGGATAGTAAACTTAAGTAAGATATCCTTTTTTGGGGGGAAAAAAGTCAACACAAAACATAGTTATTTGAAACATTTAAGAACAAGGACTTTTTATGTGGAAGTAAATCCGTGAGTAGGGAAACTTCAAAACCAAATACCCAAAGGTTCTTGTGAGAAAAGGGAGAGAGGGAGTAAGTAGAGTGTTAGAGATGGGAAGGCACAGACACAATAGTGCAAAAACTTGGTTGGATTATGATAGGATGTTTACAAATGTTCAAACATTATTTTCCCTTAGTCATTTTAAGGTCTCATTTAAAGTTTAAAGAGAATCACTTCTGTCAGAGGAAGAAAGTGATCTGGGCTGGAAGAATTTACCCCCCAAATCCTCCCCTGAGTTCCCAGCAATAACTTGGATAATGGTCTCACTTTAAAAAGGCAGCTGAAAACACTAAATCACGAGGTTGTAACATAGGATTGTGGACTTGACTGCTACCATGGAAATCTTGATAACATTGGACCTGTTCTCATCTGAAACAATATCACCTCCCAGAAGAAATTAAAATGATGGGACCAGTCCCTAATAAATCCCATTGTCCCCACAGGCATTCTCATTTGTTTTCATTATCAAAACAGTGACAGTTGGAGTTTTATCAGAGCTTCTGAAGGCAATGAAAATGTGGCTTTCCTCCTCTTGCCTTATGCACAGAGTCCTTGTTCTCCCACATGCCTCGTCCAGCTCAGGCAGCACCTTGCCTCCTGGCTGGGGAATGCTTGGCTGTAGGAATGTTCCGCACGCCGGGCAGCTCCCTCCTCCAAAGAACCAGCTGGTCCGGTTGGTCCATTTTTCTTTCCAACTAACACAAGCCAGTTATACTGAAAGTCTAGCTTTTGCTGTAGTGTTTATTTTGCAAAAGGTCACCTTCTTCTCCTGCCAATCCATAGGTGACTAAAGTGTAAGAGAAGAACCTGAAGGTCATTAAGTTGTGTAAACCAAAGTCTTCTATAGAAAGGTCCACCTCCAAACAGGCAGTGGTGGAAAGCTTGTTTTCATAATAAGGCTGCTGGCTTGCCTCTGCTGTTCTCCTCCAGTCCAGCAGAAAAACTGTCTGGAGCTTAGCTTATAAGAGTATTTGAGCAACATAAGGAGAGTGAGTGCTAGCAATAGCAGTCAGTAGAGGCAGATCATTAGACTCGATCCTGAAATTTAAAAAAAATTTTTTTTAATTTTTAAAAATTTATTTAGAACAGAAACAGCATTCTGCTAAAGAGGGAAAGAAATGACCTCCAGAAGCAATCAGAAGCATTTAAACAAAGACTAGAATAGACCACTGTTTGCAAAGGAAAGCTTGTCCTTGTTTGTATGAACAATTTATATATGTAGGTCCCAATTAGAAGAATCTCCCCAAGTCATTATTCAAATTTCCACTGTATATTTACATTGGCTTGGAATTAATGATCACATTTTCATAATTATCTGAATGCATGTGGATAAATGTACAGATAAATTTCACATGCATTTACCCTTACCCCAGAAACTTTTTATTCTTCATCCCCTATTACTTTCAATGGAATTACCATCTCCCCCAGTCTTCAAGACTCATCTTCTGTTTCAAAAATTCTGTCTTCCTTGATAAGGTTAATCTTGTTAATACAGTTTTTAAAAAATTTCACCTTTTCTTCCCTGAGTATCTTAGTCACATTATTGATTTTGTGTTCTAAAAAAACTAAAAGTGTAGTACTAAAGCTATATATGACACATTCTAATGGACAAGACCTTGCCTACTCATCTGGTATGAAAGTGGAAGTACAATGTGGTCTAGGGTCATTTGTAAAACTAGCATAACGAATTTATGGGTAAGGAAATTCCCTCCACTAAAGTGAGTTGGCTTAGGGTCACACTGCTACTTTGTTGGTGCCTGTCTTTAAATAGGCAATTAATATTTATTTGTTGTTTATCTTATGAGAAAAAAGAAAGAAAGGATAAAGATTCCCAATTAGCTGGCTCACAGAGCATTTTACAGGTGAAGATCAAACAGGAAGAAAGGCTTCATCTCATTTAAGTAGACATTTCCACAGATACATAAGGTGCACAACTAGGAAGAAGAGAATGTAAGGGAACAGAACTAAGTATTACTACTCTGGGAAAGAGAGATACATATACAGCAAAAGTTAAATGGAAATCAATCATATTAAAAATAGAAATTATTTTTAAAAAAATAAATGTGTGAAAAAAGCATATGACAGGAAATAAAGAGATAAAACAAACCAATTGCACTATCTCCCTGAGGCTATGTATTCATTTAATTTATCGCTGTCAGTCACTTTTCCTGAGCACTGAAGATGAAATGATTTGCAAGAGTGTCTGAAAGTCAGAGACCAAGTTATTTTAACACCTCAAATATACCATTACTCAGATTCCCAATTTACCAAAAAATATCCCTGCTACAAGTCCTGTGTGTTATGGAGGAGGACAGGCAGACATTACCCAGAAAGGTAATGATAACATTAGTCTTCAAAATGCCACCTGCAAATCTGATGTATATCAATATAAGCTCCTCATAAAAACTACCCAGAGGAGGAAAGGAGAGAAACTTCTCATTTAACTGTCAGTGGGTTGCAAGCTCCTTAGAACACATGATGTTCACTTTTGTGGGTATACAGACTGGATGGACACAGAATGAACCAATCCATACATGGAGGTCATCCCCAAATTTAAGACACTATTCTCCAAATGAGATCTTTGAAAGGAAAAAAATACTGTTTGTTTTACTTAGGCAAATAAGGCAACTCCTGGATTCATTAAAGATGTATGTAATTTATTTGGATTGGTTTTATGTGTGTGACAGTAAGGGAAAGAGCATGGAGGAGGATGCAAAATAGAGGACTGCACTCAGGTTTTAAATATGCCAGAGATGAGGGGCAGGGGCCTGGAAGTGGCCTATATTAGGATCAGTACAGCATGTGGGAAGTAGGCAGTGATGGAGGGACCGAACACTGAGTCCTAGCTCCCTCCCCCTCCCCGAGGAAGAAGCTGTAAACACAAGCTGCTGCTCACAGGCGACAGCTTGTGCTGCGGCTCGTCCTGAAATTACTCAACATGGGCAGACTGAGTGGGAGTCATTTTTGCCTGTCCCATCGAGGTATTGTGCCAGGGAAAGGAAGGGAAGATGTGATGAATACGTAACACTGAAGCACATCCTTTCCCGCTGGGAGGTGCCCCTAATGGTCCCTGCTAGGAGAGAACACTTGACAGATGCAGAGGATATACTGTTTTAGTTGTTTTTTGTTGCTGGAGTGAAAAATCTTGTCTCGTTTGAAAGCTTGGGTCTCATTCTTAGGAATCCCAGCACCTGGTTTCTTGAGAATAAGGACTTTCATTGTTTAAATCTGAATCAGCCTATTGTTTGCCCCATACCATAATGCTTGGGAGAGAGTGGGATATAGGTCTTTCATAGCAGGAAGATTCTAAAGAGTATCCATGAGGACCAAGTACAGCTCTGAGGCTCCAATTAGGCATCTGATGCTTATGACCTGAATGACTTTGGACAAGCACCTCCTAAGGAACTCAGTCTTCCATCTGTGAAATGAAGAATTAGACTAGACAGAGTCTTTGAATCTAAAGCCTTCTGACCTTCCTGAGCCTCATCTAACTACCTGCAAGATAACAGAGCTGGTCTAGATAATTTGTGAAAGTGTGTTCTGAAAGTGTACTGAAACTGTGCTAGTTAGCTCATATGACTTGACAAATGTTTAAATGTTCTGCAAACTTTAAAGTTCTACCTAAAAGCCAGCTGCACTTGTTCTTAAGGAGCACTGCGTTTACTTACCCCAGCACAACTCCCAATTCTTTCACATGAACTCTTGTGTGTCCTCGAAGATACTCAGAGAGCATTTTGCTTTTGAGATACATCTCCTGGAGTCTATCTTCCAGATGCATTATGCACTGTGGAACCAAAGCAACACAAAGGTAAAGATCTTGTAACAGCATGATGAAACATCATCATGGCCCATGTTCCATAAGGATGCAAACACTGGCAGTGCTAAAAAGTATTACCATTACCAGAGCTGAAAACAACAAAATGGGTCTTCTTTCCCATCTCTTTCTTAAACAAACTGAAGTCAGATACTACTATTCTAAACACAGTCTTATGGGTAGCAAAAATTATCTCCAGTTTTTATAGCTGGGAAATGTTTTTATACAGTAATGTTAGGTGCACTCATGTTGTTGTAGGCCTTGCATTTTAACCAGATTTTTAATAATGATTAAGAGGAGCCAGGAAGTAACCATCCTGGCAATTAGAGCCAAATTTATCTCTCCCTTTTATTTTCGAGAACATCAGCCATCTGTGTCCTTCACCAGAGGCAAGTTTTTCTGATTTTGGCACAGGAATGTTAGCATCTTCAGCAAAGAACCTGAAGACTTTGGCAGGGATGGACAGGCAGACGGTGGGCAAGAACAAGCTGTGACATGTCACAGGCAAAGAATTATGAAGGAGAAAACAGCTGTAAAGGATGCCATCAAAGAAATGTCCAAGAGCAAAGAAAGATGGTATCCCATCCCTCACCTTGTCAAGAAGAGAAAAAAAGCACTGCCCCCATAAGTAGGAGAATCTTGGGAAAATATGGACAACAGAAGCCTAAGACAGCTAAACATAGATGGGTGGCAGTCTACACTGTTGGGAAGGTATTCATTGGAGTAAATTTTCCTAAAAGCAATTCTTCTGCGGCTTTCATGGTAATTGTCTAATATGTATGTTTGAAAAGGCTGATCTTAACCCAGCTCACTCCAAAATAGTCATAAAGACACCCACCCCCATTTTTTGGGACTGAAACAAATTATATTAAATGGAGGAAAATGTTTCCTAGTAATTGGTGTGTGGTGATAACCGATTCATGTAACATTTGGCTAATTCAATACAATCTCTCCATTCCCTTCACCTTATTGCATCCAGAGTGCTTTGGAGCCCATTCCTTCTCTCCCTTCTATTTTTTCCAGCACATCCACAACATGGCCTCACATGACTTTTCCCCAGTTCAGATTCTGTAGGTGGCCATTTTAAGGATGTACTAGCCATCATCCTATCCTACCAGTCCCCACCTGTCCACTAACTCTGAGTACATCTCATTCTGGATTTAGGTGGTACGATGAAGAAAGAATTGAATTTGGTGTCAGGAAGACCTGAATTCAAATCTAGCCTCAGACAGTAGCTGTATGTGACCTGTCAGTATCTTCAACTACACATTGGGGATAATTTATAATAATACCTACATTTCACAAGGTGGTGGTGAGGATCAAATGAGAGAATGCTAGTAAAGCTGAACTTAGGACAATGCCCGTTTTACTTTCTGCTCCTGTTAAATCCTTATTTCATACCAAGGTTATTACAGTTTAGGAGTAACTTTATTTTAATTTTCAGGTACATTTTTTCACTTCCAAACTCAGAGCACTGAGAAAACTACATTAAACATGTACAGTCAGACAAAACACACAAAAAGTCTTAGTCTGTGCTGACTCCCCTGCCTTTCCATGAGGTGGGCAGAATGTTTCATGATGTATATTGCTAGTTACACACAACTCTTAGTGATCCTGACTGAAATTTTCTTGGCAGAGACCCTGGAATAGTTTGCCATTTCTTTCTCCAGCTCATTTTACAGATGAGGAAACCAAGACAAACAGGGTCAAATGACATGCCTAGGATCACACAACTAGTATAGCTGGGTGTTTCATCAAAACATCTGGGTTTCATTATGTTGATCAAAGTCCACAAATCTTTCAAAGTTATTTATCTGTCTGTACAATATTGTTTTTATTACCCAAACACATCATCCCAGGTTTCTCTGAAAGCATCTCCATCACCATTTCTTATAACACAACAATGTCCCATCATCTTTACATACTATGATTTTACCCCCCAAATGATGGACACTGTAGCAATTCCCAATTTTCTGACACTACAAAAATAGCAGCTATAAATATTTTTGGATACACGGGTCCTTTTTCCATTCTTTGATCTCTTTGGAGTAAGGATTTAGTGTATTCCTGGGTCAAAAGATATGCAATTTAATAACTTTGGGGGTATAATCATAAATAGCCTTCCAGAATGGTCAGGCAAGTTCATAGTTCCATCAATTATGCATTAATATCCATTTTCTCACACCCCTTCCAGCATTTCTTAAATCTTTCATATGACTAGTTCTAGCTGGGGTTAACTCTAAAGGGTACCTTGTACATATCTCAAATATTTATCAATTGAAGAATGATTTATAAATTTGACTTACTATATCTCCTAGAAACTCATAGAGAACCTTTTTTTTTTTTTTTTTTTTTTTCTGAGGCAACTGGGGTTAAGTGACTTAGTCACACAGCCAGGAAATGTTAAGTGTCCAAGGCCAAATTTGAAATCAGGTCCTCTTGACTTCAGGGTTGATGCTCTATTCACTATACGAACTAGCTACCCCAAACTTCTCTCTCTTCTATAGAGATGGTTAGGGACTTTTCCCTTATCTAAAGATCTGACAACTTTTGTTTCCTTGCTCCCCTTTATATTTAGTTTATATTGATTGTCAATACATAGTTCCTGTCGGAGACTGCTTTCCAGTTTTCCCAAGAGTTTTTTCTTGAATAGTTTTGTCCCCTTTGGCTTTGTCAAGCACTAGGCTAATGCACTTGTTTGTTTCTATATATATTGTTTATCTAACTTATTCCACTAGTTAATTCTTCCATTTCTAACTGGAATGCCAGATCTGGTATTGCTTTTCATTAATTATTTTGATAATTTTGATTTCATTCTTCCCTAAGTGAATTTAATTATCTTTTAATAGGAAATTATGGTTGATTTTGAAAAACTGAGTTGAAAGAGTTTAAAAATCTCAACAGCAGGCTTCCACATAAAGAGGACTGTTTTGATTTTAGATTTTTTTTTTAAACAAGCAGTTTCATTAAAAACAGAAACACATACTGAGAAGACACTAGCCTAACTCTTTGTTGTATAAGGCATTAATGCAATACTTTCACAGTACCCAAGCATTAACCCTTGGACCACCCTGGTAAACATTACTCTTTTTCCTGCATCTATACCTTTGGAGGGAGGGCCTTTTGTAATTTCTGAGTGCCATGCCCTGAATTTTAAAATATAATTAAAATAGCTGTTATTTTTCTTTTTCTCCCTCAAGGACTCAGCAGCTCCTTAATTACATATACTTCTTTCAAATCATTAACTTTTAAACAGCTTTAAACTGCAGATCATCCTTTTCTTTGGGTCCCTACAGTCAGAAAATTAACTATTGAAAGGTCATTTAAACTATTAAATAGCTATCCATACAATAGCTAACTAATCTGAATATAAGCTGAGTTTACATATTTAAAACTTTATACTCTTTCTTCCCTTCACAGAGTATATGTGTTTCCAGACCCTCATCAACTGAACTTCTAGAAAACAAAACAGGTACATAGTCTATGAAGAAAGACTTAGTGACAGCTCATCATCCTGATACCAGGCCTCATACTCAAGCTGACACAAGCTGCACAAGCGTCAGCCTAAATAAAAGGAAGATGCTTCCATCCAAAGACTGGCAGGCTGAGCAATTCTGAGTTTCAATAAAATATTTTTTCTGATGTTGATAAAAAGTCCTTCAATTATGTTGTTCCTTGAAGCACTTCCACAAAAGAAGGAGCTCCATTATCTAGAGAGCCCAGCCGAGGAGGGAGGGGGCAGACAGAGCTCAAGGCCCAGATAGCAATCCATACCAGTCCAACCGAGCCTGTGCTTAGGGCCTCAAAAGACTTATATTATTAAGTGTGTATTTCAAACCCGATGTCCCAGAGACACCTCATATGCAACAAGTCCAAATTATTCCTCTGGATCTTTCCTTCTTAAATGTCCTCCTTTTTGTCGGATAGCACCATCCTTGGCACTGTCCTCAACTTTTCACTCCAAGTAACTCCCCTTTTACATTGCTGCCACAGATGTTCTGACCAAATCACTTCCCTATTTTCATTTCAATGCATTCCTATTGCCTCTAGGATCACATAAACTTATTTGAGGGCATCAAAGCAGCATGGCATTGTGGGTAAAGCTGGAAGATGTCAAATTGACATATGATCCTCGGCAAGTCATTTGTTTGCTTCAGTTTCATAATGACAGCACCGACTACACTGGGTTGTTGTAAAAATCAAATGAGATAATTATAAAGCACTTGCGTAGTTCCTAGCACATAGTAGGCATATGAATTATCTATCATAATTATTTCTGGCTTTTCAGAAACATTTCACAATCTATCTGGTCTCAGGCTCCCTTTCAGCAGTTCACGCTGCTTCCTGTATTCTTATGCTCAGCTAAACTCTCCTTTCTGTTTTTCATCTAGAATGCCTCATCAACAATCTGCTTTTGTACTGGTTCATTCCTCATGCCTAGGATAAATTCTCTCCTTCCCTCCATTTGCTAAAACCCTTATTCTCTCCAAATGCTTCTCAAACATAACCTATATGGAGCCCATTTCAGATTTCTCCCAGCTGAGGCCCAGAGAGGTTCAGGATTTACTTGAGGTCACTGAAACAGCTAGTGCTAGAAACAGGATTGGAACCCTTTTCTGTTGCACCATACAGCCTCCTTGTAATTTCCAGAGGTAAGCTTTAAAACATTCTATATGCCAAGTCATTTAAAAATAAAAACAGCTTAATGGCTTCCCCGAGAAATGGGCTCTTTACTCTTTTATACCTGACTTTTCCAGATGTGGCAGGCCCATGAACACGACAGATCTGGGGCACCCTAGGGACTAGACTGTTAATGGCAATCATCTACTTGACTTTGTTTTATCTTTCCCTCCTTTTAATGACTATCTTAAGAAAAAAAAGTTTCCATATGCCTAACATGGCATTTTCTGTACTGAAAAGTTACCATTCCAAAAACCCTCTTCCTTAAATCAGCTCCAGGCTGGACTTTATGGTTCTTCATATGTTGATTTATTATTTTATTGAAAAGTATTCTAAACACTGAGTCTTGCCGAAAGGCCACACTGTCCCAAACATTTTTTTTACCCATCCCAGCAGGGGCTCACAGACCTATACTTACAAAGTCAGCAGGAAGGCGGAGCTTATAAAGCTGTAAAATGGACTGTAGTAAACTGGAGACCTGACTTGACACCAAGACCTCTTGGCCTAGTTTCATGTTGTCCATCACTTTCCTCTGGCTCGTAGCTACCTGGACACTCCATTTATCTGTGTCTGCGATAATACAGATGGCTTCTGCTATTGGCTCATCTAACACAGGATGCTGGAAGGAGAAGGGCAGAACAGGTCAGCAGCATTTCTGAGTCAATGCCCTACCATCAGCTTCATTTGGATGGTTGTTTGTTTCAGAAATTAACTGTGGAAGCAAAGAGAGCTTTATTTTTTCAGTGACAGAAAAAAAAAAAAAAAACGAAACAAAAACAAAACAAAACAAAAAACACTGACTATTCAGCAACAATTCCAGAAGAGTAAATTACATATTTCCATATTCCTGCAATTAAAAGATACTGATATTTGTTGAATGAACTGAAAGTACAACTTTTCCTTTTCAAAGTAGTATAAGAAAGATGATAAAATTTTAGTTCTCATTGAGTAACTACTGAGAACCTACTGAAGTCATCGGTGCACTTAACTATGCCAACAAACACAGGTAATCAAATCAAATAACTGAACGGAAACAATACTTCGAATGTCAAGTTAAAGTGATTGGTGAACATTTCTGCAATGTGACAGAGAATGGTGGGGCAGTGAATGGAGTCCTGGGACCGGAGTCAAGAAGACACAAGTTACAATTTGACTTCAGTCCTTTGCAAAGGGTATGACCCTGGGCAAGTCAGTTAATTTCTGTTTGCCCTACTTTGCTTAACTATGTCAAATGGAGGTAAATAACCTAATTATAAATCTGTAAAATGCTTAGCACAGTATCTGGTGCTTAATAAATGCTTATATCCTTTTCCCATGCACATGTGTGGTATGCACACAGCACATGCATACACATCCTTCTCCTTCCTTTTCCCTTTTCTCTCCCCTTTACCTCTTCTTTCTTCCCTTTCCTTCTCCCTCTCTCACGCTGCACCAGACACCATCTGAAGAGCCAGAAAGAGGCAGATTCTGGCCAATGAGCACTGGGACTGTATCTTGTCCATATACCATACGGCTTGCATCAAACACCATTTATTACTAGGGCACAGGTAACACAAGTTTTAAAGACTGTGTGCAAAAAGGGCAGAAAAACCTGTATACTATGTTTTTAATAATGATACTGGGTTCAGTTTTCCAGTGGTCTTAACAAGACGGTCACTTTGCAGTTTGTTCAGTAACATTTTGTATTCTCTATGAACATGAAAGGAGAGCCCCAATCAGAATATGGCTAAAAATCTGCCACATTTCAGGAAGATGAAGTGTGAGGTAATGAACTATACCAGAACTTGGGATGACCACAATTTGTTGGCAACTAATTTTTCTCACACTAGTTTGGTTTAGGAAACATTTGAATGATTTGCAGTACCTTCTCCATTCAAGGAGGCAGTAGTCAAATAAAGCCAAAGGATTTAGCATTCATGTTTGGAACAAATTTGTATAATTTTAAATTGAAGGAAACAAGTCATTTAATGAGCAAATTCTTGAACACATGGGGCCCAGTTTCCTGAACACATGTATCATTTTATAGACTCATTAAATGAGCCACACAGATTTTTCTAACACTCCCCATCCTCTAAAATGACAACCACAGAAATGCCTTCTTCTCCCCAATATTGACTTCTTCTGGAAAATCTCTACAAGTTCTCCTCAAGTGATATGTAAGTCATAATGCCTTCACAACAGGATGGTGACAGCATGTTTTGAGTCAACTTGAACCTTATCGATTACATAAAAGAGTTGGAACTTCAAAAAGCTTCTATTCTAACCATCATCAGTCCCTCCTTCCCTTCACTTTCTTTGTTAAATATTCCTAGTATGCAGAACATACTTGAAGTATCTATTTACTTATTAAGAAATTTTAAAATCTAGATACATATAATATATATATATACACACGTATGTGTATGTATATATGTATATATATGTATACATATAGACACACAGACATGCACATGTAAATATAATGTCAATGGAAAAATAGTGAAATAATCTATCCATTAAAACTGTTATGAGCAATCCTGGGTAACTGTTTGATGGGTCCCAGAAACTGAAGCTGAAATGTGATCAATAACTGCCTTCTTCTCCCAACTGATCTATAAAATGCCTTCTTCCCATGCTATTTTAGGCAAATGAGATTCACAAATCAACAAACATTAAGTAACTAATATAGGTGAAGTACTCATTAAGCAGCCTATAGAAGACAAAAGTATCTATAGCAAGGAGAATACTACAAAAGGGACTAAGAACATGTTCATTAGAAAAGCAAAGTGATGTTTAAAAAGGTGAAAACTTTGATGGGGGGAATGAATGGCAGAGAGCCTAAAAATCCAAGGAGAGGTAATCTGACCCAGGATGATCAGGAAAGACCAGATGATGGTGGGGTAGAGGAGGAAGAACAACCACAGGATCTCTGTGGTTTGATTCCAAAATGTAATAGCACCTCAGATTTAGAGCTGAAAGCGATCTCTGAAGTTATCCAGTTCAATGTTCTCATTCTACAGATGAGAAAACCAAGACCTACAGAAATAAATTATATGCCCAAGACCACACAACTAAAGGTTCAAGGTCACCGAGTCCAGCCCCCTTTATTCATAAATGAAAATACCATGACCTAGAAAGGATGCCACATATCCAAAATCACAGAGCTAATAAGTGACAAAGGAAGCCGGGATTCAAACTCAAGCTCTTTCCCACAGAATCATTCTGTCTCTCCAATAAGGCTAAACACAAAAATGGATTAAAATCCTTGCCTAAAAACATGCAACGAAATTTCCATCAAGGCAGACTCCACAGAGAAAGAACCCCATTAACAAGTCATTTCTAGGTGAGTTCCTTTAAAGGAAATTCTGCCAAGAGTTACCCAACCTCAGGTGACTAAGTGTTTGCCGTATGGAAATATAGATTACATGAATTCTCCAAGTAGTCTCTATGAGACAACCTGTCGTAACTAAACGTTCTGCAGTGAGGAGGAGGAGCAGGAGAAGAACGGGCAGCCAGTGTTGGGGGCAGGCTGGCTGCTGCCCAGCTCTTCAGTTTTTAATAGGATGCAGGCAGCATCTTTCTCAGGCACAAGGCCCAAATAATTTCCCAGAATCAGAGAAAATTGTAGGATTCAGTGGTTTTAGAGCTGTAAGGGACCTCAAAGACCATCTTGTTTAAGACTTTCATTTTACAAGATGTGGAAGCGAAGTCCAGAAAACAAGACTGATTTGTTCCAGGTTCATACAGCCTCTCCAGGGGAGAGGCAAGATTCAAACCCAGGGCTCAGGGACTGATACTACTGGCCCAAGTCTTTAATATATTTTGCTCCTCTATTTCTCTCACATCTTTACAGGACTCCCCACAGTTGCGGAACTGCAGCAGGTGCTTAATAAATAGATGTCTCAATGACTGAAGGATAGAAAAGGGTGGGAAGCACCAAGGAACAAAAGAAAAGCAGCTGGGTAAGAGATAAATAAAGCTCGTGAACAAGCAGGAGAGCCGACAGAAGCCTTGCAATGGAGGGTGCCATCGGCTAGGGCTGCCACTCCCTCGGATCAGGGTCCCTGGCAGGCTGAACTTTAAAAAGCTAAACACACATGTAGAACTCCCATTTCTGGTGACTTTGCAGACTATTAAAGCGGGTCACTGAGGAAAACAGACTCAACTAGGATGGGCAGGACTGCTCACCACTGAGAAAAACCTGAAATGAAGAGGTAGTGCGAAGGGAGTAGTCAGGAAGATGTCTCTTCTAGAGTCTGACACATGGAGTCACATCACCATCTGCCTCAGTTTCCTTACTTGGGAAATGGGATAGAGAAGGACATGGCAAACCACTCCCAGATCTCTGCCAAGAAACCTCCAAATGGATCAACTTGACAATAATGAAGAGAGTTGGAGAAAATGACCCTGAAGGTCCCTTCTGGCTCTATGTAGGGGATGGGAGGTGTACTCACAAAAAATGGGAAACATGCCAGTTAATCCTTCTTGCAACAGAGTTACCATGTTTAACATTTCAGGATACAAAAAAGGAGGTGGATTTGCCACAAAACACAAACATTTAGCTTTCTCCCCTCCCACACCCTTGGGACTCCACTATTAAGAGATCCCTGCCAGGGAAGCTCCCCTCTGGCGCAGCAGCCTCACAATGAATGCCCGCACTGTGGGCAGAGGACTCAGAGAAGGGAAGCCTTTCTTCCCTTTCTCCGAGACAGAGCTGGCCTGTCTGTGGCTTGTGTGGACCAGTAATTCAGGGGTGAGCCCAGCCAAACGGACTCTGGGTTTACACATAACCAGGAGCGGGGAGCAGGCTGCCTTAGAATGATTACTGCTCTCCTCAGGGGCTGTAGTAAGGCATCCGTCTGAATGGCTTACAACATCCAGGAGTAGCTAGTGCTGCTTGTTAAAGACCCCTGCCATATGTGTCCCTTATCAAGACAAGATGACGAGGATCCTCGGTATTGCCTAGACATCCACCGGGGGTCAGAAACTAGAGTTCAGATTGGCTACAATCTACCAGGATGCATGAAAATACTAGTGCTACCATCTTAGCCACCATCCTGGATCCTGAAACAAAGAGCCTGGGGAATAGCAATGCTCCCTGCCCGCTGCCTGGGGAGCGGGTTAAACTCTGTGGAGATGCCTGTAGCATCTGTTATCCTTGTTATCCCTCAGTGCTGGCTGCTATTTCTGCACATGCTATAGTCCAGAAAAGAAAGTCATCTAGACCAAAGTCCTTGGCACCATCCAATAATTCTGGAGAGCTCTTTATAGAAAGTATCTTATTTGAGCTCACAACTCTGAGGGCCAAGTAGTGTTGTTATGCCTTTCCTAAAGATTAGAAAACTGAATGTCACAGAGTCTCACTGATTTGTCTAGGGTCAAATAACCAAGATATGTCAGGAAAAAATCTTAACCCATGACTTCCTAACCCTAACTTCAGGGCTGGATCTACTAGAAAATGTTAGCTTTTTGAAGAGACAAAACTATAAGAACTGACATCTTGGGTGAATAAGTATAAAGTGGTAAAGACTCTCATTCCCTTTTCCCAGAGCCAGAAAAGCAGATTTATACAATTCCTTAAAAAAAAAAAAAAAAAACTGAATATTACTAATGGTAATGATCTATTATCACTTTATTAAAAAAACTGACAACTCCCAAAATGTCATTCTCTATGTTTTCTGATATGTGAGGTGCAATGATTTGTGAGGTACAAAGTTAGTTAGATCAAATGCAGAATGTTAAAAACAATGACTTTTGATCTATTTTAATTGGTTGAGAGAATGTATTCCTATTATTTATCCTCTTTTCAGATGAGGAAGTTGATGATGGGCAAGGTAAAGGACTTGGTCAGTCATAAAATAAGGAAATGTCCAACACAGGATTTGAATTCACAGCTTTCTGACACTGAGGCCAGTGGACTTGGCACTATCATCTAATTGCCTCAGGTTCAAAATTTTTTTTTTTTGCTCCCTTCCCCATTAAACCCATATTTAATGGGGTCTGTGGCTTATGTTGTTCTAAGTAACAAGACCTCTTTTATTAATATTTTTCCTAAAACTTGAGAAGACCAATTTTTAAAAAGGTACATAAAAACTAGAACTGAGGAGTCAGTCGCTATTCCCCTCAGACTCCTGATACTTTCATTGGATTCTAGTTGGCCATGAAGACACAGGATCTCCAGAGGACAGAGGCAGGGCCTTGGACATGGGAGACTGAGTCCTCCACAGGCTGGACCCAATGCATGGCCAAGTAGAAGATGGGGCAAGCTGCTTGCTTTGTCTAAGGAGAGATGGAGGCACAAAAGACATTGTTCACAGAACCTAGACATAGAAGCCAGGGTGCAATGAGATACAGGTGACTAAAAGTGGAGGAGTGGGACAGAATAGTAGGGCTGTTCAAGGTAAGGTCTTTAAGAGAAGGCTGAAAGTCAACTTAAGAAATGTTAAAGATAGAATTCTCCGTCAGGTTCAAGTTGAACTAGATCTCACTGAAACTCAGATTCTCTCCTACTGGCTCTCCAGTAGTTGTGAAGGGCTTGTAGCAATTTTCTTATACTTGATTACGTGGCAATGTGTGTCGATGAACAAGGTGGGGATCTATGGTGAATGAAGCCCTATCTTCCTGAGGGGCCAACCAGTGAAGATGGTGCTAAATAATTTCTCCGGATTCCTGGATAAAAGGTCCCTTCTATGCCCTGTGAGTATGTATCCCGTGTAAGGCCATCAAGGGACTCTGAGAAGGATAAAAAAGCAGTCAAATCAGAGGCCCCGAGGGACCAGTGGAGGCAAAGACAGGTCTCAACCCCAGAGAAAGGGCAATGGGCAAACTGCTTTTCTAAGAGTTTTCTGCCTTGAAACCAAATCACTCCTTTGGCCCAGAACACTTCCTACTTCTCTACAAATACAATCTCTTTTCCAGGCTTTAGACCAAGTCCTATTCCTTAAGTGGTCTCCAACTCCCCTAACCCACATTTTTGTCAATGCCTACCATTCTGATATTGATCATATACTATTCTAAAGCTGTTTCAAGCCATTCTTAAAGGATGTTTTGATTTCTCCAAGGAAATTATAAATTTCTTGAGAGTGTGGGATATTTTCTCCTTCTTTTAATCCCCTGAGAACAATGCTAAAGATATAGTGGGCATTCAATAAAGACTTGAACTGATCTAGGCTATTCAGCTTTTCTTTCAGTTGGCAGGCATCCAGTTCATATTGATCCAGAGATACAATTATACTTTCTTTCCTTCTTAATTGTTTTACTTAAAGGGTTGGTGCTCATAAAACTGAAAGCTCGACATAAATGGGAGTAATTTTTATTATCCAAGTGTGTCCATCATTTAGTGGTTACAGTGAAGTCAGCCAATCATTTTCTTCTAAATTAGTCAGGATTAAGAAATCTTCAGCTGGGTCTTTCTGCATATTTCTTGGGCATACTTGTTTTTCTCTTTGCAACATGCTACACCAGAGGGCTAAGGACTTAAATCATAGGGCACGGAAAGGAATTCAAGGCCAAAGGATCTACTTTGTAAGGTCAGAGCTAGTCAACATCTGGATCAATGACTAACAACCCAGAAGCACCTTAAATATAGGATAACCATTTCAGATCATTTTAACTTGATACAAGGGAGAAAGTCTAATAAAGTCTCTATTCAACCTTCTTGCCTGTCATTAGTCTCAAAGGAGTTCCTAGGTCATTGTATGCTAAATAATAATGTATATGTCTATAGCTTGCTTTCTCTCTCTCTCTCTTTTTAAGGCTGACCAAATATTTACCACACAATAGTGGGTCACTTCAGTCTCAAAATAACTCTGGAAGACAGATGTCATTAGCCATGTTTTATGGCTGGCCCACAACTCTTCACACATACAGCAATTTAAAGCTCTGAAGAAATGACTGGAACAAAAAAAAAATCACCTTTCCCAAATTATAGAGAGGGGAAATGAGATTTCCTGCAAAATTAAGTAAAATATTAATTAACTAATTAGTGTATAGTAGAAATTTGAACTCAGATCTCTCTACCTCCCAGCTCCCTCCCTGCCACTCATGTTACCAAGAAGATACTGCTTTCTGCTTGCCTGCCTACAATTGTAACTGATTCCCAAAGAGACATCAATGAGCACCATGGCACAGGAATGATCAGTAACAAATCCAGTTGGCAAATGAACCACAGCAAGGGAGAAGGTGATTTATAGAAGCACTAATTAGAAGTGCCTCCTGGCTTCTTTGCTTTGCTCTGCTTTATTCTGGATAGTCAAGCATGAGTTCCTTTGACTACATGTGAGTTGCATTTAATCATTCTTTATAAGATAGTTCTAGGGAGTCAAATAACTTCATTAAGCTGAACTTAAATAAATGGATGCCATGTGATAGAATACCTTTCAATGGAAATCCCCACTGCTATAGCACCATGACTTCATAATATTAGCTCTTAACAGAGTTGCAAAAAGGGGGCCTTAATTAGTCACACAAAGAATAGGAGATGATTAATGCAGTCATGTTCACCTTCCCAGCACCCCCTCTTCTCCATTCCAAGAGCTCACATTATTTGATCTGTCCTGCTGCTCCTCAGGGGAGATCACACCTCTGGGACCACTTCACCTACTGCCTCTAGCCCATTTCTCTCAGACCTCAAAGGCTATGTGTTCTTCAGCCAACTTGCCTCCCCTCATGGCAGAAAGCCAGGCACGAGGAGGAAGTCTGCAGAGATACTGGACCACAGATCACCAAGCCTTTGGTTACAAAAATTAGGCTGACAGGAATCTCCCCAAACTCCAACCTTCCCTTCAAATATATATAAATATCTATGTAGATAGCTATATATATCTTGTGAATCACTCACGGTCCTTAAATATACCCTTCAGTTAATTTATTTAAATTAATAATAATGATTTCTAAACATCCTATTTCCTAAGGGTTTTCTAAAGTGCTGAGAGCTATCAGAGACAGCCGATTCAAGAAGAGAGAAAGTACAGTGGAAAGTAGTCAGGGTAGAATCCTGGATTCAGATCCTTTGTTTCTTCACCTGTAAATGAGGGGGTTTGGACAAGATGGCCCAGAATGCATGTCCTTTCCAGCTCTCAATCCACGGTCCTGTGAGATCTGCCTATCATTTACACAGCGTATAGCTGTCTGCACCATCTCCCATGTTAAAAGGTTGGCTCTTGTTTGGCAGACACCATGTTTTTGTCTTTCTTTGTATCCTAGCTTACCCCAATGCCTGGCACATCATATGCACTGAATAAATGCTTTATAACTCACTGACTATAACAATTTACAAGCCCTCTGTGCAGATGAAGTGGTCCTCTGCTACACAGTATGACTTCAGGGACCTAAATATAACATATACCCCAACTGGGAACTGTTTTAACATCATCTAAAATTCCTCTTGTTAGAGATTTTGTTCCTCTAAGTTTAATGCTTATCTCTGACCATTCTCTATTAAAATGCCACTACTCTTTGAACAAGCAAGAATTAAAAATAGATAAGATGTGACCAGCTAGTTACTTTAGTGTTAAATAATTTAACTTCTGTCCATGCAGCTGATTGAAATTAGGATACTGAGGGAATGGGAATTTTAATGAGGTTAGAAGGGGAAAGGTAATTCTGGAGAGGACAGAACTGGGGAAGATGGCACAGGAGACAGCTCTGGGAAGAGGGCACTGAACACCTGAAGGTGGACTTCAGGTCTAGGAAAGCTGCTCTCTATACCCACACGTTCCATACTTCTACATAGGGCAGATACAGGTGGCATCTCCTATAAAATGATTTAGAGGATCATTTGGAGCCAGAAGACTTGGGTTCATATTTCAGTTTTGCCAATTACTTCCTCCCTCTCACATACCATCCTCTTTCCCTACATGTACTTTTGGGCAAGTGGCTCAACTTCTCTTAAGACTTGGTTTCCTGATAAGAAGACTCCTAATGCTCCTTACATTCAAAGATATTTGGAGTCCTTAAACATGTTTTTTTTAAAAATTTTATATATATTATATATATATATATATATATATATATATATATATATAGTAATTCAATAAATAAAATATACTTCTTCTGTAATCCTTTGTATTTAGTTTTATATATTTAAATATTCTGAGAAGAGGTCCATTGGCTTAGCCAGACTACCAATGGGGTCTATGACACACAAAAAATGAAGAATCCTTGAGTTAGACTCACCATTATTAGGATAAAGGTTCAGGAAAAATTTAAGCTGTAAAAACAAAACCAAATAAAAATAGACTGGGTTCCACTGTACCAGAAATTGAATCAATTGCCAAAGGGATCTTCTCATATGGCCTTGGGAACCAATTCTAGTTAATTTTAGTTAAAAACAAGGAGGCTAACAACATAAATGAAGGAAGGCCCACAACTTTCTGGCCCAGCTTCACTTCACTCCCTGGAGCTCTCTTCAGCCGCCAGAATGCTGTATATGCATACTTTGTGCAGCCCTCCCTCCACTGCCTTACAGTTCTGGAACCATCATCAGACCACCTTTGTTTTTGCTCCAGGTAAGACCAAATTAGTTCCTTCCTTATGGCTCCACCCACCATTCCTGTAACTTTCCTAACTGAACCGTCCTACCATTTCTCTGCATGTGTTATCTTTCTCCATTAGTATCTAGGTTCTTGAGGAAAGGAACCCTTTTTATCTTTGCTGCTATGCCCACAAGACATGGCACATAAGAAGCGTGTTATGCTAGACCTTCATTCCCTACAGAGGATTTTCAGAAAGACATGGTTAAAAACTATAAGAAAAGATTGGATGGGAAGAATTTGCTCCTGGGGACAGAGTTCCCATAGTAATGAGGACCCTCCCCCCCTCCCCCCCAGGTAAGAGGCTCACAGGACAGAAATGGGGATTTTCCAGATAATGCTGAATGGGCTGACATAGAGAAGGGTGATATGGGAACCACTCATTGTCCAGGAATAACAAAAGCCTGCTAAATCAAACAAGCTCAGTGATATGGAAGATTTTTTTGATTGTCCTAAGGTCCTCAAATGTTTGTGCTTCAATTACTAAAAGATTCATCATTTAATATATTGTTGTTCACTTGTTT
This sequence comes from Antechinus flavipes, assembly GCF_016432865.1. Classification (NCBI taxonomy): domain Eukaryota; kingdom Metazoa; phylum Chordata; class Mammalia; order Dasyuromorphia; family Dasyuridae; genus Antechinus; species Antechinus flavipes. The sequence continues at coordinate 87,979,115 of NC_067403.1, read as the reverse complement.
TAGTCATTTTCTGGGATTTTCTTGACAAAGATACTGGAATAGCATTTCACTTCCTTCTCCAGTTCATTTTACAGATGAGGAACTGAAGCAAACAGAGTTACATAACTTGCCCAGGGACACACAGCTAGCAAGTGTCTAAGACTAAATTTGAACACAAAAGATGAGTTTTTCTGACTTCTGGCCCAGCATTCATGATGCCAGCCAACTACCCCTATTTAATACTATGAGCTCAAGTGCTATCACTACCCAGCATATATGCACAAAGAGGTCAAAGGCAATGGGAGAGACCCATACATACAAAAATATTTATAACTCTTTTTTGAAGGATAATAAGGAATTGGAAATAAAGAGGAGATTCATTAGTTGGGAAATGAATGAACAAACTATCATATACATTATAATACAATATCAATGCACCGAAAGAAATAATAAAAAGAATAGATTCAAAGGAATTTGGGAAAGTTTGTATAAAATGATGTATAGGGTGAAGTGAGCAGAACTAAGGGGAAAATACAAACAATAATGGTAATGTAAAGCCAAAAGACTCTAAAAGGCTCAAGAATTATAATGAATTAGAAGATAATCCATGCAAATGATAGGCACATTCCCACTTAGAGATAGCGGGTTATTACACAGGAGCAATGCAAAGTAAAAAGAGGATGCCATATCCCACTGTTACTCATTTTCTAAATTATGTTTTACACAGGCCCAGAGCTCATCTGCAGGGCCGGAGCCTCCGGATGTGCTTTGTTAGATATTAAAGGGGACGGAGAAGTGACCACTTCTCTACAAAGTTCTCTCCTGGTACTTTCATACCCTTTACACAAACTCGAGGCAATACTAAGTTTTGTTGTCCTCATGCTCAGAGAGCTCTGCCCACACCAAAAACTTACAGCTTACAGACAATACTTTTGGAGTCAAAAGACCTGCGTTCCAGTCCTCCTCTTACAGACTGTGTGGCCACAGGCCCATTAGTTAATTTCTCTGAACCCATTTCCAGCTCTGTGAAGCAGCTGATCATACTAAGCTGTTGCGAGGAAAACCCACTGATAAGCTTAAGAGTGCTCTTCTTATTAGAAAAGAGAGAGACAAAATATTGGGGAAGATGTCCAGGGTCGCAGACATAAAGATGCAATCTCTAAGAAACAACACACAGAGGGACGACAGGCACAAAGCAATCTAAATATTATTCTTACTAAGCTCATGTCATTCAGCTGTGTAATCTTGCTGGGAAGCAAAAGTTAACAGTTTAAGAAGTGAGTGACAGCTGGTATCTGGGCTAAGTAAAAACATGTGACTAAATACTGGGAGAGCAGAAAAACAGAACTACATGAAAGACACCCAAAACCAAATGGGGAGTAACGGTAATCAAGCCAGAAGTGCCAGCAGGGAAGTGAGGGGGCACCTTTTCAGGAAGCCAAAGAAAGGGCCTGTCAGCTGTGAACTTCATGAGGGGCTGGCTCATAGCTGACTAATGAGAACACTGTCTTTGGGCAGAGAAAGGGGACGTGAGCAGGTTCAGGCCCCAGCACAGGAAGGGTGAGCAGAGACCCACTCCAAAGAACGTCAAGCCCAGCAGGGAATGGGTAGTTTTTTGTTTTGTTCCGGGCTTAGCCACTCCAGTCAATCCTCTATTTAGCCACTAATGTGATTCTACTACACATCTCCTCTCTTCTTCCCTCCCACCCACTCTATAAACTCCAATGACTCTCTTTTGCCTCCAGGATCAAATACAAATGTGATTTGGCATTCAAAACCCTGCACAATCTAGCCTCCTCCCTTTCTTTTCTTTTAATCTGACTTTCCAAAACATACTCCTCAGTCCAGTGACACAGGCCTCTGAGCTGTTCCATGAATAAGACCCTCCATTTCTTAGCTCTGAGGATGTCATACCCCATGCCTGGAATGCTCTCCATCCCAGTGCCTTCATCCACTCTGATACCAGCCTCTCTGGTTTCCTTTAAGCCCCAACTAAAATCCAGTCTTCTTCAGGAAGCCTTCCTCAGCTGCTTGTCATTCCAGTGCCTTCCCTCTATTTATCATTTCCTACTTAGCCTATATCTAGCTTGCTTTGTATTTATGTATTTGCTTGTTGTTTTCCTCACTAGATCATAAACTCCTTGAAGGCAGGGACCATATTTTACCTCTTTTTGTATCCCCAGTGCTTAGCACAGTGCCGGGCACATAGCTGACAATAAATGTTTAAATGGTTGATTGGACAGGTTAGATAAAAGCTAAAGGCACTGAAATGGACAAGCTAACATACCAGTTGACAGCTAAGATCCAAAAAAATCTTAACAGGCTAGAGTGCAGAGTGGGAGCTAATGAAATGAAATTCAGTAGGAATAACATAGATTCTTATATTAGGGTCCAAGTAATCAGCTAAATCCAGGAAAGCTGAGAAGATGATTAAACATGTCTAAAAAATAATCTGAGGAGGTTATGAGTCAATAGTTTAATACAACAAACAAAAGCAAGCTAATGAAATTTTGTGCTACACTAAGCAAAGAATAACTTCCAGGAATAAGAAAGTGATTCAGATTACATTTGGAATTCTGTGTTCAATTCTGGGACTGTAGGTCAGGGCTGGTCTAAGAGGAGGACATTCAGAACTCTGTAATGACCACGTGTTTAAAATCAGCCTGAGTCAGGAATTCAGGTTAAGGGAAAAATCTTCAATCTTTATTGAAGTGAAGAGGTGAATAAGGATTGCGATAGCAATATGGGCAGACAGGAAGCCAGCTAACAGAGGGGGATCTGAGCTGAAAAGCCATCGCAATGGCAATACAAGCAGTCTCTCCTTCCCCTTCCTTTTCCACTCCCCTGCCTCCACCCACCAAAATCATCATTTCCTGTACACCACATCAGGGCTTGCACAAAGAGTGGGCGGGGGCCATTCTTTCTCCAAGATTATATATTAATAGAGTATGGTCCAATTACTATTTAGCCTCATGTGCTTGGGACCTCAATGCATCAACTCAAGCCTCAGCCCATTTCAGAACTCTCTTTGATAGATGAGGAAACAAAGGCCCAGAGCTGCACTGCTCTCCTAGGGGCATGGACTTGCTAGCTCTGCCCCAACTAGGGGCTTCCTCTCGGCTCTGAATGTTGGCTCTCTCTGGCCTCCACCAAGGGCCAGCTCAAACCCTTCTCAAAGAAGGCTTTCCCAGCCCCTCCCCTTGGGGTTAATGGTGTCTATCTACCATGCCTTGCCAGGTGATCTCTTCTAGGAGATCACAAGTTCCTCAAGGCTGGGATAGTCTTTTCCTTTCTTTATATGCCCAGCACTTAACAGTCCCCGCTCCCCAGGATAACGCAGTCTGGCTGACTGACCCACCCCAGGTCTCCCAACTCCAAGTCCAGGTCTATATCCACCTCACCACACTTTGTCTCTCAGAGTCTCCGAGTGCACACTATACTGAGAAGGGGAAGGAAACGGGGATTAGTCTAATGCAGACAAGACTCAGGGGGAACATTCAAGTATTGGAAGCAGTCATGTGGAAGAGGGATTTCCTGTTTGGCCTGAGAGGGCAGAACCACAAGCAGTGTGTGGAAGGTGCAAAACAAAATAAAAACCACATTTAGGCTTCACATCAGAAAAACTGCTCAACAATCAGAGTCATCCAAAGGTGGAATGAGCTGTCCTGGGATAGACAAGGCTGTACCTTAAGAAGAGGCTTGCAGGTAAGTTAGGGACAGGATGACCATATAGCTCTTGAAGTCCTTTCCTAATCTAGAATTCTGGGATCCCCTAAATCTGACATGCCACACACACAAGGAAGTTTCCTTACCTATAGAGGATGCATGGGCTCGGACAAAGGGTCCTCTGGGAGCAATCTGTCAAACTCAAGATGAGTCTCCCATGTCACCATTCTTAAAAGTCTTAGCCTGTGGGAGAACTTGAAGCAGACTCATGCTTTACACTCTGTCTGGTGAACATTAGAAGCTTAGGGGTCATTTAACCCAGGACTTAGCAGATATTTTTATATGGGTTTTTTAATTACGTCATTCTGCTATATTACTTCTGCAATTATGTATATACCTTTTTCCTTTGTAATACACTCTGGAAAAAGCATTGATGGGACCTGACAACATAAATGGGCTGAAGAGACATGGGTATTTAAATGACCTGGGAAAGTGCAAAGGGCTCAGAGTCTTAAGCTGGGGTTTAGTGATCAAGGAAGTCTGACTTTGGGGCCAAATGAAACCCTAGATGATGGTCCAGGGTACTCAATATAGGATCATAGAATTAGTATTGGAAGAAATCCTAGAGATAATCTAGGCCATAAACGGGAGGGGTGTACCCTAGGTCACACTCAGCAATAGATCTGAAATAATGATCCCAATCCTGTGAACACAAAGCTATCCCCAGTCTTCTTTAGGAGAGGCCATGGTGGGCGGCTGGATCTAGCTATGTCTTGACCGTAATCATCACAGACACTCCTTCTTATTGTGCAGATAGTAACTATGTTAATACAGCTGGCATAAGGTCGAGGACAATGAGTATATGCAAAAGAATGAATAAAAAGAAGAAAAATACTACCTACCACTAAAAACTATGGATTTCAATCTTAAAAAAAAAAAAAAAGTAGCTCTATCTTTCTCTCAGAATATGAATAACATTGTTTTCTATTCACCCAGAGTGGATAGACAGGCAAGTAGCTCATTTCATGGCTATCCTAAAGTTACTGAGTTTTGAAGGATCTGGGAACACATCAGCGGCTGGGTGGTACAGTTCCTAAGATATTCACTTATCAGAGTGAGGCTGGGCAAGTCATTTAACTTTGATCTGTGTCAGTTTCTTAATTTGTAAACTGTAGATGATAACACCTATCTTAAAGAGCTGCTGTTTTATACATACCCTGCAAGCCTTAAATTTCTAGCTATAAGTCTTATTCCTATATACTCAACATGATTTACACAAGTTTTCTGAGCCTAAAACCAAATCTCATTTTGTGAAATTAAACATTCTTGAAGATAAATCAAATTTCTTTTATTTTAAAAGATCTTACTAATACCTTTATAAAAATACAGGCCATTTCCCAAATACACATCTGTCTGTCTCTGTCTCTGTCTCTCTCTCTCTCTCTCTCTCTCTCTCACACACACACACACACACACACACACACACACACACACACACACACACACATTCTCTCTCTCTCTCTCTCTCTCTCTCTCCTTTTAATATAGAAAAGTATAGTTAAGCAAAACCATCACACACTTACTTTGGTTACTCCTGGATTACAAGGCTTCCAATTGGGAGCAAAACCCAGTGAGGGAATTTTTTTATAGCTCTGCTACAGAGAATTATTTCACCCCTGCTTAAAATTCTTGATAGAATCCAACTATAAAACTACTTAAAACATCTACCACGGAATGATAAATGCCATGCATTGAGCTGTCATTACCATTTAAAAATTGTTTTAAAAGTAGTTCAAAATAAATCACCTTACAACAACTTTATACTTCAATGATAACACAAAAGATATCAAATATGATTAGCAAGGATCAATACATTCCTTATTGTAAAAATGGCTAGTTACTGCTTATTTTATAATTTTTATACAGCAGTGACTTAATATGCTACTTATACAATATTGAAAAGTTAGACTCATTTAATTTTCAACCAAGCATCTCAAGAAGAATTTTTATGAGTAAAGTCATTTAAAAACCAGGTTGAGCACTAATTTCTTAAAATCTAAGATTAATATAGGAAGAGCACTGCAGCTCTTAAAGGTTGTTGTTCAGTCGCATCCAACTCTCTATGATCCTTGCCAAAGACACTGGAGTGGTTTGCCATTTTCTTCTCCAGATCATTTTAGAGACAAGAAAAATGAGGCAAACAGGATTAAGAGATCTGCTTGAGGTCACACAAAGTGTCCAAGGCCAGATTTGATGTTGAGAAGGTAAGTCTTTCTGACTCTAGGCCCAGCATTCTTATCTACTGCACCATTTAGTTGCCCAATAGACTCACATCCAAATACTACTTTTGCTCTGTATTACACTGGTATCTCGGAAAATCTTAATTTCTTTGTATTAGCATCCTCTTCTGCAAAATAATGCGGTTGATCTAGTGATCCTTCTGGTTTCTTCCTGTTCTATATCTTATCCATTACCTATGATCGGTGGCAGCTGCAATAATAGCAACAGCAGTTCACACTACTTTTCTCACAAGTTTTCTTTATTCAATTAAATGAGTATTTATTAAATGCTCATTATGTTCAAAGATGAAAAGAGTCTCTGATCTCGAGGAGCCTACCTTCTCGTGGGGGAGATATATGGATAAGAAAGAGAAATTACTTGAACATAGAGAGGTTACTGATACAGTTAGCTATCAGGGAAGACTTCAAAGCAGAGCTGGCCACCAAGTCAAGTTCTTAAAAAAGATATGGATTCTGGGAGGAGACTTAAGAATATTTCAAGTACAAGGAAGAATAGCTTTTGCAAAAACACTGAAGCAAGAATTATAAGATCCAGTTTACAAACAGCTACTAGTTTAGTTTGCTCAAACTGGAGAGGGTCTTAAGGAATTTTTATTTTATCCTAGAAACGATAGGGAGCCAATGAGAGTTTTTGAGCAAAGCTATGACACAAATCAGATTTGTGTCACGAGAAGACTATTTTAGTGTTGAATTAAATTCCTCCACAAAGACTCATGAAATTCTTGAAGGTGGCATGACCATACAAACAAAATACAAGCTTGGAAAGGTTCTAAAAAACAGAAAAGATTCTGAACATGACCTCAAATACATATACACTATTCATCTGATTGCCAAAGTCCATTCGCCTAAATACAGAGCAGTTCATCATGGGCAGAATTCTTTTAAGAAGACTACACATAAAACACAAAAAAAATACACAAAGGTTCTCATGCCTACTGGGTCCCTGTGATTTTTGTGATGATGGTGGCAGAGTGATGGAAAAGAGAAAAGAGAATGAAAAGAGCTAGGCAGTTTTTAGACTGTCTCTAAATTGTATCTTAGCTGTTGGTAATTTCCAGGTGTGAGACCTCTTTCTAATGACCCAGATGACCAGAGGCACTGAAACATATTAATTTTGACATTCTTTCTGTAAATGAAAGTAAAAGAGAAAAGGAAATAGTGCTAATAAATTGATGAATGGGTTACAGCTCTCCTCGGAAAGAGGGAATTGAAGGAGCTAGCACACTTGGCTTTATCAGCCACACAAAAGCAGTAAGATAGGCCATTTCACAGAACAGAGAGTCATCTCATCGCCATGCTCATGGTGAACACGAAAAAGGCCACTATCAAGATAATTGCAGTTTATGAATCAATATCTGATATAGATGATGATGATGCAGAAAAATGAAGCAAAGAATTCAATAAGATCTTCTAAAATAAATCCACAGGCACAACAATACTTAAATAACTTCAATGCAATTACAGATATGGAGAACAGCAAAAGAAAATTTTGAAAAATCTATTTTAAGAACAGGAAAAGAGAATTATCAAATACTTGTAGACTATATACAAAGATAAGATGACAAAGAAAGAAAAAGAAACACCTTCCCAGGCACTAAGACTCGCAATCTCAGCGGCATCCTTGACTCCTTATATCCAATATATCTTGCCAACTCTTGCTACTTTTCCCTTCCCAACACTTCTCCAATAGCCCCCCTCCCCTCGGTCACATGGCCACCACCTGGCTCTAATCACCTTCCACCTGGACTATTGCAACAGCCTGCTGCTGAGTGCTCCTGTCGCAGATCTTTTTTTTCCCATTCCAATCCATTTCAGGGGTCAAACAGTGATTTTCCTAATATTTATTACTTCTTACTACCTCTATGGCTTCCCTAGACTTCTTCAAGATGGCTCAAACTCCATTTTTTAAGGACTTTTCTAACTCCATTTACACTAAATATATCTTGTATGCATTTCTTTGCACATTTTATAACACAAAAGAACATGAGCTCATTGAGATCAGGGACACTATCTTTACCTTTCTTTCTTTCTCCCTCTTGTGGGCTCATGACCTGCCACATGCAAATAAATATAGTTAAGAAATACTTAAGTATGATCTGAAAAGAAGATATGAAGAAACACTTCCTTCCTACTCCTTGACAGAGGTAGAAGAGGTATGAAATACTTTTCAGATTTTTTTCAAGATGTCCATCAATTTTGCTTCCCCCCCAACCCCCTTTCTCTTAAAAAAAAAAAAAATTCTGTTATACAGAATGATTCTCTCAGAAGGGCTGGAAATTTAGGCGATATAAAAACAAAAGATATCAATTAAAATTTTGTTTGTTTAAAAATATCCCTTTTGACTGAGATTCATACTTATTATCTTAAAGGAGGTACTAATCAAGCACTAGATAATACCACCAATAATTTTAAATTATACTTAAACTAACAGAAAATAACTAGATATACTTGTAACTAGTTTTCAAATTGGCATCTACGTAAGTCAAAATATCAATCTGTTAGAGCAAAGATCTAAATCAATATCAAGAATATGAAGGCAATGTCTCTCATACAACTGAGGCAGCTCCAACATGATCTACTTAAATAAATTACTTGTGCAAAAAAAAAAAAAAAAGGTGGGGGAAGGGAGAAATGGATAAAAGAACAGAAGTTAACTTTTTTAAATCACTATTTCCTATGTAAATTTAGTCAAAAAAAAAAATAAATTACACCATGAGCATGGCAATGAGATGACTCTCTGTTCCGTGAAATGGCCTATCTTATGGGGACAAGACCCATTGACTGACTACAGATATGGAGAGTGAAGGATCAATCCGTCCATCCATCAAAAATCTGAAAAGTGTTTCATACCTCTTCTACCTCTGTCAAGGAGTAGGAAGGAAGTGTTTTTTCATATCTTCTTTTCAGATCATACTATACTAAGGAAACCCAGGATAAATTCAATAACCACTTTAGTTGGGAAACTTTTTTGTCTTTTTGTCAAAAAAGGAAACAATGGCTTAGATAAAAATTCTTTGGAAGAGATTACAATGAGGGAAGATTATAAGCAGTAACAATAAAGAAGTAATAGAGGGAAAACTACATTTACATAAAACTTGGAGATTCAAATTAATTAATCGGGAGGACATTTAAGGCTGAAACTGGAAGGAGATCAACAAGAGAAGAAATGACTGACAAAACAACAATAACCACCCACTCAGAGGCCCAAAAAATCCTTATTAAGAATATTCTTGGGGGCAGCTAAGTGGTGCAGTGGATAGAGCACCAGTCCTAAAGTCAGGAGGACCTGAATTCAAATCTGGCCTCAGACACTTAACATTTCCTAGCTGTGTGACCCTGGGCAAGTCACTTAATCCCAACTGCCTCAGCAAAAAAGAAAAAAAAAAACTTTCTGTATCCCCAGTGTCTAGCACATAATAGGTGTTTAATAAATGTTGATTAACTGATAATACTCTGCCTATATATCAAGGACATCCTTGAGGAAGATATCAGTCAGCTTTTATAAACTATATCCTCCAGGAAACCATATGCTTACAGTCACACCACTGTGTGAAAATTGCAAGGAAAGTAAGAGATCACTATGCTTGTTTGACCAAAAATAAAAAAGTACATTTTATGAGATCACAGCATCACCCAAATACAGAGGCACCTGATGGTAATGAGAGGCAATGGAAGGACAGCAATCGATTAACAAGCCTGGAATATTTTCAGGCCAGAGGTGAGCAATGGTGGTGGTGGTGCCGCCTTGGACAAGACCCATTGACTGACTACAGATATGGAGAGTGAAGGATCAATCAGTCCATCCATCACCATCAATCAACATTATTAAATGCCTACTATGTACTAGGTACTGTGCTAAACCCTGAGGCAAAAATCAATTCTTTACAATCGAATTTGGGAGACATATGCAAACACATTCACATATGCTGCAAGCCATACAGAGAATAAACAGGAAATAATTAACAGAGAGGAGGTACTGAAATTAAGAGGGGTTGGGGAAGGCTTCCTGTAGAATGTGGCACTTAAAAGGAAGTCAGGAAAGTAGGTAGTCAGAGTGGAAGGAGGAATGTGTTCCAGTCAGAGGGATGCTCAGAGCCAAAGGAGGAAGGTTTTGTCAGCAGCCAAGAGGCCGCGTCCCTGGATTGAAGAGTACTTCCTGGAAAATGAGGTGTAAGGAGACTGGAAAGTTATAAAGGGCATTGCACGCCAAACAGAACACTGTATTTCTTCTAGAGGCAATAGGAAGCCACTAGAGGAGGAGAGCGTGTGTGTGTGTGTGATACAATCAGACTCACACTTTAGGAAAAGCCCATCAGTGGTTCACTGGGCATGGGAGAGACCCTGGAAGCTGCTGCAATACCCGAGGCATGAGGTGATGAGGGCCTGCACCAGGGAGTGGAAGGGCCAGAAGAGAGGTAAAATCAATGGGCCTTGGCCTTTGGAGGTAGGGGGAAGAAATAGAATCAAATAGAAAATTTTTCATCTCTTCCACTAGACTGTGAGCTCTTCCTGGGGAGGGAATTATCTTTTGCTTTCTTTTGTTTCCCTAGCACTCAGCACAGCACCTGACACATGGGAGACAATAAACACTGCTGAATGAGAAGGATAAGTCAAATATAATTCCATTATTAGAAATAAGAATAAATGATGATGCACTAAAACATGAAGTGAAAAAAAAAGGGGGGAGGTGTAACTCATTTTATCAACATGAGTAACTTCCAGTATAGAAAATTCCTCTCCTGAAGCAGATTAGCATCTCTTATCTGTCAGGGACAGGATTTGAACTCAGGTCAGATTATCCTGATTCTTATAAATAAGTTCTATCATATCACCTCTACAAAGTTGACTTTAAGGCATATAACATGTCAAATCAATCAATCAATACCAACTGTATAAATTCTGCTAAACTAAGATTTGCTTTTATAAGCCATTAATGTATTTCAAACAAGGGATTTTTTTTCCTGGGAAAATGTCCATTTGTTTAGGGCCCATTCTATTTTAGTTAAGCACAGGATGGATAAGTGTCCAGGCTACGGTGCTGGGTATGGGAAAATGCGTTTAGATAAGCCCCAGTCTCTGATTTGAAGGAGCACATTCAGAGGAGTATATGTACAAATAATTAAATTACAAATATATGATAACTGCATAAAACAGGGGCAAGAGTGCAATGTGAGGACTAAAAGGTAGAGAAGTTGTTCCTGTTAGAAAGAATAAGTGAAGGCTTCCTATAGGAGACAACAGTGAGGAGAGGGGGAAGGGAAGAGAAAGGAGAGGGAAAAAGGAATGGAGGGGGAATAAAGTAGAGGGAGAGAGGGGAGGAATGAGAAAGAGATGAGAAAGGAAAAGGAGAAGGGAGAGGAGAAGGAGGGAGGGGGAAAACAAGAGGGAGAGAGAACAGTCAGAAAAACAGAGGAAGGGAATGATGCTTTTTTTTCATGATGCTTCCAGCTTCTGAAATGCAGGAGAGAGACAAGAACAACCACAGAGCTTCACTTTCTCTCCCTCCTTCCATCCCTTCCCAATCCCTGGGATTGGACTTCTCAAGAACTGAATCTGATCTTCCCCTGATCTCTGCACCCAAAAAGGCCAGTGAGGGGTTCAGGATTACTATGACATTCCATTTCACGGAACAACCCCTGTGTGGGTGTATGATCAGTCTTCCTAATGGAGCAGCCTCTACTAACACCTTGTGTCCTTTTCCCTTCTCCCCTCAAAGGGGAGACACTTGGCATTAATTCTGTGAAATAGAAGTAAAAGATAAATTCTAATTTTCTCGATTCAGTGAATACTTCCCCATTGAAGAAGACACAATGTGTTTCTGATACAAAATGTCTATTTTTGCACATTCTCAACAGCAGTTCAATTAAAAACACCCATCAGATTCACATTGTTCCTTGCTTAGTTCCTTTAGAATTGCAGAGGGGAAAAAAGCATTCCTCAGTTGCCACAGGGCAATGTTCCAGTAAGTATTCTTAATCTTTATACAGTCATTCCAGTGCAGTCATCAAAGGGAAGTTAATGATAAATCAGTTTTAAAAAATTACTTTAAAAAACCCCCAAAACAACCCCCCAAGGACCAGATAAAAATCAAAGCATCTGTCACTCCCCATCATAGGCCAGGGCTTCCAGAATGGAGTCACTTACATGCACTGCATGGACCAGGTCTGCTAACAGGCACTGCTTCAGTTTCTCATCATTGCTGGTCCCATGGAGCACCAAATCAGGCATGTACATGGGGCAGTAACCCCCTAAAAGGGAACGACCAAAGTTCTTTACATTTTGGTTGCTGATGATCTGAGACCTACAACAAATGTTTAACAAATTAAAAAAAAGTCCGTGGTTCTCACCTGGCCATTAAGTATTGCATTCTCCATGAAATTCCCTCCCCTTACCAACCTGTTTTTCTTTTTTCCCCCTTTTCTTTACCTTGGCAAAGGCAGCTCTACTTCTAAAGCTTCTTCGTTCCTGTCACCATTGGGGTCCAGATTTCCCGGAGCACCCACTTCATCATCACTGTCGCCAAGGGCGCTGTCTGAGCTTTCATTCCTAGGAATGTCTCCTTCCATCCTGAAGGCAGTTTTCCCATCAGCATCCCCACAGGGGACATCCGCAGCTGCCACGAGGCTAGAGTCCTGCTGTACACACCTGTTCTGAACAGGTTCTAATGACTGTCCCTTCACTGTTTTCAAGCACAAACCTCTCCCTTCCTCCAAAGTTCTCTGCTTTCCAGTTCCTGCCCCCTTATCCAAAGGGGCAGCAGGTTCAGCTGCCAGGCTGACTTGCTCAGCAGCCTCTATGGCATTGATTCTTCTGTCACTGCCCTCCACAAAGCTGTGGCCTGAGAGGCCTTTGTGCTCCTCAGAAGAGAGAATCTGGGGATAGCAAACATTCCTCCGAATGCCAGACCTAAAAGGGACCTGAGAAACCTGCTGGTTCTGAGCCAGCTCGGCAGTCTCTCTGGTCTGATCCAAGAGACTCCTGGATAGCTCAGGAGGATTCCTGAAGGCCTTCAGCTTTTCCTCCATGTCCCTTGCTCGGCTTTCCAAATCTGACTCTGGAGACACTGAGCTGCCAATCTGGAAAGTGACTTTCTCTACATAAGGGCTTTCCTGGGAACGCCTGTCTGGGCAAGGCCAGCCAGAAGACCTGTCCGGGGGCTTCTTGTCCATCTCCATTTTCAGCTCCTCACTGGGAGCCTGTTGCACGGTCTTCAGGCCCGCTGCCCATGCTTCAGAGGTGGCTGACCTTTCGAGGCTGGGGGCTGTTGGAGGGTCATCTCCAGGAGTACCTTTCTGGCCTTCTTCCACCATTGGCGATGGTTCCTGATCCTCCCAAGAGGCACCTGATGTTGTTTCCTCCAAGGAGGCCTTGCCACTGGCCTCAGAGTCCGGCTCCTTCTTTCCTGCTCCTTTATTTGCCTCTGTGCTGACTCTTGAGACAAGGTCAGCTGTGGCCAGGCCTTCTGGGGGGCCTGCATTTCTGTCACCAGTCTGCGAGGGCAGCCCGGGGGGTACCAGTGCAGGCTCATTCCTCACAGTCACCACCACATATTCAGAATCCTCCACCTCTCCTTTCTCCAGGGCTGTGGTCATTTTGCTACCATTCAGCACTTCCTCGCCTTCCCAGAGCTTTCCAGCCCAGGTCAAGTGGTTCTCCTGTAACTCAGAGCACCGGAGGAAATAGGTCAGGACGTAGAGGATCCGCTGGACCAAATCCTTATGTTTCCCAATGACCACAGTCCGAGTCAGCCTCACAGGAGAACCAATGGCCCCATACAAATCACCTAGAGAGAAAAAAAGAAAATTCTTAAACGATTGTTCATATATGGTTGATTAGATCAAACTATTTAGAAAATAAAGATATATCAGCTATACCAAAAAAGAGACAAGAAGCTTTAATTTTTATTGTTGTTGTTGAACCATTTTTCAGTTGTATCTCTTGTAACCCATTTGTCAGACATACTGGAGTAGTTTGCCACTTTCTTCTCCAGCTCATTTTATAGATGAGGAAACTGAGGCAAACAGGATTAAGTGACTTACCAAGAGTCGCACAGTTGTGAGTGTCTGAGGCTGGATTTGAACTCAGAAAGCCAAGTTTTCTTGACTCCAGGCTCAGTGCTCTCTATATACTCTCTCTACATATAATACCCAAACTCTGTTTTCATGGGTGTAAAGAGATTTCTCTCCCTACATGTATCAGTGTATTTTAGTGTCTGTTCTCCGAATCAATCTCAGGGAATATCCTGGGTTAGTCAGAGCCAGCACGTGTCAGAGGCAGGACATAAAACCATCCTTTCCAAAGACCAGCTCTCTCATCAGTTCTCTTGAAGATGCTATTCATTCTATTTTAACTTTGCCTGGAAACTGGTAAGAGCAACAGCTACAACATCTGACACAAAATCAGAAGGTCCCTCCTGCAGGCTGTGAGGATCAAACGAGTACAGGTAGGGATTATGCTTATTCCCTTCCCCTCTATGTGGAAAGCAGCATGGGATGGTACAAAACGAGCCACCTTTGACATCAGGAAGACCTGGTTCATGTCCTGTCTATGCTAGCTGTGACCCCTGCCACCTACCTCAAAAAGTCATTTAACCTCTCAGTGCTGCAAGAGACTCTTAAGATTTTAAGTTATAAAGGAATTTTTTTTTTTTTTTTAATATCTGTAGAAGGAGTTTTCACACTGGGAACTCCTCACATTGGTAAAATAATAGGTCCAGAACTTACCTACCTGGCCTCCAAAAATAGTGTGCAAGTCACTATGCCATGTGCTGGAGTTACAAAGACACAGTAAATATAAAGCAATTTGAAATAGGAGGTCCCATTAAGAAATGGGCAGAGTCAGTGAAGGTTGAACCTTAAAGAAAGATAAAGAATTCAAAAAGAAACAGGGAAGTAGGTTCATGTAAATATAGAGGTAAGAAGTGAAATGCCAAGTTCAGACAGTGTGATAGAGAGAAATGGGAAATAAAGCTGGAAACGTGGACTAGAAATAGATTATATAGGAATGAGTTTTATCTTAGAAACAATAGAAAATCAGAGAAAGCTATTGAGCAAGGGAGTGACCAGGTCAGTTCTGTTCTTTAGGAAGACTATTTTAGCATCCAAGTGGACAAAGGATAGAAGAGAGTGGAGATGACAGCACTGAGAGTAAAAGGAGTTACTGGAACAGATCAGGCAAGAGCCTGAACTAAGGGTGTGGGATGGATGATGGGTAGAGAGAAAAACTTATCAGAGTGTTCAGGATGGAAGAAAGAAGGATGGTGGCAAGGTTGGCGATTCGAGTGACTAGGACAACAGATATCTGGAAGAGGGATGGAGTTTGGGGAGAAAGATGAACTGCACTTTGGAGATGCTGAGCTTGACTGTGAGAAATGTTATATAGTCACAGTTATATGATTGTGACAAATGTTATATACTCCTTAGAGTAGGGAAAAATTCCCTACTCTAAGACCAAAGCTGTAACCAGCAGTTCATGAGCTGGACTAGAAGGACATAGAAGAATTCCAACCAATCAAAGGTCTCACTGAGGTTTAGTTCAAAGTCCTCTATTTCTTTTTCTATTTCAGGACATGACTGCCTGAAGAAATCATCCAGTAACCCAAAGAAGTAACTCAGTTTTGTCTTCTACTCTAAGAAGAGTGATTTTTTGGTTTAAGAAAATTCTCTCAGCAAACAAGTTTTTGCTGGCACTACCCTCTGATCATTTTTTTTTTTCTGGCTGCATCAGCAGATCACAGCCTTTCAGGAACTCATGCCACATTTCTGCTACTTCAGTTTCACAGTTGGCCTAGAAGGCAGGCCTTGACACAGACTGAAGAGGAAGGTCTCCGGTTCGTGCAGACGCCAGGGTACACAAGCTCTGTCTAGAGCCGCTCAATGGGACGGTACATCTGTCAGGAAAAGGAATCCCAGGCTACGTGTCTGATGGAATCAGAGGGTTGAACAGGAAAGCAGAGTCCTGTTCTTGGTGCTGGTCAGACCCCACCTGGAGGACTGTGCCGAGTTTGGGGCACCATGCTGTAGGAAAGGCCCTGATGGGCTCACACAAATTCAAGAGGCAGCCTGAGGTGGGGAAGCAACTTTAAACTATCATTTAAGGATTACTTGATGGAATAGGGAAATGTCCAATCTAGAGAAGACTTAGTGAGAGAATATGATTTCCAAACTCTGAGCTTGGAACCTCAGCTGCATTAGAAGTAGTCTCATCATAAAGAATGGAGGTGCTTAGGTGGGTAGGGGCTGCTCAATTCACATTCTGTAGCAAAATAATTCCCACTGCAACCTATCTAAGAAGTGGTTATTCAAATCCTGCCTAGAGATTTCCAATGAGGAAGATGCCAAGCTTTTGGAAAACTATTTGTAGGGAAATGTTTCCTATTATCCAGCCTACATTTGCTTCTTTGCAATATCTAACTACTGCTCTTGGCTCCAGAGGCACACTGAGCACAAACAAATCTAAATACCCCTTCCATGGGGCATCTTTTCAAATGCTTGAAAACAGCAATCCTGCTTCCATCCTCCACTAATTCCCCCAAGCTTTAGCACGCCCAATTCCCTCAACAGATTCAAAGTCTGTCTTTCATCATCCTGGCTGCCCTCTTCTGGACCATCTCCAGTTTATGGATATATTACTGAAATGTAGCACCAAGAAGTGAAGACAAATGTGACAGACAGAGTCTGACCAGAGCAGAATATAGAAGGGCTGGGAACTCCTTTTTCCTGGAAAGTAAGCCTTTCAAAGTCTCATTAGGAAACTAGTTCTTTAAAAACAAACAAGATAATGTTGGACTCCATAGGAAGGCATGCTAAAGGAATCCTTTCCCTTCTGAATCCTTTTTTGAGGAAGGGAATTATTTATTTCCCAAAAGTTTGAAGATCTAAGTGGAGGGTGTTGGAGCTGATAACAAATTCTTGGAATAAGTGGTGGAAGAGAGTGCTGACAATACAATTCCTAACAGGAAAGTCCTTGAGAAGAATGGAAAACCCTGTCCTAGCTGATGTCATTGCCCTCCCCAATGGGAACTCTGAGAGACCCGGAGGAAGGGCCGTGGTTCTCTTCTGCACAAGAGGCAGAAAAGTACTTGCCTGCAGGGGTGGGGACAAGAGACTGTCTACGACTTCACCAGCATAAGGAACTCCTGTATGAGGATACTTCTTCTACCAAAGCTGAACAGCATCTTCCCTGGGAGAATCTGAACTTGAGTCTTACTGCCCCCAAAGCCAACTGCAGTAGTCACAAATATCCCCAAATACACTCTCTTGTCCTATACCAAGCCCTAATCCTCTCTTAGCTCTGGAGACAATGGGGGCACCCTGCAGGGTCAGGAGCCATCAGGGACCTTGCCATAAAAAATACAGCATTTACCAACTGATGATGATGATGATAGCAGCTAACCTCTATATAGTGCCTACTACATTCCAGGAGTTACATCAAGCACTTTATAATTATTATCACATTTGATCCACAAAATAACCATAAGAGGTATGTGCTATTACTCCTCCCATATTGCTGATGAGAAAACTGAGGCAAACAGGTACTGTGACTTGCTGAGGTCCTAGGTAGTGTCTGAAGCTGAATTTAAACTTGGGTCTTCTGGAATCCAGGCCCAGCACTCTACTCATTGTCCCACTTCTTATAGCTCATGAGTAGGGAAGCCTACTTTAACTATGTTTGGCACTTAAAGAAAATCTGAGATGGATGAAATTTCATCAAAAACTCACCACTAGCAAAAAATGAAAATAAAAATCCATTTTATAAATGAAATTCATCTGCTTAAATTCAGTTTTTAGATAAGAGATTTATTCAGGAGCCGACAGACTGCCACACTGCATTTCAGAATGGCCCCCTGTGCCTTTCTCCAGAGTGTACCATTACAACAAAGATTCTCGCTTCTCCTCAGGACAGGGTCACTGGCCCTCGCTCAGCAGGTTCTATGGCTATGCTGAGTAATTCACATTCTCTTTAACCCTTTCTCAAGGACACCCACTTTCCAGACAACTGTTAAAAACTTGGGATTACAGTCACCATATGGCCGTGGCCTCTGGCCTCACAAGCCCCAGGGTTCGGCTAACAACCCGAGGCTACTCTAGACTAGTCAGTCCTTCCCTCCCCCGACTTCTGCTATCACCACTACATACAGAGTGGAGGCCATTCATTTTTCCCAAATCTGTAGAAAAAGGTAGATTTTCTCCAATAAGGGAAGATGTAATGAAGATGAAGCATCAGTTCTCAAAATATGGTCTGGGAACCCCGAGAGTCCCTGAGACCCAGGGAGTCTTTGTAGTCAAAAGTATTTTCATAATAATACTAAGGCATTTAAATTTCCAGTATGATAAATATCAATTGTTACACTGAACATTACCAAAAGCTTTTCAGGGGAGTCCGCAATGATTTTTTTAAAGATATAAAGGGGTCCCCATCTTTGGGGAAGCAGCATGGGGTAAAAGGTAAAGGAACAGACAAACTCAAAAAGACCTGGGCTATTCATAACATAAAATAACAGAATGGGGAACACTTTGCAGATCTTAATTCATTACAGAGAGTGCCATTATGATTTTGGGAGTTTATACTTGTGATTTTGTTTAAGACCCATCCACAGATCAGCAACTCCCTGCTTTGAAATGAGTCATCCCAGAGTGCTGTCCGGGGCACCGAGCAGTCAAATAAGTTGCCCAGTCACAAAGCCGTATATGTCAAAGGCAGGATTCTAGTTCCCATCTGGCCTTCTTTCTACTGTACCTTGCTGCCTCACAGAAAATTCCTTCAGATCTATACATTTTAATAGGTTCTGCCAACCCCATGCGCTCACTGAAGACCAGAGTCGGCTACTAACCCAGCTGTGCCCACAGAGGGTTGTACGGGTGTGTTTTGGCCAGCATGTTCACTGAATGCGAAGTCCGCTTCTCAGAAAAGGCTTTGATTGGAGGGTGATCGACAGGCATCACAGTGGGCACCCATGCCAGGTGGTAAGTTAATACTGCAGTCAGCAATGCAGCAAAAAACCTGCAGGGGAAACACAAGTATAACCAGGATGCTCAGTACCAGATCGGCACCAGAGCAGGAGTCAGTACAGGTGTCCACACACACACAAACACACACTTTTATTCCAAGGGACTGACATGCTTTGGAATCTAAGACTGGGAAGGGGAAGCATACTGATTCTTATTGATCTGTTCGATCAGAAGCGTAAACTCCTTCAGAAAGCGCTGGCAAAGCTGTGTTTTTTCCAATGTGCTGGACATCATGGTAAGCCACACAGGTTCAGTGATCCTTGGAACAGAGTATAAATTCCAGATAGTCCCTCTGCAGAAGAGAAGGGGAAGAGACAAATAATATGATACAGATGGCTCTAGTTAATCTTAAAGAATAACAACATCTGGTAGGTGAAATACCCTCAGGCTCCAACTATTTTAAGAGTCATTTACAAACATACATTTAGCTTTACAACGTCCTTTGAACTATTACATTCATTTGATAAATAAGGGGATTTTGGTGGAAAATGAAAGGCATTTGCCAAACGCAAAATTACATGACCCATGTTATATTTAGATCTCTTGCGTCTAGCCCATGCACTCTTTAGGCTAAAATACTCAGAAGCACACAAATATTTCTCTTTACACCCTCCTGCCCCAACCTTAGCCATTTTTGCCCAAGAACTATCCTCAAACTTTAGAGTTAGAGAGGATACTATCATCACCAGCATCTCTACCTCCCCAGCCCTAGGATTTTGTCAGAGTAGAGAATTCCTTGTTTTTGTAAAAACTCCCTTCTCAAAAGCCTGGAAACTGAGGAGGGCATCTAAAGCAGTTGTTGTTGTTGTTGTTGTTGTTGTTGTTGTTGGGTGGGTGGGTAGGTGGGGAGAGGTGTCAAAAAGTTACCTGCCCAGGATCACTCAGCTAGTGTACCAGAGTTGGGACTTGAATGGAGGTCTTTCCCCTGAAGCTTTCTAAGCCACAACTACTATGAAATTATCTAGTTCAATACTCATTTTCCACATAAGAAAACAAAAGCCTAGAATTTGAATGACTTTCCCCACAACATGTTTCACCATCTACAAGAAGCCCTACCAAGCCAACAAGAGATGATCTAGCTATTTGACCTATTCAAATCTGACTTGAATTCAGATCTGACCTATTATTATCATAAGTGGCAATTATATAGCACTTTGCAAAGTGCTTTCAAATATTATTTCATTAGCTCTTCAAAAAAAACAGGGGAGGGAGTACAGTTAAGTTCTATTATTCTCTCCCATTTTACAGATGAGGAAACTGACCTCAAAGATTTGCCTAGAATCAATAAAGCCCTTTATCAATCTTAAAGTTATATATATATATATATATATATATATATATATATATATATATTATATATATATATATATATATATATATATATATATATATATATATATGTATGTGTGTGTGTGTGCTAGTTATTATTAAATGTACCCATGACACAACTCTGCCTTGTTAATTTTTTTTTAATAGATCACAAGATTATAAATTTTTAGAGCTATTGGAGATCTCAGAAACTATTGGGTCATTTTATCTAGATGAAGCTCCTGAAACTTAGCGAGGTTGCTAATTTGGTTAGAGTCCCATAGCCAGTAGGTGTCTTTCTGACTCGGGCTCTCACCTTGCCCACTACACCAGAGCCTCTGCAAGACTGCACCTTATGAAAGGAGAGTCACTGTTGACCCAGAGGAATAGGACTTTGCTCGGAGAGAACTCTCCATTCCAGCAATATTTATGTCATCACATTTTCTAAAGTTACAAGTTTTTAAAAATGGAAGCAGATGTGGCTGTGACTGCAGGACGTTTCCTAGTTCTGGTATTTCATGTTTTTGGCTCCTAGATCATGTTTTCATACGTATAGTGATTAGAATCACTGATGTGAAGAATGTATCTGTCTTGATTCCAAAGACATCTTTCTTTAGCTAAGTAATACAAGCAAAAAATTAAAAGGTTAAAAAAAAATCCCCAAAGTTCTCATCTGCTAAGAGCCTTACTGCCTTCAGAAAGTATGATTTCATCACGGTTCTCAAACATGTAATCAGAGAGATCATGTGATCATCATGAGCTTTGCCAAAGATTAGTGTCATGTGATACTCATTCCCATCACATCTGATCATTTCTAAAAAGGCAGGCTGGTCTCTCAATAAGGGCCCACATGTTACCAGAATCTCCCAAGTTTAGCCATTTCATTCCACTTAAGTATTCCAAAATCCAAGGTGTTCACCTCATGTCTTTAAAATCTTCTAGACCCTCCTCAGAGAGCTGCTCATTCCACAGCCATGGAATAAAGAATCAACAATCAGTTTAAAACTGTCCAGCCTACAGTAAAATAGATTGTGACGGAACTCTCAGTTAATGGCATTTTATTAAAAGGTCCATGCCTCCTCTTATGAAGAACCTCAGATCTTCCTCACGATCTGAGATACCCTCTTCCTCCATGGCTTTATAAGTTCTGATACCTGAACAATGCAGAATTCCATTAGCCAGTAGTTGATAAGACCCCACTTTGAGATATATCAGTCAAATGATATATCAGTCAAAAATTGGTATATTAACTGAGAGATCTTGGGTTGAGCAAAGCATGGGGCATTTCCACTAAGTGGTCATAAGATGGTCATCTGCTCTTGTTGAACAAAAGAAGAGTGGTCAGGAGGTATAAAAATAAATTGGAGTAATTTCCATGTAATTGAGTCATTTCTGCCATTTTGGGCTTGGTCACCATAAAAAAAAGAAAGTGTGAGGGCCTCAAGTTAGCTTCCTATGATTAAATGATTTTATAATCAATCTATGCACAGTTCACTGATCTGAGGCCCTTATGGAATCACAGCAAACTGATTATACTGATAGGAATAGAGAAGAAGTCCAAATGAGCTCTGGGTTAACAACTGGGTTAGCTTCTAGCTGGGATGGGAGCAGGGGTCCCAGTCCCTACTGGGAAATTAGCTCTACAGAATGGCATCACAATCCCAACCTAGCCACACAGGAAATAATTCTGACACCATTTCTTCCCACGAGAGGGTTACTTTTCTACCCAAGATGTTGTCTGGATAAGAGGAAAGTAGCATGTTCAAGAACAGCCTGTCAAGAACTTAAAAGATGGGACTTCTAGCAAGCCATTTCACTGTTCTGGTCCACCATTCCCTCACCTATAAGACGAGAAAGCGGCCTAGGAGATCCCTAGCTCTAAATCTGAGATTCTGTGATTTTATGAATTCTTCAATGTAATAAAATGATCAATCAGGAGTTCAGTGCCAATTGTGCCAAGCACAATACCTAACATATAGGAGGTGCTTAGTAAGTGCTATTTCCATGACTACACACAATGTATGTGATAGAGAGCTGAACCCAGATCCATGACTCCAAGCCCAGCATTCTTTCCTCTGTATCACACTACTTGATTCTGTGTGTGTACAAGCATGCGTATACTGCATACACATGAGATTTTTAAAAATCCTTTTAAGAGGTTGCCTCTTTGCTTGTGGTGAGGAACACTTGGTGCTAGACTCTGTATCTTATTTCTGAACTGCTAGATACTGACCTACAGCACTCACTCTGTCTCACTTTGTATCTTTCTTGGCTACTTTCTCCTTGAAGCAGATAGGATGGGATGGAGCTTGGGATCTGGGGTCAGACCATTTAAGGTCAAATTCTGCTTCATACAAGAGCTGTGCCTTCCTAAGCTTCTCTTCTTTCATCTTAAAACATAAAGAGATTTTTCCTGCTAGCTCAAGAGGCTGAATTATACAAATGCAATGAGGGAATGTACATAAAATACTTTAAATTATATACAAATGTTCCAAAAACCCTAAAGCTTTTTTTTTTTTTTTTTTTTTTTTTACAAATTTGAAGTATAATTGTTGGTGAAATCGTGAACTGATTCAACCATTCTGGAGCGCACTTTGGAACTAGGCCCAAAGGACTATCAAATTGTATACCATATGATTGAGCAGTATCTCTACTGGGCCTGTATCCCAAAAAGATCATAAAAAAGGGAAAAGGACCCACATATATAAAAATGTTTGTAGCAGCTCTTTTTGTAGCAGCAAGTATCTGGAAATTGAGTGGATGCTCATCATCTGGGAAAGGGCTGAATGAGTTATGAATGTTATGGAATATTATTGTTCTATAAGAAATGATGAGCAAAATGATTTCAGAGAAACCTGGAGAGACTTACAGGAACTGATGCTAAGTGAAGAGAGCAGAACCAGGAGATCATTGTACACGGCAACAATAAAATTATGCAATGATCAACTGTGATGAATGTGGCTCTTTTCAACAATGAGGTGACTCAGGTCAATTCCAATAGAGTTGTGGTGGAGAGAGCCATCTGCATCCATTAAGAATACTACAGAGACTGCATGTGGATCATAACATAGCATTTCCACCCTTTTCAATGTTGTAGATTGTTTGCTTGTTTTTTTTCTCATTCCTTCCCCCCCTTTTTTAATCTGATTTTTCTTGTGCAGCATAATAAATACAGAAATATTTAGAAGAATTGTGCATATTCAGCCTATATTGGATTACTTGCAGTCTAGGGGAGGAGGGAGAGAGAAAAATTTGGAACACAAGGTTTTACAAGGGTGAATTTTGAATATTACCTCTGCATGTATTTTGAAAAATAAAAATCAATTATTACAGAAAATCCCCACAAATTTGAGGTATAGCCTTTCGATCCAATGCTCACTAGAAGCCTCCAGGATTTGGATTGTGTTTTCACCTTTCAAGAAGCTCACCTGAACTCTCCCAGAGCTTCCATCAGATGGCTGATATAAAACTGCACTCTGTGACTTGATTCAGCTATTTTTCGGCAGGAAATCATGGCCTTATTGAAAAAGAAAGCAGGCAAAATTACTTCCCAGAGAAGAAATTTTTTTCACAGTTCATTTTTCCTGGCTTTACTAAGGGGAGTCAATCTTTCGATCAATTTCAAACACAGCAATAAAGACACTGAAGAACCAAACAGTCTTCTAGGGAGACCCAGATCTTCATTTCTAACTACTCCCCAATACTCCGTTAATCCCCAGTTGTTTCTCTGATTTTCAGTCCTAAGTTTTCCCCTGGCAAGGAGTGGCGTTCTTCTCCTATTGCTTCTCCACCCCATCCATTAGCCTGAAATTCATTACCTTTTCAATTGCACTCTTCAGCCTATTCATATGGGATTCCAAGAGAGGAAAGTGAGAGAAAAAGAAATCCTGGAAATTCTTCTGTGCCTCTTCTTTCTCGGATAAGGAGAAGATGATACTGATGGCGATTTTCTTCCTTCGAACTATGGCGGGGTTAGAACTGCAGGTTTCATCTGCCAAGCTAAAAGTCTCCTCAGTCGACCTGTGCATGGGAAAAAATTAGTTTATGTGTCATATCATACCAGAAAAGTTAATACTGTAACCCCACAAAATTATCCCAGAGACAGGCCAGGAGTCAAAAAGACGCTGACCCAAGAAGTTCATATTTTGACTTTGGAAACATGCAAAGTTCCTAATCTACTCTTATTCTTTGAGACAGTGGTATCCCTACTGTATGTATATCCACAAGGAGATCAATGACAAAAAAGCAATACTTTTTGGGATAGCACAAAACTGAACACAGTGATTATCCATAAATTGAAGATTAGCTGAACAAACTATAGAATGCAATTATAAATACAAATGGAATCTATTACTGTATTTTAAAAAACTAAGTGAGGAATCTGGAAAAGCACAGGAAGATCTGTATGAATTGATATAAAGTAAGCAGAAAAAGTAAGAGTAATTACACAGTGCTATAATAACATAAACCAAAATAACACTGAAAGAAGCCAAATGTTAATTACAATGATCCTTCTTGTCCCAGAAGAACCAATGATGAAACAAAAGCTCCAGAATCCCCTTCAGGACTAAATCTAGGAACAAGGAGAGACAATAGTTCTGCTTAACCATTTTTGTTGTTATTTTCTGTTGTGAGTATGGGAAAGATTCCAGGTGTGGAAGATGAGAATAAGACATCATTGTGTTATGAAAACAAGACGGCAATACATTTTTTTTAAAAGAAAATTCATAGTTTGAATCCAGAATTTAATCTCCTACTAACTGAACCTGTCTTCTCAACTTTTAAAATTTCCCCTTCTGAAAAATTGTTTTCAGGAATAAGGCCATTAACAATGATCATTTTTTAAAATCTTTGAAACCATGCATGAATGCTTAGTCCTTTTGGAGCCAACATCATTATTAAACAGTCTCAACTCTTAGGCAGTTCATTAGCATAGTAGATGGAGAAGACCCTAGCTCAAATTCTGCCTCACATGTTTACTAATTCTGTGGTCTCAGTCATCTGAAAAGTAAAGGGAGTTGGACTCCACAGCCTCCAAGGTCCCCTCAAAATCTATAATTCTATTGACCTAGAAGTTGTGTTGGAGAGAGATATAAAACACTCTTGAGATTTAAATTCCTTTTACCCTTTGTGTCCTGTAACTGGACTTGATTAAAGTAACGAGGGCTAAGAGCTGCAGAGGGATATCTTCTTAATCATCACAAATAGTACCCAGCATAGCATCATTTACTTCCTGAAAAGGGCAATCTCAACCCTGAAAACAACCTTCTCATCTGGTGCCATCAGGACTCTCAGATGAGATGGGGGTCATCCTTGTTGTTTAACCATCTTGGTTAAGTTCAGTGTTAAGAGGAAGACCTCAGTCTTCTATAACCCCAAGATCTCAAGAATCTAAACAAACTCAGACAGCAAGTTCGTATCTTCCTCACTGACCTGCTGTCTGTCTCCCCTTGGAATCAAATCTCCAGACACTGCCTGGGAGAGAAATGTTTCTGCATCGACACTACTGATGCTTTTGGAAAAGGCATGCCAACTGACTGTCCCTTGGTCAACTTGTCAACTCTGACTTCCCAGGACATGGGATAGGTGGTAGACCTCCTTAGCCACATTGATTACTCAGGCATTTTCCAATACAAAGAGGAAGCATTAATTCTGTCCTTGCAAGAAGAGGCCCAATAGAGTCTCTCAGCTCCCATGTCCCAGCACTGTACCTGGCCTAGTGAGCCAGAAATGGGGATTTTAATTAAATAGCAAAAGACCCAAGTCTTTTCATTGGAAGGTCTGAAAAACCATTGACCAATGGTCAGCAATACTGTCTACTTGTCACTTGCTGGAGCTTAAACCTAGGGCCTGATCTTTCCTGCCCTATAGACCTCTGGAAATAGGGATCATGTGACTGAGGCCTAGGGACTGACCTAATCCATCTCATGGACTTTTTGAGAAATCTTCACTTGGTTCCATTTACCGGACAATACTTCCCTTCCCTGTCTCTATTCCTTTCATGTACAGAATGGAAGTTCCTTGAGGTAAGGATTAATTTTTATTTTGGTACTTCAATCCCTAGTTTAGCATATGGCCTATAATAAACTCTAATTGAATGAAGGAAGAGCACTAATATTCATGTCCACTTCTGGGCTCAAATATAAACTCTTCTCTAGGGCATTTAAAGTCCTCCCTCAGTTGGGACCCACTGATCTTTACCACCCTCCGGCACTGAACAGGCTTGGCAGTTACAAACAAAGCTCCCGACTTCTTATCTCTACCTCATACTTAGAGTGCACTGACACCTAGCTTTGACCTAGCATACTTGAATTACTCAAGTTTCATCTTGGCCAAGAGATCTCCATCAATCCCGCATGCTGCACTGTGTCTTTGCAAACACAAAAGCTCTTTGAGGGCAGTGACTATCTTAGTGTTCTTAACACCTTGCACAGTGTCTAGCTCGTACACAGTAAGTGTTTAATAAATGTGTGCTGACTGATGCAACTTCTCTGGGCCCTAAGCTGCACATCAGCAAAATAAGGAGCCTAAACCAGCTGAATTCCAAGTTCCAATCCTAAATCCTGCTTCTGTGATTTCTAAATATCTCAGGAAGCTATAGAAGGGCAAGAATGATTACTTCCAGTTTATAGAAACTGAGGACTGGAGACTAATTATGCATAGTGGAATTAGACATAAATTTTATTTCCCTTATAAATGTCTAGTGTTTTAATTTTTAAAAACTTTAATGAAAGGGCAAGCTAGGTGGTATACCAGTCCAGAAGTCAGG
The DNA here is from genome assembly GCF_016432865.1 of Antechinus flavipes. Taxonomy (NCBI): domain Eukaryota; kingdom Metazoa; phylum Chordata; class Mammalia; order Dasyuromorphia; family Dasyuridae; genus Antechinus; species Antechinus flavipes. The sequence goes on along the minus strand of NC_067403.1, from coordinate 87,952,083 downwards.
AGGACTTGAGTTCAAATTTGATCTCAGACACAACACTTCCAAGCTATGTGACTCTGGGCAAGTCACTTAAACCCCAATTGCTTCAGGAAAAAAAAAAAAAAAAGATATAAAAACTTCAATGTAAATATCCCCCAAAGTTTTGCAAATAGCAATTGCTTTTTAAATGCTAAAAGTGAGGGGTTCATAGTTTTCTAGCCTCAGAGGGATAAAATTAAGCAACTGGCTCCATTTCTAAAAAGATCACTGAGATAAGGCTGCTCCAGACACTTTAAAATGCAAAGTTTCTAGGAAGTAGTTACAAATTCTAGCCACTTTATCATGAAAAGCACCTGCAGGGATTTTTAAAAGAAGTAACTGAAACTGAAAGGGGGCCCGGCCCCAAGGATCCTCTTTTTGAATACACCAATTGAAGAAAGCTCTGACTTGCAGAACATGTCACTCAACTCATATCAACCAGTCAGGTTATGTCTTGGTCTGGCCTAGCTTTCCTATCTGAGTGAGGCAAGAAAAGACTTCATTTAATCTTCTAGCATTTTGTTTCTATTTGAGAAATACTTCCAAATTCAATTTGTATTTAGGCTTCTAAACAAACTCCATCAGACAAGGAAGTATTAAGCACTTCTGATATGCCAGACACTGTGCTAGGACAGATTACTGATATAAAGGTAAAAGGAAGACCTCTTATTTCTATTCTAAGCTCACCCTTTCATTTATTTCTTTCAGAAAACCTTAATTACCACATTTCTAGAATTATTTTAATTTACTGGTGCTCTTAAAAATTAATTTTCACTATCCAAAAGCTCTCAACAAAGAACCTTCCCTAATAACAAACAGCGTTTCACCTAACTCAGATACAGATTGTCATTGAAGCTAACAAATACCCTCATTAAAGCAAATGTACATTTTCTTTGAAGTTCCTTCTCAAGTCAGTTCTTTTAACATCTCTGGCCCCAATTCCATCAAAGGAGAAAGTGCGCCATCTATTGGAAAGCCATGAGGATGTCACATTTACCTGTACAACACATAGCATAACCCATAGGAACAATCAACAAGTGCGATTATTAAGCACTTGTGCCAGGAAATATACAACTAGACTTTATTCCACAGTCCTAAAACACTCTCATAATCTGAGATCCATCAGTCTGGGGACATCATAGTGATAGTCTGAATTCATTCTTGTTACATAATAAAATAGTCTTGCCTTTTGAGATGAAGTATATGTACACACACACACACACACACACACACACACAATTTTGACATGCATAGTAGACACAAGTATGGCCTGTCAAGCAAGAAACGTGGGTTCTAGTCCCAATTCTGACACTCATTAGCTACATCATTTTGTGCAAGTCTCAAACTTCTCAAGCCTGTTTTCTCATCTATCAAATAAGGAAAGGGGGTTGGGGGCACAATTTGGAAGAAAGTATATATTAGATGATTTAAGACCACTGCTAATATCATACATTTCCTTGACTTCAGGAACCTCAGAAACCATCAGGGACAAATGGCACTTTACAAATGACAAAACTGAAGCAGAGAGGAGCAAACGTCTTGTTCAGGGCAAATGGCTAGTTGATGACAGAAACGGAACTGGGTCTCTTATAAATAACTCAAGTTAATCATGTACATATTCAACACTCTGAGTGCTTCTTTCAGTTCAACAAACATATTACACACTATAGATTTAATGTAAAAATACTACATGTCAGTAAAAACAGTTTCCAAGGGAATTGAGAAGCCTTTTCTGAATTCATCGAAGAGTGAGAAATGAGCAGAATTAGGAAAACAATTTATATGATAAGTTTCATCTAATTTAAAATTTATGCAATACAGTTTTTTGTTAAGGAAAAACAAATTTGAAAGACTTAAGAATTCTTACTGGTGTGATGCCAAACCCTATTTTCCATAGATCAAAATGAAACATGCTACTTGCCTCCTACCATGGAGAAGTTGAACTTAAAAAATGCATAGTGAAATATATTGTTGATGGAGTTGTGAACTGCTCCAACCATTCTGGAGAGCAATTTGGAGCTATGCCCAAAGGGCTATCAAATTGTGAATACCCTCTAATGCAGCAGTGTCTCTACTGGATCTGTATCCCTAAGAGATCATAAAAAAGGAAAAGGACCCACATGTGCTAAAAAGTTTGTAGCAGCCTTTTTTTTTTTTTTTAAATAGTGGCAAGGAACTGGAAACTAACTGGATGTTTGAAGAACGGCTGAATAAATTAGATATATGAATATAATGGAATATTATTGTTCAATAATGATCAACAAGATGATTTCAGAAAGGTCTAGAGAGACTTACATGAACTGATGCTAAGTGAAGTGAGCAGAACCAAGAGAACATCATACATGGCAACAACAAGATCATGTGATGATCAACTCTGATGGACTTGGCTCTTTTCAACAATGAGGTGATTCAGGCCAATTCCAATAGACTTGTGATCGAGAGAGCCATCTTTACCCAGAGAGAGGATGATGGGGATTGAATGTAGATGACAACACAGCATTTTCATCATTTTTGTTGTTGCAGTTTGCTTGCTTGTTTTTTTCCAATTTTGTTTTCCTTTTTGATCTGATTTTTCTTGTAGAGCAAGATAAATGTGGAAATATGTTTAAAAGAATTGCACATATTTAATCAATGTTGGATTACTTGTTGTCTAGGGGAGGAGGAAGAGAGGAGGGAGAAAGAAAAATATGGAACAAAGGTTTTGCAAGGGTGAATGTTGAAAACTACTTTTGCATGTATTTTATTATTAAAAAAAAATCTATAATGAGATATGCAGTTTGGATTGACCAGCATAGGAACTTGTTTTGTTGGATTATGTATAGTTGCTTACTAGGGTTTTACTTTTATTTATTTTTGGGGGAGGGAGCAGGAAGAAGAGGTGAAAAAGGAGAAACGATGTTTGTAAAAATAAGCAAATAAAAATCCATTTAAAAAATATTTGGTAGGCTCTATGTTAGGCACTGGGATGACAGAAATAAAAATGAAGGAGTCTATCCTTTCAGAGGGTTTACATCCTAGAGGAGAAAATTAAATAAAACTATTTCATAAAGTAATTTCAAAAGGGGAAAAAAATCTCCTTCTAAGTGGATGGAATCAGAAAAGGTCCAGAGTAGGCTTGAGTATCTGAGCTATGCTCTGAAGGAAGATCAGGACTTGACAAATCAAAATTGAAGAGGAAATATTGCCTGTGGTAGGGGATGGGGGAGTTACAAAGGCAAGGAGACAGGCAATGCCCTGTCATCCCCTTAAAATGGAGAGTGCCATCAGACAACTCTAAGCAAAGTAGAAAGCCAAAACTCATATACTCGGTTTTCTGAACTGACAAGCCTTTTGAGTCCTTTAAAAAGTGGACTAGGGCTGCTAAATATGGTCCACTACCAGATGGTTATATAGATTAGGGTTTCTAAAATTTTTTCTTTCATAACTCCTTTTCCATGAAATTTTTCCATGTATTATACAGCACTATAAAATAGGCATATCAATCAAATATTTATTGATAAAACATCATCATTCTGCAACACCCGCATTCAGTTAGGAGACCCTCTATGGGGTTATGAACCACAGTTGAAGAAGTGGAGTTATCTAGAATAAATCTGAAGGAGAGGAGGGCCTTATAATCTCTGTGTAAACTGCAATATGTGAAATTCAAGTCCCCTTCCCTTTGGGTTTTAGGACCCTCACCTATAATAAGACAAGGAAGCTGGAGCAACCCAGCTCAGATTCTGCAAATCCACATCCTTCACCTCAGACCATAGGTTTTCTGCACATAATTTAAGGGAGGCATTTACGTTCCAAAAGATACAGAATGTAATCACAAAGTATCATTGGGGATAAGGAATTTTCCTCCAATACCATCATAATGTGTGAATAAGACTTTAATCAGTTTAAAGGGCCTATAGGATGACACCTGGATAACAGACACCAACACCACACAGGAAATACCTTGTAATTGGAGAAGAAAATCAGGCACATCCCTTGGGTCTCTAGATAAAATCAGCAAGTCGTTCAGAACTTTAGGGGGGCAGGGCTCTTTGCTCAGAGCAGCAGTGAGGGGGAGCAGAGGAGGACGGATCTTTACAGCGTTGGGAAGTCGCTGCTGTGATTATTTCTATTTTTATAGACAAGAAATCTAAGGGTGAGAGTTTAAATGACTTGTCCAGGTTCACCAGCTACAAAGTGTCTGAAGTGGACTTGTGACTGAACTCCTGTCCAGGAGCCCCCCCCTCTCCCCCAGCTTCCTCTCCTTTAGTTGGAGCCATTCTTCCCACCAGCACTGTGTGTATCTGTGGGAGCTGCGCCTCAGGCTATGAGGCAATCTTGTATACCAACTATTCTTACAGTACCATCCAGTGATATCTTTGCAGAAACGCCAATTACCTCTACTGGCTGCATGCCCCCGTAGCTCCACTTGGAAATGCGTTCTTCCTGACCTGGCTCAAATGCTACTTTGTGAAGCCTGTTCTCATCACCCTCTGCCCCCAAACAAGTACAAACATGCACGAATCCATGCTAACCAACGGGATCCATGCTCTGCACTGCATTCTGCAGCCTCCGTAGAGAACGGGGGCTTCTGCTAACTCCCAGGCTCATTATATGCTGAGCTCCTTGAAGGAAAAGACTCTTATTTCCCTTCCTTTCTCTAGAAGGGCCTGACAGACTGTCTTGCCCATAGCTGGTGTCCAGTATGCACTGGATGAAATGGGCCTGCTGCAGCACTCAGCACGGCGCGAGGTCACAGGCCCACGCCCTAAGATATCACAACGTCACAGAGGGCTTGGAAACGAAGATAAACATGCCTGTAAGGTGTGCTACTGAAGCAAACACGGAGGAAAACCCTCGACCTAAGAAGGCATCTGCCTCTGTTTAAAACACATGCACGCTCTCACTCCGTCTGATCTGAGTCTCACCTTGGAGGAGCTCCGAAAAAAAGTCTAGAGCCAGGAGCCACTTTCCAAAGCCCCCGGCGGCTAAGCCGGAGACACACTCGTGCTCCCTCACTAGGAGCTGCAGTTCTGGAAAGGGCCCATTCGGGTCCGCGTGGGAGTGTTTCGAGCTCACACGGCCTCTTTGTACTCCCCCCAGCACGTGACGGCCGCACAAGGTGCCCCCACGCTCCCCGAGACCCCCCCGCTGGATGCCGGCGCAGACTCAGGCTAGAGCTCACCTGCTCTCTCTGATTACCAGCCGGGCTCCCTCGGAGAGACCCCCGTACCCACCCTCTCCCCGGCTACTCACCATCTCGGGACGATGCCGTTCTCTAAGCTGGTCGTTTGGCTCCGAAGCCAGCGGCGCTGGTAGCTGCTAGAAGAGGAGGTGGAGGAGCTCGGAGACGGGAAAGGGGTGATCAGCAGGCTGCTCAGGGAAGCTGGCAGAGAGGAAAAGGGCACAAAGAACTAACTGATTCCAATGGACTTTTCAAAGCGTACAAGCGCGAGCTGAATGTGCTGCTAATAAACTGATTTGCCCAAAAAAAGTGTTTTCAGAGGTCTACTGCTTGCATCCAGCAGATGGCAGCAATCATTTGGTTGTGGGTGCTTTTTTTTTTATTATTTTTAAACCAAAAGTGGGTCTGCACTGATCAAGGCTGGAAGCTAAGGGCCTATCCCAGGTGTCCCACTCGCATCGTCCATGGGAGCCCTGCCCTGCTCCGTTTTACCTGGGCTTGTCCCTGGGCTCAGTTCAGAAATCCACTGGCCTAAGCCTTCCCAGAACCTCCGAGATTTCAGAGGAAAGCTGAACTCCAGCAATACAAGCTTCTCAGATCCCTCCCTACTGAAGCAGCCAGACTCAGGCCGGCCAGCCAACTACCCCTGGGACTGACCCGGGGCTGGCACAGCGTGTAGGGCCCCAAGTGGCCGACACACAAGACTGCTGCATTCAAGGAACCGTTGTTGTGGTTCCTGTTTCAGCCCTATCTGACTGTTCTTGAGCCCACGAGGATTTCCTTAGCAAGGACACTGAGGGGCCGCTAGGTCCTTCTCCAGGGGATTAAAGTGAGCACAGCTTATGGGATTTGCCAGGCTCACCCAGCAAGGGAGTGTCTGAGGCTGTATTTGAACTTGGGTCTATCCACTGTGCCATCTCACTGCTTCCAAAAGGGACCTAGAGAGCATCTAATCCAATCTTTCATTTACAGATGAGGAGAAGAAAGGTTAAATGACTTCTGGCTGGGTCCCACAGCCAGTACTGACCAGAGCCCGAGTCTGGACCAACACCACCTACAAACTCTGGGCCGATTGCCCAGCTGCCTTCTTCCTTTTAGAATACAGAATCCAAGTTCTACCCTTGAGCACTCTTGAGGGACCCCCCTATCTCACCCTCCTCCTGCAATCTATCATTCTGGGGGCGGGGGGAACGTTTCACAGACAGTCACAAAAGTGATAATGACCCTCGGAGCAATGAAAAGGTCATTCTGGGCTTCAGAAGGCCCCTGTTCTAACAACTGAGTTCTTTTAATAAAACTTTTGCTTTTGCAGTTCAACTTTCGTCCAGAACTTACTTAAGCCCAGCCTCTTAAGCAGAGAAGGATAGATAGCAGCTGAGGGAGGGTGACCACCTCAATTTCCTTATCTACAAAAATTAAAGGGATGAACTAGATTTTCTCTAAAGTCCTTCCCATTTTGGTACACTGAATTTACTATTTCTCCCTTTTGGTGACCAAGCCTAAAACACCTGTTTCTTGCCCCAGATTAGAAATACAAATGTATTTCCTTGTTGGCTCCAAAAACCACCTGTCAAACCCAGTTTAAGCGAATAGAGTTCTTCTTGGCCCCATATGCCACTGAGATCCATAAAGAAAAGAAAAGAAATGTTTTAAGCTTAAGTTTTGAGCCTCGGCTCTGCTGCTTTTAGAATAAAATACATGTCCCATTCTGCCTGCCCATCTTTCCAATCTGATTTCTTATGATTCTCTTTAAATTTTCTAGCCCAGTCTAACTGGTGGTCTAGCTGTTTGTATGAGGGCTAAAGTATCCCAGCCTTAAAGCTCAGAAGCCTTGTAAGGAAGGCGCTTCCTAAGTTTCCCAAGTCCCGCTAAGTCAAATCACCAAGGTGTTAAATTTATGAAAGAAAACACTATTTCTAAAATTAGTTAATTTTATTTAGTTTTTACTTGTGTTTACATTTTCCTCCAGTACAGTGATTTTTGAGCAGTCTCCATGGGGTTATTTTGTTTTGTTTTGTTTGTTTTGAAGGTGATTTTTTTTGTTTTTGCTCCAGCACTGAGCAAAGCTCCTGGCATGGTGGATGCAGCTCCTAATAAATGTTTATTTACAATGAAGTGATTCAAGGCAATTCCAATTGGAATTTTCATGTCATTGTCAAATGGAAATGTCATTGATATCCAGAGAGAGAACTATAAAGACTGAATGTGGATGGAAACACACATATTTTCATCTGTTTATTTGTTGTTTGCTAGGTTTTTTCCCCCTCTCTCATGTTTTTTTCCTTTTTGAGCTGATTGTGTATGTGTGTATGTGTGTGTGTGTGTGTGTGTGTGCACGTGCGCACAACATGATGAATATGGAAATATGTTTAGAAGAATTTGCTTACTGTGTTCATGAGAGGGGAGAGGAGAGAAGAGGGAGAAAAATTTAGAACAAAAATTTTACAAAGATGAATGTTGAAAACTATCTTTGTATGTATTTGGAAAAATAAAATAACATTCTAAGGGAAAAATATTTGAGCTATGGGTTAAGATTTTTTAAAATGTGTGATCATTCAGAATATATAATTGCATCTTAACTAGATGTTTAGCATTAAAAAACCCAATTAAGTTCTGTAATAAATAATAAGTTAGAGATTTTAAAGAACCCCAAAATATAAGGAATAGTTAGCTCCTTAGGACTGCAGTATTCTGGAAATTCTCTCAGCTGCCTTTCAGGAGCAATATGCATCTGAGTCAGAGTGGCTACTAAATACAGTGGGACAAAGTCAACTGTTATTGAGAATCCAACTACATTTCCATTTAGAAGAATAGAAAAACAGTATTTTTCTCCAATAATCTTTTCCTATAGACTAAAACCTGATTTTCCCTGACACCAATTTCTTTCTTCCCTAGTTTATGCAGGAGCAGTCATTCTCTCTTCCATGTCTCTGATTACAGGTCAGCAGCCAAGGAGATACTCTCTTTGCTCTTTTCTGATGCTTTCCATACCACTTTTTCCCTACCATCACTCAACTCTTCTTTGGAGAACTCTGTACCACATTCCCCATCTCTCCAAATTTATCATATTTGCCATTCCTCAATTGTAGGAAAACCACAAGGGATTCCTTTGGTTCTCCCCAAATACATTCAGTCTTAGCTCAGCATTGCTCTCACTCAAACTTCACTAAGTCATCTTCTTAGAATACATTTAGAATTCATTCACATTGTTGGCAACACCACAATTTGGCTCCAGCTCAGCACTTTAACTTGCTTGTTTCTCAAGGGGGGCAAGAAAAACTGGTTCTAGCTGCAGTTTCAAGTCTGAAACCTGATGAACAAATTCAAGTGCTGGTTTCTATAACCTGAGCTAGGGCTAATGAGTTTCCTCAAAACACATCCTTACCTGAATGGCCACCCAGAGAAATCGAGTCTACTCCTGGTCATACCCCCAATTTTGTTTTTTGGATTTTTCAGCTTTACCTAAGGTAAATGGATCTTTGCAGCCATCTACTATCCCCCTTCAGGGGCTACTCAATTTCTTGCTTTTCACAGACTGGAAAAATCTAAAAAATTCAGCTCTTCCTAACTATAAACTGTGACTCAGTGAGTCATGTTGGTTCCAGGTCTCAGTTTATCCACAATATAACCTAAGGTAAAGGTTGATTCTGTCCCCAATCTGGGACCGAACTATAAAGAAATCCAACATCAGCCCTGGCCTTACTAGGTCTTAGTTGAAAAGGCTTTTTACCATTTGGGCTACTGGTATAATTGACTCTTCACCACTTAAATGAAATGTTTCAATACACACATGATCTTAGTTATGTTTCATGCAGGATTAATCATTTGCTCACAATACTGATAGTTTCCTTATTCTCTGGAGTGGGCCCTGTTCCTGAACTCACAGAATCTTAACATTGGTTCAACGTCCCATTATTCTATGAAAAAGTCACTTCTTATAGCATCTCAAAACAAAAGCCTGTGCTTAAATCTTTCCAGTGGTGGAGAAGATTTTTTCCCCCTTACATGGCATTAGACAATTCTGTTAAAAAAATTTTTTTAGAGCCTTCCTAAAATGGAACCAAATCCTGTCTCTAATTTCCACCTATTTTTCCATGCTCATATTCCTCAAAAAGGGACTCAAAGTTTAAATTACCTAAACTATTATTTCCCTCAGAAATAATATTACAATTCAAAGTAATCTTCTGAACAACAGTCCTTAAATCAAATATGAATGGTGTCTTTGTGTTTTTTGGTATAAGAGAGTCACTATGCCATGATCACAGAATCACTGATTTGGAGATGGCAGTGATACCTTGGAGGAGTTATTTGGTCCAACCTCTGAAGACAGTGAGACCCAGAATTGGTGTGATTTGCCCAAAGTCACCTGGTAATGTGAAAGAAATAGTTTTCCAATCTAGTTACTCTGATCTTAAGGGCCCTTTTTCACATAATGTCTGACTACCAGTCAGGAGACATCTTTTGAATAATGGCTCTAATCTATTACTTGTATGAAGACAGGTAAGTTATTTCACCTCTAGTCTTCAGATTTTTCATTTTGTAAAGTGGGGAATCTCACTGCATTGTTGTTAGGGAGGCATTTTGTAGACCTCAATATGCTAAAAAAAAAAAAAAAAGTGTGAACAACTGCATAAGCTTTATGAAATATATATGAATCAAGTACACAGGGTAATTCACAATAAATCACAATAAAATGGGAAGATTGTATTGAATCTAGGCACGGCCTGGGAGATTTACTAAACAGCCAGCGAAGCCCCGGGAGGTAGCTTGTGGGCTGGTCCAAAGAGGCCAAGAACTGAAGAGCCAGAGTCTTTGTGTGCTGGGGTGCTCCAGCAGGAAGCAGGCTGACAGGGCATGTCCCGGGATCATGCTGCTTCCTCAAAACAATACCATGTGTCACAGTAGAGCACCCACGCGTGAACTGGGCACAAAAGAGTAACTGTATATCATGGCTGCACATCACAGAGAGAATGTATCAGAAAGGCTATGTGGCAACTCTCTTTTTTAAATAAAAGATGGGAAAACAAAGGCATGGAAGGTAAGCAAGATGTCAGAGCCCTAGAATTCTAGCAATTCTGCTTCTCTTAGAGTGTGAGTCGCCTTACAATTCAGAGCAAAACCATCAATAAATATATCCTTTATTTCCCTATCATTGTAAATTCCTCCTTGACTGGAGAGAGGAGGTATTCAAAAGCAGGTTAACAACTTGAATTGAATTTAGGATTTTATGATAAGTAATGATAAGTAATGGGGGATGCAATTAAAAAAAAAAAAAAAAGTAAGTTTAAAGTTGGAAAAAAGGCAAGCTTGAAAGAACAATATGTCTCCAAGAAGAGGGTCAGAGCCAGCCTCTCTTGTTGGCTGGAGCAGGCTTAATCCTATGGCCATCATCTTTGTGTGCAAACACAGAATTCAGCAGGTACTTCTGGTTTTCTGAACTGGCTATTCTCATGGAAAGAGATTACTTACTGTCAATTATTAAATCAGCTCCCGAGGGAAGTCTAAATCTGTCTCATAAGAGATAAAATGGATTTGTTTTCCCCATGATACTATCACTTCTCAATGAGCTGAACATTGAAGGTCTACATCTACAGAACCAGAAAACCAAATCTCATAATCTGGTCACCTTCTTACCTAGATGGCATTTAACATCATACTTCAGAGAAATGAACTGTAGAACTCCAGAGTTGGGGACCCCAACGTCCTAATTTGTGAGTGCTGACCAACAAATGGGATGATATTTCTAAAACACATAACACAGTACCTAGCAGACACTAGGCACTTAAGTGTTTGTTCTCTTTCCTTTCCTTTTCCTCCACGCATGCTTTACTTTAGTCCCTAGTTTATCTTCTAACTAACCACCTTGTCACTAAGGGACACTAATCAATACAGTATGGCCATCAATACTGGAAGAGGTTCATCAAGATCCTCATATTCCTATAACTTTCCATGTCAAAATGCCCATCTCTGGCATCCTTTAGTCTACCTGTTGTCCTTCTCTATTAGGTCTATCTTTGGGGATAGACCTGGTTTTACTTTTGTGTTAGAATCTCTGGATTTTAGCACAGTTAGTACCTAATAAATGTTTAGGTTTTTTTTTTTTTTTTTTGGTAATCCACTCATTCATCTGTATGGAAAGGTGACAGTAAACTGAAGAGCTTTAGTAATTACCAATCTACATCCCTCAGCTACCAGAAGTATATGTAATAGGAAAGCAGCTTGAAACAGTGGAAATAACAGAAGACTTGAGTTGAGTCCAATTCTATGTTAACCAGACATATCGAACCAAGCAGGTTATTGAACCTCTGAGCCTCAGTTTTCTCATCTACTTTCTTAAAATGAAGAAAATAATACTGTCAATGTTAAAGCAGTTTGTAACCTTACAGTATTTTTTAATCATAATTTATTACTAATCAACCAACAAAAGGAAATGTACATACCTGATCGGGCAATCCCACTGTCCCTGTCTTCATTCTGGCCTCTGCTAGGCATATCAACAGGAGTGCTGTGTGCTGAAACGAAGGCAGAGACATGTCATCACAATCCCCCCTGCACGACGGCCACCTCCGTAGGCAAGATGGCTTTTATAGTCCCTAGAATGATGCCGAACTGTCAGGAGGACTTAGCGCTGTCAGCAAACCAAAAGTATACCACAAGATTGGCCACTGGCAGAAACAGAGAAAGCGTGATCACAGTGTGAGCCAAAGAAGTCACTCTATAATACAGCTCCCCTTTGGTTCCAATTTCATTTTCTTCCAGGCGGACATACTTAGATGTTCTCATCATCCCAAGAAGCAGGCAACTGTACCTTCTAAATGCTTTGGAATAATTTTTACCATTTCAATAGCCATTATGTATGAAGGAAAAGAAAAGAAAAACAGAAAGGGAGAGGAAAATATCTGCCAATTAAAAAAATAAAGTTTTCCTCTGTTTCTGTGTCTCTCTTTCATTATGGGATAACTTGAGAAATGAAGTCTTCAGAGCAGGAGAGACTTCTAGAAACATGTTACTGATCTCACCTGGAGATACAGATGGGTAAGAAGGCAGAGCAGATTCTGCCACTCACAACTCTGACAACATGCCAAAAGTTAAGGACTCTGAAGGAATATTATACATTTCCCAAAGTATGTTTATATTCACAAATTGTAAAAGTATGTCAACATGCAAGCCACACTCTGAGGAGGAGGAGGGTGTCACTTTCATTAGGATCCCCATTACCCAGAGTGTTGGGCAGACTGCAAAATGAACCCCCATTCCAAAGAGGGTGGCCCTTCATAAATGAACCCTTTATGCTAGTGGCAAAGGCCCTCTGCAATTTGGTATCAACAGTCCAAGATGAACTGTAGTGATGTCCCTGCCACACACAACATTAGCAAGAGCACCTACCAGTCAAGACCCAAGTCAGTCTATATGGGAAGAACCAAGGAACTCACATAAGCACTATTTAAATAGCTACTGGCAGACATCTAACGTGGTGAAGAAAAGAGAAAGATGAGATTCCCATGCTCTTATTAGCAATGATTTGTGTGGAAAATCTATATTAAATGAGAATGCAAGTGACTAGTGGATAGAAGATAAAGCAGCAAACTTAACAGTTCATAGAGCAGAAATCAGAAAACACAAGCCTCTTAGAAACCCTAAGGGCTCAAAAATCTGTTTTAAAAAACAGCTAATTTGGGGGCATCAGCTGAGAAATAGACAATAAAGATCCCCTGGTAGTGGAGTTTAGGAAACGTCTTATACTTAGCATATTCAGCACCAGATTCTACAGCCCTGAGAGCCCTTTGCGTTGCTAGTGAGGCTTCACAAGGAGATTCTCAGCTAAGAATAGTCATGGGATTTTTAGTATATGTGTGGGCCATACCGAACTCAGCATTCCACACAAACCTGCAAAGAAAGAAGCGCTGCGGGTGAGCCGGAGAGGTCCTCCTTCTGCCAACCCCTGCAGCAGCTTGCTGCTGCACACCTGGAGCACACCTGGAGACCGGGACACATGGAACGGGCGAACAGAACGTATCAAAAAATAATCACGGGTTAAAGACAAAGCAGAAACAAACATACAAAAAACCCAATGCAAACCAAAAAACAAAAATGAACACAGCACACACACATACACACACAAAGGACATATCAGTAATTACAAATGTTCTTTCATTGTTATTGCTCTGGGTTTTACCTAAGTTATTCCCAGCACGACAGGGACCCAAACTATTTTGATTCGAGCTCAATTTTCCCAAATTAGGATCTTGGTTGATGTATTCAAAGCTGTCTTGCAAACTAAAAACCAAAGAGGGAAAAAAGGAAGAAAGAGAAAAAAAATGTCAAGAGAAACGTCTAGGATAAAAATGAAAGTTGCTAACACTTTTTGTTTTTTAAGGAAGTCAAGGGAATCACTAATATCAATTAAATTTAATGATTCAATTCACTAAACATTTAATATTGATTCTGGCAGGTACTGCTATTGCTAATTAAAAATCCCTTTGATAAATGACTCAAGTCTCACCTCTACCAAATGGAAACAAAAATGAATTATTTTTAAAGGATTTTTTAGGGCACAATAGAAAGACTGGCTTAAAAATTAAGCAATACAGAAACCATTCTCCCATCATCCTACAGAGGACTGAATGACAAAACTCTGGTTTTAGAAATGTGTCTTATGGTATAAATTTCCTGAAGGATTTTTAAACTTCAATAATTTGACTGGAGAAGTGATCTCACTAACAACATTCTTCAGAAGTCCTAAATGTAACCCAGGCATCATCTTCTATGACTCTTGTCTATGTCCTCCTATAAATCCCCAAGATGTCTGCTCATCGTGAAGAAGCTGTTCTTTAGATCGATCTCCTAAGAGAAAATGGATACTAATAGAGCATATGTGGGCTTTCCATTGGTTATCCCTCTCTCCCTCTCACCATATGACTGATCCATTTCATTCTCTGGTTGTGATTGTCTTGGATAACATCCTTTATCCTAATTCTTAATTGGTAATATGGGCAATGTTGCAACCTATTCTCAATCAAACAAATATTCTTATTAAGTGCCTTTTGGACAATCCATTAAAATTACTTAATAGAGTTTTCTGAATTTCTCACAACAAAATTCATTGTAAGTCTTTCTTGCTCTTTCTTAAAATGCAAATAATAACACTATCTACCTCCCATAGTTGTTATGAGGTTAAAAATGAGATAAATGTTATGAGATTAAAAAAGAGGACCCTGCAAACCTCAAAATGCTATATAAATGCTAGCTATTCCCTCTTTATTCTTAACAATAGCTATCAATGCAGGAACAGTCTTCACAAGACATCATAAGCCAAGAAGAGTCTCAGAAATTTACAGGTGGGTTCTTTTGTTGTTGTTTTATAATAAAATCAACTGCTCTATTCACGTCTCCAAAGAGAAGCTATCAGCTCCTTGTATTCTTCATTTCCTCTGGTTTTCTTTGTAAAAAGTTATGACCATAAGTGGTTTAGTGCCAAAGACTACTGACAACAAAGAACTGTGGTATTTTTAAAATTATGTCCACTCCTTAGACTGCTAAGGCCAAAACAATTTCACCAACTAATGATCAGACTTGAGGAGTTCCCAGTGCCATAATGACTCACAATTCTACAAATGTTGTAATCAAGACCTTAGAGAAGTGTATGAGGAGTAAATGTCTTAAATATATTTCTTAATTATCAAGCTGTCTAGAATACTATCACAAAAAGGTTCAAAATCATTTTAGCTAAAAATTAAAACATAAGACTATAGTCATCCAAATCATATTAAGAGTTAACCTCAAAATTTCACTATCTAATAGAAAATTAATTACCAAAAATAAGAAAGTCCTGATTGAATAAACCATTAAAAGTACAAAAAACAGCAAGTTTTAAAAATCCTAATGGTTAAAGCTACCTGTCATTTATTAAAAGTTAAATATTCACATAACAAAGGATTAATTTACTTTACTGTTCCAACTTTAAAAGGCAATTTATTCTCAATTGTGAACATCCAAATTAGAAAAGATATCTAAAGATGACAGGAAAAAATAATGATAAATGTTGGAGGGGATGTAGAAAAACTGGAACACTAATGCTTTGTTAGTGGAATTGTGAAATGATTCAACCATTCTGGAGAGCAATTTGGAATTATACCCAATGGACTATGAAACTATGCATGCCCTTTGATTTAGCAGTGTCACTGCTGGGAATGTATCCCAAAATATATAAAAAAGGGAAAGGACCCATATGTGCAAAAACGTAGTGCCAAGGAAGTGGAAAATGAGTGGATACTCGTCAATTGGTGAATGTCTGAATAAGTTATAATATATGAATGTAATGGAATATTATATTTTTCTAAAACTAAATGATGAGCATGCTGATTTCAGAAAAGCCTATTAAGACTTACACGAACTGATGCTGAGTGAAATGAGCAGAACTAGGAGTATATTGTATACAGTAATAACAAGATTATGTGATGATCAACTTATCTCAACAATGTGGTTATTCAAAGCAATTCCAAAAGACTCCAAAAATCCAAAAGATGGAAAATGCCAATTACATTCACAGAGAGAACTATGAAGATGAAATGTGGATCGAAGCAAAGTATTTTCACCTTTTTTGTTAATTTTTTTCTTTTTTCAAGGTTTTTCTCCCCTTTTTAATTTGATTTTTTTTCATATACAACATGACAAATATGGAAATATGTTTAACCTACATGAAATTGCTTGCTTTCTTGGGGAGGGTGAAAGTAAAGGAGGGAGGGAGAAAAATTTAGAACACAAAGTTTTGTATTCCATCTTTACATGCATTTGGAAAAATAAAAAACTATTTTCAAAAAAATAAAAGACAGAATGATGATTAAAAAGTTTTTAAGTTTTGCAGTATACAACAGAAAAAAATGTTCATCTTATTATGGAAACCATGCTGGTAGAAACAATATTTGGTTAAAAACAAAAACCTTTTCTATGTAGTTCCAAGATTTTAATAATTTAATTCAGCTTTCATTTGCCATACCTTATTTGACATATGGCCTTTCCTGACATTATTCAAGCTTTAAATTTTTTGAAATATGGGACAGTATACATATGAAGTGTGGGGCAGTATACCTTAAGAAATGCGGGACTGGACAAATCAATCCTCTCCAATGGCATAGATTAAAAACAAACAAACAAACAAACAAAATCCTTTAAATTAAAGGACAGACTATATATAAGAGGGAAAGGAAAATTCCACACACAACAAGAACCAGTCAGGTGTATTTAAAAGTGAAAAGACCTGACTTTGCCACTTACAAGTTGTATGACTTTGCACAAGATTTGTTTTCATCTGTACAATGGAGACATTATTACTTATCCTATCTACCTTAAAAGGATGCTAGAAGGATCAAACAAGATAATATCATTGAGTGCTTTGAAAACTGTAGGACATTGCATGAATGTAAGTTAGTATTATTCTTATTTAAGAACATACATTCAAGAATATTGAGAGTTGGCAGAAATGGTTTTCATACAAACTAAAGATGACAAAGAAGAGGTAATGTGGCAATTTGAAGGAACACAACATAGCCCTCTTTTCTTTCTCCATTTTCTACTTCCCATGGAGAAAGATAGCTATTATCTATGTAAGGATAAAAAGGTGATGAAACAGACCCAAAGTTTGGACATTCACTCATCTGTAGTCATCAAGATCCCTAAAAAACATAAAAGAACCCTTTATACTCACTCTAAATTTAGTAGGTGACTTCTAAGGCCAAATGTAAATTAATCTCTTTCTCATCTGAGAGTGTTTTTCAGCATGAAAAACTTTGTCAATTTGAAGATAAATTACTTTCAAACAAAAACATTTTTTCCTTTTAAAGTAGTAATCAATAATTGTGATGGACTTGGCTCTTTTCAATAATGAAGTGATTCATGGCAATTCCAAGAGACTTTTGATGAAAAGTGCCCAGAGAGAGAGAAAACTATGGACACTGAATGTGAATCAAAGCATAGTATTTTCAACTTTTTGTTATTTTCTTGCTTCCCACCCCCCCAATGTTTTTTTCCTCTTTTGATTTGATATTTCTTGTGCAGCATGACAAATACAGAAATATGTTTAGAAGAATTGTACGTGTTTAACCTTTATTAGATTGCTGTCTTGTTGGAGGGGGGCGGGATTTGGAACACAAGGCTTTGCAAAGGTGAGTATTAAAAGACATCTTTGTATGCATTTGGAAAAATAAAATACTATTAAAAACAAAAAAGCAGTTATCAAGAGGGAGGGGAAACTCCCCTACTTACTTGTTAGTACTTCCACAGAAGCTGCCCATCTTAGCAGAGAAGACCTTACTAATCATCAGCTGTGGTGGAGAACTGAAAGGGGGAAAACAAATCAAATACTTGTCAAAATTTATTCAGAATTCAACATCATACTCCTACGTCTCATTCCCTGAGACACAGGCTAGAAACTTACCGTATATAATGGATTTTTAAGGTAGAGCCTTTGTAACTCATTGCCACGGAACCAAACATCATTTCCCCTAGCATATTGACATCAGAAGCTGGTCTTGTATACTACAAGCACAAAGAAGAAAAGAAACTCAATCGATATGTAGTAGAAGATGATATGACAATAGCAACAATAACAGCAGGGTTATTAGCACTTATGTAACAAAAAAGGTTTACAAAGCACTTTAACATGCTACCTTATTTTACCTTATTTTATTCTAACAACCGTGGGAGGAAAGTGCTATTATTATGCTCATTTGATGGATGAGGAAAATAAGGAAAGGTAGAAACACTGGACTTGAGACATATAGTATCTGAAGACAGGATATGAATTCAGGCCTTCCAGATCAGTTGCTTTCTCTCTACTTTGCCAGGAGCACCACAATTTTATCCAATCCTTTATTGTTGGCCAAGAAGAAATAATGACTATTTCTGTAAGTCAGTTCTGATCATCTTATGAAATCTTTCAAATTCTTCAAGTTTGTTCTCAACACCAATTTCATGCCTTTTTTTCTCTGCAAAAACTTTACCTTCCAGAGGAATTAAAAGAATTTATCAAATTTCTTAATTTCAACAACAATTTTATATTGAGAAAAAAGAATCATTATATTTCCATCTAGAAATTCTATGAGAGGTTTTTCATTTGTTCTCTCTGCTATACTTTTAACACTTCAAAATGGTGTATAACTCTTAACGCTACAAAGATCAAAGAGAAAAAGAAACATTTTGTACATACCAAAATATTCATAACAGCACAAAACAAAAGGGATGCCCACTGATTAAGAAATAACTGAACAGACTGACAAACGTAACAAAATGTTATTGTGCAGTAAGAAATGCTAAATGAGAAGAATTCAGTGAAGAACGAGATTTATGCTAAGTGATAGAGTCAGAGGAAGAGATCTAAAAGAACAATCTGTATAATGACTATAGTTATATACAGTGGGGAAAAAATAAAGACAAAGTTAAACTGTAGTGATGATGATGATGATAAATTTATATACATTATAAATATATACATATTTATATATACATTAAAGTCTGCAAATCTCACAACTCTTCGAGGTAGGTACTATTATTAGACTATTTTACAGCTGAGGTTAAAAGATCTGCCTTTGGTTACCAGCTAGTAGGCAAGTACACATGTGAGACAAGCTTCCTGATTCTAAGCCTAATGTTTTATCCACTGCACCACGCACCTGGCTATAACCAATCATGGTTACAGAGAACAGATTATTAAACATACCTCTTTCTGTGGACAGAGGGAGAAGAATGAGGGAAAGAATGTGCAGTTATTGTCAATGACTGTTTTGGTTATTTTTTGTTTGTATGTTGGTTCAGAGAAGATATAAGGAGGATTTAATTCCAAAGGGCAGGTGCTACTTTAAGAAATAGCAAGAAATTTTAAAAAATGTTTAAGAAGTAAAAGCAAAAGACATCAGAAGACTTATGTGGAGATGAAGAAGGTGATTTTAAAATATTGGTATTTCTTCAGCAATAAGATCTTGATCATTCTTCCATACCTCAGTTAGGTTTCAGAAGGTAGTAAAGCCAAAATATTCATTATCCAGTGGTCAGTCTTTTCTTCTGAGCCTTCTTGTGCCTAATTAGGCTGGATCCATCATGGCCCAAAATTGGACCCACATTGGAAATGTTTCAGATTAGTGAGTTATCAGAGCTTGAACCATGGCACAGGGAGATGAGTTTTTCTGATTGCAAGATCCAGTGCTCCATTCATTATGCCACTTAGATGCCTCAATCTTATGATAGAACCATTTCTCCTTCCCTCTGCAACATGGATTAGCTTAGTTTTTTTTTTTTTTTTTTTTTTTGGTCACCCTGTAAAATGGCAAAGCTGCCAAAGTGAGGTTCAAGCTACATCTTCCCTGACACAACTTCCTCTTAATCTCTGGCCTTATGGAGGAGATTTTCTGGTCACTTAAGAGTAGAAAAGGACCCATCCATGTGGATCAAACTCTTCAGACTTGCAGATATACCAAAACCAATTAAGTTACCACCCAATGCCTTGATCAATAGATTCCTTTCCATATTGAAATGATGTGGCAAAATCTATTCATTTTAATAATTTTCAGTTTTTGGAAACTCTTCAACTTAGTGCCGGAATACCTTTATTAAATTGTTCCAGCACTGAACATCATTTAAAAGGATATTGAGTCAGACTGGCAGGTCTCTTCAGGATTCAGCAAGCATTTGAGATACAAATGGAGAGTACAAATGGAGAGAGCTTCTTGATTTCATCCTGGAATGACCCATGGCTTTGAACCCCAAACAAGCTACCCACAGGTTGCATACTGTTTAATGCATGGAATCTAATTCCTATTTCTATCCTCATGAACTTGGCACAAGGTCATTCTACTTCTTAAATATTGATGTCTTTTATTAGACTATTTACATTATGGCTAAACAAAAGGTAGGCTAGGGGAATCAGGAAAGAAAAGAGAATTTACAGAATCATAGCAAAGAAAACAATAGTGGTTGTTTTATCTTGTTGCTAAAATAAATAGTAATCTATATAACAGATCTTTGACTGTTATTCTTCCCCAACAAATATCTATCACTAGGCCAAGGTTACTCTTACTGCAAACTGCTTCTTGGTTTAGAAAAGAATTATAGTCCATTTCAATATGAACAAACAAAATCCCCAAAAAGTACTTGGGGGACTCTATTTCACATGTGCAATTGAACAATTCACTCTGGCCATGTCGATCTACTACTAGTTAAATGAACCGTGTGATCTAAGTTTGGAACATCCTCATCTCTCCTTGATTAATCATTTACAATCTCTCTAATCTCTAGTTTTTGTACCTCTCAACTCCAAAAAAACCTGTTTCTTTTAAACACCAAAGTTGTCTCTAAAGCCAAGCATAGAAAGTTACAGTTATAAAACAGTAACAATTTAAAAAACAAAAACAAAAATGCTGTTCCAGCCTCTACCAGATAACACATGCATTTTATCTGAGTAGTCCTCCGGCTGAGGGAAACAAGTATTAATCATTTGACAAATATCTGCTACATGCAAGGATATTTAATAG
This sequence comes from Antechinus flavipes, assembly GCF_016432865.1. Taxonomy (NCBI): domain Eukaryota; kingdom Metazoa; phylum Chordata; class Mammalia; order Dasyuromorphia; family Dasyuridae; genus Antechinus; species Antechinus flavipes. The sequence continues at coordinate 87,931,383 of NC_067403.1, read as the reverse complement.
GCATGGGAGACACACACACACACACACACACACACACACACACACACACACACACACGTCCCTACCCTCAAGGGGCTGACTTTCTGTGGGGAAGGACGGTAGGAGGAAGGGAGAAAGCACAGATGAGCCATTGCAAAAAAATATATGAATTAATTTCAGAAGGGAAGGCAATAACAACTAGGGAATCTGTGTTGGAGGCAACACTTTAGCTGAACATAATAAAGCATTTACATCATCTTAATCAGATCCAAATAAATATGTAGTATAAACAATGCCTACTTAATAATGGACAGTGCAAGTCTAAGTGAAACTCTGGTTTCTTCACCATTTAGGCTCAGATGACATCCAAGTCTAACCTTTTAAAACTCAGTTTCCCTTTGATAAAGGAAGGGTGCAGGAGAACTGTGAAAAAAAGCCCCAGTCCATTCACTTCCCTTCAGCAGACTGTCCTTTGGTTAGTTATTGCTCACCCCAACACTGTCCTCTGAGCCTAACCGGAAGGTTAACACTCTCCATCACTAATTCCTACCCTCCTCCATTTCATTGCAAACCTTGCACAGCCAGGCCCATCTCTTTCCTTCCCTTGCCCAACTGAAATATCATCCCACCTATTTTCCCAACTACAGAAAATTTGTAGACCCACAGGGCAAGGGCAGTCAGCCCAATAAAAACCAGAGAGCCTGCCCTGGATGTAGTCAACCACTGCTAGGGCTGCAGGAGTCGGGACCCCTCTCCCAGGCAAAACCAAACAAAAGCCTTGTCTCTGATCCTTTAACCCTTGGGCTCCCTGACAATGCTAATTAGACAGTCATCTGACCAACACTCCATCTCCTGCCTCCCATCATTTACTCTACTGGACTTTCCTGAATTTTAATTTTCCTTTCCTATTCAGCTCCTCTCCGTGACACTCCCACACTCCATGGGAAGGCTTCCTCCCATCTCAAATTCTCTAGTTGTTCCTTATGTAAGGGCTGCTAGTCCCAGCAGAATGCAAATCTTTGCAGGGCCAGGAGCAGGGAAAAGCCCTGGAGTGGAGCTGAGGAGGTGGGTTCCGATCCCAGCTTGCCCCAGGACAGTGCCTAGACAGTGCTCTGTGATTTGCAAAGCTTCAGTATTATGTCATCCAACCCATGCCCCCCTGGGCTTGCGTTTCCATCTCTGCTGACATCCAAGGCCTCTTCCAGCTCTGAGATTTTGAAGGGTAACTCCTTTGTCTTGTTTCTCCAGGGCTTTGCCCACAGCAGGTGTTTAATAAATGCTTGCTAAATTCTGTGTGTTCTTCTGCTTCCCCTGGATGTCTACCAGCTCCCTGCTGTATCAAGCACTTCCTTTCCAGGACTGGGCACCGCCAGGTAGTGAAAGTTTATGTGCACTTGAGGTACTCTGGGGGACTTTCCTGACCCAACTAGGAATCCCTGCCACTCTCTATGGGGATAGAGATGAAATAAGGAAGACACTTGTCCTACTTGCACCCCAAAGCTGGGGTACTCATACTCTCCATCAATGTAAATCTGGAATCAGGAGGCAAAGCTCAGATGTGTGGCTGACCCAGTCCTAAAGACATCCAGGTGGGGCAGCAAAATGGCCCCATAGATAAAGCCCCAACCCCAGGGCAGGAGATCAAATCCAGCTTCAGACACTTCTTGCTTCCTAGCTGTGTGACCCTGGGCAAGTCACTTAGCCCCACCTGTCTCACTAAAAAAAAGAAGAGGAGGAGGAGGTTGGGGCTGCTGGGTCAGGAGGAGCTATTTTTGCCCAAACTCCTTTAGTGTGCGGCTTCGTGCTGGGCTCTGCTTACCTGGTACTTGGGCAGCGGCTCCTTGCCGTGGAGGGAGCCCACTGACGAGTGAGGGGAGGGGGTGCTGTCACTGCTGCTGCTGCTGCTGCTACTGCTGCTGCTGCTGCTGTGCCGGGCCTGGCAGCACTTGACTGGCATCTTAATGAGGACATCCTCAGTTCTCTAGGGACACACAGAGAGAAATCAGATCCTGAAGCCAGCCAGGTTCATCAGCTCATCTTTGCAACCTGGAAGTGCCTTCAATAATAAAACATTCTGGAGGAACTGATGCTAGGAGAAATCATCAATACTGCATTTGCAATATTAGTGATGAGGATGGCTTTAGAGAATGTGTAATGATCAGGAATTGGGCAAGATCAATATGTGTTGAGTCAAAAAAAAGTATTAATGATTTAACTAAAATTTAAAAATGAACACCTAAAAAGTGTTGATATTTTTAAAGTAACTGGGCTTAATATTGATTATGTAAAACCCAATTCTATCGCTAATTTTTATGAAAGCAAAACAAATTTTTTAAATTAGTAGTCATCTTTTTCCTATCTCCTCCTCTCACCTTCTCATTCCCCCTACCCACCTCAAAACCCTCACTCTCTCCTCTAATAGCTGATTTCAATTTTGGTCCAGTGAGGAAATTCCCTCTACCAGAGCAACCTGGGGGCATTGAAATTTTAACTGACTCAATCAGAATCACAGTCAGTGTATGTCAGGGGCAGAATGTGAACCCATGGCTTTCAGACAGCCAAACCAATTCTCTAACTAGTAGGCCACCTGCTTATCTGCTGGGTTTTAGGCAACTTTTGATCTGTAGTCTATTGTAAGCAGAGATGGCTTGTCTACTCTCTCACCTGACTCTCCTTAGGCATTTCTAAGCACATAATTAAGCAGTCATGTGCCACTCAGGAGGGAAGGTAGGACCTAAAGAGTGCTTTCCAGCACTGGCTCCAGAAGCTGGGCTCCTCTGAACATCTTCCAGTTGAGTCACCACTTTTTTTCACTTATGCTAGTAACAGCCAGCACTTCAGGGAGCCTAATTTATAATAGAAATTCACACTTGCCTCACTGTCTGAAAGGCTTTGACTACAGAACATTTTAAAATCCACTCCACCACCTTTAAGACAAAAACATGTATTTTATAAGGTGAATATCAACTAGTCTATGAGAAGTAAAGGGGCACTAGGGGAGGCAGATGTGACCAATTTAACTCTTGGATCAAGAAGCTTCTTAATATATCAGCTCCAAAGCTCATGTAAAGCCCTTCAGTTTGACTCTTTTACATATCTTAATAGAATAATTTCACATTACTTCTATGACTCAAGTTCCAACTGGACTAGACTACTTTTCAGGTCCCTATCCATGACAATCCAACTCCCACCTTTTTTGGCACCTTGGCAAAATCCATTCCCCAGGGTAATGTTTACCTTCTTCACCTTCTACTTCTCATTCAACTCAACTAGCATTTATACCTTACCTACTCAGCACCAGGCGTTAGGCTCTGGGAATACAAAATCAAAACTCTCTTTTCAAATCTCCAAGGCTCAATTCTACAGCTACTTCCAATAAGGCCTTTCCCCAAATCTACCATCCCCCCCAGTCATTGATGTTCCTCTGGTCTCGGTAATTAATTGGCATATACATGATGATACACCTAGACTCAGGTACACCAGGCTCCATATGGAAGAATGGAGTCACCTCTTAAAGGGTGCAAATCTCTTTAAGGGGCTGGGCAGGAGAAGATTCAGACTCACCTGACAACCTTCCCTTATACTTCCAAGGCACACAGTACAGAGACCTTACACAAAGCACTTACTATAAAAATGTTCTGAACTGGACAGTGGTACCATGTTAAGAACAGCAAGCTAAAAGCAGGAGACCTGGGGGTACCATTCACTTGTGATCTTAGGTAAACCCTGGGCTTCTCGAAGTCTCAGTGGGCTGGTTAGTGTTGTAAGTGGGAGGTGGATGAAGGTCCTTCCCAGAAGTCTTCATTTCACTAAATATATTGGAGCCTCTTGTCATTTTTACAATGCTCAAGTTATTTTGTTTTGTTGTCTTCGCCTGTCTCTAAGGAACCCCATTGATGAACTGTGTGGGTGTGCAGCTAAGTTCCCATCTTTCAGGAAAATGGAAAATAATGTTAAATGATCTCTCACTCACAAAGAGAAAGGTCCAATCCTGGTGAGCCTTGCTCTGGAGAAAAAGCTACAGTCAAAACCCACTGTGATTCAGCTTAGAGATTTCCTTTCCTTTACTGATTTTCACTCAAGAAAGTCCAGGTCTTTTTTTTTTTTTTTTTTTTTTTAATGATTAGCTAAATGCTAGAATTTTATTTTAAAGTGAAGTGGAATACACCTAATAGGAGTAGTCCTTTAAACCAAAATACTTCCTTCCTGAAAGAATGAATGGTTTTTATCTAGAGTAGAAGTAACCCCCAAGCCTAACAGTTCTTTTTCACCACAGCAAAATATTTATTTGGCTCCAAAGCTGGGAATCTGAGAAGCTGAGTACAGGCTTTGGGAAACCAGGTCTGTCTGATGGGCTCTTTTCCTCTTCTGGAGATCAAAAAACCCAAAGAAGACCAGTGTGGGGATGATACTGTCAGCTTACTTCTAGAGAAAGAGACAGAAGCTGTCAGTTCTATTACAGCAGAAGATCCAAAAGAGCCAGAAATGTAAAAATGGGAGTCAGGAGGGCTGTCGCTGCATCACCCACCTGTCAGGAGTTCACTGGATCTCAGTGAGTGATAATTAGGAAGAAACGGGGGCTGAATTTAGACCCAGGGTTCTTATCTGTTTTAACCAAATCTCTTTTGCTTCCTGGACCCCAGTTTCCTTCTTTGTTAAAAAGAAGGTCTTGGACTAGAATACCTATAAGGACTTATCAGATCTAAAACTCTAATCTTATGATTCTGATTTACTGATAATAATAATTTAAGAGGGCAACTCTACAATATAACCGCATCGAGAGAAAAATAAAGATATTAAAACAAGCAAAAGTCAAAGTGTTTCACTTGTGTCATTTAAGTACATAAGGACTTTCTCAGACCCAGAGTTTTCCACTGGCTCTTCAAATTAAGCAGGTCTAAAATCTAAAGTCCAAAACTAAATTCCTCATCTTTTGCCTTCAGAGTCATTTACATATGTAACAGGGGTGTGCCATTTTCACAACTCAAAACAGTGATTTTCTTTAACCCACTCAGTCATCAATCTTACATTGAAAAAACCTTCAAATATTTAGGAACTCCATTTTCATGGATACTGTCCTGTCCTGTCTTTAGCTCTACCTTAATCAAGGCCTTGATCATCTCATGCTTAGGTTATTTCAACAGCTCTCTATTAAGTTTCCTAGGCTCTGGCCTCTTACTTTCAATATATCCTGCATAAATAGTACTAGGCACTAGAATAATCTTACTAAAACATGAATTTTATCATAGAGCTCTTCTGCTCAAAAAACATTAGTGCCTTTCTTTGGCTAACCACATCAAATTCTAACCACTTGGCTTGGTTTTAAAGGCTCTCCACTCTGGCCTCATTAACTATTCTCTGCCCCTCTATTGTAATTCCCAATACAGACTCTTCACCTTAATCATAGCAATGTCCTCACCATCAGCTTCAAACTCATTCTGTTCCCCATACCTGGATGTCCTTCCTTTATCCTCTATCCATCCACACTCTTTAGAGTTGAGTTCAGGATCCAAGTCCTCCATGAAGCCTGCCTTGATTCATCTGAATTCTTATAATATGAATAATGTTTATATCCATTCAAATCCTATTCTAATGTATAAATATGGCTTGAAAGTGACGATGACTTTTCAAAGTCTAAGTCACTAGGACTATAACAGGTCCTATCTAACAGCAAAGACTTCACGCACAATCTCTTAACAGCCTCTTGACTATCAAGTGACCAGTCTATTTAAGGTCTTTTTCAAAGGGGTGGCTCTTTCTCCTCAATAACTCTTGAGGCCTGTCTGCTAAGTGACAGGGCCTGTGACCTGGGTGGAAAGAATACTTACACCCATTCCATCACAGACCCTTGATGTACCAAACAATTTTGCCAACTGTTTCCTACGGGTCCCTGTTCCCGGCTCAATAAGTCTTTTGAGAAGAGCCAAAGCAGGCAACCAGAGCAACACCTAACTGATTACAGAGATGGCCAAAGAACAAAAGGAGCTCCACAAAAGCCAGATGAGCACTGTGTACCTGAGCTGCTGATTCCTCCATCTTCCGGACTGCTTTAGAGTCAAACAAAACTTGTCGGCCCCTTCTTTCACAATCCTGGTAAACGATCAGGCGGATCTCGTTCAAGTCAAACTCGGAACACGACCAACTGGAAGAGAGAAGGCAGCAGAAGTAACTTAGAGTTCATGCTACACTTCAGACAGTGATGGACAAACACGCAGGGGGCACTTTCACCAAGGAGTGGGGCGGCTTACAGTGTCCTTCCGGCCCAGCAGCAGCGAGGCGAGGACTCAGAGTCACATGTGGCCTACGTCAGAGAAGCACGGACCTCAGAAGCCAAACAGTCCAAGACTTACTTTAAAGATAAGGAAACTGAGGCCCAGGCAGGTTAAGGGGCTTTCCCAGAATCAAGATAACTAGTGAGTATCTGTGGACTTGAATCTATGTCTCCTCTGTTCCAAAACCAGTGCCCTATATGCTCCACCAGGAAGCTTTCTAAAGATGCCAGACAAAATCCAAGAACCAAAAAGCTGATCAATTGGAAATGGAAAAGACATTGCCCATCTCTGTTTCCAGGCTCCATGTCCCTGGGTGCCGGACAATCTTGAGAGAAAATGAAACAGCTCCCACCACGGGGCAATGAGCACCAAGGGAGTTAGAATCCATCTCTTGAGGGAAAAGGAGTGCCCTACTCGGACATGAAGAATGATGGGGAGCGAACACGTCCTAGCCCCCAAACATGGTGACCTCTGGACAAGTAAATATGTTATTAGAAAGCATTTTCTTCATTCATATAGACATTAGTATAGTAGTGTTCATTAGTGTGAGGCCAATACATGAGTTATTTTGTGCTCCAAAAGAAGACCAAGAAAGGAAAGCTATAAAGAAAAGATGATTTACAATCATTCTTGAGCAATGATATTTCAACAAGGAAACTTTGTAGACACATGTTATTATAATGGTATGCAGGCTGAAGAAAAGGATGAAAGATATAATCAAGATGTATTGATTATACACATATATTATTGTATATATATTATACAATTGAAGATGAAAAATGTAAGCAAGACTTTTTCATTATCAGGGTTTTGTGGTTCAACCTTTGATAATCAAACTTTACTGAAGTAAATTATTCTCTTTAAAAAAGTCTAATGTTTATATTTTTGTATAACTTATTAAAATATTCTTAATAAAAATGTACACATTGTTAAAATAATCTAACAATGATGCCTTTGGTCCAAAAAGTCCATGTGAGCATTGGAGTACCTCCAATTTTAAATTTATTTTCATATAACCAATGTTGGGTCCTCCAAGCAGCCACAGTTTTCAGGGACAAGTGATTGATGGCAAGTTTCTTGAAGATGCCCTTTGACATAAAACCAAGTTTAATATTCACCAATATCAGCCTTTAGTGAAGTTTTTAGTGAATCACCAATTCTAACTGACAAGGTACAAGAGAGAAGGGCTAAAAAAAAAAGTGTGGCTGAAGGAATTACAAATTTGCCTTAAAAGGGCAAGCAAAGCACTAAGGCCTAGAGGGCTAGCCTTCAGAAAAGAATGACCTGGTTTCAAGTCTCCCCTCTGTCTCACAGACACAAGCTCTGCAAGCATGGACAAGTCACTGGGTTTACATAGATACATGGACAGCCTAGAAGGCAATCATGCAGATAATTTAGCACCCCCCCCCAAAAAAAAAGCCAATATCTCAAATGAAGTTTTTGTTTTTTTGTTTTTTTTTAAACCTAATTTATCTAGATAAACTCTTCACTCTAAGCTTCACTTGTAGTGGCTGCTGAACACCAGTGTTAATCCTAATAACACAGGAGAATATAATCTGCAGAGCAGGGCCTGTTCCCTCTATTATGAAGGAAGAGGGGTGTCCCTGTATCCTTAGCACTTACCAAAGTGGCTCATGCACAATAGGGATCTAATAAATGCACACCAAATTAAATTGTTTTAGAGTATATATGATGTCTCATAAGCAGGAGACAGAGGACTTCAATGTTAAAATCCTTTGTAGTTCAAATTCCAATAATTCTAACACCCCACCACCACCACCACCACCACCACCACCAAATAGCCCATAAGAATTTGAAAATTCTAATCCCAGAGCAAATTCCTTTAAGCACCTGGAGGGCAGAGACTACTATTTTGTTTCTGCTTCCCCAGCACTTAGTGCCCCTGGCAGGAGTCTAATAAATGCTTGAGTCAAACATCTTACTAAATGCTTCGGGTGCCGTTCTTGCACATATCCTTCCCAAACTGTTTCACAAAAAAAATGCTAGGCATCTCTCCAGGCTCTGGATCTCTAAACATTCCTCAGATAGCAAGGATGATCCCTCCAGCTTGCTCCACCTTCTTCCTAGGTCAGGCCTCTGTTCTAAGAACCTTTTCTATCACTTCTCTTGTGCAGTTAATTCCTGGCTAGTAACCTGTTGTGGCTCCCAAGCCCACCATGCATGTCTTTCACCCCTCTGAGAGCTCCTCAACTCTAATTCTTTGAAAAAGACTATAATATTCCATGATTCACAACATCACTAGCAAAATACTGATGTCACAAAGACAGGTTTCTCTTCAGGACAAGTTTAGGGCCACTGAAAGCACTGCACAATTTCCCCTAAAACTTTTTCTTCTTCTGTATAAATAATGTATTTATAATCATATTCCTTTAGTTATTTCTCCCAGTTCCTTTCTAACTGATAGAAAATATGTAGGTGTTCCTCACTTCCACCGCTTAGCTGTGGTGCTAACCTTTCTTAAGACCTCAATAATTCCAATAAAATGGGGGGGGGGGGGGAGGGGGGAGTGTTCACACTTCTTTGATGATTCTTAAAAAGTTGGAGAAAAGGAAGGTCAAAGAAAAGGGGACAAATTATATTCCAGGCTGCAAGATACAGGTCCAAAGGCTCTGTGAGCATTTTCTCAGGTTTAATTTTTCCAAGCATTTATTATTCTCTCCTTCATATTGTCTCACCCATTGAACCAAAATAAATAAATAAATAAAGATTTAGAAGAAATATATGTATTCCAACAAATAAATTCCCACTTCGTATCTGTCCCCAAAAAACTATGTATCATTCTGTATTTTAAGTTCATCATCTCTCTGGCATTCCTTTCTGAGGAATGTCCCTCATCTTCAGTCTCAACTCACTTTATCACTGCATGAGCTTTTAAATGTGTTTTTATTCATAATGTCACTATTATATAAACTGTTCTAATTCTCCTTACTTCACCATCTTGGTACACAGAGGTCTTCCCAGTTCCTTTGGAACTATCCATTCCATCATTTCTTATGGTGCAATAATATTCCATTACAATCATATACCTCAATTTGTTGTTAATCTTCAGTGCATGAGTATCATTTTAATTTCCCATTTTTAGCTACTATGAAAAGAACGCCTATAAATATTTTCATACATATAAGTACTTCTCCTCTTTCTTTGATCTTTCTGGGATATAGATCCAGCAATGTCATAAGTTGCTCAAGGATATATATGCATAAATCAGTGGCTTTTTGGGCATTATTCCAAACTGCTTTCCAGAATGGCTAGACCAACTTTATAAGCTCTTTGTCCCTACATTTTGCTCCTAGTTAAGGGACTTATTAGTTTTGACAGAGAACAGTTAGATAAATATGATCATAAAAATTATTTTAATTTCTTTTTGCTAATAAAACAGGTCCAACGGGGGGAAAACACTTTTGAAAAAAGATCAATGCTTATTATTAGAGGGCAAACATATTTCTTTTTTATAAATGTTTTACTGATCCTTAAAAAAAATCTCCTTGACCCATCTATAGAATCTCTTCAGGGTAACAAAAAAGTTAGTAAATCAAAACAATGGCCTTGTCCAACAATCTAAGTTTTATTCCAAATCTTTAATCCATTTCTCTCTGCTGCCAGGGGGTGGTATGTTTTATGTCTTGAGTTCTCTTTAGGTAGAACAGTAAAATTGTTCTAATTTTAGGTAGAACAGTAAAAAAAGTTCTAAAATCTTTTAAGGTAGTTTTTCACTTTATCATGATCATTATGTAAATGATTCTTCTAGCTCTCTTTACTTTTCATCAGTTCATAATTTTTCAAGTTTCCCTGAATTAATTATTTATATATATTTAAAAAGGCATATGGTGCAATATTAGTATTTGGTTAATTCATATAGGACAATTTGCATAGTTCCTCTCCAATTAAAAGGCACTTACTTTGATATTACAAAAATTACAGCTACAAAATGTTTTTATATACATGAGACTTTTTCTTTATCTTTAGTTTCTTTAGGGTATATACCTAATTAATAGTATTGGAGGATAGTTACATTTATATAGTGTCTGCTATGTGTCAGGCACTGTGCTCATTACAGATGTCGAATCTGATTCTTACAACAACCCTAAGAAGTAAATGATGTTATCTCCATTCTCAGAAGAGGAAACTGAGACAAACAGGGGTAAGTGATTTGTCTCGGGACACACAACTGGTGGGTATCTGAGACTGGATTTGAATTCTCACATCTTCCTCTACCCACTGCACAAATTAACTGCAGCACTATCACTGACTCAAAGGACATGAATAAATTTTTCCCCTACTACAATTAAAAATTATTTTCCAGCAGCTCCAGTTCACAGTTCACATCACTAGCAATATAAAAGATAACAATACGCCAATCTTTCCACAATCCCTCCAACATTAGCAATTTAGGCTTTTATCATTTTCTTTTTTTTTTTTTTTGACCAGTTTGTAAGTATGGAGAAAAACTTCAGTTTTTTTAAATGTACATTTCTCCTTATTTAGTGACTTGGGGTATTCTTTTTTTTTTCAAATAATTGTTGATAGTTTACATTTCTTCTTTTGAAACTTGCCGGGATATTTGATGGTGAATTATACTTCCAATTTGTGGGCAGATATGGAGAGTGGCAGATGTGAAATAAGAAGCTGAAAAATCCCAAGGAGATCATAAAGAAGGGAAAGGGACCAACATGTGCAAAAATGTTTGTGGCAGCCCTTTTTGTAGTGGCAAGAAACTGGAAAACCTAGTGGATGCCCATCAATTAGAGAATGCTGAATAATTTATGGTATATGAATGTTATGGAATATTATTGTTCTATAAGAAATGGTCAGCAAATTTCAGAGAGGCCTAGAGAGACTTACATGAACTGATGCTAAGTGAAATGAGCAGAACCAGGAGATCATTATACATGGCAGCAAGATTATATGATCATCAATTCTGATGGAAGTGGCTCTTCTCAACAATGAGATGATTCAGGCCAGTTCTAATGATCTTGTGATGAAGAGAGCCATCTACACCCAGAGAGAGGACTGTGGGAACTGAGTGTGGATCATAATATAGTATTTTCACTCTTTTTGTTGTTTGTTTGCACTTATTTTCTTTCTCATTTTTTTCCTTTTTGATCTGATTTTTCTTGTACAGCAAGATAATTCTACAACGTGTATACATATATTGGATTTAACATATATATATTTTAACATGTTTAACATATATTTGATTACTTGCTATCTAGGGGAGGGGTTGGGGGGAAGGAGGGAGAAATTTGGAACACAAGGTTTTGTTGAAAAATTACCATGCATGTTTTGAAAATTAAAAAGCTTTAACAAAATAAAATAAAACAATCAAAAAAAGCATATATTTTCATTCAGCTATGGGCAGAGTATTGATTCAGTTTGCTTACTAAAATTATTTGTTATAAAGAAAGATTCTGTCTGGAGCTTGGAATCACTGTCAAGTGACAGTGATGCTCAAATAAAACAAAAAAACAAAAACAAACCAGTAAGCAAGTTCCAAAAGAAAGAATGTTGGATCTTTGAATCAGGGGATCTTAGGGTATAGATGATTTTAGGCAAGTCATTAAATTTCCAGAGCTATAAAAGAAAGAGATTGGCCTAAATGATCTATAAGTGTCCTTTCAGCTCTAAATCCATATTCTTTATGGAAAAAATTCTATAATACTTTTTTTAAAGAAAAAAACCTGCCTGTTCGTATTCTTTACCCAGTTGTTTTTGGACTCAAATATTTATACTGGTTGCTTATTTGTCATGAATTCTGCATGCAATTTTATACAACTTATTTATCAACCAAAAGTAGAATGAGGGAATACTATCAAGAAAATGTATGAATTTTTTTATGTAGTTACTGTGCTGGTTATGTTGCAGTGATACCAATCCCCAGAGTTGCAGTGATGCCTTCAAACCTTCAAACTATAATATCACTTAGCACGGTGCCTACCAAATAGTAGGTACTTAATAAATGTTGGTTGATCAATTGATTATAACAAGACCCAAGATAATAGTGAATTCTGTTTAAAAATTTATGGGACAATCATATGTGGGAATCCACAGGATAGAAGGCATGCCTGGCTATGACCTGAAAACCCTAATGGAGCAAACAGCCACTAAATCATAGGTACATTTAAATACAACTGGGTGGGTGGGTGGGTGGGCCTGTTAATACTTTGCCCTCTTGTACCATTTATATTCTTTAAAACATACAAAAGCATCTTACTTGAAAGTACTTTCAGCTTCCCAAAAATATGCTCACATTAATTTCTAGGTTGCCAAAGTATTCTACCCCATCAACCTCAGGGCAAAGACCATTGTCCTTTGGGATTGTGCAGAGCAAGAGAAGGTTGCTTTAACAGTTACAAAGGAATCATCATCAGTAAGTAGCTGAACTTCAACCAAACAACTGAAATACATTATTGAAGCAATCTAAGATCTTACTGGGGAAAATCTTATGACAATAATGCATTTCAATAAGACTCCCTTGGCAATGTGTAAGCTCTTGTTCCAGGCCCCTCACAGGGTACAGCTATTTATTCACTCAATTTAACAAATGCACTAACAACTATCAAGGCAGGATAATTTTTCACAAGGTAATTTCAAGCTCACTGATTTGCTGGGCAAGCAGACTATTCTCTTACTGATGAAAGCCTGTCTTTTCCAAGTGTTGTGGGTTTTCCCTTGGCAGGGATGGGGTGGGGGGAAAAATGGGGAGAAACCCATATTTTCAGTTCCCATTTTTAGATCTACCACGTGTACAACTCAAAATTCTCTAAAAGTTCATAACCTCGCATGCAAGTTAGATTTCCCAATTCTGCTTAAATGTTAATTTCTACTCTTCCTTTCTTCATTCTAACACAAAGAAGTACTGTCACTTCTAAACCTGAATTGTAACCCACAGTCAACCATAAAATACTTCCTTAGCTAGGCAGAAGATAGGCCTTTAAAGGACTGGAATGTTATCATTGTCTCTAAGCAATGAAAAGAGCTCAAAATGTGGCCAGGGCTTTCTGCAGCTTGTGGAAAAGTATGGATTTTCTGCCCCTTTTAAACAAGATCCACTGTGTACTCTTCTAGAAACAATCATAGTTTTAAATTTTCCTAATTATCAGAACTATAGAAATTTTTTTTTAATATAATCATAAGTGAGATCTGTTAAAGCTTCAGATAGAAAACTCAATAAGCCTCAAAAGAACTCTAGAAGGGTAGATGTTACTTCTCAGAAATGTGCTAAAATCTGCCCTGTGTCATACTCTAGTAAGCAGCCAGAGCTCTTTCTGGCTTTAGTTACTACTGCTAATGCTACTTTTAAAGAGACGTTTAAAAGAGACAGAATAGTAAAATTATATTTTCCTCTGACTACATAGCAACAACAGGCAGGGGTCAGAGGACCCAGGCTATAATAGCATCTCTGATGCATACTACCTGGGAGACAATGAATAAGTAGTCTAACCTTGCTGTAAACTGAGAAGGCTGGCCTCTGAAGTCTCCAGTTTTTCATCTATGGCACATGTTCTTCTCAGATGGCCAGAAGCTCAGTGAGTAAAGTATCGGTCAGGAAGAGTAGTGTTAAAACTCAGCCTCAACCACTTGTTAGCTGTGGGATCCTGAGTCAGTCTTTTCACATCTCTCTCTTAGTTTCTTCAACTGTAAAATGGGGGTCATAATACCACATCATCGAGAGATAATATTTGTAAAGCGCTTAGCACAATGTCTAGTACATAGCAGACACTTAAGAAATACAGTCAGTCAGTCCTTTTTTCTTTCTTTCTTTCTTTCCTTCCTTCCTTCCTTCCTGTCAAGAAATTAAACTGATAAACCACAACTTTCTCTAGATTTTTTTCGTTATGGATCTGGTTCCAGATGACCCTGGAATTCCTGAAATCAAATATCACGTAAAGGAAGCCAGCAGCAATTCTGATCACAGAAGGCTGCTGGATTTTGTGGAAAGAAGGCCAAGTCTGGAAGCCAAGGACCTGAATTCTGGCTCTGCTATTTATTGCCTTGTGACCTAGTATGTACTGCTGAACTTATCTGGACCTGTTTTTCAATTGTAAAATGAAGGGGTTAAACAAGATAACCTATCTCTAAGTCCCTTTCATCTTTAAATTCATGATTCTATGTTCTTATTATAGCTGGAAAGACAAAAAAGGGTAAATGTTTTTAATTTTTTTAAAGGTTTCCTTATTTAATGTGTTAAAAGCATTAAAAATATTTTATCTGTACCTAATTTGTACCCTGGACATACATTTGGGATCCCAAAATGGTTCCCACATTCATGGAATCATTTCTTTCCCCTTCTATGCACTTAAGAAAACAGCTGAGAGGTGTGTCTAAGAAAGTCATCCTAAAACTGTTGACTTTAGATACCAAAAGCCAAGAAGAGCTGATGTCAAACTGAATTGGCAACCATGTGACTTGATCAAACAGATTAACCTAGACCAGAGCTTGGAAGTGCAGGCTCCTGTCAATAATTCACTTCTGCTGCCCAGTTTCTGGCCCTGGTAGGAAGAGAGCTCACAGAAACCCTGCCCCACAAGGAGAATTGCTGAATAAAGTCTATAGAGCCACAAAGACCTGAACTAAGGAGGCAACTTCAGAGGAATAGTAATCAATTGGTGCAGACAGAATGAATCAAGAGACATTCATTCATTCATTCATTCATAGAAAGTGCCACTCCTATCAAGTGCCACTCTTATCCCAAGGGCTCAGTTTTGAGAATATCACCAAGAGAATCATTTTTTTCTCAAAGAAATTATTAAAAGAAAGGCAATGAAGAGTTATATAAAAATGCAATTGATTAAAAGCTTCCTAAAGAATTACTGAACAAAATGAAACTGAGGAAAAGAAGTTCATGAAAAGTTAAAAAATTCTAAAAAGGGATGGAACTGGTGATTTCTTTAGAATTCAGTTTCCCCAAATTAACAGAATAAGGACTTTCTATATTAGGAAAAACTGAGAAATCACCTAAATTAATTCATTTGTGATAAAACCAAAAGAAACTAAGATGCAGAGATTAAGAGGTTTCCCGCCCTATTCTACTAAAGCATTGCAGATGAACCCAACAAATCATTCTACAGAGAACTTTTGGAATTATGCAAAGAAAGTCTATGCTAAGAGTAATCAGAGATTCTACTGCTAAGCAAGCATATAGCTCAAGAAAAACAAATGGCTCTATAAACACCAAAATATCAGCCCTTGTAGGAATAAGAACAAGAAAATAGAAATCAAGCCTGATCATCAAATGGAGAATGGTTGAACATAGGTATTTGTACTCCAATATTACTGTACTGTAGAAAGCAATGAGCATGATGAATATAGAGAAGTATGGAAATACTTTACATGAACTGATTCAAAGTTTGGAAAGCTAAGTCAAGAAAACAACATATATAATGACTACTGTAGTGTAAATAAAAAGAACAAGAAAACCATTTAAACGGAATACTATGAAATTACAAAGACTAAGCCTGGTCCCAAAGAAAAGATATGAGAAGATGAACCTTGGCAGAAGTAGGGACCATAAATTCAGAATACTGCCTGCAATATCAGATTTAAAAAAAAAATGTTGGTTAGTTTTGCAGAGCTTTTTTTCCCCTCCTTTTCTCTCTTTTTTTCCCCTTCTTTATTATAAATGATGGCTCTCCAAGAGGATAAGTGGGGAGGAATACAGTGGGAAAGATGAATGCTATAAAAGCAAAATCAATAAAATTTATTCTAAATGTTTAAAAATAAGATTTACCCAAGGTCCCATATTTAGTTTATGCTCGAATGAAGACTAGAACTCAGATCTTCTAATGCTTTCATTTCAATGTCTTCCCTCACAATAATCACATTGCTTTCCTCCTTAGGAGAAATAAAAACCATAGTAAAAGTTGATCATCAACATGAATATCCAAAAGCTTTTTCCTAATATATCACATTGTTGATCAAACAAGAATCATTTAATAAACATTTATTAAATGCTTACTATACACCAAGTACAAACACTAGAGAAACAGTTCCTGACCTCTATAAGTCCCCAAGATTGCCTTTCTCCTCAAATTTTCTTATAGCTCCCAGAGTATTTTATTTGGATTTCTCCTTTAATCTTATTTTATTTGTTTAAGGGACCTATCCTCGGTCAGACTATAAATTCCTAAGGAGGAGAGACTGAATTATATTTGATTTTGTATTTATCTATCACAGACCTCTGAATGGATTAGGGATCAAACAGATGCTACCACTGCTTTCTTCTCCCAAATTACTTTATACATATTTTAATATTTGCACACAAACACACACACACATATACATATGTATATGTAGATATGCATATGTATATATATACACATGCATCTTATTTCCTCTCTAATAGACCATGGGCTCCCAAAAGTCAAGATCTGTTCTGTTTTATGTGTCCCCATATCAAATCCTTAATAACAAATCAAATCCTTAATAAAATCCAATAGACAGATTTATTGAACAATAAATATAAAGATGCTGCTTACTAAGTAAAATAAAATAGATCCTGTTAACTGCAACAGAATATGGATGGGGTTTGTATAGGATTAGATTTGGGTGCTCAGACATCTGGGCTAAGCCCCTCATTTTACAAGTAAGGAACAAGAGGCCCAAAGAAAGGAAATAACTTGACCAAAACCCCACCAATAACAAATGGCAGAGGGAGAATTTGAAGCTGGGTCTTCTGACCACAAAATCCAAGGCTCTGAATAGCGCACTGAGTGTCTCCAGCCCCAGTTCTCTCTACATTACAATTCTCTACTTGAGTAAATACTAAGTGCATTTCACCACTCCCATCAAATTCCCTGTGCGGATCTCCATCCTCCCTATGTCCCAATCTCTAATCACAAAGTAAGAAACACACAATTTTGGTTCTGATTCTGGTTTACAATTAAGTACTTGAGGGGAAAACAAGCAAAACGTACTAACCAAAAATAACAAATATTTTGACTTTATATGAGCACCATCAAATGTCAATCATTCAAGAGAAGATGATGTTGGGTGCTTAACTTTTGTTCAGAAATCATGTAGCCCAGCTAAGAGGAGCTAGATCATCTCCCTTCTTTTCTTCTCCTGTTACACCACCCTTTCTAGTTGGCCATTTTATTTTTTATTAGATCCATGTATGGATTATCATCATTATTAACACCAATAACAACAATGCTCTACTGTTCACATCACATCTTTAAGATCCCCATTCTAAGCCTTAAAGGCTCTTTATTGGTCATCTCTTCAAAGTTCTCATTTTACTGATGAAGGAAACTGGAGAAGAAGAAAGTAAAGTGAATTTTCCCACCAGGTCATACACACAGTAAGATCAATGTCAGAATTTACACTCAGACCCTAATTCTCCAAGGAGCATTCCTTCCTGCTTCCTATCATTTGTTTCTTGCTTCTTATTTTCATTTAAGGGCAAGAAGGAAAGGAAAAGAAATGATGGTCAAGAGAGGAAAAGGAGTTATTGGGTGCTGTATTAAAACATATACATAAGCTATTGGTGAAGACAAAGTTTCCCTAGGTTTCTCCTCCCATATTCTCATCTATTATTATAGGCTACCATCCAAAATCTATTACATGGTACATAACACACTTGTGCTGGAGACTCATGCTAACTGAATTTTTGGCTCCTCAAAGGGATCTCCCAACTGTAATGCCTCTATGACCTCTCAGTTTCCTAAAATGTGACACAGGAACCACTTTCCCCCCAGGCTCTGACTTCTCGAAGGGTCCTGGCAGCAACTGTTCTATCCCCTTGCTCTGCTCCCCAGTCACAGGACCTACAACTGGGAAGGTTACTGCTGTAGTTCTGAATGTCAACAAGAGAAGAGACTAGAGGATGGCCTAAAATCATATGACCTTATGATCAAAACAGCAGTGTTGGGTGAATTGCTTCCTCAGTATCTTTTGACCACTGCTCAATCTATACATTCTTAATCAGAATATCTCAGAGTCTAATTTCCCAGATAGGAAACTCCAAAAAGAAGAAAGAGGCTCTCAATTAATCTTTAATGGTCTCAGAAGAAAAGAAATTATGTCAACCACTAGCTTTCCCTCCTCCCCCCACCCCAACATATCCCTCCTAGAAGTCAGAGCAGAAATAGCATATAATCATTTCTTAGTACTATTTGCCTGCAGCAGAACACCATTCTCTACCAAAGTTATTAGGGAAAAAAGCATGTACAGCAGAAAAAGCAATGGATTTGAAGGCCCATGGCTCAGGGTTGGGAGACTTCCAAAAGTCCTTCTAGCTTTGAACTCCTGATATACATTTGGGATCCTCTGAGCAGTGATAAAAGGTGCAGGAACAACTCAAAAAACAGCTCCCTGACAGAGGAATGGTGACAAAACCTAAGTTAAAGTGAAGGCTCCAGGTTCTCACCACCCATCAGAATGGTATCCGGGTATCATTGCAGGAGTGAAGCTCTTAAGAGGACCTTCCTCGTGAAGAGGAGCCATGTTTCAGTCATCCCTTTAACTAGAGGGCTGTCATCACTCCTTGGTAGTTAGTACCAGAAGGAGTAACAAAAAGCTTAGGAGTAAACTAGAAGGCTAGAGAGTACTTCCAAAAAAATTCACACATTCTCTTTCCAGAAAGAAAACTCAATCCCCTTCCTCCTCGTCAACAAAAATTAAAAGCACCTAGCACAGTCTTAGCACATAGTAGACCCTTAATGCAGACTTTTTTATTGCCTGATTCCTAGTTAGAAAACTCAAATCACAGCTTAGAAACAATCTACTTTCAACTGCACAGTTCAGTCTTTCCTTGATACCTTCCAAAGGAATTAAGTTTCCAAACCTGTTGTGGAATCCTGCTGCTGCAGCTGCAGAATGAACAGTCTCCCTTCCTACTCTCTTAAGTCTCAGGGGCTTTTTGCCCCAAAGGGTCTTGGCTTGGGACGTCTTTCCAGGACCAGCAACAGGTTCACTCCCACATCTGGCAGCATCTGGCTGGGCCCCTGCCCGGTCTGTGGTTCTTCGAGTGCCACCACACATCTCTGAGCTGCTTAACCACTCTTCCAGGCTCTCTAGACCATCCACACGGACTCAGACACAAATTCTGAGCTCTTCTGCCATTCAAATGATGGCCCTAGTCACAGGGACAACTCCCAACTACTGCTTCCCTTCCTGCCCCCACAGATGAGTCCTGCAAGATTCTTGGCAGTAATTTGCTAAATTTATTTTTTAAGAAGAAAAAAAAGAGAGAAGCAGCACTTATACAAGTTCTATACATCAAGCCAATACTTTAAAAAGTCAACCTCATCCCACAGTTAAACGTAGACTAAGAAACCCTGCTTGAACTTTAAAAAAAAAAAAAAAGCAAAAAAAAAAAAGCATAACTTCCTACTTTTGTTCAGAAAGCATGTAGCCCTGCTAAGGGGAGGAGGCAGAACACTCCTGGCTCAGCAGCTCTTAGACACACCAGGGTTCCCCAGTAGGAGATTAGCTAGTAGCCAATTAATTTGTCACAAGACCTATTCATATGGCTCAATGCAGAAGCGGTGACTGGCCCTGTGCTGCAAGGTTGCTCTGACATTGGCCACAACAATCTCTTAATGACTCTCATGTGAGCAAGTGTCATCTGACAGGTCCGGCTTAGCAACCTTGCAAAATCCTCCCCTTGGCGAGCTCCAGTGGACACCCCCATCCCAGGGTCGTCAGCCTAGAGAACAAGGGAGGGCGCTTTTATTACAAAACAAAGGAGTGGGTGTTGGTCCTGTCCAGCAAAACCGGAGTGGAGGGAACGAGAAGGAGGACCTGAGCTCAGCCACTAAGCCCATTCCTCCCTTCTCCAGACCAGGTTAGGGTCTGGGCTGGGGAATCCTGACAGTCTCCATCTTGTACATGGAGCAGCTCCTCTGCCTAGATCCCAAGCTCCTTGAGGGAAGGGATGATTTCATGCTTGCTCCAGCACCGAGCACAGTCCCCAGTACACAGTGACTTAATAAATTTATAAAATTTTTTATAGAATAATTTTATATTTATTTGTAGCTTATTTATAAAATTTCTAGAATGGCTAATGAAGGAAACAAGAAGTTATTTAGTGTTTATTATGTGCCCAGCACTGAGTTGTGCACTTTACTGATTATTGTTTCCATTTCAAAATTGAAGAAACTGAGGCAGAGTAAATGACTTACTCCAGGATATATAGGTTAATGAATGCTAAGTTAATGAATATACTACCTACTTCTGGGGCAAAATCTAAGAGATGCCAAAAGATGGAGGCTGAGGGGGGAAAATCAGTTCTCATTCCTGGCAGAGCACCTGACTACTCAAGTCTAAGCTCAGATCCTATGATGACATGGTTTTCTTCCCTCCCCACCCCACTCCTTTTTGGTTTTTAAACTACATTTTTCTCTTTTTAAGTTCAAAAGTTTTTTATTATGCAGTTGAAGGTATCCAATACTTAGGATTCTGCTGCTTCATCTCAGGCACCAATCATGTTGGTGAACAAAAATTAACTACTGAATTTGACTTCTGACATAGTGTTCACAAAGTAGGACACCAATCAGCCTTGAACAAGTAAGCTACAACAAAAGCATTGGGGAGAGTTGATAATACTGATCAAAGCCTAATTTCATCAGTTTTTTTGAGGCAAGAATTAAAATTAGACTAAAAAAAAAAATTAGATAAATGACAGGGATTCAAAGTGACCAAGGGAAAATAACCATATAAAAATTAATTTTGGTTTCCATCCTACAATTCCTGAGATACACACACACACACACACACACACACACACACACACACACACATTTACATAAACACACACATTCCTATATCTGATAGAAAAAAAAAGAAGGAAACAAGCATTTGTTAAATGCCTATTATGAGTCAGTCATGTGTGCTAAGTACTTTCCAAATATTGGCTCATTTGATCCTCACAATTCTGGAAGGGAGATGCTATTAATATCTCCACTTTTAAGTTAAGAAAACTGAGATTTTAAATGACTTGGTCAGAGTCACAGGAGTATTTCAATAAGATTGGGCAGATTATGTTTAAAACCCATTAAAATGAGAAGAGACTGGAGGCAGGAAGTGTTCTAAGTTTGCCCTTTTCTGGAAATGGCTCCTATTCTCCTTCCCATTTCCTAGATGCAATGCTGGGTCATCACAGAAAGGCCTGAAGAGTTGGTCCAGTACTCTGTCCACTGCAGCATCTAGCCTCTGGTCCCACAAAGAAGGAAGGCCCAGACATGAAGAGTCCCTCATTTTAAAACTGCAGACCTCACCAAGGTCTGGGGTGAGGCCTTTGAGTGAGTGAACCAAAGTCAGCGGGGTGAGAAAAGCCCAGTAGAAGATAGGGAACCCAGATTCTCTGTCCTCTCTCTACTGTACCCCAAGGCTTCCTGGTTAGTATTACAGGATTACAAGCAGAAGGGGTGTTGAAGATCCTCCAACCCAACTACCTTATTGTGTGGTCAACAGCACAAAGCCTAGTTTGAAGCAGTCAGAAGCTGAAGCCAGTTTCTCAGAAGGCCTGTGCTTGAATTTCATTTTTAGTATGGTAGTCATAAAAAAAAAAAAAAATAGAAGTTTGACTACATATTACAAGTCTCAATGAGAAATAATGACAAGCAGAATGGGCAAAAATAAGAGTGGACATTTTGAATGAGATAAGTGGGGTCTTTCCGTCATTGAAAAAGCAAAAAACAAACAAAATTAAAAACTAAAGTGGGAACCAGCAGCTTGACAAATGGCATTTGTACATTTCTACATTTTATATGTATTTACATTTTCTAGGCATACAACTTTCTTCCAACTTTTCAAATCTGGAGATTACAAATAACTTTAAAAAGTCAATATTAACAGAAAGTTATTACTGTAAACAACAACAACAACAACAAATAACTCATATGTATATGGTACTTTAAGATTCATAGAGTACTCCTTCCCTTACAACCACCTTCTGGGACAGGTAGTAAAAGAAGTATGACCATTTTACAGATAGGGAAACTTAAGTCTGCGAGAAGGGACTTACCCATGGTCATACAACTAGAACAAGTCTCTTAACTCCAAGTCTCAAGCTCTTTGTCTGTCTCTGTCTCTCTCTTTTAAAAGGGCAGAGACAAACAAATGAGAACTAAAGAAAGAACCAGTAAGTCAAGAGATTGATCACTATAAGAACTGGGAAATCAAGTAAAACCAGGGCCGTTTCCAGAAAAGGACACACACTTTGAACACTTCCTGCCTTCAGTTCCTTCTCACTTCGATGTATTTTAAATACAACCTGCCTAATCTTCCTGAAATACTACTTCTATTATGTCATTCCTTTGCTAAAAAATGGATCATCTGTTTTTGGGTGAAAAGTATCACCCAACTATATCAAATGTAAGCATCCAAAGCCTTCTATAATCTGGTTCCTCTCTACAAGATTAACCTAATCTCCTTAGACTTTCCAATAAGAATTTTCTGACTCAGTCAAATCAAACCAGCCTATATTTTTTAAAGAATGTTTTCATTTTATTTTTACATGCAAAAACAATTTTTAACACTTTTAAAAAATAATTTCTATGGTCCAAATTCCTTCCCTTTTTAAATTCCTGAGAATGTAAGCACTTTGATATAGATTATACATGTACAACCATGAACGCATATTTTCATATTAGCCATTTCATAAAACAGAACACAGGCAAAAAAACCAATAAAACAAAAAAACCAACATATTTTTTTTACAAGTTTAAAAAGTATGCTTTGACTTAAATTTAAAGATATTAAAATAATAATATAATAATAAAGGCAATATATATATAAATATATATAATATAATAACTTTTTTAAATCTAAATAAAAAAATTTTAATCTAAATTTTTAAAAAACTTTTTAAATAAAAAGTTAAATTTTTAACTCTGATTTCTTCAATGTGGGGAATGTCTGGCATGAAAGCTCATCTGTAACTGGCATCCTCAGCGAGCTGCCTTGTTCACAAGATCACTTTAGCAATAAGGGTTTGAAGGCAGGGTGTACTTTCTCAACTTTCCTTTGAGGATCAAATAGTAATTATCCTGTCTTTTCCATTTTCATTGTAGCTACTGGGTATAGTGTTTCCCCGATTGCTTACTTTGTTCTTCATCAGTTTGTACATGTCTTCTCCAGTTTCCCTGAATTCTAAATATTCTGTTTCTTACAGTTCAGTGGTAGTTTATATTATGCTCCCTTACCATTTGCTTACTACTTACCCAAATAAAGAACATCTCTCTTGTTTTCCAGTTCTTTAGCACTTCAGAAAGTGTTGCTATGAATACTTTGGTAAACAGAAGTTTCTTTCCAACTTCACTTTCTTTGCCTAGCACAGGAATTATTAGAGTTGAATATATTTTAGTTCCTCTTCTCCAACATTAACTATTTTCTCCCTCCCTCTCAATACCTTATCACAGCCTGCCAAATCTTCCTTTGTGCTAACTTTCATATTGCTCTCTTCCTTTGCCATGTGCCTTTTGCCATCATCCTCATTCAGGCCCTCATCACTTTACACCTCGTGATGGCTGGTTGTCGTTCTCCCTGCCTCAAGTCTCTCTCCGTTACAATATCTCTTCCATTCAGCTTTCAAAACTATTTTCTTAAGATGTAGATCTGACCATGTTCTCCTTCTATCAATAAACTCTAGAGATAAATTTCAGGGACCAAACATAAAACCCTTTGTGTGACATGCAAAGTTCTTCCTACTTGGCCCCCTCCTTACCTTAACAATCTTATTAGGCCTCACTCCTCATCACATATTATGTGTTTCAGTGACATTGGAGGATCTCCAGGATCTGGGAGATTTTCATTAATTCTCCCCTAATACCAGGAACACACTCTCTCTTCATCTCTGCCTCTTAACTCCCTTGATTTCCTTCAGGGTCTAGCTAAAATCCAACCTCCTGCATTTTACTATCTTTTCTCTGAGATTGTCTTTAGTTTATCGTGTGTGTGTGTGTGTGTGTGTGTGTGTGTGTGTGTGTGTGTGTGTGTATGGCTCTTTGCATGCATCTCCTATTAGACTGTGTGATCTTTCAGAGCAGAGACTATTTTTGCCTATTCTACGTCTTATCATAGTGCCTAGTTGTTATGGGCCAGAATTCTCATACTTGAAGCAAGGATTCTTACAAGGTGCTAACTCAGTGGAATTGATAAGACAATGGTTACCTAGTTTAGCAGAGTGATTAATAGTTCTCTAGTTCAGTACATATACTTAGTACTTAATATAGTTCTACAAGATCCACACCTATGATGTAATTAAAATTGAGCATATAAAGCTCAGACAAACTCAGCCAGAATGAGAGCCAGAGAAGACAAGAGGACAGGAGGCGGGAGCTCAAGCTCTAGGAGCCAACAAGAGACATTCACTCCACCTTACACCACCATGGTGGCTGGCCCCCTGCACTTCCTCCACTGAAACCAAGGCTGGTCTGAAAGGCTCTCAAGAAAGCTGGCCCGGGGCCCCAGGTAAGGAAACTAGATTGTGAAGGAGATAATAAAGGATTTGGACTTCAACACTTGGCTATTCTCATGGTGATTACTCTACTGAAAAGAAGGCTGGTCCAGAGACCTCCAGAAAACCAAAAAGAACATTACACCTGGTATATAGCAGATGCTTAATAAATGCTTACTGATTTAACATCAAGTCTTTATTATCTTTAATTAGGACTATAGCAATCCCCTTTGGAGTTTCTTCATTTCCTACATTCTGGCCAATGTCTAAATTCCTTAAACTCAGCATTCAAGGCCCTCTGTGATTGTTACAGTCTACTTTTTTTCAGCCTCTCTCCTATTACTACCTCTGAATACACTATTCTCCAACCAATCCTGACTAATTACTGACCTTTCCTTCTACTCTCCACCTCCTTGTCTCCAACAAATCACATTTCTACCCTTCCATTTTCACCCTGCAGAGACCTCTTCTGCTCATCTCAAAATCACAAGTGATTTCTCTCTTCTATCTGAACACTGAAGTTGTTTCAGCCTGTTATAGCACTTACGTAACTAGCTAATCCTAATTATCTCTTCTCCAAGCTCTTGATTTACACCTCTAACTGTTTGAACATTTCTAAGTGAATTCTTTGCCAGCCTCCCAAAGCAATACATTTAAAACTAAACTCTAAACGTGCTCCTCATTCTAACTATTTTTTAATTAATGTGTTGGGGAAAAAAAGGAGACACTTCCCAAATGACCATATACATTCCTCTACAAAATAGCAGTCAACCTAAAGACTTAGCAGAAAGAAAGCTGATGTCCTCTAATTGAATAGTATGGTCCCAACACATCTGTTTCTCCTATATATAGAGTTGGCTTTATCTCCATAGTTGGAGCCATTTAGTATATGCTTTTACTCCACATCTGTTCCTAGTCATCATTCTATACCGTGCCATAATTCCATTACACTGTATCATAATTTGTCTAGCTCTTCTCCAATCATTGACCACATCTTTTGTTTCCAGCTCTTTGTCATCACAAATAATGCTGCTATGAACATTTTTGCACATGTGGGACTCTTCTTGATGACAATAACCTCCTTGTCCTCCCAACTATTTCTGTTGGTGGCACCCCCATCCTGCCAGTCACCCAAGCTGAGAACTTTAAGAATCTAAAACAGAAAGCTGCTTTGGGGGGGGGGGGGGAGGTAAGGGGGTGTGCCATGGATGGGAGCAGAAATCACTGGATCTACAATCAAAACACTTGGCTTTAAAACAAACATTTTGCCCTTACTAGCTATGCAAACCTGGGTATGTCACTTAATTTTTCTGGGGTTGTGAAATGATTAAGAGACTGGTTCTTCTATTCTAATTCTACTCTACTTAAGTTCTCTGGTTCAACTGTTTGAAAGGGAATGAGGGAAAAGATTCATTTTGTTCTGGTTAGCCCCAGAGAGCAGAACTAAGAAGGATAGAATAAGTAAGTACACAGTATCAGAAAAAAAAATTCCTAACAATTTAAGCTGTCCAAGAGTAGAATGAGCCATCTCCAGAGGTGAACAAAACTCTTCTTTGGAAGGCTTTAAGAAGAGAGTGAAAAGCTAGTATTTTAAATTTTATACTGGAAATTCTTTTTAGGTATAGGTTGGACTAGATAGATGGCTACTGGGTCCTCAAATTCTGTGACTTCATAGCTACTTGCCAGAACCACTATCATAACTTGCAACTTGAATTCCCTGATTTCTGCCTCATTCTTTTGTAAATTAAAAATTTTCTGAAAAAAAATCAGACAGTAAGGTGTCTTGAGAATAGAGGTCTTTCTAAAAGTCTCTATGCATGCCTGTGCATGCACATGTGCATATGTGTGTGTGTGTGTGTGTATGTATGTATATCTGGATATGAGATAACAAAGAATTGGATTGAGTGATAGCTAAACAAATTCACTGCTGCACTAACTGGGCTGCACTAATACAAATAAAAATAATTCTACCTAAACTAATTTACAAATTTAATGTTATGCTAATCCAGATGACTGTAATGAAATATCACTGTGCTGTACAAAACAATTCCTAAAGAATTCAAAGCATGATAGGAAAACTTTCATGAACAGATGCAAAATGAAACAGAAGCAACAAAAACAACACACACAATGGCCCCGTATTATAAATTAAAAAAACCTAAATGAATAAATAGGAATACTATATACCGTATATACTCGAGTATAAGCCGACTCAAATATAAGCCGAGGCCCCTAATTTTAACCCAAAAATCGCACTGTGTACTACACAGCAGGAGGGCATTCAAAGGGATATTTACACATGTTTTATCTAGTGACTCGAGTATAAGCCGAGGAGGGGATTTTCTGCCCAAAAATTGGCTTATACTCGAGTATATACGATGTGTGTGTGTGTGTGTGTGTGTGTGTGTGTGTGTGTGTGTATATAAAAATATATAAATATATATATGTGTGTGTGTGTGTATCTCAAGAAGATTAACTCTGGCCAAAAATAAAGAGAAGAAAATGCACCTCTTCTTCTTTGTGAAGTGAGAGACTACTAACACAAAGCATTTACTATGGCATTCATTTGTCAAACTGCTTTTGCTAAATTGCTTTTTCTCCTTTTTTCCCCCTTACAAGGGATGGCTCTCTGAGTGAGGGAAAGATGGAAGGGGAAATATTTTTGGAAATGAAGGTAGTATAAAAACAAAAATTAGCAATAAATATTTAAAAGTAAATAAAAAAAAAGGGGATAGGCATCTTTTAAAATCATTTCTAAATTTATTTTAAGATATTTTTACTGAAATCTTGTTTTTTACCTTACCTACATTTCTCATCCTCTCCCATCCCACTCCTGAGAGCCATTCGTGATAATAACTTGCAAAAGAAAAAGAAAAAAAAAAGTTAGGCAAAACACATAAATTTTGACATCACATATAATGTACCATACTTAGGGTTCTACATCTCCACCAAAAAAAAAAAAAAAAAAAAGTGTGAAGGAAGTGTCTCAGTCTCATTTTTCCATTCTGTAAAGGAAAAAACATGAAAGACTTCAGAACTCTGATCAGTTCAAAGAAGTAATGGTAAAATTTTCCATCTCTGTGGAGAGAAATGTTAGATTATAAGGGCACAATGACACATGCATTTTCAGATATGCACTGTGCTAAGTGTCACATACAAAGAAAAGCAAAAGACCCTATCTGTTCTCAAGACATTTATAATATAAATAGGAGAGACAAGATGAGAACCATTATGTATATATGAGCTATATAGTAGATAAAAAGGAAACTATCAAGAGAAGGAAGGCACTAGAATTAAGGGAATTTAGGAATGGTTTCCTTTGGAAGATGGATTTTAGCTGGGGCTTGAAAGAAGGCAGGAGGCAGAGATAAGGATGGAGAGAAGCATCCCCAACCCAGAAGACACAGATAGGGCCAATATAATAATTTGTTCAACTTGATTGTATTTGTTACAATGAAGGGCTCAGTAAAGGTTTGGGGGAGTCCTGAAGAAGAGTGATGTTTAACAAGATAAAGAAAATTAATAAAACATTTTAAAAGAAAAAAGAAAAAAGAGTTGGCTCGAGGCTCTTTTCTCAAACAGCTTTCTGTGAAAAGCTTCTCAACTCCAGAACACATAATCAGCCTTATAATGCTGGCCTGCCTTATAACAAGGATGTTATATCTAGTGATCCTCATTACAATCTTCCATTCTACCCACACATTTCACAGTAAAAAAAAGTCAGTAGGTACTTGCTGTCTTAGGTAGTTTTACTAAACGGACCCAATATTAACTTCTGAGCAGATTGCTAAGTATTTTGCCATTTCTTTGGGGAATTGAGAAGGTAGACACATGAAAACTACTTTTTCTTTGTTGTTGGTCAGTCATTTTCAGTCCTGTTCAATTGCCCGAGACGCCATTTGAGGTTTTCTTGACAAAGATATTGAATTGCTTTCCCATTTTCCCCTCCAACCTATTTAACAGATGAGGAACTGAGGCAAACATGTGGACTTGCTCTGGGCCATATGGTTAGAAAGTATCTGAAGCCAGATTTGAACTCAGGAAGCTCTATCCTCCTGACTGCAGGCTCTCTTACCATAATCCCTCAATGCCATAATCGCAACAGAAACAGTGTTCAGAACCATTGCTAAAGCAAGTATTGGTTGAGTGAGTACAAGGATCAAATCACGACAACTATGGATAAGAAGGTCTTTTTCTCCTGCCTTCTGGAGCCTATGGGAGAAAGTGGAGAAAATAGAGAACTCTGAGTGACTGTGAATTCTACTAGCACCATTACACCATACCTCTCTTAGGGTGCCCTGACTTTTGCTACAGAAAGATACATATGTAAAACTTTGTTTTGTTTTCAATGCATATTTCTTCCCCCACTGGTAAAGTGTTACAAAACTGCTTTGCAATTTTAGTGAAGGCTATTAGCCTTACTTTGCATGGAAATGAGGAAATGCCTGACATACAGTTCAGCTTTTGGGTTCAAATAAGTGACTACAAAAGCCAGGGCTATATAGCTTCAGTTCCTAGTTACAATCTAAATTTGAGTAATCAATTTCAGTGAATTTTTCTACTACCACCTTTCTCACTAAAGTTCACACTTTGAAAATCAAAAACAAATAAAGACACAGCATGTTTGTAAAAAGAGGACAAAAACTTGAGAACAAACTGATAATGATAACCCAACTTCAATGACTAATGTCTAGCAGCAAGAAATGTGACTAGACACATTAAATTT
This sequence comes from Antechinus flavipes, assembly GCF_016432865.1. NCBI lineage: Eukaryota > Metazoa > Chordata > Mammalia > Dasyuromorphia > Dasyuridae > Antechinus > Antechinus flavipes. The sequence goes on along the minus strand of NC_067403.1, from coordinate 87,901,985 downwards.
CTTAGGATTGAAATCAGACACTGGTCTCCACTCCTCTTCTGATGCATCATTTTTGATTCTGATGTCAAAATCCCATATCCTCATTTCATTTAAATTAGTAATAGTCACACAATTTTCCCCAAACCCTCCAAGAAGTTAAGTACACACTAGAGGCAGAACAGCACAAAGTCCAGCTTTCAAACTTTAACCTTGAATTTAAACTAGGGCAGTCATTAATACTTGGATGAAAAGACATGAGGATCAATACTGCTGGCTCTTCTAGGGCGCCTTGTCTTCATTATCATTCATGAGGCCTTATTGGGCGAGATGAGGTCAACTTCCAACCACTGGACACACACTAAGGCCCTGGGGCCATGCCCTTCGTGGACTACTCCAGGAGCTTTCGGGGCCTGACCGATAATCTCAGCCTTCGAACTGGACGGCAAAGGACTTGGGCAGGAGAGATGCAGACTCCAGGGAATTCCTCTCCCATCCCAGATTGGTAATTTATAGTCTTAGAGAGTTGGCATTTTGAGTGACTCACCCATAGCCACAAATCTAGAGTTTAAGGTTAGTGTCCAAGATATAAGTGACAATTTATTTAAGCTCTCTCAACCTCAATGGTTAAATGGAGATAATAAAAGCACCTGCCTCCACAATTTGGTGGGGAGGGTCAAATAAGATAATTTATGTAAAATGGTTTGCTAAATATATATTTTCTAAGTAATTGCCATCATTAATACTGATAATTAAAGCTTGAAGGCAAGTGAATGGAATTGTGTTCTTAAAGGTGGTTCTGGAAGTTTCCATATAGCAAAGTCTCATCCTACCATTTTGTTGCAAAGGATACTATGGTATTAATTTGATCAATAGCAACCTTCCTCTTTCAAAACAGTAGCTAATTCTTACAGAAATAGCAGAAGCCAAAAAAGCTACCTAAAAATGAATAGCCAAGCAAGAAATATTCCATTTCCACCACCTTTCCACTTACTTGTGAAGTAAACATAATTCGTCATTTAATATCTTGTTGATAGAACAGGCCCTTACTGAAGCAAACAACAGCAAGAGACTTTTATACAACAATATTGTAAAGATTATGAAAAACTTTGAAAGACTTAAGAATTCTGATCTAGGCAAAGATCAACAGTATTTTCAGATGACTACTTACCTTCCAACAGAGAAATGATAGACTCCAAGATGCATTTTGTGACTACATTTTTTTCGACATGGCCAATGTGGGGAAAAGAGGGTTTTTTTCCCCTTTCCAAGGGAAGAAGAAAAAAAATGCTTATTAATTAACAACTTTTTAAAAAAAATTCAAAAATCAATAAGCAAGTCAATAAGCATTTATTAGGTATTGTTTATGTTCCAGGCCCCACGTTAAATACTTAAGCCCCCAAAGAGCTTACATTCTAATGGAACAAGATAACACATAAGAGTGCTGAAAAGTGGAAGGGGAATAGGAAGAGAGAGATTACAAGGTAGGTATACCAGGGGATGATAGGGAAATCAATCAGTAGCTGAGCAGGCAGAAGAAAGGATGGTTGGTCTGAGCCTCAAAATGAAGGTTCTGGAAGGAAAAGAGCTCGAGAGAAATGTGAATATTTATACACAACTCTTCTTCCCAGATTTTTAGGTTTCCACATTTTAGATTTAGATTAACCATGACACTCTTTCAAAGTCTTCCTTTTAATAGCCCACCTCTTTGAGAATGTATTTTACATACCCCATAACTTCAATGTCCACATTTATCAATCCACTACCCTCTGGTGTCCACCACTCTGCTACAGCCATGTTCTTCAGGTTACTTAATCACAAATGTGATGGACTTTTCTCACTTCTCATCTTCACTTCTCTACAGCTTCTGAAAGTAGTGACCACCTCCTCTTCACAAATACCCCATTTCCTCAGTTTTTTGGATCCTAATCTCTTGGTTTTTTTACTTCGTGTGATCAATCTACTATTTGCTTTATTTGATTATCACCCATGTTCCACTCTTTAACCTAAGGTAAGCCCAAAGGCTCTTTCCTGGGCCCTATCCTTTCTCTGTAACTTCTCTCTTGGTGATCTCATCAGCACCCATGATTTCCATTTCCATTTATTCAAGTAACCAGCTCTGATCTCTCTCCTGAACTCCAGTCCTGAACTCCAAGATTTCAGTTGGACATCTGTACTTGGATACTCACTTGTATCTTCCATTAAATGAGTCCAAAACAGAACTAATTTTCTTCTTCTCTTTCCCAACTTAAACTTGCCTTTCCTCTAAACTTCTCTTTTTCTTGAGAAAATCACCAACCTTCCAGACACTAGCATTTCAAGACTAGCAGGATCTTTCAATCTTTACTCACCCTCACCTCCTATCAGCTGCCAAATTTCTTACCTTTAAATTATCTTTTATATCTGCTTCTTCTCCATTAATATGGGTAAATTAAATATATTATTAGGGTAAGCCATCATCTCCTTTCATCTGGATATTTACAAAAACCTCCTAATTAATTTCCCAGTCCCTTTCCTTCTTTAATTCATCCTCTACACCACAAACAAGATGATATATAGATCGAGCTGTGTCATTCCTCCAACTCAAGATGCCTCTGGGATAAAATATCAGTCCTTCAGCTTGGCATTTTAAATGTCTTCCCAAACTGGCTACCTTTCCAGGCTTATTCCACATTACTCTCCTTCACACTAAACTGTTTCAATTAACCCAGCCTTCCAGCTGTCGCCCAAACTCAGCACCTACAAGCCTTGGCTCCATGTTTGGAATGCACAGTCTCTCACCTTCCTTCTATCCTGGCTGTTGGGCTTCACCATCTCCTCAAACTATCTTGCACTCACTTCTCTTTCTAGAAGTTGTACACTCCCCTCACCAGCAGAATTAAGCTCTGAAAATTTCTTCCGGCCAAGATGGCGGAGAGGAAATACACTTCTGTGTAATCTCCGTGTTTTTCTCTCACTATTCATTTCATTTCATGCCTCTGAATTAATGCTCGACTGAAAAAAAAACCATACAATTACTTACCAAGAGAAACCATCCTTGAGACTCGTCAAGAAAGGTCTGTTTTTGCGCGAGGGCGGGGACGGTATTTGGAAGCAGTCTGCGGGTAGCAGCAGCTGCAACCAGAGCACAGATAGCAGCTCAGAACCGGGTGGAGCGGAGAGGGGGTAGGACCGCAGCCGTCTCTGCGGTGAGAGCTTTGCTATAGGAGCAAGTCAGCAGCCCAGCAGAGAAGCTAAAAACACCGGGGGTGAAGAATACAATCCCAAACAGCTGGAGTTTCTAGGGACCTGGCCACCCCTCCCCCACAGTGTCTTAGCCCGCTCGGATCTCAGAGCGCTCGGATCTCAGTGCGCAGGCGCCATAGCACAGTAGGACCTGTGCCTCACGAATACCCTGCCCCTCCCCCAAAGAAAGCAGCCTCCATTCAAGGGGTTTTTTTTCCTTCTGTTTCTTTGATAGTTTGTCTTTGATAAATAGACAGAATGAGCAAGAAACTGAAAAAGAATTTAACCCTGGACAGCTTTTATACAGATAAAGAGCAGACTCCAAACCCTGAGGAGACTAAAAACAAACAGTCCCCAGGTGAATCCCCGAAGGAGGAGACCTTATATCCCTCAGCACAGATGAATCTCATGGAGGAAATTAAAAAGGCTCTCACAAGGGAGCTAGAAGAAAAATGGGAAAAGGAGAGGGAGGCTCTGCAAAAGGAGAGGGAGGCTTGGCAAAAGAGCCTGGAGAAGTCAGTTAAAGAGAGAGTGGATAAAGAAACCAAATCCTTGAAAAATAGGATTAGTGAACTGGAAACAGAAAACAGCTCTCTAAAAAACAAAATTGGCGAAATGGAAAAAAATTCCACAGAACAAAAGAACTCAATTGGACAATTAGAAAAAGATCTTAAAAAAGTGAGTGAAGAAAATACCTCACTGAAAATCAGGGTCGAACAATTGGAATTGAATGACTCGAGGAGACAAGAAGAATCAGTCAAGCAAATCCAAAAAAATCAAACAATGGAAAAGGATGTGAAATACCTTCTGGGGAAGACAACAGACCTGGAAAACAGATCCAGGAGAGACAACCTGAGAATCATCGGACTTCCAGAAAAGTATGATGAAAAAAAAAGCCTGAACACTATCTTCCAGGAAATTATCAAAGAGAACTGCCCAGAAGTCATAGAAACAGAAGGTAAAATAGACATTGAAAGAATTCATCGATCCCCTACTGAAAGGGATCCTAAAATCAAAACACCAAGGAATATAGTGGCCAAATGCCAGAACCCTCAGGCAAAGGAAAAAATACTGCAAGCGGCTAGAAAAACCCAATTCAAGTATCAAGGAGCCACAATAAGGATCACCCAGGATCTGGCAGCATCCACACTAAAGGATCGAAGGGCCTGGAATATGATATTCCGAAAGGCTAAGGAACTTGGTATGCAACCAAAAATAACTTACCCAGCGAGATTGAGCATCTTTTTCCAGGGAAGAAGATGGTCATTCAACGAAATAAGCGAATTTCATCTATTTCTGATGAAAAAGCCAGAACTTAACAAAAAATTTGATCTACAAGCACAGAACTCAAGAGAAATCTAAAAAGGTAAAGATTAATCTTGGGAACTATATTTCGGCTGTAAAGATGTATAAAAAATACATGTATACCTTGTTCTAGAAACTAGTTGAGGAAAGGACATTGTACTAGAAAAAAGGGAAAGTGGGGGTACTACATTTCATGAAGAGGCAAAGAAAACCTAGTATATCTGAGAGAAAGAATGGAGAGGAATGAAAATAGTGAGTATTTTACTGCTTTCAGAATTGGCAGTAAGAGAAGAATTTTAGACATATTCAATCTATGGTGAAACTTCTCCCACCTCATTGAAAAGTGAGAAGGGAAAAGTGAAAAAGGAAGGAATAAGCTAAGTGGAAGGGAATACGGGAACTGGGAGGGAAAGGGGTAAGTTGGGGGGGGGGGAACTCTAAGGGGAGGGGAGGGATACTGAAAAAGGGAGGGCTGTGAGAAGCAAGGGGAGCTCACAAGCTTAACACTGGGAAGGGGGGTAAGGGAGGGGGTAAGGGAGTAAGAAGGGAGAAAAGCATAAACCGGGGTCAACAAGATGGCAAGTAATACAGAATTGGTCATTTTAACCATAAATGTGAACGGGGTAAACTCCTCTATAAAGAGGAAGCGGTTAGCAGAATGGATTAAAAGCCAGAATCCTACAATATGTTGTATACAGGAAACACACCTGAAGCGGGGTGATACATGCAGGTTAAAGGTAAAAGGTTGGAGCAAAATCTACTATGCTTCAGGTGAAGCCAAAAAAGCAGGGGTAGCCATCCTGATCTCAGATCAAGCTAAAGCAAAAATTGATCTAATCAAAAGAGATAAGGAAGGGCACTATATCTTGCTAAAGGGTAGAATGAATAATGAAGAAGTATCTATATTAAATATATATGCACCAAGTAGTGTAGCATCTAAATTCCTAAAAGAGAAATTAAGAGAGCTGCAAGAAGAAATAGACAGTAAAACTATAATAGTGGGAGATCTCAACCTTGCACTCTCAGAATTAGATAAATCAAACCACAAAATAAATAAGAAAGAAGTCAAAGAGATAAATAGAATACTAGAAAAATTAGATATGATAGATCTCTGGAGAAAATGTAATGGGGACAGAAAGGAGTACACCTTCTTTTCAGCAGTTCATGGAACTTATACAAAAATTGATCATATATTAGGACATAAAAACCTCAAACTCAAATGCAGTAAGGCAGAAATAGTGAATGCATCCTTTTCAGACCATGATGCATTGAAAATTACATTCAATAAAAAGCCACAGGAAAGTAGACCAAAAAATAATTGGAAACTAAATAATCTCATACTAAAGAATGATTGGGTGAAACAGCAAATTATAGACATAATTAATAACTTCATCCAAGAAAATGATAATAATGAGACATCATACCAAAATGTATGGGATGCAGCCAAAGCGGTAATAAGGGGAAATCTCATATCTCTAGAGGCCTATTTGTATAAAATAGAGAAAGAGAAGGTCAATGAATTGGGCTTGCAACTAAAAATGCTAGAAAAGGAACAAATTAAAAACCCCCAATCAAACACTAAACTTGAAATTCAAAAAATAAAAGGAGAGATCAATAAAATTGAAAGTAAAAAAACTATTGAATTGATTAATAAAACTAAGAGTTGGTTCTATGAAAAAACCAACAAAATAGACAAACCCTTAGTAAATCTGATTAAAAAAAGGAAAGAGGAAAATCAAATTGTTAGTCTTAAAAATGAAAAGGGAGAACTCACCACTAACGAAGAGGAAATTAGAGCAATAATTAGGAGTTACTTTGCCCAACTTTACGCCAATAAATTCGACAACTTAAATGAAATAGAAGAATACCTCCAAAAATATAGCTTACCTAAACTAACAGAGGAAGAAGTAAATATCCTAAACACTCCTATCTCAGAAAAAGAAATAGAACAAACTATCAATCAACTCCCTAAGAAAAAAACCCCAGGACCAGATGGATTTACATCTGAATTCTATCAAACATTTAAAGATCAATTAACTCCAATGCTAAATAAACTATTTGAAGAAGTAGGGATTGAAGGAGTCCTACCAAACTCCTTTTATGACACAGATATGGTACTGATACCTAAACCAGGTAGGCTGAAAACAGAGAAAGAAAATTATAGACCAATCTCCCTAATGAATATTGATGCTAAAATCTTAAATAAAATATTAGCAAAAAGATTACAGAAAATCATCCCCAGGATAATACACTATGACCAAGTAGGATTTATACCAGGAATGCAGGGCTGGTTCAATATTAGGAAAACTATTAACATAATTGACTATATCAACAACCAACCAAACAAAAACCATATGATCATTTCAATAGATGCAGAAAAAGCATTTGATAAAATCCAACAGCCATTCCTAATAAAAACACTTGAGAGCATAGGAATAAAAGGACTTTTCCTTAAAATAGTTAGGAGCATATATTTTAAACCTTCAGTAAGCATCATATGCAATGGGGAAAAACTGGAACCTTTCCCGGTAAGATCTGGAGTGAAGCAAGGTTGCCCACTATCACCATTATTATTCAATATTATATTAGAAACACTGACCTCTGCAATAAGAGTCGAGAAAGAGATTAAAGGAATTAGAGTAGGCAATGAGGAAACCAAACTATCACTCTTTGCAGATGATATGATGGTATACCTAGAAAACCCCAGAGATTCTACTAAAAAGCTATTAGAAATAATTCATAATTTTAGCAAAGTAGCAGGATACAAAATAAATCCCCATAAATCCTCAGCATTCTTATACACCACCAACAAAATCCAAGAGCAAGAGATACAAAGAGAAATTCCATTCAAAATAACTGTTGATAGCATAAAATATTTGGGAATCTACCTACCAAAGGAAAGTCAGGAATTATATGAGCAAAATTACAAAAAAGTTTTCACACAAATAAAGTCAGACTTAAATAATTGGAAAAATATTAAGTGCTCTTGGATAGGCCGAGCAAATATAATAAAGATGACAATACTCCCTAAACTAATCTATTTATTTAGTGCTATACCAATCAGACTTCCAAGAAAATATTTTAATGATTTAGAAAAAATAACAACAAAATTCATATGGAACAATAAAAAGTCGAGAATCTCAAGGGAATTAATGAAAAAAAAATCAAATGAAGGTGGTCTAGCTGTACCTGATCTAAAATTATATTATAAAGCAGCAGTCACCAAAACCATCTGGTATTGGCTTAGAAATAGATTAGTTGATCAGTGGAAAAGGTTAGGTTCACAAGACAGAATAGTCAACTATAGCAATCTAGTGTTTGACAAACCCAAAGATTCTAAATTTTGGGATAAGATTTCATTATTTGATAAAAACTGCTGGGATAACTGGAAATTAGTATGGCAGAAATTAGGCAAGGACCCACACTTAACACCACATACCAAGATAAGATCAAAATGGGTCCATGACCTAGGCATAAAGAACGAGATTATAAATAAATTAGAAGAACATAGGATAGTTTATCTCTCAGACTTGTGGAGGAGAAAGAAATTTGTGACCAAAGATGAACTAGAGACCATTACCAATCACAAAATAGAAAATTTTGATTATATCAAATTAAAAAGCCTTTGTACAAACAGAACGAATGCAAACAAGATTAGTAGGGAAGTAACTAACTGGGAAAACATCTTTACAATTAAAGGTTCTGATAAAGGCCTCATTTCCAAAATATATAGAGAACTGACTCAAATTTATAAAAAATCAAGCCATTCTCCAATTGATAAATGGTCAAAGGATATGAACAGACAATTTTCAGATGAAGAAATTGAAACTATTACCACTCACATGAAAGAGTGTTCCAAATCACTATTGATCAGAGAAATGCAAATTAAGACAACTCTGAGATATCACTACACTCCTGTCAGATTGGCTAAGATGACAGGAAAAAACAATGATGAATGTTGGAGGGGATGCGGGAAAACGGGGACATTGATGCATTGTTGGTGGAGTTGTGAACGAATCCAGCCATTCTGGAGAGCGATCTGGAATTATGCCCAAAAAGTTATCAAACTGTGCATACCCTTTGATCCAACAGTGTTTCTATTGGGCTTATACCCCAAAGAGATACTAAAAAAGGGAAGGGGACCTGTATGTGCCAAAATGTTTGTAGCAGCCCTGTTTGTAGTGGCTAGAAACTGGAAAATGAATGGATGCCCATCAATTGGAGAATGGCTGGGTAAATTGTGGTATATGAACGTTATGGAATATTATTGCTCTGTAAGGAATGACCAGCAGGATGAATACAGAGAGGCTTGGAGAGACCTACATGGACTGATGCTAAGTGAGATGAGCAGAACCAGGAGATCATTATACACTTCGACAACGATATTGTATGAGGATGTATTCTGATGGAAGTGGATTTCTCTGACAAAGAGACTTAACTGAGTTTCATTGGAGAAATGATGGACAGAAACAGCTACACCCAAAGAAGGAATACTGGGAAATGAATGTGAACTATTTGCAATTTTGATTTTCTTCCCGAGTTATTTTTACCTTCTGAATCCAATTCTCCCTGTGCAACAAGAGAACTGTTTGGTTCTGCAAATATGTATTGTATCTAGGATATACTGCAACATGTTTAGCATATATAGGACTGCTTGCCATCCTGGGGGGGGGGGGAGGAGGGAGGGAGGGGAAAAAACGAAACATAAGTGATTGCAAGGGATAATGTCGTGTAGAAATTATCCTGGCATGGATTCTGTCAATGCGAAGTTATTATTAAATAAAATAAAATTTATTATAAAAAAAAAAAAAATAAAAAAAATAAAAAAAATAAAAAAAATAAAAAAAAAAAAAAAAAAAAAAAAAAAAAAAAAAAGAATTAAGCTCTGGAGACCAATAACTGTTGATAGCTGTCTCTGTATCTTGAGGACCTAGCTTGGGACCCTACACATAATAGGTGCTTTGTTAAGCCTGTTGGAATAAGTCAAACCCCTCAGCAACTTATATTCAACTCCAGCCATAAATTGTGGGACCCAGGCTCAGCTTCTTCATCTGTAAAATGGAGATAATTACAAGTTACTTAATACCTTGGCTTCCTAGGCCACACTCTAGCAAGACTACAGCTTAAAGAGTAGCTGCCATTCTGTTCTAGTGGATAGTGTTTACACACCAGATGAAATCTTAGATCCAGAGTGACTTTTTCTATTTTAACTAGCTGATGAGCAGTACAACAATCCTGATTTTTTTGTACCTGCTTTCCTCCCAAACTGAAAGCTCCTTGAGGACAGGAGTCAAGTTATCATTTAAACTCTGTTTCTCCCCAAGTACTTTCTAAGTGGGCTGTATTGACAGGTTTGACAACTGTCACATTTTTGTTCACTCTTAACAAAAGCCAAATATCCACCATGTCCCAGATCCACAGTGAGCAAAAATGGCCATCAAACTCTAAAAGGAGGCTTACTAATTCACAAAACTGGTCACATAATCAAGTTCCCCTTGCATGGAGGACCTGAAAGGCCAGGCTTCATGACAGAGAAAGTAAGGAAATGAAAGGCTGGAAAAAGAAAAACCAGTTAATGAGTCAGCAGCAGTCTCCTTTCTGAGTCAATTCCTTATGACAAGACTTAGTAATAACAGGAATTCTAGAGATCCCATCAACACAGCTTAATTCTTCCTGTGTCCCAAACCGACACACTATCAGCAGACAGCCACACTAAGAAGCACTCCCTCCAAGTTCTATTGTTAGAAGTTACTAAACTCTTAAATGATCAGCTATGTAGATGGCTCATCGAAGCAAGTCTAAGTAAACAACTCAGATAATGATCACAGCAACCAAATCATGAAGTCCCCATAAACAAGATAAATCCTCAATCCCTTAATTTCTCTGAACTCCAGCTTTCCCAAAAATTAGGATAATAAACTCTACTTTACTTAGTTGTTGTGAGGTTTAAATAGATCAAGTAGGCAAAATACTGTATAAACTTGAAAGAACTATATGTCAGTTATTATTATTAAAATATTATTAAATTGAATTATTATTAAATTTAAAACTTTGAAATTTCAAAAAGCATCATGTGACAGAAGGATCAGATTTGTTCAATTTGGGCCTAGGGACAGGCACAAAGAGTGGAACAAAAAAGAGCAAATTTAAGACTTGACATAAGGAAATATGTTGGTTTATGCAGCTGGATGGTGCAGTGGATAAAGTTGGGCCTGGAATCAGGAAGACCTGGGTTCAAATTTAGCCTCAGACATTTACCAGCTGTGTGACCCTGTGCAAACCATTTAATCCTGTTTGCCTCAGTTTCCTTGTTTGTAAAATGAACTTGAAAAGAAAATAGCAAGCCACTCCAATATCTTTGCCAAGAAAACCCCAACTGGGAACAAAGGGGTGGGCAAGACTGAAAAGACTGAACAACAACATAAGGGAAAGGAACTACTGAACAATTAAGAATTATATAAAAGAGAAATAGGGTACTTCAGGAGATACTGAGTTCCTTCTCACAAGAACTCTTCAAAAAAAAAAAAAAAAGTATACTAGACTGGAATCTCCTGGGAGCTGATTGTTAAATTTTCAGTGTGATCATTTATATCTTTGAAATTGGTAAATGCTATAAGTGATTTAATTTTTTGTTGATTGTCTGGACTTAAGTGATGAAGAAAACAATCATGCAAATTAAACTGAAAGTTGTGAGCTGTATACACTCCTCCCACCCCCCCCCAAAAAAAAAATAGTTGTTAAATATTTACTAGCACACCAATGTGCATATACATTTCTCAGGTAAAAGTCAGACAAGATGATCTCTAAGATCCCATCCAATTCTAACAAAATAAGGCCAGACACATACAACCTAGACTAATATTAGGATCATATCTTGAACCCAGATCTGGCAACTCTTAAGTCCAGTGTTTCTTCAACTAAAACAAGTTCAAGGAGAAAGACAATAGGATTAAGAAGTCAGGTTTCTCAGTCTCCTAAAATGCAAAACAAGGCTACCAGACACCTCAAAGTCTGAAGAGGTATACATTTGAAAAACAGCAAGCTCTGGGATCTATCATGTAACAGTTTCACTTCTACTGAAAAGTCTTGCATCCTGGGTGTATTCTTCAAAGCTTATCTTCCCTTGTCACTCACCTGGAATGGTATTTTAAGAAAGCATTCTGTCACCTAATAATGGATGTTCTCTCTCCCAACACACCTCCCTGGCTCTCCTCCTTGGTCCCACCTCCATCTCTCTTTCCTTGTCTCCTTTTTCTTCTCTTTCTCCCCTCCGCTCACTCTCAAGCGCATCAGGCTGAGAAGGATCACCACCTTTCAGCTTCCTCTCCTCCCAGAATCGCATCCCTATGTCTGGTAGTGAAATCACAGAGTTACAGCAGCTCTCTCACTTCTCTCATGTGACAAGGCCCCGTAATCCTAATATGACCAGTCTCAGCACCTACTGAGACCCCAAGTTCCTCTTCTCAGCTCTCACCCTTCCTAATCAGGCTCGCTTCTTGAAACCAGTCTATCCCGTCCTTAAGCTCCCAGGAAGCTGGGATCTGCTGCAGTCTCTCCATTTTCTTCATTTGTCTTCTCTCTCTACACTCACTTAGAGGGGGGTTCATTCCCTTTGAGGAAGCTATTCTTGGTTTTGTCTCTAAAATACAATCCATGCTTGTAATGTTTATGTTAGGAAATAGTACAAGAGACAAGGATGATTTTCACAGGGTTTCACTTAGAAAAGGACCTTAGAAGTCCCTTATTTTATACAGATGTGAGTTCAGGAAGACTCTACAGACCTTATACCTTTACTAGCTGTGTGTGAGCCCGGGCAAGGTACTTAACTCCTGCTTGTCTCAGTTTCCTCATCTGTAAAAGGAGAATAATAACAGCACCCACCTCTTGGGAGATAATATTTGTAAAGTGCTATGAAATGTGAAAGTATTGAGTGCTAGCTATTATTAGCATTATTGTTACCATTATTACATATGAAGAAAATAAGGCTTCAGAAAGAAAATGTAAATGCTAGTTCTTATTAGTATTATTGTTAATAACAATTATTATAAGCATTGCTATTATTATTACATATAAAGAGAGTAAGGCTTCCACCAGGGAAGCGACTTGTCCAGGGCCATACAACAAGCAAGTAGCAAAGCTGGAATATGAAGCCAAATCATGGCACCAAATCCAATGTACCTGCTGATTCCCCATACTGCCTTCAAGTAGAAATCAGAAGCCCTGGATTTGTGTCACAGCCAGAATACTATTTTTTTTTTAACTTAATAGTATTTTATGTTTTTTCCAATTACATGTAAAGATAGCTTTCGACATTCATCTTTGTAAGATTCTGAGCTCTAAATTTTTCCTCCTCCCTCTCAGATGGATAATAACTTTCCTCCTTTTCCCAAAGTTAATCAAATGGATCTCAAACTCTGACCTCTTATCCTTTCTTAGGTTGCTTATATCTTTTCTTAGACATTTTACTGATACTTAAAAGTAGGCATGTCAAAACGCTTAAGTTCTCACTTTACTAATTCAGAAAGGTACTTCCTCCAAGACAGAACTGGAAACCACACACACACACACAACACACACACACACACACACACAGTTATATATTTAAACAATATCTATTTAATAGCTATATATGAAATAGATAAAAATACATTACAAGTAATTAAAATTTTTATATGTGTACATATACACATATGTATAAATACAAATTATCTCTACTTCTTTTCATCATTTCTCTGGATATTCTAAGTCTTTTGCTTTTCCAAATGAATTCAGTTACTATTTCATCTATTTCTATAAAGTATCCCTTTGATAATTATATTGGCATAGCATCAAAAATGTAAACTAACTTTGCTAGTATTGTCGTTTCTATCATATTGGTAGAGCCCAGTCATGAAAACGGAACATTCCTCCAGCAATTTAAATTGTCCTTTATTTCTTTAAGGAGCACTTTGTAATTGATTCTATGAAAGTTCTTTTGTGCATTTTGGTTAGCTGATCTCCAAAATACCTTATGTATTTTGTAATTAATTGGTATGGGATATCCCTTTATTACTTCTTGGATTTTATTGTCATATATAAATGCAGTTGATTTTTGAGGGTTTATTTTGTAGTCTGGAACTTGACTGAAGCTACTAATAAGAAACAAAGTAGATATTCATCTATTGTGAATAGCTAAATAAATTATTTAGCTATGAATTTCTGTCATAAACCATTACAAACATGAATACAGAGAAGCATAGAAAAATCTATACAAAATGATGCAAATAAGGCAGAGGCAAGAAAACATTTCATAAAAGGACCATGACAATGTAAATGGAAAGAACAAGTACACACCAAAAATCAAAAATGAATGCTACAAAATTATAAAGAAGAAATACGGGTCAAAAGAAGAGATATGAGAGGAAGCACCCAATTTGTCCCATCATACAGGCAAGAGATCCACAGTTGCTGCACACTGGACATGTTTTCAGGCTTTTTCGATGAAAAGGTTATGGTGGGATTGTTTTTCTTATTCTTTTAAAAAATATATTGTTACATGGAATGACTGGGGAGAGGGAATGCTGGGAGAGTTATGTTGGATATAAGCACAGCCATGTAAGAACCAAGACATTAATAAAAACTTATTTTTTTAAGAAAATGTAAATTCCATTTTTTGATATCTATGTGCCTTTGTGCAATATGCTACCTTCCCTCTGAGTGCTTTCCAAGGTCCCTCTATTCCCTTCCCTCATTCTCTTCCCTTCCTTAAAATCTTAATTGTTTTATGTATTTAACTAGACTCCTCCATGAAGACAAGAAATGTTTTATTTTTGTTACTGTGTCCCCAGTGCCTGACACATAGTAGATACTTAACAATGCTTGTTCATTGATTCACTTCCTTGTCAGTAAAAGGAGAGGGGCTGAACTAGATCAGTTCTAAGATCCCTTCACTCTACAGAATCTATAATGCTATGGACATTAGCCTAGATTCCCTAAAAAAAGACTGGAAGTCTTCAGTAGCCCTTCTCTAGGACAGTACACAGGAGGGAACAATAAAGTAAGTTCTCAATAAAGCGTAGAGGATGAATGTACACATGATTAGCAGAGTGAAGCAATGAAGAATGAATGAGCAGTCCACTTCCTGATTTCTGATTATCTGCACAGCCTCAAGACTCGGGGGAATAAAGTCTGGTTGTGCTTTTCTGACAACTGATGAAACGAGACATCATTACTTACAGTAAGCACAAGGAAGACTGACATTCCACAATGAAACTTCCCAGGAGTCTGCTGTCCTTGGTTAAAAAGATACCATGTTCACAAAAAGGCATCAACCAGAAAGCAACTTGAAGCCCTTTACTATCCACAGAAACTCCTTCTTCCCTTCCCCACCTCCCCCAACCTCCCACCACATGTCAAAGAGATTTTTAGTGAGAAACCACTACTGAATCATACCAGAACCCATCTTGCCCTCTCCTGCTGCCTGGAAGCTCACCTGCTTTCCCCAGCCTTGTTTCACCAAACCCCAAAGAACTTAGAAAGTTCCCTTCCAAATCATTAGTTCTGACTTTCAGGAATGTGGTACAAAGTCCTCATCAACACCACAATATGTACAGCAACACTTTTGTTGAGGAAAAAATTGGAAATAAAGTATATGTTCATCAATTGGGCATGGCTGAACAAACTTTATGTGGTACATAAAGATAGTGCAATATGAATGTGCTGTAAGAAATTACGAATGCAGATTCGGAGCAGCCTGAGAAGATCCACAAGAACTGATATAGGCAGAAGCCCTCCCACCAAAAGAAAGACAAAACGATTACAACCATGTAAATGAAAGATCCTCCCCATGCACAAATCCACATTGAAGGAAATGGTAAAACTGTAAAGATGAAGCATGGCTCAAATAAAGAGATGAAGCTGGCCCAAAAGGAAGGTGAGAAATGCACAGCTATTACACTGCACATGCTTTTGAATCTCTTCAATGTATTAATCAGTTGCACAGAATCCACCCACTCTCTTTTTGGCTTCAAAAAACAATTATCTCTTATATGGGATTGCTTTCTAGGGGGAGAGGGTATACTGGGGGATAATTATGCTGACATAAAAAACAGAAGAAATAAATAATAAGTTACTTTTTAAGGAGATAGGAGAAGAGAGAAGATTCTACCTTCAGATTTTCATATAATAATATGCATCATGAGTGTAGAGAATCAAAAGATGTAAATTCCTTGAGGGTAGAGACAGTCTTCTTTACAAAATGTCTAGCATGTAGTATTTATCAAATAAATATTTTATTTAACTAAAAATACAATATGCCAATAAAATTTTTTCCAAATACATTTAAATATGGAAAGACTTCAATGAACTGATACAAAAGGGTAATAAGTAGAACTAGAAAAACAATAAACAAAATGACAATAAGGTATAAATGGGGAAAAAAAAATTATCCCCATTATGCTCTACAATAATGACCAAGCTTGGTCTCAAGGAAGAGATATAAGAAATCATCCCCATCCCTCCATGAAGGGATAGAATAAAATGGGTGTGAAATACCACATTACAACATTAGAGTTTTTTGATATGATGGTAGATTTAAAATTTTTTTCTTTTTATCTCAGTGGGAAATTTGGGTGATTTAAAAATAAATATTTTCCAATTTTTAAAATGTATTTAGCTATATCTCTAAGTGAAAAGCTAAAGCAACATGGTCACATATACTGAAGAGGGAAGGAGGTAAAGAAACTGACACACACACACCTGACAGGGAAAGTAACTTCATCCAGTAGGCTCCTATTAAGCTCTTAATATTTACAAAACAACCAAAGTAGTGAGAAAGAAATGTTTTATACGATTTCACATGTGTAAACTGTTTGCCCTCTCAAAAGGTGGGGAAGGAGCTGGATAGAGGGAATTAGCAACTCAAAAAAAATTTTTAAATGTTAAAAATAAAAATAAATTTTAAGAAACAATTATTTTAGCCATTGATTACATTAGACTTTACTAAATAGTAAAAACAAGCAAATTGTTAAATAGACCACAGATTAAAAGTGAATGGAATTGCTGATATTCTTAACTTTAAGGTTCCTTAACCTTCAGAGTGATATTACAGCATTGACATGCTCTCCTGAACTCTCAAGAAAAAAAAAAGGGGGGGGGGAGCGGGGAGGAGTTACTTTGTAAATATAAAGAGCAATATAATTGATTACTTATTTTTATTTTCATAACTACCACTCAAACCTTCATCATTTTTCCCTAGGCTATTGCAATAGTCCAAAAGCAAAAAGGAACAAGCACTACCTAATTGTTCTGTTTGCTTCAAGTTTCTTCTAATTATCTTCCATACAGTTACCAAATTAATTTGTACTAGAAGATATATCACTCTCCCTACTCTATAAACCCCAGTGGCTCCTTACTAACTCTAAGATGAAATATTAATTCCTTTCTATTCAAACATTTCACATCTCTTTTTTTGTTCAAGCTTTAAAATGTCCATAATTTCTAATGTAGTAATGTGTTATTTATAACTTACAAGTAAAATAAATACATGGAGGAAAGGAGAATGAATGTTCAATTTTTTTAATTGATAAGAGATACATGATCAAAAGTTTAGAAGCCACATATATATTATACACTACAGCCTGATCAGTAGAACCTCATGGTAGGTTGTGAAAGTTCAAGTTCCAGTTCTCTACAACAACCTGTCCTTTTATACCTTAGTTTTTTAACTAACCAAGGAAGGGGAAGACAAGGCAAGAATGTAAATTGGACCCTTCTTCAGCCTCTACACTCTGGCTTTGGCACACCCAATTACCAATAAAAAGCTAAATGCCAGGAAATCCTGCGTGTGTGGGAGGAGGGGCTGAGAAGTTATAATATAAGGCTTATTCAACATCAACATTTACATTCCTTCTTTCCTCAATGAGCCAAAAAAACTTATTCAATCCCTTTTCTCCTATTATGAACAGCTTATCTGTATGGATCCTTCTTTAACCTCTTCCTAAAAAGTAAGTCTCAACTTTTCAAGTGTTTTGCCTAATAGCTACTCCCTATTAAACTTCTTGTCCTAAAAGCAAGAACAATGGGAAAAAATATTATCCTCTGTAGTCTACCTCTAGATCTCATCTCAGCTAAAATACTCTCTCCACACTTACCAATGATCAATTAATTTTCAGATTCAATGCTCTTTTCTCAATCCTCATCTTCCTTGACCTCTCTGCAGCCTTTGACCCTATTGCTCATCCTCTTTCTCAATCCTCTCTTATTTTTAGATTTTTAGGCGCTGGCTCTCTCCCTGACGTTTCTTCTCAGTGTTCTTTGATGGATCTTCTTTCAGGTCACTCAAGATCTACGGATCTTCCTCAAGGATCTGCCCTAAGCCCTCTTTTCTCTTTCTATAACATTTCACTAGGTGATCTCAATAGCTCACATGGATTCAACTCAGTCCTGACTTTTCTCAACCTCTGGATTGGAATGTCCAAACGTCTGTGGACATTCTGAATTGGATAACCTATAGAGAGACATCTTAACTTACAAAACTGAATTCATTATCTTCCTCCTCAGACCTTCCCATCTTTCTAACTTCCCTCTTACCAGTTACCCAAGTTGGAAACCTTGTCATCATCCTTTACTCCTTACTTTCACCCCTGTAACCAATTATTATCAATCTTCAATCTTATCAATTCTTCACAACATGTCTTAGATATGCCTCCTTCTGTGCTCTGACACTGCCACTGCCCTGGTATGGCCCATATCACCTCACACAATGCAATTGTGTGGCAATTTTTTCTAGTGCCACTTCCTGCTCCAAGTCTCTCTTCACTCCAGTTCATCCCCAGTTAACCGGCAAAGCGATTTTCCTACAGCACAGGTCTGTCACCTCCTACTCAATAAGTTTCATGTGCTACTCCACCATTTCCAGGATCAAATATAAAAAGCCTTTGTTTGATGTACAAAATCCTTCAAACCTAGCACTTTCTACTTTCTAGACTTCTTATACCTGATTCCCTCCCTATCACCCACATATGTTTCAATCCAATGCACTGACCTCCTTGCTATTCCTAATGCAATACACTTCATATTTCCCAGCTTCAGGCATTTTCAAGTGCTGTCGCTCATAGGTCTACATTTCTCCCTTCTAATTTCCCAATTTCATAGAATTTTTATGAGAAAACTGTTTTATGAAACCTAAAGGCATTATATAAAAAGTTATTAAAGATATGGCGTGTGATATAGAGCCTGACTAAGAGCCAAGAATTCCAGCCTGTCTCCATGCTATTCTTCCCTGACCACCCTCAGTGGATTCTCAGCAATCCTTATCTGGGAAAGGGAGATAGGCATATAACTATTTATGTGGGTAAAGGATTGATTGATTGATTGATTGATTTCTCTGAGTCCCAAAGGTCCGAATCAGGAGCAATGGATTGCAAGAGATTTCAGCTCCTTAAGCAAAGGCTTCCTAATCAATCAAAAAGACGTCCTTAAATTCCCACTCTGTTTCAGGCACTGTGCTAAGCATTGGGGATACCAAAGGAGAAATGACAAAATCAATCTTTGTTCTCAAGAAACTTTCATCGGTATACAACTAGTATAAAATACACACTACTGGAAGGAGAAATGAAGAAACTAGAAGCCAGAAGCAAAACCAAAGTGGCACTGGATGGAATATCCAGGAAAACTAGGGATTCTATAAAGGAAGAGTGAGGAGGAGTCATTCTAGATTTGGGGCCCATGCTAAAACACAAAAACAATGAGAAAATCAATCTAGAAATAGGTCAAAGGTAGTGACCTATTCAGGTCTTTCCCACAAGCTCATGTTGCTCATTGCATTCAAGCCATTATCAATCCATCTTATCCTCTTCTTTTACCTTCAATCTTTCCCAACATCAGGGATATTTCCATAAATTCTGTCTTCAGGATTTTTAAGCTTGAGCCTCAATATCTAAACTTCCAGTGAATAGTCTGAATTAATTACTTTAAGTACTGATTGATTTGATCTTCTTGCTATCCCAAAGACTCTCAAAAGACTTCTGCAGCACAATTGGAAAGCGTCCAATCTGTGGCACTCAACTTTCCTCACAGTCTAATTCTCACAGCCATACTCTGCTATTGGAAAAAAACAGCTTTGACCATGTGAACCTTGCTGGCAAGGGAATTAATGTCTCTACTTTTTAGTTTGCTGTCCTGATTTGCCACAGCCCAGATTGTAAAAGGTTTTTTTGTGGCCAAAGGACTTTGCTCCAAATGGCAAAGGTAACAAGAGGCCACATGAGTTTACTCAGTAGCATGGGAAGGTAACATGCTTTGGGGAAATCATTTGGTCAAACATATGGAAGATGAGAGACAAGAGCAAATGAAGACAATATAAAAGTTGTTACAATACTTCAGAGGTGAGAGATAATGAGGACTTACAGCTAGGAGGAAGCCACCTGAGTGAAGCAGATGTAATGGACACTCAACAATCAACATCTGATAAGTGAGTGAATATATAGAGTAAATTCAAGTGAGGTTTCAAAAAGATGGCAAATCTAAGTATCTAAAAGAATGGTGATACCCCAATCAGAAATAAAGAAATATGCTTACATGTGTACATCCTTCTTTTCTCATCCCCTTGCACTCTCCATTCCACTCCCTCCTCACCAAAAAATCCCCAAAACCAACTTCCTATACTTTAAGCAACTGTGCCTAAAGATAGTTATAACAGAAGAGAAACAAATATCAATAGAGGGATGCTATCTATGAAAACTGAATGAAACAAACAAACAAAAAAACAAAAAAACTAGGCTCTTTAACCTAGAAAGACAAAGAAAAAATGTAGTTGAAGTCCTTAAAATAATGAAAGCTATGACTAGGGCAAGTATGAAACACTAAAATACTATAATTAGAAGATTCTATTTTTATTTGTTATAAGAGTTTTGGTTTTCTTCTTTTTTCCCCAAATGGTGAGAGAGTTGAGGAAAGAAAATAAAACTTTTATTCATTGAAAAAAATTAAATTTTAAAAAAGAAGATTCTGCTTGAAGTTTCAAAAAGGCAAATTTAGAGTGAATAAAAGGAATAGTAAACTGATGGAATTGTGTGCCTTTAAGAAGTGCTAGAGTAAAAAACCAAATGCAAAATATTTACTGTGCCAGAAACCATGGTAGACAGAAATGAAACTGTGTTAGTTTCCCGTGCTAAACATTGGGAATACAAAGAAAGATAAAAATATAATCCTGATCCCCAAGAAGTTAATATTCTGAAGGGAAAAGAGAACATGCCAAAGTTATACATAGGTGCTCTATATGTAAATGGAAGATTAATGTCAGAGGTTCATGTGGGAAGGAGGCACAGATTAGGGAACTTTTACAAAAATGAGGTTTGAGCTGACTCTTTAGGGTAACAGAGGCTGAAAGAAACAGGAAGGCATTCCAGAAATGGGAGACAGTCTCCGAAAGGGCACTAGTCAGAAGGGTAAGAAAACAAATATTCCTGGATTGCAGATCCAGGAATGTGGAGCAGAATTGTAAAGGTAAAAAGGGAGCCAGGTTTTAAAGAGCTACAAATGCACTGGGATGACTGAAAATAATCAAGTTCAAGAAGAATTTAGATGAATTCATTATTATGGTTTTTTAAAGGAAAAATGAGGATTGCTGGGCTAACATGGGAGAGAAGCCTCAGAACCTCCTTTAAAGTCACTATCAGAGACAAAGGAGTAGAATTGATGGATTATATATCAATTCTAACATTCTATGGCAAATTTTTTATTGGGAGGCAAATGTAGACAGTGTAAAGTTTGGTGAATTTATAGTCAGAAGACCTGGGTTCAAATCTTGGCTCTGCCACATAGTAAGCATGCAAATCAGAAGAGATCACCTTTCTGAAACTCAATTTCCTCATCTGTAAAATGAGGATAAGGTTAGACTACTGACTTAACATCCTTTCCTACTCTAAATCTATAATCATATGAGCTTATATGTCTTTAACCACAAATAAAATACCTACAGTGAACTTCTGATAAGTACAGAATTCCTGGAATCAATTTCTAAGTCCCAATTTGCATAGGAACAGAACTCTCTTTTTTAAAAGGCCACTTGGCATGTGGCGCTGTGGGTGACTGCAAGACCCAGATAAGCTAGGCTGCTAGAGTTTGTGTAAGCAACAGTCTGCAAAACTCAGCATTCAAAGGGAGTCAGCTGAAAGGGAGCATGACCAAGACCTAATTGACAGATTCAGATGTTAAGATCAAAGTTCAGTAGCTACAAGGATTTTAAGGGAAAATAAAGGACAAGATGGGGAGAAAAAATACAAAACAGATTAAAAACCATAGAGTTTAATGTCAGTTAAAGCAAAAAACTTTTTTTTTTTTTTAGCAACTTTGCAGAGGTTAGAAGTAGAGATTGTCCATGTGTGTATTTGAGTTCATAGAAACAGTACTTTGAAGCCACCTCAGAGATGACAAGAAGAATGGGGTTTGCTACTGGAATTGAGCTAAAAGGGATCATGTAATCCAGAGGCAGCAACATGAAGCTCAAAGAGAGAATGTGGTCCCCAAATATTGCTGAAGGCAACCCAACCAGATGAAAACGTAACTTGGAGATAGTTAACAAAATAAGTAAAAATATAACATTAATAGTTTTCTAGTCAAAATCACCACTGAGCTGATATAACCCCCTCATTTTACTGAGAGAAAAAACAAGGCTCAGAAAGGCGCATATTTTTAATTGCCCAAGATCATAGAGATAAACAATTACAGAGGCAGATAGAGATAAACAATAATAGAGGCAGAATCTGAATCCAGATCATGTCACTTCAAATTTTGTGCTTTTTCCTTCTTCCCACCATGCTTCCCTGAAATATTCAATTATTTTCCTATCTTTTGAGAGAAGATAAAAGTTTCTCTCATCATTAGAAATATAATATAGTATCATCAACATTTATTAAGCTACATGCAAGGTACCGAGGAAGATGGTCATCTGAGATAAAAGACAGTGTCAGCTCTCACAGAGTTTATACCTGCATAAACAAAGAAATACAGAGAAATCTACAATTATCCCCAGAAATACCTGACATTCTAAGCCAGATTGTTAGAACATATAAACTACTCTTAAGAGTAATACAGTACACAAAAATCCTGAATATGCACAGTAGGCACAAAGTTTGTTGAATGAATGAATACATAGTATATTCACAAACCCATTTCTTGAATATACAAGTTAACTGAGTTATGAGCATGGCTATTCAAAGGGTTTGCCAAGTGAGTCTTTTCCATAGCTTAGAAATGAGGCCATCCTAGGTTTTACCAACTAACTGGGGGTTTGATAGGGGAAAGAAAACATAATCAAACACAGGCATACAGTGCTTTCATAAATTAAATAAAATAAGAACTCGTTAAGCCTGAATGTAAGCCAGGTCATTTGTTGAAGGGGCTAGGTTAGTAGACAGTGGGTACCTCTGCTAACAAAGCCAGCTTCCTCTTAGCTCCTTTTTCATAACTCTTCTCTACTTAAAAATCTGCATCTTGTCTTTGGATTTTCCTTCCCCGAGCCCTTGAGGTGAGAATGGAGAGAAGGCCAGGAGAGAGAAGAACAACATGGAAAAGCAAGAACAAATTGGGGTAGAGAATCCACAGGCAGATCCAAACAACCTGAAAACATCACATCTACATCACTTCTACTAGGTCCTAAGCTCCTACCTGGAAGACCTTTCACTTTCCAATCCTGTCCAAGCTTCAAAGTACAATTCAAAATGTTCCTTTTAAATTTTTCTTAGAGGCAACTAATTGGTACAGTATTTAGAGCACTGGATCTGGACTCAAAAAGACTAGAGTTCATCTGGGTAAATCACTTAATCTGTCTGCTTCAATTTACTTATCTGCAAAAATGGACTTGAAAATAATAGTATTTACTTCCTAGAGCTGTTGTAAAGATTAAATAAGATACTTTTTATAAAGTATTTTGCAAATCTTAAAATAATTCAATATATGCTATTTTTCTTATTCTTATTAATTTCCCAATCTAAAAGATCTCTCCCTCTTACCAACCCAGACATTTAAGAACTATGCTATTTATTTTCCACTTGTCTACTGCTGCTGGTTATCTCATTACCCCAATGTGTGTGTTATCCTTCCAAGCATACTGTAAATTCCTTCAGAAAAGGCAGCATCTTACAGACTTATCTTGTATCCATATCAAAATTTATTGTCATTAACATCTGCCTAGCTACTAACTGTACTACTCTAATGCAAGAGGTCCTGACTCGTGTGTGACTTGTCAAAATTTACTAAGTTTACTTACTTCATGGAAAATAAGTTATCATTGATAGTTCAAGTTTACTTTCTTAAGGAAAACATTAGATTCCTACAGTGTTAGTGACAATTTATTTTGTAATTTCTTTAACCAAAGATAATTTGCTTTCAAAAAAGGTAAAATAAAAGGTATTAAGCCTTGAAAATCCCATGAGAATTCTACTTCATATTCACAGCATAGAAGAGTCAATGTTTCTAATATCCTGAGATATTGGTTTCATTTTTGTTCTTAGGCAAAAGGCCTTTACCTAAATTCAGAAGATACATTCATCCTTCCCACCCTACCCCACACACAATTTCAAAAGAGAACTATACATGAAAGAAAATTTGTTGCAGAGTCTTCATGAAAACAGAACACAAATGTACCATGGTGCAAGTGTGAATTGGTTCAGGAAAGGAATCTGGAACCATGCCTCAACATTCACTATATACTCTTCCACCGAGGAAAAGTGCACTAGTAAGCTTATAACCCTAAGAGATCTAAGAAGGAGGGGAAAAAAATCATATGTTCAAAATTTTTTTCTTATTGCATATTTTTCTGTTATAATAAAGAAATGGAAACTAACAGATTATCATTGGGATGAGTAACAAATTATCATTTTAAAGAATGTCCTATATACTTAATAGATTTTAAGCCTTAAGAAATGAAATTAATATTTAAACTCTCAATATTGGCATGGCAATAATTTCATTTTTGCCATGAGATATAGATTTAAGTCATAAGTAAAAGAAAGAAAATTATCAAGATACAGGCAGCCTCTGGAGAACCTCAAGTGCTAGATGTCCTGATGAGGTGCTAAGGATCAGAACAAAGCTTCTACCCCTTCTCTTCTCCCCAAACACCTGAAATCAACTCCTTTTCCATTTATGGAGCAATTACAGCTCCAGAGATAACCAATCTACACCTAGTGAGGAATAGATGGGGCTGCCTTGATAACTGAGTAAAAAGTTTCTCTAAAGAAATTTACTTCATAAAATTCAATGTAGCTTCAAATTTATATGACACTGAATTCAATTATGTGTTTTATTTATCTCTTAACCAATCCAACAAAGTTAACACGATTCTTAGCTGGTTTATGGGCTAGTTTATTAATCTGGAAAGTAATGTAATAAGGTAGGGAAGGAGGGCTCAGTTAGATTCCAGAGATTTATTCAAATCCTACCCCTAATATTTAATATTTACCAACCTTGAATTTCCTTCACTTATAAAACAGAAGTAATAACACTTATACTTCCTATTTCACATGTTTGTTGTAAGAAAAGTATTTTGTTTACCAAAAGCACCCTAGAAATATGGCTTCACAGAAGACCTGGCTTCACATCTTTATTCTGACACAAACTAGCTATAGGCAAGTCACTTAAATCCTCGGTGCCCCAAATAGCCCAAGCCTCTAAATTAACAGCTATCTGTCTGCATCAGGGAGGGGAGTTACACTGAGAATTCTCTATATAGATAAAATCACAAATCTGAACCAGAACCCTCCAAAAAAAATGTGAACTATCCACATGTAAATTAATTTAATGTTTTCACAGCTAGTATCTTATAAACTGTGCAAGGCAGTAATTTTAATTCCCTATTTTACAGATGAGAATCTTTTTTTGACTGGGACTAAAACAAAGATTTTCAGAACCTGTGCAGTTTTCTCCAGAGTCCTCTTCCCCACCCTCAGTCCCAGTTCATACATTAATATAAACAAAATCCTGAACAATAGAATACTTTCATTACAATATTTGATATCAACTGTTCCCTGCCTAAGATGGTTAAGATACCACAGGAATGTCTTTAAATTAAATTCACAAATATTAATGACAGGGAACAATGATGCTATTCTAAATCCAGAAGAATCTTTACATATTACCATAATTTTCTTTAAACAGCTAAAATCACGTGAGTATCATTTCTGTGGCCATCTACCACAAATGTATTTAAATATTACAGAATACAAAGATTTGCCAGGAAAACTAAGACTTAAGATACACTGCCTTCTTTTTTCTCAGTAGACTTATTAAAACTAACTCTGTTTATACTTCATTTCTGCCATGCCATGGCTATGAGGAACCGAGTTAACTCCCCAGTGCATTTTGAGGATCATCCACTCTGCATTTCAGAAAGCTCAGCTCCTGTTTGGGCTATGCCCCAAAAGTTAGGACTCTATCCTTCTCTTTCCCCTCCCATCACGCCCTCCAGTTCAAACACTGGGCACAGATGTAGTTTGTATTGTGGTGAGCAGTGAGTCATCCAAGTTCCATTTTCAGACAGGGTGGAGTTGAGGGAAATCACCATCTCCCATCCAATTATGTGGAAATGGCCATCCTGTTTTTCCCTGGTACATAATAAGGATTTTTCACCAAACCAATGATAAAATACATTAAAGAATGCTTAGTAAGAGGGAACACACCAAGTATTTCATCACTCTTCAGAATAAAAGGAAAACTTGTATCAGTAGCCAAAATGGATGATCTCATATATTCTGTCTAAAAGCCCAAGGCAGGCAAAGGACCAGTGTAATCAAGGTATACTATTTGTTGCTTTCTACTCACAATAAAAGGGAAGGGAGGATTGGAGTAAAAACAGAATAGTTCTCCATAAATGAAGCCCAATACTAATCTATAATCAGATTTATCCATTAGGAGTTCACCACATACACATGGACATTTCATGAAAGCACTTTTACAATCCTTTGCCAAGGTCACATAGTACAAAGGGATTCCTCAAGGCTGACAGCATATTCAGTGCATCAGAAAGTTAATTTAGGGGAAAGAAAAGCTTTTTTCAGGATGGGAGGCACTAGTGTGCACCCTGTGACTTGTTCTTCCATATAAGTCTTACTCCTCCCGGCATGGCAGTGACCCTGGGTTCTCAAACACTAGGAAAGCACAGTACAAGTTCTGACAGGTCTAACTAAGATGGAAAGGTTTCTGATTCAGGGATCAAGAAAAACCATCTACTGGCCAAGGACTAGCCCTGCTGTGTATGGAGAGATCCTTCACTACCATCTGTACAGACACTGACCAGAATGGCAAATGTATTATACACTCAAGAAAGCTTCTTGTTAGGACTATTCTAGTATCTAAAAAGTACAGGAAAATAATAAGAATTCACATTTTAGAAATCATTGCTTTAAAAGATATTAGATTTTTTAAACTAATTCTTGCTTTTTTAATTCATATATTAATTCAGCAAACAAGAGACCTACAGAGGCCATCACTTGATCATTAACATTTAAAACACCTTTTAAAATACATCATCAATTTAGAGCTGGAAGGACCCCTAACAAATGCCTTGGTCCCATCATAAACCAAGGCCCAGAGAAGTGACATTCAATTCAATAAATATTTGTTGTTGTTCAGCCATTGCAGTCTTATTTGACTTCTTCACAACCCATTTAAGTTTTTGTTTTTTTGGCAAGTTACTGGAGTTGTTTGCTATTTTCTTTCCAGCTCACTTTACAGATGAGGAAACTGAAGCAAACAGGTGACTACCCCAAGGTCATTTGGGAAGCTACATTTGAATATGAGTCTTCCCTGACTCCAGTTCTTGGCTCCATGCCACCTAGCTACTCTATTGAACATTTATTAAGTGCTTGCCCTATATGTGTCATTCACAGAACTTAGGTGAGAATACAAAAAGAGGCAAAAGATAGCCTCTACCTTCAAGAAGCTACAGTCCTAATAAATGGCAGAGCTGAGATTTTGGTCTTAGCACTATTAATGCCACCTCTAACTCAACAGGTCTAAAACCAAGCATCAATATCATTTTAGATCAGAAATATCCTTCACTGCAAAGTCCTTTTTCTGTTACTGGTCTTTCCTGTATGTTCATCTTTAACTTCTCCTACCTTCTAGGTGGTCTCCTTCTCTCCTCCTTCATATCTAAATCATACTATATGATGTCAGGTTAATTCTCCTAAAACATAGCTTTAAGCCAGCATTCCACTGGGAAGTCCAATGAAAAAAGACAAACCTCTTAGTTAATCAACTCAAGACCCACCAACTCCTAGCTCTCTAGTATCCTTTCCCACTGGTCCCCCACAGCCTGTAGATATCAGCAAAAGATTACCTGAATGTCTCCCTATATACCCTGAAATCTGTTACATCCTTACATCTACCATTTACACAGATAGCACTTTAAAGTTTTCAGGATGCCTTTCTCACTCTAATTGAAAAAACAAGTTATGGCTACCCCCTTTTTTCAGACAAGGAAGCAAAGAGTCTGAATGCCTTTCCCAAGTTCAATAAGGATTTGAGTAAAGATTCAAGGCCAGGTCCCCATACTCCAAAGAAAGAAATGCTGACCATTTCTAGAGTTCTAAGAAAGCAATTATTTTCCTATTTGCTTATAATCTATCTTCATTCAGCACACATTTAAACACTCATTTCCAAGTTAATAACTAAAACTTTTTTCTTCTAGCCTGCTTAATTGTCCAATTCCTCAATCTGGCCTTCACACATATTTTCTCTACAAGGCTTTTCTTGTTCTCATCACTTCACCACCAATACACACACACACACACACACACACACACACACACACACACACACACACTCATACATACACACATTCCATCCATCAGAATTTCTCTCTCTCTCTCTCTGCCACATCAAAGTATCACTGTACTTTCATGATTACCCTGTTTTACAATTGTTTGTTTCATATCTCATCTCATCTATTAGACCAAAAGCTCCCTGAGACAGACTGTTTCTCTTTTGCTTTGCACACAGATAGATGTTCAAATGTTTGTTAAATGAAGGAGTACAAATAAATGTGAAAACCACTGATTTCTTAAACCTCTAGAAAAAAGTCAACATGTAGTGCCTGATTAGCAGTGAATTACTGCAGTAGAATTTAAGTTTCTTGGGGGGGGGGGGGGGGGTACTGTTTCTCTTCCTCACCTCCACCTTTTTTTTTTTTGGCCTTAGAATTTCCAGTACCTAGAACACAGTAGGGGCTTAATAAATGCTTGAATTGAATGATGAGATATACAGAACATAGAGGAAACAGTTAAAAAATAAAGCAAAGCAATCACTTGACTACATAATATAACAAAAAAATTTACACATTCAAGTACTGAAACTGATGACAACTTTAAGTCAGCAAGACTCATGAAATAATACAAGTAAGTGATCTTAGCAATACTTTGAAAATCCAATGGCTAAAAGTACTAAATGTCCTGTAGGACCTCCTTCCTCCCCACTCCACTGATTTGTCATGAAATCGAAGAAAATTACTTCATCTCCATTCTGCCTCAGTTCCCACATCTGCAGAGGAGGAAACAGTCACACTGTAAAGCTGGTTAGCAATTATAAAATCACAAAATTTGGACGCTCAATTTGGTTCCAGTCTTAATAGAAAGGTTAATGAGGCTAATAGGTTTTTTTAGTAATTCTTAATAACAACTGAAATTGTTCAGTGTTTTATCCTTTCTGTGAAGCTTTTCACCAACCCTGTATCATAAATCCCTTTCAATAGTTCTGGAGATGGGCAGATCTAGAATTATAATCTCCATTTTTCAAATTCGGGTAACAGACCCAGAAAGACACTCTCTGTAAGTCACATCTAGTTAAGGATGACAAGACAATGAGAGGCCAAATTGCGCTGACTTTTCCCACAACAGTTAATTCAAGCACTTCTCTTTCTTTAATGTCTAATAAAGCCAAAGTTCAATGCTATGTTTCAGGAGAGGAAGTGAGGAGTAACGGTGGGTCAGGAGGGAGCAGCAACTCCAGAAGTTCTTTCTATCATCCAACTATTCCTTCAGTAAGCGCTTTGTTATTTAAGGTACTTTTTAGACCCTAATAGGTATCAAGCCCCACAAAAAGAAAAACAAAAAGAAAAGAGATCTTGCCCTCTAGGAATGTACATTTAATTAAAAAAACAAACAAACAAAATAAATGCAGAGAAGTAAGCAGAAGTAATTTCCAGGAGGAAGAAGAATCAAGAAAGGTATTGTAATCTCCAACTTCCTTATAGATCCCATCTTGGAGGATGCAGACAACAGAGAAGATGAATAGTCATATATGAAGAATTTGAATTGAAGGTACTGGTGGTAGTTTTTTACTTTCCAGGGCATAGAAATTTGAGAATAATGGTACTAAAAGCTCCTCTGTAACATGTCCCATAGTCATGCACGGAACACAGGGTTTAAAAGTCACAGATCAGCATTCTATTGCTGGTTCTGCCATTTTCTAAATGTGTAAAATTACAAACTCTCTTAGTCCAAGTCACTCCATCTATTAAATGAGGACAATAACACTTGCACTACCTGACTCACTGTTGAAGATCAAATGAGGTAAATAGTGCTGATATGCTTTGCAAGTCTCAAAGTGTGTGTGTGTGTTTGTTTCATGTAAACTATTTTCCAGCCTTCTTCCCTTCCTTAATTCTTCAGCCATAAATTCTCTATTGCTGCTCTTCCTCTCTAAGAGAGAAATTCCTTTGACAACTTTAGAATCTGGACACAGCGCAGCTGCAGAAGGGAACGAAATGCTTCTGGGCAACACCACCAAACATGCACCTGGAGCATGGATACAAGTCTACATTTAATGTAAATATTTACTTTTGGCTTTATCAGATTTGGAAATGTTTGTCTGTTGTCATTTTCTATGTAGTGTTTTTGTTTCTTCTTCTTACCTTATATCCTTTAGATTATAAATTCTAAGGAGGATAGGACTATGAGCCCTTGATTTTTATTGAAGGATATGGAAAGGGTACACCTGATATTAAGAGTACTAGGCCTGTAGTAGTAGACCTAAATTTCATTCAATCCTACATGCTATTTGTGATATGTCCAGCAACTCACAATTAACCTCTCAGAGGTTTGCAAAATGGAAATGATAATACTTAAATTACCTCCTTCATAGAGTTATTGTATAAAAATCAACTTGCAATCTTTGCAATCAAGGAAATACAAGTTTTGTAATGCTATTTGACAACACTGATAAATAGGCTTCATAATACATGCATATTCACACAAAGAAACTCTATTAACAGGTTACTTAAGTTTTTCTTAGAAGATCTCTGGCAATTGAAACAACTTCAGACTTTATCATTTATCCTTAGCCGATGCGAACAAGTAATAGGTCTATTCTTTTCACTATTTATACAGTCTGAGAAGTCTTCTGGAAGGCACTTTTTATTCAATTTACTGCTTATACTCTTGAGTGCCACATTCTTAACCATTTCACAACATTGTTCTAAGCCAAAAAAAGGTACTTGGAGAATAAGAGAGTAGGATTAGATCCATAAAATACCTTCTAGCTCTGAATTCTGTTATACTGACAGGACTTTTAGAAATTAGCCTCTATTTCTTTGCAAACATATACATATTGGGTCAAAACTAAAGGAATTTGGAATGCCAGATATATGCCAATGCATTATGAGCCTGTGATTTCATCAAGAGAAACTGAGATGACAGCCAAAGTATGTAACTTGTAGTTTTCTCAATCTCAGATAGCATGTTCGGCACCAAATCTACTACCATACCATGCTAATTCATTTCACACTCGTAGTTAATAACACACACACACACACACACACACACACACACACACACACCCCTACCTCTCAATGTGAATACTGCATATGTATATCTATGTATCTACATATACATTACATACATATATGTAGCACCATACCACATACCCAAATATCTTTTTTAAAGTGCTTTACAAATATTATGTCATTTGGAAACTGAGGAACACATAAGTTAATTGACTTGTCCAGAGTCTTCTAGGCTGGATTTTAAGCTAAATGGTGTGAAATGGATAAAATCAGAAGACTGGAGTTAAAATCCAGCCTAGGCTCTGTTTGGTTTGTCACAGGCTAAAACTGAAAGCACTTTGGAAAACACGAGCTATTAAATAAGGAATTATCTAAAATGTTTAAATTCGTCCTCAACCTACTGCCGCTATTTCATAGAGGCAATGTGTCAAGTTGATAAACTGCTGGACTTGGAATCCAGAAGACCTTGATTTAAATTCTTCCTCTGATACTACTTATGAATGGTATGACCAACTAGGAGGAAATCATTCCCTTAACCCTGTCTAGGCTTCCATCTTCTCATCAGGACAAAGTGTCCTTCTTGCTGTTCTTCAAACATTTCAGCTCTCACAGACTACCTCTCTCCCTTCCCAGAATGTTCTTCTTCCCTTACTTCTTAAAATTCTTAATTTCCTTCAAAGCTCAGTTCAAAAACCATCTTCTCCATCTGGCTTTTCTAAGATGCTAAGATCAGCAATCAGTAGGTACTTAATAAATGCTTATTGTCATATCTAAATGTAAACATGTTATAAACATTATCTTTTCCATATGAAATATGAGCTTCTTGCCAGTCAGAGCTCTTTACTATTAGAATAGTATTCATAATATTTATGTTGTATCATTGTTGAGAGCTTAAATGAATTAATACATATGGTGTGCTTTGCAAACCTTAAAATGGTAGTTATGATAACATGATAGTTATTATTACTATGGGGTGGAGGCGAGTTCAAATTACACAAATACTACATTGGAATAGTGCCTACTGATATCTCTCCTCATAGTTTTAATTTAATTGCCTTTGCTTCCTAATAAATTTCTCCAATGAGATCTTTCCATAAAGTCAACTAAAACTAACTATCTGAGTTTAAATATACTCAGGAATCTTTTCTCCTTTGTTGCTTTCCTGGTGGAATTCCAGAAGGCACACAAATTTTTAGACTTATACTTATCCAATTGGCTAAAAATGACAGGAAAAGATGATAAATGTTGGAGGGCAAGTGGAAAAACTGGGACACTGATGCATGGTTGGTGGAACTGTGAACTAATCCAACCATTCTGGAGAGCTATTCAGGGCTATGCCCAAAGGGCTATCAAACTGTGCATTTCCTTTGATCCAGCAGTGTCTCCAATGGGCTTGGATCCCATTGGATCCAAAGAGATCTGAAAGGAGGGAAAGGGACCCGTATGTGCAAGAATGTTTGTGGAAGCCCTCTTTGTAGTGGCACGAAACTGGAAAACGAGTGGATGCCCATTAGCTGGAAAATGGCTGAATAAGTTATGGTATGTGAATGTTATGGAATATTATTGTTCTATAAGTAATGACCAACAGGATGATTTCAGAGAAGACTGTAGAGACATACATGAACTGATGCTAAATGAAGTGAGCAGAACCAAGAGAACATGATACACAGTAAAGAGCAAGATTATGTGACAACATACGTAACAACTTTAACTATGATTGATTTAGCTCTTCTCAGTGATGCAGTGATCCAAGACAACTCCAATAGACTTCAGATAGAAAATGCCATCTGCATCCAGAAAGAGAACAATGGAGATTGGATGTTGTTAGAAGAATAGTTTGTTCATTTGTTTGTTTGCTGTTTCTTTCTCAAGGTATTTTCCCCTTTTGGTCTGATTTTTTTGTATACATGATAAATATGGAAATATGTTTAAAAGTACTGTACATGTATTGTCTATAACAGATCACTTGCTGTCTTGGGAAGAAAAGTGAGGGAGGAAGAAAAACATTGGAACATAAAATCTTTCAAAAATAAATGTTGAAAACCATCTTTACAAATTTTTGGAAAAATAAAATACTATTTAAGGAGAAAAAAGAATTTTCAGACTCACATGTTAGTGTTTTTGACAGAACAGCCCCTCTTTAATCAGATACAGAATGTATAAGATGGAGGTATGAAAAAAGAAAATAAAGACCTTATTAGGAATTTTTTAAACTATCAAAAAAAGAAAAAATTAAGAGAAATAATGAGTAAAAGTTCACTTTGATTGTTCTGATGCATATCAGTTTTATACTACTAGAAATCTATATAACTTTGGGTCTCACATTTATTTCAAATTTTAAAATTTCAAATTGTAGGAAATTTTATCTGAATTTAACCTAATCTTTCTGTAATAACAAGATTATTAACTACAGGTTGAAATAACACACTGTAAAATGTAGTTCAATTGGATAAATAAAAGACTTTTTGCCACTAAAGTATCTGAAAGTTACCGTCTCAAACAATTCAGAGAACAAGTATATCTTCTCCAGTACCAAGAGATTACAAGAAGGCAGATTTCAGCTCAACCTAAGGAAGAACCTGTAGATGAATGGAGCTGTCCAGGCACTGATGAAGACACTGTAGTAAACAAAGACTCCTTTTTACTGGGGCATGTGTTACTTAAGCAATAGCTAGATAGACATTTGCAAGGCTGTCCTTGGTGTGGTAAAAAGTCAGGAGTCAGGAGACCTGAATTCTTCTAGTCTTGGATATGTTGCTAATTTGCTGTGTGACCACACTTTCTTATCTATTAAATGAGAGTACATGATCTCTGATGTTCTCACACACTGAAGGAGCTCCAACATCACGTAGTCCAACTTTGCATGATTTAAATCTCAAAATCCTAGTACAATGTGGGAGTAGGGTAAGTTACAGTGGTTTCACTTTTGTGCAGATAAAAGTTAGCCAGGGAATCCTTGTGGAAAGGAGGCCAACATTGAAGCCAGAAATTCAAATACAGCCTAATTATGTGAACTTAAACAAATCATTTCTCCTCTTGAGATTCCAGGTAACTCTCTAAGACAATCAGTATAAGAATAAAGGTTAATCTGCATTAGTAAAAAGAGGTTTATAAATCATTGAAACTTCAGATCCAGACCTAGGTTTTCATTTGTATTTCTACCTGCCCCCTTCCATACACACAAAGCAGAATGCCTGTTCTTTAGCACTATCTCCTACCACCTACAGGTTGCCTTATGAAACAAGCTTATTTGAATGCACATATAAGCCAATTACATATTTATACAATGCCAAATTCAGATGGAGGGAAAGTGGATAAGGAGAAGAAAAATGTTAGATTCTTGTGTGTGTGTGTGTGTGTGTGTGTGTGTGTGTGTGTGTGTGTAGTCTCTCACATTCAAAACAGTAAAAAGAATTCCCTGCTTAAGTTACAGACAGCCAATTGGTGTAAGAGAAACGTAATAATTCAAATACACACACACACACACACACACACACACACACACACACACAATAAGCTTCATCTATAGATACATTTAAGTTTGCATTTTGTAACCTGAGGTCTATGAAAATATTTTGGAGTTTTAAAAATTTTTGGTAATTGTTTTTCAATACAATTATTTTCCTTTATAAGTATTTTATCTTGTGTATTTAAATACAGTATTCTGAAAAGGGCCCATTGGCTTCACCAGGCTGCCAAAGGGATCTATGACTCACAAAAATGATAAGAATTCCTGCTTTCAATAGGAGTTCATATAAAAGAACAATATGCATTCTTCAGGCTGTATGTGAAAAGAGGCAGGGAGAAAAAATGTCATTCATGCTTTATCCACTTAATGTATGTACACAAGGCTTTGGGACACCAGCTGGTACTACCTTCTCCTCTTGTTATTCACCACTTTACTTTCCTTGCCTTCCTCAAAGCAAGTTTACATCTATAACTTAAGGATAGGTCTAGCCATCTGTTAGATTCCTTACTAAGCAGAAGGATGATTTTTAGGGTCATTTCTAAATCTACAATTCTATGAACCCTCTGTGTCTCTGCATCTCTCTCAGACACATACACACATCAATGAACTTTAATGGAGACAGGAAAAAAAACAACCCTTGGCAGAACTTTAGGTTCCAACATTACATATTGAAAGAAATTAATAGCGTCCACACTGCAAATGGTCCCACCCAAAACACATGATGTTTCTCACAGATGCAATCACTAGCCCCTTAAGTTAATTCAATTCTGCCTAAACATTTGTATCTGCAAAGCAATATGCCATATCATAGAGTTACATAGACAAAATGCTTAAAAAGCAGTTCAGGGTTAATGTGGAACTCAGGACCAACATGCAGAGCCCCTGCTAAAAAATGTAACAAACTAAACTTAAGTGTCATGGAGAAGGGGATGAAGATGGAGAGAACAGGAATGAGTCAAACTATGAATCTAACTTCAATCAATTTTTTTTTTAATGAAATTATCTTTTTCACTACAAGTCCTATTCCGTGAAACAAATCAGGGTTACAAAAAGAGGAGGAAGAGAAAAAAATTGCATATCTGGAGAGAGGTAATTCTACTATCTGCAGAGGTTAGTGTCTCTCACATTCAAAACAGCAAAAAGAATTCCCTGCTTAAGTTATAGACAGCCAATTGGTGTAAGAGAAATGTAATAATTCAGGTATGAAGATTAAAAGATATATATATTAAGCACCCATCTCAAAAATAAGCTTGGGTTCCTTAGCTAATTTTCACATAGTTGTAATAAAGAGTTGTGTATTTTTTTAAAGGAAAAGAATCCAATAAGTACAGAAAGAATGATGCAAACCTCATTCAGAATTTAACTCCAAGTTTCATCTGCAAGTTCTTACTTGGTCTGATTCAACAAAAGACATTTCTATCCATCATGCAAGTAGCTTCTAACAATACAAAGTTTTAAAAAATAAAAGGTTTCAGCTAAAAAAGAGAGGCCAACGTGAACATCAGATTCTGATTAAGACTTTTACCAAGCTCAATTATTCCAAAATGCATTATAAAGCATTTTTAAATGTCAAGACTGAGAAACGTGTTTAAAAAGGGGGAGGAGGGAGAACTGTAATGTTGATCTATGCCACATGTGCAACAGCTCTGTTAAATAGAAAACTCAACCGTTTCATAAGGTATCTCTACTCCCCCTTTGCAGGCACTAAGAGCCATCATTCTGACTGATGCCAAAATTACAGCCTTTCATTCATTCCGGGGAGAGCCTGTCACAAGGCAAGCCTTTTGCATTTCCCCCACGCGGCTGCTACTTCCCAACTTCAAGGCTCACCTACACAATAGGGTCACGACATGCGTGCCTTCCAGAGACACACCTGGCTCGTCCATCCTGCTCAGGGCTTCCCATCACGCGCTCGGGACAATTATCCCAGCTCGCAGGGAAAGGGATCGTTGCGACTACGTCGCAGACGGCCCCCACCCCAGATTTGGGGGTGGGGGCGGCTCCTCCAAGACGCACGCGAAACCCTCCCCCCCAGGAAGAGAACTCGTTTTAGGGGAGAAGCAAGTGGAACAAGGGGAGGAAGGAAGGCGGTAAACCCCACCCCCCAACACAACACCACAACAAGTCCCCTTCTCTTCCTCGTGGAACAGAAAGGGGTCGGGGTTTCAGCTCGCGACCCCGAGCTCCCACAAAGACGAGCCCAGCGCCGGCGATGGGGGAGCTCTGCCATCCTCATCCTTCTCTCCCTCCCTTCTCTTCCCTTCCCCCTCTTCTCTCCCCCTTCCCTCTCGGCTCCTCGGGACTCCTCACCTAAAGGCCGGGGCTTCCCTGGGTGCCCGGCCCGGGGCGGTCGCAGACGAGGAGGCGGCGCCGTTCCCGCAGCCCCTTTTGTTGAAGAGCTTCTGGAGCAGGGTCGGGGCCATGATGCCGCCGCCGCCGTCGCCGCCGCCCGCGGCCGCTGCTGCTCCTCCGGCTCCCGCGGCGCCGCCCGCTCAGCTGGCTGCAGCCCGAGCCCGGGGCCCACGCGGCGGAGGCATCCCGGCGACGGCTGCTGCTGCTCCTGCTACTCCTGCTGCTGCAGCACGGCCGCCCAGCATCACGGGAAGGAGCCAGCCCAGGGCTGCCGCTGCAGCTGAGGAACTCCGCGCCGCTCCACTGTGCTCAGCCCGTGGGAGCTAGGAGCAGCCGGTCATATGACTGAGCACCAGCCCCGGCCTCCCCGCCGCGCTGACAGTTATCTCCTACGGGAGGAGCCCGCAGCAGCCGGGGGGCGGTGGCGCCGGGGGAGGGAGGGGGAATGGAAGAAGAGGGAGGAGGAGGCGAGGGCGGGCCTGACTCACGCGCCCGCCGCCATTGGTCTGGAAGCTGAAAGCGCCGGGTTTGCGTAACACAGAAAAAAGCCCGGCATTGGGCGCTCCCGGGGCCGAGGCTTCCCTGGACACGTGGTTGAGGCCCAAAAGAAAGCGAGCCACTCTTAAAGGGCCCGAGCCGGACAGCAGCTCATTGAGCGACCGGTTACCTGGCGCGGGAGCCACGTTGTGACCGGAGCTGTGCAGTGGGCTAGTAGCGCAGTACACCCTTCTGGCCAAGCGGACCTTAACTGTCCGGGGTAACCAAGAGCCTGACCTGATCGCATGCTTTAGGGTTGGGCTACTGGAAGGAAAGCGGGGATTCTTTTACCGACCCAAGGAAAATCAGAGCCACGTGCTGTAGGAGGGACTAAGACCACTTGGTGCTCTGAGGAGGCTTTCCCTCCCCATCTTCCCCTCTCCCTTCCTTCCTTCCTCCCTCCCTCCCTCCCTTCCCCTTCCCTCTTTCCTTCCTTCCCTCCCTCCCTTCTCCTTCCCTCCTTCCTTCCTTCCCTCCTCCCTCTTTCCCTCCCTCCTTCCCTTTCCCCCCTCCCTCCTTCCTTTCTTCCTTCTTTCCTTCCTTCCTTCCTTCCCTCCTTCCTTCCTTCCCCCCTCCCTCCTTCCTTTCTTCCTTCTTTCCTTCCTTCCTTCTTCCCTCCTTCCTTCCTCCTTCCTTCCTTCCCTCCTCCCTTCTTTCCTCTCTCCCTCCCTCCTCCT
Source organism: Antechinus flavipes (assembly GCF_016432865.1). Classification (NCBI taxonomy): domain Eukaryota; kingdom Metazoa; phylum Chordata; class Mammalia; order Dasyuromorphia; family Dasyuridae; genus Antechinus; species Antechinus flavipes. The sequence continues at coordinate 87,863,683 of NC_067403.1, read as the reverse complement.
TCCTTCCTTCCTTGGTTTCCTCCTCTCTCCTTCCCTCCCTCCCTCCTTCCTTCTTTCTTTCCTTCCTTCCTTCCTTTTTTTTGTTAATACCTTTTCTTTCCTTCCATTCTTTACTACTTTTTTCTTTCTTTCCTGCTTTTCTTCTGTTTCCCATCTTCCCCCCCCTTTTGTAACTTCTTTTTCTTCCTTCTTTCTGTTTTCTTTATCTTTCTTTCCTATCCTCCTTTGTAGAAAGTTGTAAAGATTTCATGTTATCATGGACCTGGAAGGTGGTTTAATTCATATTTTAGACAGAGGAAGTGTGACCTAGGCAACTCATATAGGACTTACTCATGTATGTCATCCTTATCAGACATGAATATTCAGTCAGAATGCCATACCTAATGAACATCACCCATTTCTTTCCATCTAGGTATATCCCAAGGAGACTTGACAAATTTCTATATTATAATAAATGGCATTTGTAGAATACATTCGCATTTGCTAAATGCTTTATAACACAATATCTCCTTTGATCTTCACAACACCACATAAGGCAAGAACCATAGGAATTAAAATTCTCATTTTATAGATAAGGAAATAAAGGCTATGAAACTAAGTGATTCATCCATGAAGTTAATAAATGTCAGATTTGGGATTTGATTTCCTGACTTGTTGACTCTTAAATGTAACATTCTGTCTTCTTTTCCAGCCTGTTTCATGATATCAAGGAAGTTGATAAATAACAAAATATAGTAATCTTTTGTGCTAATCAGTAACAAGTTATTTGGCATTGGGAAAAGAATCTTTAAGATCTCTCTCCCAACTGAAAAAATGGAACATTTCTAGTACAGAAAAGTGGCATTAATTTTACAATTAGACAGACATCAAATTTTATAAACAGACATCAAATACACTTTGATATTTTTACATTTTTAATATTTTATATTTCCCAATTATATGTCAGAACAATTTTTAATATATATATTTTTAAGATTTTTACTTCCAAATTCTCTCTCCCTCTTCTTCCTCATTTACCTCCCCACCTTGCTGAGCACTTTGATACAGGTTATACATATTCAATCATGCAAAACATTTTCATATTGGTCGTGTTGTGAAAGAAAATACAGACAAAAAAAATTCACTATCAAAAGAAAAAGGTAAAAAAAAATAGCATGCTTCAATCTACTTTCAGACTTTTATCAATTCTTACAGGAAGTGGATAGTGTTTTTCATCCTGAACCCTTTGGTCTTGGATCATTGTATTAATGGACATTCCCTCTATTTCCAGTTCTTGATCATTACAAAAAGAACTGGTATAAATATATGTTTTAAAGATATCTTTGATTTCTTTATCTGAAAACTGCCTGTTCATATCCTTTTATCATTCATCAGTTGAGCAATTACTTGTATATATAAATTTTATAAATACATTTGACTCAGATTTCTATATATTTAAGAAATATATCAGAGACCTTAATCAGAGATTTTGCCGTGAAAATTTTTTTTCTCAACATACTCCTTTCTATTCTATTATACAAAAAAAAATTTAATTTAATGTAATCAAAATTATCCATTTTACCGCTCATAATTCTTGTTCTCTCTTGTTTGGGCCATAAATTCTTCCCTTCTCCACAGATCTTACAGGTGACTTATTCCATGCTACCTTATGTGAGCATATATCTGTATAACTCTGGATTATTTATTTAACCTCTCTGGGTTTCAATTTTCTATTCTCTAAAATGAAGAAGTGAAACTAAATTACACTTGGGGCACCCTTTCAGTCACAAATCTATGAGTTTATGATCTCTTTAAGACTCTGTCCATTTCTGCATTTGAATAACTCTCCTGCTATACACACTTTTAAAAAGAAGAATATGATCCATAGGGAAATTCAAGATCCTCCATACTTTTCTAGAATTTAGGAATAGAGAAAATCAACTTTGAGAAAATCAACTAAGGTACATCATACATTTCTTTGTAAAATGTGATTGAACTAAATCCCCCAGTCTTTAATTGAAAATCTTCTGTTTGTCCTGGAAAGCCAGTTTGTGAATGTAAGTAGGGTTGACATTTCAAAGATATGTCTAATTTTCCATCCTTTATTTTTTATAATATAGATATAAACATCATCATATAAAATATTTTACTGGTGTTTTCTTATTATTTCAATGCATTTCCCAGTGATTTCCTCCATTAGCATTTATTAAGTGCCTTCTATTTGCCAGACACTATACATAACCATGATGAGTACAAAGAAAGGTAAAGACAGTTCCTGCTCTCAAAAGAGCTTATAGTCTAATGAGGAGACCATTATTATTGCTACCACTGATAGAACTCTCCTGATCCTTGCAACAAACTACAGAAAGCTAAGTAAATCAATAGAATGGCCATGTCTGCAAAAATTCCCCTCATTGGGCATCTATAATAATAATAACAGTTAGCATTTATGTAACACCTTAAGGTTTGCAAATTCCTTAACAGGGAAGACAACTCTGAAAGATATAAGAATTCTTGTCAAAGAAATGACACATCCCAGGCAACCTGGGATGAAGCATGTTGCCCACATATAAACAAAAGGTGATGGACATAAGGTACAAGGGTGCAGAAAGATAGCATTTTAGACATAGCCACTATGCATTCATTTTGTTTTGACTGTGTTTATATTATGTTTGTTGTTGTTGTTATTGTTGTTGTTTTGTCCTTTTCCTCAATTAAATGAAGGAAAGAGGAAGGGATAAATAGCAGTTATGATGCAAAAAATTCTTAACAGACATTGAATATTTTTTAAAATGCACAAAAGACAAGTGAAGGAAGTCCAGAAGAAAGCACAAATAAGTAGGACAGTTTTAAAAGTAACTTTCATTTTTTGTTTCCCAATAGTATTTTATATTTCCAATTATCTGTAAAGATGGTTTTCTAAAGTCATTTTTTAAGATTTTCGGTTCTAATTTTTTTTCTCCCTCCCTTGTCTTCCAAGATAGCAAGCAAGCTGATATAGGTTATTGTATAATTTATTATAGCATTCTTTTTAACACAAGTGGTATGAAATTGAAATTCATGGTGTCATACAGAAACTTTTATTTGTATTCTGCCATGTGTATGCAAATGCTCCCCTCTCCCTTTTTTGGTGTTTAAATTCAAAAGAAAAAAATTAAGAAAAACTACTTTTCATATGTGATTTCATCCGATTCTCACAACCACCCTTTGGGGTAAATACTGTGACTATTTCCCTTTAAAGATGAGGAAATTAAAGTGACCTGTCAGTAGTTACATAGCTGGCAAATGTCTGAAGCAGGATTTAAGCTCAGTTGTCCTTGTCTTTAAGTCCAATAGTCTATGTTATATCCCATAACCCCCTCTCTCTGACTACCATTTTTATGCTAAATCAAGAGGCATACTTTACCCTTCTATGACGTCATGATTATAGGACAGAGTCCCATATCAATGGACTTTGGGACAAAGGTTACCACAGTGTTTATCAAAGTTCTGACATTTTTTCACCATTCTCCCCCCACTCCCATTCTTTTTAGGTCTCAACTAAATTTAAAAGTAGCTCTGCTTTATAATATTAGTTATATTATAAACAGAATCTTTTTTCTCAATTGCTCTATAAAAACATTAGCCTCTCACCTTAATAGGATTGCAAATGTAATAGATTAAGTAGCAAAAGGCATTACAAGCACTTAAGCTTATCTATATCTATCTACCTATCTATTTATCTCTCTCTTTCTCTCTAATCTATGGTTTGAAATTAGATTCTCTAACTATACATTTAATAGTTGTATTTTTTATATTTATATATATATCATATATGGAATATGCTTATTCATAATATCATGTTACTTTTCTTTCCAAACATATATGCATATACATACACAGAGTCAGAATTCCCATATTTCATTGTCCAGTTTCCAATTGTGTCCAGATTAATGGAGATACTCCATAAACTCCAGTGACTCCCTGTCACCTCCAAGATCAATATAAAAATTGTTTATTTAGCATTCAAGGACTTTATAACCTAGCCCCCTCCCCTTTCCAGTCATTTTATACTTATTTCCAACGTGTCTCTTGGCTGTTCCATAGATAGGACACTCTATCTCTTGATTCTGGACATTTTCTCCAGCTGCTCTGAATGGCTGGAATGCTATCCTTGCTCATTTTCACCTAATCACTCTCTGGTTTCCTTTAAATCCCCCCAAAAGGCCCATCTTCTACCACACTTCTTAAGTCCAGAGTCTTCCCTATATTAATTCCCTATATATAATGTATTTGTTTGTTGTCTCCCCCATTAGATGGTGATCTCCTTGAAGACAGGAGCTGTCTTGTGCCCCTTTTCATATCTCTAGCATTTAACATATTCCCTGGCACAAAGTAGGTACTTCATAAATATTGATTGATTTATTGGTCCCTTATTTGCACCTGGTTAAAGAATGCAGATGATACACTATCTGCACTCAATCTTCTCATTCCTGAACCTGCTTGGAACATGTCCTGTATTCTCCATTCTTAAATATGAGATATAAATATTCAAATAGCAGCCCGATGGTTTTAAAAGCAACTCTTTCATCTTCAACAATTGCCCAGCAACTTGGGTTCATTTAGACTGATAATAAAGGATCCATTTAGTTTGACTTGGAATCATCCTCAACTTGGAATATCTTTAGGAAATAATTCTAAAGCGTTAGTCCACTTTAGCAATAACTCTTGTTTTTTTTCCTCAGAAAAGTTGACACAGGCCAGACTTTTAGGATAGTCCAAGGTCAGCCCAAGTCTGATTCTTGATGAATCAGAAAAGAGGCATTTCTTCTTGGAGCATCTGTGTCTGGGTAGAGATCAGCCTAAAAATTACACAAGTATATTTGACTGCAAAGGCAGTATCAAGTTGTAGATTTAGGACTTGAAATTGAGAAGAACTCCAGTCATTTCTTTTAGGTCTTTATTTCACTTTTTCCCCCTCAGTAGCTTCTCTCTATTCAATTTCTGCTTCTGTCTACTGCTATGGGTATTACGTTTGGAGCCATTATAGATACTTCCTAGCTATTGTAAATGCTTTCTACCTCTGACTCTGTTATTTACTAGTTTGGACCAATTTCCAATTACTTGCTTCCTTTTCCCCCTTTCTCCTACATCTGCCTACTACTATAACCATGCCATACAGTTCATTTGCCTGTGTATAGTCAGCTCCTACCACCACCAACTATTCCTGCACAATGGGGCCAGTTAGCAAGAGAAGAGAAAAGTGAAAAACAAAATTTGAAGCAACTTTTACTCCTTAAAAGTGTTCAGATGACATTGAATTTTCCTTGCTCTATCCCAAGTTCAGCCTTGGTTATAATCATCATGTGATCTCATAGTATTTTGTATCCTTACAGCTATATTGTCTAATGGAAAAAGAAATATTGGAGTAAGATGACCTGGATTCAGACGGTAGGTCTCTCATTTATTACCTGTGTGAATGTAAGCAAGACACCTAAATCCTTTATCACCATTTCTTCATCAGTAAAATTAAGAGGTTGGACTAATTCATCCCTTAGATTTCTTCTAACTCTGTCTGTGATCCTATTATTCTTGTGCCTTTACATTCTAATGCATTTGTATTCTATTCATCTGTGTGTAAATAAATAAATGAGTGAATGAAGCATTTATTGTTTAGCATGAATAAAGCACTATGCTTGTATTGGGAATACATATAGAAAAGCAAGAAACAGACAAAAGTAAAAACAAAACAAATAGCCCCTGCTGTAACCAATATGAATGTCTTATTAAAAATTTCTTAAAGGCAGATACCAACATTCTATACTGCCACCTTTGTAGGCAAGGTACGTGTGAATAATTGATCACAAAAGGTGATAAAATTACTAAAATTGGTTGGACTTGACCAATTAGACATTAAGAAAATGTATGCTAAGGAAATCCATGCTAAAAGTTCTCTTGGACCAGTTCTCAAGATATTGCCCAAAGGAGATTGTGAAAGAATAGACAATGCCACATATTATTTTTGCTACTTCTCTCCTCCTCCCAAAAATAACACAAAGATGTCGATACCAAGAGAGGGTTCAGTTCTGGATTGGTGATAAAAGCAGGGATTGAGGCAGTGTATCCAAAAATAACAGTGATGTAAAAATAAACAAGCATCAGTAAACCTTAAAAAAAAAAAAAGACATCAGAATCTATTAATCCACAAACTTGTTTTCTCACTTCTAACAAGATCTTATGTTACTGTGCTTCTCAAACAGCTATGAAACTGTCATCTGCTAAAAAATCAAAATCATCTGCAAAAAATTTACTCACGTTTTCACTGAAGCATTGTCTGTGCATGATGGAAGGCATCCTTGATGAAAACAGGAACAGATTTTTTGCTAATAATTTTCTACAGCAGATCACAGCTTGACAGTCATATAACTGTCTGAGATGTTCAGTGACTATAACATCCTACTGTGTTTTTTAAATTTTATTTTAAGAAAGCATCTGGATTGATACAAAATGTGGTATTTGCAGCCTCTCTTCAGATGGGTCCCTCTTTTTGTTGTCATTCATTCGTTTTAGTGGTATCCTATTGTTTGTAACCCCTTTTTTGGGTTTTCTTGACAGAAATACTGAAATGATTTGCCATTTTCTGCTCCAGCTCATTTTACAGATGAGGTAACTGAGGCAAATAATGTTAAGGGACTTGCCCAGGATCACACATCTAGTAAGCACCTACGGCCATATTTGAACTCTGGCCTTCCTGATTCTGGACTGATACTCCATCTGTGTCAGCTAGCTATCCTTGGGTCCTTCATACAAATGTTAAGAATTACATAAAACTTTATGGTATACAACATTACAATAGATCTTTGTTTTATGATCTGCTGAGTGTTGACAAAGATTTTGAATAAGTAAATATATATATTTACCAAATCCAACTTCATCTCAAGCATAAGACCCAAACCCAAATAATCCTTTTTTTCTTGATATCGAAATTTTTCAAATGCTCTTATTAAAAGATGACATCAAGTCATTTCCAGAGATAAAAGTTCATTCAACTTTTGCATCTGAGTAAGAGAAATAAAATGAGGAAGAGTGAGAGTGAACCAGCAATACTTCAAGACTGATATAGGGGAGGCTGCTGAAAGGTTTTTAGAAACAGAGTGGAATGGGATCAGACTAAGTAGAAGCATATGAGATGTGTGTACCATCCAAGGAAAAGAAAAGGAAACCATCATCTAGTAATTTGTTATTTTAATTATTCTTCCTAATTAGGTTTTAGTCTTATCTGAAGGACTGAAAAGTTTTATTAGCTTCCTTTCTAAATCTAAACACTTTGGGGCAAATCCTCTGGTGTCACATTCTCAAAAAACAAAACAAAACATAGCAATGTTTAAGAGATATCTCTGGCCAGCCAGATATTAAAACCAAGTGGATGAAAAATACAAATTACTTAAACACTGAAATTCAACTGTATTAACAGACCAGTAAATTCACCAATATGGACGCTAAGGACAAGCATAGCAATATCTGAAATTTAATAAAAGGGGGAAGATTATATTGGATTGGTTCAGAAAAATTAAGCATTTCTTTAAATGATTTCAAACTGTTCACCAGTGATTCACCAATATTCTTGGAAGGTCACAGACAGTGAGGAAACTCTGGGTAAGGTATAAGACCCTTCAGCCCAGAAAGAAATCAGCTGACAATATCTGGTTGGGCTTCCTATTTCCCCTAAGTCTCTAGGCCTTCCTGAGAAGTCAGGGGATAGTGACGACTTGTGTTGTGATTGAAGCCGAGTGATATCAGGTGGTAAAGAGTCATCTACATACAATAGCAAGTAGTTTATGTGGTCCCACGTGCACAGTGTTGTTTTTGTTACATAAGGGTATGAGGGTATAAAAAGAGGAAAGAACTGGGAATAAACGGACTCCATTTTCCCACCATCCTTAGGAGATCCACCTCATCATTTCTCCACTAGGATGGTATATTTTAATCACCCCGGTTTGGGGGCTCTAGGAAGCATGGTATGTTTTGTCACCCCAACTTGGGGGCTCTAGAAAGCAGGACACAACAGGTACAAACATGGTATGCAAATGGTAAAACATATGAATAATCAGAACTTTCAGAAGAAGTAAGCACAAGGGAGTTGTGGAAACTGTCTTCACCAAAGTTCCCAATTCCATTCATATTATTGGGATTTCCCCTATGAAATTGAGACTTTCCTTCCTTGTTTTGTGTGTTTATTTATATAGGGAAGGGAAAAATTCTATCTATACATATTCCCTAATTGGGGTTCACAAAAAACTCTATTTTCATCCTTTAAATGTTGTAGTAAATATGTTTTGTGTTTCTGTATTGTGAGGTTGTTGATTGTAATGGGCAATTGAATATTCTTAAGAGATAACAAAATTCAAATGTTCCCAGGATTGACTTATGCCTGAGGGAAAAGATAAACACACTTATGTTATTAGAGAAAAGTTTCCCAAGACTGAATGCCAGGAATTATACTTTGATTCATGAGTTACCCTTCAAAGTATCAAAGTATGGTAAGAATGATATTTATTTTGTAGTCTAGGCTAGTCTCTTTTTAGGTCAAGGAAACTGTTCTTAGGATCTGATTGGTCTGGAGAACTAAAACTTGAATAGTGAACCACTGAAGTGACTTCCTTGTCACCTGAATCATAAAGATCCCATCTCAGCCTGTGGGGAATCATTGTTCCTGAGATTTGACAAAATGCCCATTATCCTACAGGACAACTTTTTGTCCAAATTTCTCCTGGAGGATGATATAAGTTTTCTTAGAGAACCCTAGAAAGTAACAAATATTATTTGAAATAATGACTTCAGCAAAAATTCAGGAAATAAATCCATATAAATTATAAACATTTCTATATATTATTAACAAAACTTAACAGGAGAAGATAGAAGGAGAAATTCCATTTAAAATAACTATAAAATGTTTTTTTTTTTTAATTTGGGAGTCTACCTAACAAGAAACTATATGAAGCCAAACACTAACCTTTCTTTATGGAAATAAAGTCCTAAATAATTGGAGAAATAATATTTGCTCATAGCTGAGCCCATATAATAAAAATGAGAATACTATCTATTTATTTAGTGCCATCCCCATCAAAAATGATAACTTTATAGAGTTTTTAAAAAAGATAAAATGTATCTAAAAAAACAAAATTTTAAGAATTTCAAAGAAAATGGAAAAAGTGGGAAGGGGGCTTAGCAGTTCCAAATTACACTACAAAGTAGTAATAATCAGAACAATTTTATACTGCTTTAGAAATAGAGAGGCTGATCACTGGAACAGATTCTATATGAGATATACAGAAGCAAACAACTAGCCTAGCAATTGATAATTTTAGATCAAAGTTCTTAGCTAATGAGAAAGAACTTACAAACAAAAACTTTTGGGAAAACTGGAAAGCTGTCTGGTAGAAACTAGATATGTAGACTACCAACTAGGATCTATATCAAGATAAGCTCCAATTGGATACCTGACTTTGAAAAAAAATTAACTTTCATAACGATGGGTAGGTGAAGACTAAATAAAGGATTAAAAGGATCACAAAAATAAAATATATAATTTGGCTTATATAAAATTTAAAAGTTTTTGTACAAATTGAACCAATGTAGCTAAAATTAGAATGGAAGCAAGCAGTTCGGGTAAAAAAAAATCTTTTACAGAAAATTTCTCTGATAAAGGTCTCATTTCCAGGAGATATGAGAAAGGATATATATACATACACACACACACACACACACACATATGTATGTGTTTATGTATGTATACATATGAACATAAGAAACATTCCCAATAGATAAATTATCAAAGAATATGAACAGCCAGTTTTCAGAGAAAGAAATCTAAGCTATCAATAGCCATGTAAAAATGCCTCAAATTACAATAGAGAAATGTAGATTAATGAAACTCTAATATTACACCTCATACCTGTAAGATTGACAGAGTCAAATCCCCTTCACCCCCAAAAAAGAAAAAATTAAAAATTTTGGAGGAGCTGTGAGAAAGCAAGTACATTGATGCACTGGTCCAGTTGGCTGACTGTGAATTGATACAGCCATTCTAGAAAGTAATTTGGAACTATACCTCAGAAGTTACTATACTTTGAACTAGTGATAACACTACTATGTTTATACCCCAAAAAGATCAAAGTAGAGAAAAAAGAAGCTATATGTACAAAATATTTATAACAGTTCTTTTTGTGATAACAAAAAACTAGAAACTAAAGGAGTCTCCATCAATTGGGGAATGGCTGATTATGGTATATGAATGTAATGAAATACTGTTATGCTATAAGATGATGAAGACAGATTCAGGAAACTCAGAAGACTTGTATGAACTGATGCAGAGTGAACTGAGCAGAACCAAGAGTATGATTTATAAAGTAACTACAATATTAATAAAGCTTTAATTTAATCAAATTTTAATTAATTTTTATTATAATTAATAAATTAAATAAAGTTAATAAATTTAATTAATTTTTTATTATACTGACAATGGCTTTTATTTCTTTTTCTTTTTGAGAATAGGTCATCTAATCCCACTCTGTCTAGAAGTGCAGTTGTTATTCTTGAGCAAGATCACACTCCTGATCATCCCAGAAGCTTTGATCTGCTCTGTTTCTAATTTTGTCTCTCCTTAATCAGTCAGATTCTCCTTCCCACCCTCTCAACATATTGGGATAGATTTAGTGGAGCAAGCCTTTTTCTCACTATATACTAGTTTCACCCTTTTAGTAGCAGGAATTATAGGTATGCATTACTAATCCCAGCTCGATCAATTTTTCTGAAGATATTAGTAAAAAGAAGGGAATGTTAGCTTTTTCCATTCTCCTACTCTCCCTGTCAAATTCCTTATGCACCCATCTGGCTAATCCTACAGTCAATGGGAGTTCCCCACATGGGGAGCAGCCATAGTATACCACACTCCTATATCTGGCCATCCAATAATCCAAGGCTCCCTTTCTTCCACATAAATTTTTAACCCATTTCAACTATGATATCAACTCCACAGTAACTGCAATCTAATTCTACTAAGCAAAGCTAAATGTCCTGGGCCAGACCTAGCTTAGGCCAACAATTATTTCAACTTCTTACTAAAACATAATCCTGTGGATCATAAAATAAAAAAAAAAACAAATTTGCTAACAAAATTTAAATGATATGATTTATGAAATATGTATATATAGTAGCTCTCTTTAACTTCTCAGTTTAACAGGGCAGCATGCTGGATCAGAAGGCCATCCCATAGGATAATGGGAATTCCACCAAACCTCAGTTAATACAAATTCACCATGGGCTGGATTCTTTATGGTTTAGGGGACAAAGGAAGCCAAACCAGTAGATAAAAACCTCTAGACCAACTAAATCCTGAGGATAGTTTCCTTGCCCCCTTAAATAAAGACAGGCCTGACTTAAAACAAATGGCAATCCTACCAAAGTAATTATTTTCCCCAAGTATCTCATGGTCTCTTAATAAATGTTGAATGTATGAATGAATTTAATTGCTCATTTGTTAAATGAGGATAATAATATTTGTACTGCTTAACTCAAAGGGTTGTTTCAGGGAAAGCATTTTGCAAACTTTTTTTTTTAAACAAGACCTGGGATATTAATGGTTTGGGGAAACCTCTTCTAAAATCCCCTCTCCTAATGCCAATTGTCAGTTCTCTATAATTTATTCTATCAGAGCGTTGCCAAAGAACCTGGGAGGTTAAATAACCTGTTTGTGATCACTCATCCAGTATATCAAAAATAAGATTTGAATTTAGATCTTCCTGTCTCCAAGGCTAACCTTCTATCTATTGAGCTATATGCTGCCTCTTTTGAAAATCTTAAATCATTATAAAACTGTGAGCTGTAATTTTCATTATTAAGAATATTCTCAAAATTTAAAAATACCAAAAAATGTAAAAAAATAGTTTTTATGTATAATTGGGAAAATTCTTTAAAAAGAGCATTCTCTGGCTGATATATTAGTTTTACTGAACTTTTTTTTTCCCTTTTTCTCTTTTTTAAAATAAAAGATATCACTCTGGGTGGAGAGAGAAAAGAAAGGACATTGGGAAGTAGAGGATACCAAAACAAAAAAGATCAATTAATATTAGAGGGAAAAAAACCCAACAGGTAAAAGTGTGTGTGTGTGTGTGTGTGTTGCCTTTTCCTCTGAACTGACAGGCTATTAAGATAGTAGATTGTTGGAGCTAGAGTCAAAGAAGTAAATTTAAACCTATCACTTGAATGACTTCAGCTAAGTAATTTAACCTTACTGATCTTCAGTTTCCACATCTAAGCTCTTTTTCCATTTCTGAATTTCTGATCCTGTGTCTGTAAATTACTAATGAACAAGGACCAAGTCATTGCTTGGTGTATATCAGGGAGTGCAACACATATAACTTCCAAGTAATATCCACTTATTATGTGTGAAATGAATTTCAATTTTTGACTCACATCTCACACAATGAATGCTCACTGTAACTTCTCAATTATAATTTGCTAATTCAGATTTAGCATTTTCTCTTCCTTACAGCCTAAATCAGCCCCTAGGTTCAATCATCTACTAAAGTACTTTAAGAAAAAAGTTTGCCAAAGGGATAAAACTTTTGGTTATTGCTATAGAACTCTTAATACTTTTAAAATTAGGGGCAGCTAGTTGGTGCAGTGGATAGAGCCCCAGCTCTGAAGTCAGGAGGACCTGAGTTCAAATTTAGCTTCAGACACTTACCACTTCCTAGCTGGGTGACCCTGGGCAAGTCACTTAACCCCAGTTGCCTAGCCAAAAAAGACCCTTTAAAAATTATTAAATAAAAAAATAAATATATTAAAGTTTCAAACTCTTTCCTCTTAGCTGTGCTAATTCAAATTCTGGTAGTATCTTTTTACTGTGATGTCATTTGGCACATTACTACTGCATGAGTAGAAATCTGGTGGCCTGAATGAGCCTGGCTCCCCCTTTTCCTGAGGAGAATCTGATGTAGGGAAAGACTTACAGAGGAAGTCTTTTTTTCACTCTCTGTCTTTATACTTCAGTAATTTCAGTGGAGTAATGGATTGAGTAATTAGTTGTCAATTCAGTATTTCAAAGAGCTAAGTAAAGCCTCAGCCACAGAATGACTTTGAGACTCTCCAGACAGCCCCAAACCAGCCAAATCCTCCAAAGTGGTAAGAACATCTTCTTTTTGCTCATGTGTGGAACTCAATAGAAGTATGATGCCCCCTGATAGTGGCACTTTCTCTATGACAGTCCCATTCTTCCCCAGTTAGAATATATATAGAAACATTACAGACCTATTTCTTCTTACCTGTATAAGAAAAGACCAAAAAATTTATAAATACCTTTAAGTGCTCAAAAACAAAAATATAGTGCCATTATTGTCATGGAACTGTGTAAGTTTCTAATCAATCAATCAATCAAAATTTACTAAGTACCTACTATGTGCCAGGCACTGTGCTAAGTGTTGAAGATACAAAAAGAGTCAAAATGCAGTCCTTGCTCTCAGGGATCTTAAAGTCTAATCAGGTTGTTCAGAGACAACTTGAAAACAAATATATATATATATATGAAGCATGCTTTTGCAGAAAATATATAAATAGGAAATAATAAACAGAAGGAAGGTAATAGAATTAACAGAGAAAGGGAAAGAGTTCCTGTTAAAAAAAAAAAAAAATGGACTTAAAGAAAACTACAGAAATCAGCAAGTGGAGTTGAAAATTCCTGGAACATGAGATTCTGCTGCCTCATTGTGGGGACACCCACATTCCAGGGTCAATGAAGTTTTCCTTAAATTAGAATATCAGGCTAGACAAATTCCAGGTCCCAATAACAGGCCACTGGGTGTAGCCTTGAATAGTTAGGTCTTTGAGAGAAAGGGTGAGACCAGGGAAATGGTATCGTAATATACCTTGTTACAGTGGATTGTCATCTCATTGGTGTAGATGTTTTACTTGCTGGTAAAAATTATATAAACCATGCCTTCCTTCTTTTCCTATGCATGTCTTATCTATTTCTTTCTCTAAATCTTCCAGAGAAATTCTACTCCACATGCCAAAGATCATCCTCATAGAAGTCAATCAATCAATCAATTCCTTTTTAAGAGTTCATAGATATGGAGAATGAAGCAATCTAGCTTGCACATCCACCAATCCCCTACATGATCAGTCTCTTCCTTTTCCCATTTAACATATTCTAAGGTAGACTTGAGTTCAAATTTGGCCTCAGACACTTATTGGTTATATAACTGCCTTAGCTTTCTCATCTATAAAATGTAGCCTGTGTGCGTTTGGGCAACTCTCCAGGACTCAGTTTGAAAATGAAAGGATTGAACTACATGACCTCTGAGATCCATTATAACTTTAGACCTATAATTCTATGATTATCTGACCTCTGAAGTCCCTTCCAACTTTCAAACTATTGTCCTGTCATCCTATGACCTGATTTGGATGCCTTCTGGAAAGCTGCAAAGTCTGATTCATCATTCAAATTTTCCACAAATGAACTCTTTAATTTTATTAAGAGCTAATATTTATCTTGCAGTCTATAGTCTGCCAAGTGCTTTACATATATTATCTCATCTTATCCTCCCAGCAGTTCTGGGAGCTAGATGCTATTATTATCTTCATTTTGCAGTTGAGAAAACTGAGGGTCAGAGAGGTTGAGACTAATCTTACCCAGGTTAACCCAGTTACTAGGGAGGAAGTTGAACCCCTTTCTTCCTGTGTCCAAATCCATCATTCCATCCATTCTACCTAGTATTGGAAGCAGAAAAGGATGTGAATTACTGAATATAGAGAGTAATTCTGTTTTCTAAGAAATAAATAAATTTAGAATTAGTTGAAAACAAATCTTTCTATTATTATGGGGAAAAGTGTTTTTATGTTTTGTCTTTTTTTCTTTTCCCCCAACACTTATATAATCCTTATCAAGGGAATCCTCCTGGGGTTTGTATTACTTAGCTATTAAATAGTATATATATGTTATAAATGTACAGTTGTTGGCCTACTGTCTCCCTTATTAGATTGTAAACTCCTACTGGAAGGGCCTTTGTCGGTTTTAAAACCCAAAGGCTTAGCACAGGGCCTAGCACATATTGAGCCCTTAATAAATGCCTATTGACTTATGGATAGATTTCTTTATCTTTTTTTAAAATAACATTTCCCCCCAATTATATGCCTATATATATATATTTTAACACTTAAAAACATTTGAGTTTCAAATTCAATCCTTTTCTTCTTCTCTCCCTTTTCCCCTGCTTGAGACAGTAAGCAATCTGATATAGGTTATACATGAGCAATCATGTAAAATATTTTTTGTGGATACATTTCTAAATCACACCAACTTTATTTCTGGCTTTCAATACTTCATCTTCTAAGAGGTAACCTTTCAGGTGGTTTCTAATAGCACTTCAAATTTGATCCCACCTCACTAAATCTCAACAGTACTTTTTTGTGCAACTGGACACTTGGGAAGGGGTGCCTGGGAACTAGCCTGAAAATGTATAGTCCCGGCACTATTTTTATTTCTTTTAGGTCCAACCTGGTTTCTTTTAGAGTCTGTAGATAAAATTCATGAAATTTTCTCTGACTTCATTAAGGTCAGCACACTTATCAGCTTGGATCACAACTCATTATAGTTTGGTAGCCAGCCACATATGATGTTTGTTTTTATGAAATCCATTATGCAAAAGGGTTGAATTTCCTTTTGGCAGGTACAATAAAATTTCTTCTGAAGTACCTTTAGAACCCCTTGTTTCTGTAATGGAGTCATCCCATGGAACAAGCCCAAAACTGTCCCTTGGGCTTCCAACCAGCCTTTTGAATGACTCGGTACTTAGCTCTGGTTACTTCTGAAAAAACCCATCAATTTGGAACAATGGAGGCAAATCCTAAGTGGTCCCTTAGTCTTCCTCCCTCTCCACATATATACCCACAGCAGCATGGAGAAAGGGGATTATGCATAGGCAAATGAGTATGAATTTTGAGATGGCTATGACCAGACTAAGAGGTGACCTCCTAGGGTCCTTTTGAAGTCCTACAGCCATTGCATGGAGCTGGCTAATAGCAGAGAGAATTCCTACATTAAAGAGGATATCCTTGATAAGGGAAGGAGATTAATCCCTGATATGACTTATCAAAAGACATGAACTTTGAGGGAGACAATTCGGGGCCAAGATGAAATTTTAAAAACCTAGTCAGCAGTCTTGCTTCATATTTATATGATTTTAAGTATCAACTTGCAGACAGAACATAATAGAATTAGCATTACCACTTATTTATTGTTCATTTTTGTCAGCTGTGTTATTGTGAATATCCTTTACTCTTTCTCTTTAATATAGAAAATAAATACCTATCCATTGTACCTTGAGCACCTTTTTACTGTCCACCTTTTCTGGAGATCTAAATAGGAACCAAAATAGAAACTATCTGTCAAATAGTCCTACAGGGTGCCATGTTGGTGGGTTTAATAAATTGAAGTGCAAAATACTCTATTCACAAACCATGCTAGGAATCAAATAACAAAATAATGTAAAGGAATATATTTAAATCAAATAGCAATATATCTAAAGGAATTTGAATTCCAGGAAATATAGGCACAAAAAAGAATAAAGGTCCTAGACAGGAGATCATGAAATAAAACTTTTTCAGGATATAGTGAAAGAACTCTGAGATATAATATTGTATTAGTTGTCAGACATGATCTATGATTGAATATTTACATTTAATTGTTTTTTCTTCGCCACAAAAAAGTAGGGTTCAATCCGAAGGGAATTAAAAGCAAAAGGCATAAAGAAAATATCTTAAAATAATACTATCTTTAGTTGGGATAAAATAAGATGATAGCTTTCCAAAGAGAACAAATGAGCCATAAGATCTAACTATTTTCACATGAAAATTCATGACTGGTATTTCAAATTGAGGAATTCAGTATAGGCATTGAGATCTCTAAGCCTCCTTGGGACTAAATTTACTTGGGCTCTAGCTGTAGGTAACCAGTCCCTTCCAACTGGAGTTGATTTCTTGGGATGTTGTCCTCCTAAAGCTCCAGACTCCAAACATCTGAATTCTAGTGTAAGAGTGGGGTGATGGATTTACTCAACCCTTTCCCTCTTAAAATAAGTTTATAGGCTACCAGGTCAATCATTTCAATCATAGATCTTAGGCCAAGGCTTTTTTTCACCTTCTTTTGAGTCCTAGATCCCCCAGACAGTCTGAGAAGCCTAGAGACCCTTTCTCAGAGTAATACTTTTAAGTACATAAAGTCATAAGATGACCAAAGATACAAATTATATTGAAATATAGCTTTCAAAATATTTTTAAAACAAGTTCTCAGACACTTAGATAAAGGGCAAAAAAAAAAAAATACAAGTCCTATTAAGATAGGTAGAGGAAAACGTGGAGTTGTCAATACATCAAACAAGTTAAGATACTCATTCCAGGAACTGAAGCTAGTATGATGTTTTAGAGCACCCCTGGGGTACCCTCACCTGAAGAGGGAAGGAAAGGGCTTGGTTTCAGCCTTGGCCAAGTATCCCTCCCTTTTCTTTTTCCCCTTTGAACTCTCAATCCCCAACTCTCTCTTTCTTTCTTTCTCTGTCTCTGTCTCTCTCAGCTTCAAAAGATCTGGAGGATTTGAGACTTACTATCTTCCCATTAGTGTCCTAGCTGTATCTTCAAATCAGTTTATGGAAGAATAGGCTCAAGATATAGTCATCCACAAAGAACCCAGCAAAGAAACTAAAACATGTTTGCTGGGACTTTTTCCAGCAACCAGCATTGTGAGTTAATCCTTTATATATATATATGCTCTTGAGGTCACGTTCCCCTGGATGCTATGTGTACTTATGGGAGAACATGTCACAAACTTTTGAGGTGGACATTTCATGCCAATGGTTCTTATATCCCTTTCTAAAAGCTATTTAAGCCTGGCTAACTAAATCATTTGTGATTGATAATCTTGGGAGGGGGACATAGCAGGGGCGGATCAAACCAATGCCATCAGAGAATCACTCCTGACCCTTCAGATGTATCTCTAGAGCCCTGAGAAGGGAAATAGATCCTTGCTCAGACACATGAGATTCATCTGTGAGAGTGGGAGCTGGGATAAGAATCTTAGAATTTATATGAACTACAGCATAAAAGTCTTCAGCTGGTGGTTGTTGTTTGAGAATAGGTAACATATGCTTTTATTTTCAATAAAACAAATTCCTCCCAGAACCCTCCTATCCAAGAGCCCAGAAAATACCCACATCTCTTTGCCTCCAGTCTACCATCATTCAGGGGAGCAAACCCTATAGAAACATAACAAATGTCTGTACCAATGCTACAGCCTCCATTTCCTCAGCAGAGATGACTGTGAAGACCAGGAAAAGCAAGTTCTTGACATTGAAGTCGTTCACACTGTCAAATGGGGCCAGTAGATATAGTTTATCAATTGAAACAACTCCAGAAATGACATGTTAGTTAGTTCCTTCTACATCACAGCCTAACTGGATACTTCTTATCTGTCCCACTGAGTTTTAGCATGCAGCCTAATTTTATAGATGGAAATACCACTTTAGAAGAAGCCTCAGGAACTATAGTCAGGTGATGACATGGATAGAGCTTTAGACATAGAATCTGAAAGACCTGAGTTCAAGAAATTTGCTGGTTGGGTCACCTGGGCAACTCATTTAACAGCTATTTGCCTCAGTTTCCTGGAATGTAAAATGGGGATATCAGCACCTATTTCTCAGGATTGTTGTAAGAATCAAATGAGTTAATATTTGTAAAGTGCTTAGCAAGATGTCTGGCACATGGTAGGTACTTAATAAATGCCTGTCTCCTTTCCTTTATCATCTCACCTAAAAACCACTTGGGTTTTCCATGTGACTTTCTATGTGACTCTCCTATATGTGCTGGATGCTCTTCTAGAAACTGAATTCCTGGGGAGCAGAGATTGTTTTGCTTTTCAGTCTTATTCCCAGCACTTAGCTCAGTGTTTTGCCCATTGTTAATGCTTAATAAATGCTTTTTTCATTGAATCATTTTCTCAGGATCAGTATTACCACTGAGATTACTAGGTGATACATTGTCCCAGTCCATTGAAGCTGCACTGGGGAACTTGGGGATTTCTACAGAAAACACAAACCATTCAATAATTCTAAAAGCAGTAAGACATTAATATGGGCACACAAGGAGAAAGAGCTTAAGTTGATATGTTTTGGGGGCTAGACTTGAAAAAAAGTCCAGGGCTCCTAAATTTTCAAAATTTCCAAGGCTATAGCCTCCAGAATAATCTCTTTTACCTAAAACAAAGGAACAGATACTGAGACAAAGATCTGAGTGCTTATATTTGGGAGCCACATGAAGGCCTCAGAGCAGAGGAACAAAGGCCATTTCTATTGTCTCATTCCAAATCTCAATGCTGGAAGAAGCCACTGAAGGAGAAAGGAGACCCAGAGAAGTGATATCAAGGACTAGGTTAAATAGGACCTTTATAGAAGGTAGCCCTAGATCTGGGATCAGATACAAACAGCAAAAGGTTGTAGTAAGTGGATAGGAACCAGTCAGAGAATGCCTGTACTCCATAATATATCATCACAGTCTTTTCCACGTGATAATACATCAGCAGAAGTCATAAAGACTGGTCTTCTCAATGGCCTTTCTCCCATAGCCCAGCTGAGGAATCTCAGGAAGATAGGTTTAAATAATTTGTCTAGTCAGTATGTGAAGGAAGACTTGAACTAAGGTCCAGCTGGTTCTAAGCCCAATATTCTATCCACTGTACCAACTAGATGTTTCTTCAAAAGAGCTCATAAAAATCAGTAATCTATTGGAAGGTGGGACTGGAGTTCAAAGGAAAGATTAGGGTTGAGTATATGGTTCTGGAAATCATTTGAACTGAAAATAATTAAACCATAGGAGCTTATGAGGATAATAGAAAGAACACAAGGAAAAAAGAAAAAAAAGCTTCAGTCTAAAACCTTGGGAGGTGAATGATTATACAGCAAAGGAGACAGAGTAGGAGTGATCAAACAGAGAGGAAAAAAAAAGCAAGACACAATAAATAGTGCCAAAAAAAAAAAAAAAAAACTGAGAGAGAAGAGAATGTCCAGGTTAATCAACAAGGTCAGAAGCTGTAGGAAGGACAAAATGGGTGTATGAAGATTGAGAAAAAAGTCATTAGATATGTCGATTAAGAACTCTTGAGCAACTTTGGAGAGAGAGAGAGAGAGAGAGAGAAGAGAGAGAGAGAGAGAGAGAGAGAGAGAGAGAGAGAAGAGAGAGAGAGAGAGAGAGAGAGAGAGAGAGAGAGAGAGAGAGAGAGAGAGAGAGAGAGAGAGAGAGAAGAGAGAGAGAGAGAGAGAGAGAGAGAGAGAGAGAGAGAGAGAGAAAGTTCCAGTTCAGTGGTGAGACCAGGAACCAGATTGCAAGGGGCTAAGAAGTAAATGAGAGCAGAGGAAGTGGAACTAATTAGAGTAAACAAATATAGGACAATAGCTTCAAGGAATGGTAGTAGGGTTAACTGGAAGATTTTTAAGGTTAGAAAGACCTGGGACTGTTTGTAAGCAATAAAGAAGGAACTATTCATTAGTTAGGAAGGAAACTGAAGATTAAAGAGTTGGGGGGATTGTGAGGGGAATCTGCCAGAGGAGATGGGAGGGGACAGAGTTAAGGATTCATGGAGAGAGGTTGGCCTTGGCAAGGATCATTTAGATCTTCATCAGATTATGTAAAAGAGGCAAGGAGGGAGGAAGATATCACAGGGTTTTGAGATGTATAAAAAGGGAAAAGAGGAAATACATGAAAATGTACTCTTATTTTCTCAGAAAACTAGATGGTGGGGGTTCTCAGCAGAAAAGTAGAGAAAAAAGGTGGTCTGGGAGGCCGGAAGACAGGAGAAAATGATCTGTACAGAGTGCAAGAGAAAACCATTTAAAGAGTATAAAGAAAGATTGCCTTGATGCATTGAGGACCCAGATGAAAATATAAACATAAATATATGGTGGGCTCATAACACTGCTAGAATTTCTGTTGCTCTGTTCAGCAGCACATGAGAAGGAGCAGAGGCAGTAGAGAGGGGAACATAACAAAGCATGAACAGTGTTAGGGCAGGGGAACTAGGATGAAAATTTCCATGAAGAAAGAATCCAGCTATGAGATTTTCCACATAATAATTAGAGCCAGGATAGAAGTGGGGCAGGGGACCAGGAAGACAGAAAGAGCATCTCTAGAACGCAGTTAGCTTTGTTGCAATAAAAAAAAAAAAAAAAGATTAGACACACAAAAAAACCAGTCTTTCTGGATTATTATGCCCATATACTGCATAAGTTACCAGCAATTCTGACTAAGGGACCCAGGGCCTCTGGGTCTCTTGAATTCACAAGGTCATCTCCAAACCTATATATTTCTACCTTGAGAGCAAAGTTTGGTGACCTATATTTAGGAAAGAATCATTAAACAGAAGATGTAGCTAAAGTTCTGAGATTCAATCTTGGATCGGCCAAGGAAGGATATAGGCTTTAGTTGCTCTGTGCTCAAAATGATACAAAAGAGTGAGCTATCCTACTCCTCCTGATGTCCTTGTAAGAGAGTCATGAGGATGGAGTCACTCCCTTTTTTTAAAGGTTTGCTGAGTCATTAGCTCTTCCTGCTATATGACCAACATCAAGATGATTACTTCATCATCTGCAGAATGTCCAAAAACTGAGCCAGCATATGTGATCAACTGGAACAAAGCAAAGAAGCACTGTGCATTCTCTCTTAGAACTAGATACACCTTTCCAAAGGAAACGTATTTCCAAAGAAAAATGAAATTGTTTACACCAACAGCTCCAGGGAGTTCATGTCACCAACTACTTTTTTCAGTAATCAATGAAAAGTATTGGGAGTTCCAGAAATCCCTCAAAATGCACTCAAAATGGTAGAATCTTATTATATATATAAATGAAGATTGCTTTTTTCTTGCCTTCTATCATAGGGAACTGATCATATGCATGACAGAGAACGGACGCTAAAAATAACTGGCTGACCAGAAGAGATTCTGAAGCATTTTGAACTTGTGACATGATGTGCTGATTCACCTTAGTTCTCTGAATAAAAAAATCCCCTAATTCATACACACCCAAGTCTTTATAGACTTTTACTAAAATACTTCTCTGGATGAGACAGAACTTTAGGAATCCATGATACAATAAACATTGTGTCCCTTCTTTGTTTAGACTCAGCAAACATCTCTGGAGTTTCAACATTGGTTGGAATCAACTCCAACATGTGCTCAGTATTAGCAGAATATTGTAGTTACCATTTGGGGATTTGGTATTGTATACTTTTATAATCTAGTTCACTTAAATGGACTGAATGTGACTCTCTGAGCACAAATTAATGTAATAATGATTCTCATGATGAGTTTTCTCTTCAGAGGAGCTTCCCATTTTTCAGATATTGTAGAGTACCCAGAATCAGAATTTTTTGGATTTACCCTAGAATTAGAACATTCAACACATTTTTATTGTTCTCTATCATTTCCCTGTGTCTTTCTATAAATTTTCACAAAGGAGACATGGATATACAAGGACCCTAGATCCGAAACTCCAGATTGATAATTGCAGTATTTTGCAAATGCTGTTCACAGATTGGGAATGGTCCCATTTAATGTTGTAACTCCAGAGATGTTTGCTGAGTCTAGATGTACTAGGTTCACAGTGTTCACTGCATCAAGGACATCTATGATTTTGCAAGGGGATTCCAAATGCATCATGACAATTCAAATTGAGTACATCTTCTTACTCAATTTACAAAGGGTGGGCTGTACAAAATTAGCAGCTTCACTTTCTCCTTCAAGTCACTTGCTTGTCATGTCATCCTCTTTGAGAATGAAGGACAAGAAACAGCCTCTGTAAGCAGAAATACTCCACTGGGAATCCATGTGACTTGGTCATTTGGGTGCAGCTTTTTCTTCTTTCCTTCTTTCCTTCCTTCCTTCCTTCCTTCCTTCCTTCCTTCCTTCCTTCCTTCCTTCCTTCCTTCCTTCCTTCCTTCCTTCCTTCTTCCTTCCTTCTTTCCTTTGTTTCTTTCTCTCTTTCTTTCTTTCTCATTTTCTCCCTCTTTTTCTCTTTCTTTTTCTTTTTCTTTCTTTCTCTCTTTCTTCTTCCTCTTTCTTTCTTTCTTGTTTTCTCCCTCTTTTCTCTCTCTCTTTCTTCCTCTTTTTCTTTCTCTCTCTTTCTTCTTTCTCTTTCTTTCTCTCTCTCATTTTCTCCTTCTTTTTCTTTCTTTCTCTCTCTTCTTTCTCTTTCTTTCTTTTTCTTTCTCTCTCTTTTTCTTTCTTTTTTTCCTCCCTTTTCTTTCCTTATTTCTTTCTTTCCTTCCTTATTCTCTTCCTTCCTCTCTCCCTTCCTCTCTCCTCTCTCCCTTCCTTCCTTCCTTTTTCCTTCCTTCCTTCCTTGCTTCCTTCCTTCCTTTTTTCCTTCCTTTCTTCCTTCTTTCCTTCCTTTCTTCCTTCCTTCCTTCTTTCCTTCCTTCTTCCTTCCTTCCTTCTTTCTTCCCTCCCTCCTTTCCTCCCTCTCTCCCTCCCTTCCTATACCATGCTAAGTTATCTCTTTTCTCATCATGAAAATTTTAACAAGATATGTGATACTTTAAGCAGTATAAGAACAAATTTCCAAGTAAGAGTTAATTTCAAGGATCTTTGAATGGCCAATAGTTTCAGATAATGCCTATAATAGCTTTATCTTCCTTTTTGTGTCCCTTAGCAGTTGACATTCTCTGAGAATATTTGCAATCTGGTGTCAAATCAAGTCCAGATGCATTTATTAAGCACTTATTGTATGCCAAGCACAAGGCTCAATTATTAAATTGAGTATACATTCTAATATCACCATCATCATAACCAAGAAGTGACCTCCAAAGTCACCAGTAAGGAGTTAACTCCTATTAAGCTACAATTTTCTCATAACTAACTAGCTGTGATGATTATTCAGCTAAGCCCAGAGTGTGCAGCATACAATGAAGACTCAGAACAATGTCATTTCAACATACACATTATTATGCAGTACAGGTCAATACAGGTGAACTGTACCTCATGAAAGCTGTACTTTGTTACAGGATACAACAACTCTTTAACAACCAACAAAAAATGAAATGGCATATTGGTATACAGTGGTGTAATAGATGCTGGAATCACTTTACTTGGCTTGGAAAAGAATATTTACTGCAAAACTACTGTCATTAAAGCTCAAACCTTGAGAAGGAAAAGGAGAAAACTTTCATTGTAATCCTGAAGGTAATTTACTATAATAATAATATACTACGTACCAAGTACTTAAAATATGTCATTTTACATAGCATATACACTTAGTAAGGTGGAAAAATCTAACTTATCATACTGGAAAATATGAGGAGGGGGGAATAAGAAAAAGGGGATGTTGATGGGAAGGCAGATTTGGGGAGATAAAAGTCAAAAGCAAAACACTTTTGAGAATGGACTGGGTGAAATAATGATTAATGTTGGAGGGGATGCGGGAAAACTGGGACACTAATGCATTGTTGGTGGAGTTGTGAACGAATCCAACCATTCTGGAGAGCAATCTGGAATTATGCCCAAAAAATTATCAAATTGTGCATACCCTTTGATCCAGCAGTGTTTCTATTGGGCTTATATCCCAAAGAGATACTAAAGAAGGGAAAGGGACCTGTATGTGCCAAAATGTTTGTGGCAGCCCTGTTTGTAGTGGCTAGAAACTGGAAAATGAATGGATGCCCATCAATTGGAGAATGGCTGGGTAAATTGTGATATATGAATGTTATGGAATATTATTGTTCTGTAAGAAATGACCAGCAGGATGAATACAGAGAGGACTGGTGAGACTTACATGAACTGATGCTGAGTGAAATGAGCAGAACCAGGAGATCATTATACACTTCGACAACGATATTGTATGAGGACATATTTTGATGGAAGTGGATTTCTTTGACAAAGAGACCTGAGTTTCAATTGATAAATGACGGACAAAAGCAGCTACACCCAAAGAAAGAACACTGGGAAACGAATGTGAACTATCTGCATTTTTGTTTTTCTTCCCGGGTTATTTATATCTTCTGAATCCAATTCTCCCTATGCAACAAGAGAACTGTTCGGTTCTGCAAACATATATTGTATCTAGGATATACTGCAACATATCCAACATATAAAGGACTGCTTGCCATCTAGGGGAGGGGGTGGAGGGAGGGAGGGAAAAAAAAATCGGAACAGAAACGAGTGACAATATAAAGTAATTATTAAATAAAAATTAAAAAAAAAAGAGAATGGACAGGGTGAAAGGAAAGATTAAGATAAACAGGGGAAAATAGAATGGAAGGAAATATATAGTAATCATAACTGTGAAATGAAATTACAGCAAGTTCCTCTAATAAAGATATCAGTTTTCAAATGATATAGAGAACTGAGGCAAATTTATAGCAATAACCATTTCTCAATTGATAAATGATGAAAGGATAAGAATAGGCAATTTTCATATGAAGTAATCAAACCTATCTATAATCATATAAAAGTTCTCTAAATCTCTATGATTGGAAAAATGCAAATTAAAACAATTCTGAGCTACCACCTCATACTTATCAGATTGGCTAATAAAATGTTGGAAGGAACGTGGACAATTGAGACACTAATGCACTATTGGTAAAGTGGTATACTAATTCAACCATTCTGTAGAGCTATTTGGGACTATATTTAAAAGAAAAAAAAAAGAAAAAGAAAAAGGTATGCATACTTTTTGACCAGAAATACAACTACTAGATCTATATCTCAAAGACAGAAAAAAAAAAAAAAGAAAAGGATCTATATTCAAAAATATTTATAGCAGCTCTTCTAGGGTAAAAAAAATTGAAAATTGAGATTTCCATCAATTGGAGAACCATTGACCAAGTTGTTGTATATAATTGTGATGTGATGTTATTGTGAGACAAGAAATGATGAGCAGGATGATCTTAGTAAAACCTGGAAAGGCTTACATGAACTGATGCAAAGTGAACAGAACCAGAACACTGTATTCAGTAACAGCAATGTTGTATCACGATCAACTGTGATGAGAGTTATTCTCAGCAATATAGTGATCCAAGGCAGTTCTGAAGAATTTATGATGAAAATCCTATCCTTTTCTATAGAAAGAACTGAAGAAGTCTGGTTGGAGATAAAAGTATACTTTTTCTTTACTTTATTTAATTTCTCTTTTTTTGGTCTGTGATTTCTTTTACAACATGACTAACATGGAAATATATTTTGTGTACATATTTGTTTTCTCAATGAGTGGGGGAGGGAAAGAAAGGAGGAAGATTTTTGGAACTCAAAAATTTTTACAATGAATAGCAAAAATTATTTTTACATATAATTGGGGAAAATGAAATATTAAAAACAACAATTAACCCCCCATATTTCATTTTATCTTTGCCACAGTCCTGGATGTAGATGGTATTATTATTATCCCTACTTTATAGTGAAGGAAATGCAGGTAAACAGAGCTTAGTTGACTGGCCCAAGATCATATAGTTACTAATTGTTTAAGGCCATATTTGAACTCAAGTTCTTCTTCCAGCCCTATACCTACTGTATTCCTGAGATGTTTGACACGATAGTCTCTGTAGCTCCTGGGTTAGGATCGGCCTCAAGTTTGGCTCTAAGGTGCTATATTGATTAAATGAGATTATATAGTATATGTGTGTGTGTGTGTGTGTGTGTGTGTGTGTGTGTGTGTGTGTATAAATATATATATATATATATATAATATGTTTACTATATCTATTATCTATTATATCTTAGAACTCCATATTCAGTCACCAGTCTGTGTGGCTCCCCATCTAGCTAATTATGTTTCTACTTCCAAAGTCATGCCTCTGTAATTCCAACAGACTTGTGATGGAAAGAGCCACCCACATCGAAAGAGAACTATAGAGATTGAATCAAAGCATAGTATTTTCATCTTTTGTGGTTGTTATTTTCTTTCTTGCACTTCCCCCCTTTTAATCTGACTTTTCTTGCATAACATGACATATATGGAAATACATTTAGAAGAATTGTACATTTTAACCTATGTTGGATTGTTGTTGTCTAAGGGAGAGAGGAAGGGAGGAGGGAGAGAGAAAAATTTGGAACACAAGATTTTGAAGGAGTGAATGTTGAAAACTATCTTTGCAAATATTTTGAAAAGTAAAAAACTTTTATTAAAAAAGCAAACAAAAACCAAAAACCAAAAACAAAGTCATAACTCTGGTCATAATCCTTGCAGGGATCTGATTTCCTAGGTATTCCACCTGGTGAATGCTAATTCCCTTGTCTCCTATTACTGGTACTGAAGTCATTAAGGGCAACTGGACATATCCCAATTACACATGGAACTAGTTGGTAAAAAGAGTGTAGTACCAAATCAGAAGATAGTAAAACATATCTCCCAACCTATTGTCTGAATATCAATAAAGGTCTTCATTCAAGTACCCCTTTTTAATGTAGAGGTTTTTAAAGTCTTTGCCAACAGAGTTTAAAGTCTAACAGATCTTAAGAAGTTGAAAAGTCAAATATGAGCATCTGGAATAGCTGAGAGAGGCTCGTCACCAAAATGCTGATGAATTTTTCTCCCAGAACCATCAAGAAGAATATCTCAGCATGCACAGAAAATCTAATCTGCAGTTGTTGAAGACATTTCTACCCCAAAGAAATGACAGAACTTTGGGGTATTGGATTGTAAATTAATAGGGTACATTGGGGGTGGAGAGGAAAGAGAAGGAAATAAGCAGTTATATATTGTTCATGTGGCCAAGCACTCTTTACAAATATCTCATTTGACCCTTTCAAAAGCCCTAGGAGTTAGATGTTACTCTTATTCCTATTTTAGGAATGAGGAAACTGAAGTGGAAATTAAATCATTTGCCTAGAGTCACACAGCTAACAAGTCTGAATTTTGAAGTCTTGTCTGAGTCTGGATTTAAATTCAGGTCTAGTCTGACTCTAGACCCAGGGTTCTAACCACTGCACCACGTAACTGCCCTGTGTGTGTGATGGTGGAGGGAGTGGAGATGGGGGTAATGGTACATTTATGTTTATTTGGGTTTTTTGGGAGACAATTGGGATTAAGTAACGCCTCTGGTCTGAAGTTGGATTCAAAAGCAGATCTCCTTCACTCCAGAGTCAGTGCTCTATCCATTGCACCACCTAGCTGCCCATATGTTTTATATTTTAGAACTATAAAGGATTGTAGTGATCCTCTTTTCCAATCTTCTCAACTTACGATTGAGGAAATCAATTCCCAGAGAGTTAAAGTAACTGATTATTCAACTTATAATGTCACAGAGCTGAACTAGCATCTACATCATAGTTTGGAAATCTCATGGAGTTCATAGAATTATCAATTTAGAGTCAGAAGGAATTTTACAGGTGAGTAAACTGAGGTTAAGAATAATGAAGTGACTTCTGACTTCAAATCCAGATTTCTTTCCACAACACTATGTTGTCTCTTCTGAATCAAACTCCAGTACTTTTTTACACTACCTCAATCCTTCGCCCATCCTCATTAATTTGGTTTTGACAGAACTATAGCTACTATAAATCAAAGTAGACCTGCAGGGATCGAAATGCTATCATCCTCCCACATATGACAAACAAAATATGCTCATTACCGAAAATATGAAAGTTTTCAGATTGTCAGTGCATTGGACTTTGTGTGGTAGTGATCAATCTGGCAGGGGCAGAGGGCCAGAAATCCATCAAATCATCCCCACACTCCTTTCTGAAAGCCAGCTTGCAAATCTCCTCTTTAGAGTTGTATACAATCTATGTGGTTGCTAAAGCAACCTTTCCTGTGTATTTGCTGACAGAGGTGAAAGAAAGAGGTTAACAGGAGGAACATAAGAAGCATCCCAGACTTTATGGGAGTAAATATATTCCCTTTTTGGGGGGAGCATCTTTGGTGGAACATGGTCATCTGCAAAAGTCTCATTCTCAAACACTATTGGGACTTTGGTAGAATACCAAACACATTGTTGGCATGCCATCAATAGCCAAATCACACTAACATACAACAAAATGCAAATACAGGCTGTCTTTGGTACTTGTTACTTTTTACAGAAAGAATTGCATATTTTCTCTTCCTAACCTGTCACAATATACTTGACAGAAACATTTGAATAGAACTTCATGAAATCCTTTACATTTCCCCCATATAAATATGTATGTGTTTTTACCCCACTATTTCCAAAGATATAAAATATTCCCAAATCTTTGGGAAAACAGGTTTCTGATTAAATGGGTGTACAAGTTCTGATGCTATACATTAGATCTTCTAAGATATCAATTAGTCTATTTACAAATTCTTTTCTTAATGTCTTTTGTTTTTTGTTGTACTTTCTTTTACAAATATACTCTGTCTTTCACACATCCTTTTAATGAACTATTCCTTGTAACCAAAAAAAAAAATCCTGAAAAAAACCCAAAACAAAAACAATTCAGCAGAACCAGCCAACATATGAACACAATACAAAAGAAAGAATACTGAGCTCTGGAATCAGGTTCAAATCTACCCACTGATATTGTGTGACCTTGAATTAGTTCCTTAACCTATCTACCCACTGATAATTATGTGACCTTGAATTAGTTCCTTAACCTCTCAAGGTCTCAGCTTTCTCATTTATCAAATAAAGGGATTCAATTAGATAATATTTGAAGTCTCTTCCTAACTCCAGGTTCATAATTCCATCAATCAGCATGGGCTAGATCTTATAGTGTATACAATATTTTACACCCATGCAAATAAGGGAGGGAGGTAAAGTAGCTTTGACAATGCCATACAACTAGTGCTCAGTGCTCTTAGGCTTAAAACTTTTCATAAATTGGCCCCTTCCTACCTTTCACTATTCTATGTAATATACCTCACTATCCTCCAGTTAATCTGTGTTCCAATGATGCTGGCTTGGTTTCCCTTATGTTTGTTTCTCTTTACTGTACTTTATCTCCTGCCTTTAAGTACATTAAAAAAAATATATAGCTTTTTATTTACAAGATATATGCATGGGCAATTTTTCAACATTGACCCTTGCAAAACCTTTTGTTCCAAATTTTCCCCTCCTTCTCCCCACCCCCTCCCTTAGCTGGCAGGTAGTCCAATACATGTTAAATATGTTAACATATATGTTAAATCCAATATATGCATACATATTTATGCAGTTATCTTGCTGCACAAGAAAAATCGAATCTAGAAAGAAAAAAAAAAAAACCTGAGAAGGAAAACAAAAATGCAAGCAAACAATAACAGAGAGAGTGAAAATGCTATGTTGTGATCCACATGCAGCTTCCATAATCCTCTCTCTGGTTGTAGATGGCTCTCTTCATTACTGAACAATTGGAACTGTTTTGAATCAACTCATTATTGAAGAGCGCCACATCCTTCAGAATTAATCATTGTATAGTCTTGTTGCCGTGTACAATGATCTCCTGGTTCTGCTCATTTTTCTTAGTATCACTTCATGTAAGTCTCTCCAGGCCTCTCTGAAAACATCCTGTTGGTCATTTCTTACAGAACAATAATATTCCATAACATCCATGTACCATAATTTATTCAGCCATTCTCCAATTGATGGGCATCCACTCAGTTTCCAATTTCTTGCCACTACAAAAAGGGCTGCCACAAACATTTTTGCCATGTGGATTCCTTTCCCTCCTTTAAGAGCTCTTTGGAATATAAGCCCAGCAGAAACACTTCTGGGTCAAAGGGTATGCACAGTTTGATAACTTTTTGAGCACCAAATTGCTCTCTAGAGTGGTTGGATTTGTTCACAGTTCCACCAACAATGCATCAGTGTTCTAGTTTTCCCATATCCCCTCCAACATTCGTCATTATCTTTTCCTGTCATCTTAGCCAATCTGAGAGGTGTGCAGTGGTATCTCAGAGTTGTCTTAATTTGCATTTTTCTGATCAATAATGATTTGCAGCTCCTTTTCATGTGACTAAAAATAGTTTCAATTTCTTCACTTGAAAATTGTCTGTTCATATCCTTTGACTATTTATCAACTGGAGAATGGCTTGGTTTCTTATAAATTAGAGTCAATTCTCTATATATTTTGGAAATGAGGCCTTTATCAGAACCTTTGACTGTAAAAATGTTTTCCCAGTTTATTGCTTCCCTTCTAATCTTGTCTGCATTTTGTTTGTACAAAACCTTTTTAACTTAATATAATCAAAATTATCTACTTTATGATCAATAATGATCTCTAGCTCTTCTTTGGTCACATATTCCTTCCTCTTCCACAGATCTTAGAGGTAAACTATCCTGTATTCTTCTAATTTATTTAAATCTCATTCTTTATGACTAGATCATGAACCTATTTTGATCTTATCTTGGTATACGGTATTAAATGTGGTTCAATGCCTAATTTCTGTCATAGTAGTTTCCAATTTTCCCAGCAGTTTTTGTCAAATAATGAATTCTTATCCCCAAAGCTGGGGTCTTTTAAGTACATTTTCACTGACTATCCAACCAGTTAAAGGCAGGTAGTTGTGCAGTGGATGGAGTACAGGATTTGGAATCCAGAATAGCAGAGTTCAAACCTAGCTTTGGACACTTACTAGCTGAAAAAGTCTGTTAACCTCTGTCTACCTTAATTTCCTCATCTGTAACATGAGGATAATAAAAATCACCTAACTTTCAAGATTGTTAGAGATCGAATAATATTTGTATTACTCTTTGCAAATTTTCAATTGTTAGATAAGGTGCTAAACAAAGGTATTATCACCACTACTTCCCTATCCCGTGCCTGAAATTCTCTACCTCCTCATATCTATTTCCTGTTTTATTTGGCTTTCTTCAAGTCTCTGTTTAAATTCCAACTTTTATAAGAAGCCTTTCCCTATTCTTCTTATACTAGTGCCTTACCTCCATTGATTCTCTCCGATTTATGCTGCATATATCTTGTTTGTTCAGAATTGTTCATATGCTGTCTCTCCTATTAGACTATAAGGTCCATGAGAGCAGGAACTGTCTTTGGCTTTTCTTTTTATCTTTTCTCTTAGCACAGTTCCTGGCATTTAGTAAGTGCTTGTTAATTTGACCTGAAATGACTCTACCACCTGCCTGGTAAAGAACATTCAACTGAAAAAGGAGTCTGTGAGAAGCAAGATAAGGCTGGGTTTTGGGGAATGTGTCCACTGTGTCAGGCCGGATGTGTGTATGTGTGTGTGCACGTGTGCGCGCACGTGTGTGTGTGTATGTGTGTGACCACAAAGGATCCTTGACTCATAGACTCAGAGTTGAAAGGAATTTAAAGGTTACCTAATCACTACCCTAATTTTTTATCTGGAAAGAAGGGACATTAGAAGTCCAACTTGTCATCTGGAAAGAGAGGAGCCTGAAAGATCACCTAATCCAACTAAAGCAAGAAAGGAATTAAATGTCATTTAATTCAAGCAAGAAATAGACAGAAATAGTCAGAAACAGAGAAAAACAGAGAGAGAGAGAGAGAGAGAGAGAGAGAGAGAGAGAGAGAGAGAGAGACCAGAGATTGAAACAGAGACTTCTTACAAGAGTCAAAAATAGAGACAGTGAGAGACAGAGAGAGAACCAGAAAGAGGGTTGCAGAAACAAAGTCAGAGAAAGAGAGACAGAAACATAGAGACTTCTTAAAAGAGTTAGAAACAGAGAGAGAGAGAGAGAGAGGAGAGAGAGAGAGAGAGAGAGCAAGAGAGAGAGAGAGAGAGAGAGCAAGAGAGAGAGAGAGAGAAAGAGAGAGAGGAAGAGCGAGAGCGAGCGAGAGAGAGAGAGAGAGAGAGAGAAGAGAGAGAGAGAAAGAGAGAGAGGAAGAGAGAGAGGAAGAGCGAGAGAGAGAGAGAGAGAGAGAGAGAGAGAGAGAGAGAGAGAGAGAGAGAAGAGCGAGAGAGCGAGAGAGAGAGAGAGAGAGAGAGAAAGAGAGAGAGAGAGAGAGAGAGAGAGAGAGAGAGAGAGAGAGAGAGAGAGATTGGGACATACAGAGACTTCTTTTAAGAATCAGAAACAGAGAGACTGTGATAGAAACAGAGACAGTTACAGAGATAGAGAAAAATAGAGACAGAGAGATACAGAGACGCAGAAACAGAGACAGAGACAATATATGTGTGCATACATAACATATGTGTGAGTGTGTGTGTGTGTGTGTGTGTGTGTCTACACCCAGGGTCAGAGGGAGAGGGCCGCTCGCAGTTAGCTTCCCTAAGGGGCGGAGGGCCCGCCCAAGGACAGCTGGCCTTGTCCCCGCACGACCGTGGGCGGTGCTCAGGCTTTCCTGGACTTCAGCCCGATGGTAGCACAAGCAGTACCGTGGGTCTGTCTTCCCCTGCTGTAGCTGAAGCGAAGGTGGGGCCAATATATCGGAGCGGCCCTCGGGGCCCCGCTACCTCCCAGTTTGCGTATTAACGGCCAAAGCGAGCACGATGTTCTCCGCTTATCTCACGCCAAGGCCATCGGCATCTACGATCCCTGGGACATCGCGCTGGGGAGAGGGAGCAGGGCTCCGGGCTCCGAGGTCCAGAACGTTCCTGGGAGTCGGAGCATCCTCTGCCCACAGCCTCGGGGTTCCGGATGCAGCCCTGGGCCCCGGGCCAGCGGGCTGGGGCGGAGACGTGGGAGACAGCGGAGTCGGGATTCCCACAAAAGTCCCTGAAAAAGCACTAAGGCTGCGACTTAGAGAAATTAAGGCAATTCCTGGCAAAGACGTCGCCGCAGCTTCAGGGTGTAGTAATAACAACTGATACTTATATAGCGCTTTGAAGTTTGTATAGCATTTATATACAGCATCTTATTTGCGTGCTCCAGCCTCAACGATGTAGAAGCCCTTCCAATCTTTTTATTGAGTTGAAAATGATTAAGTCCCTACTTTAAAAGTCTCTTTACTTTAAAAGTCTTTACTTTAAAAGACTTTAAAAGTCTCTTACTCCTTCCTTCCCATTTCCTCATCCTTTTCTTCTTTCCTTCTTCTTAGGTATCACAATGTATAATTACAGGGTTTTTTTTTATCTATCTATCTATCTATCTATCTATCTATCTATCTATCTATTTACTTATTTATTTATTTATTTATTTATTTTATTTATTTATTTTTTTGTATTGGATAGAGAAATGCTCTCTTTTTCTTTGTCTGGCATTCAAGATCTAACAGAACCCAGCACCTCTCCATGCTCATGTTTCTTATTTTCTTCTAGACCAACTGGACTACTTTAAGGCAAGGGACAAGCCCTGTGAAGTCTCCCTTCTGTGTCTTTGACTAGAGGGGACTCCCTCCCTATCTCTATAAGTTTTTTTTCAATTTAAATGCCGCCCTCCACAGCGGAGTCCTCCTTCTTCCTATCTCAGATAAGCCCGGATTTGTAACTCTCACATGCACTTATCCTATAACACTTTCAAGTATCTGGGTCAGTGTCTTATTGCTTATCAGGCTATCCTCTCTCCCACAGAACTTTTTGGGCAAATCGCTCTACACACACAATTTCAATTAATCTTCATGATAACTGCAAGGTATGGGCCATTACTATCCCCAGTTTACAGATGAAGAGACTGAGGGTAGGAGAGGTTAAGTGATTTGTTCAGGATCTCATAATGTGCAAGGGTCGGAGGAAGGAGGCAGTATTCAAAGCCAGCTGAATCCAAGTCTAGCTTACTACACACTATACCATACTGCCTAGATTATAAACTTTAAGAGGAACAGTAAATGCTGTGTCTTGTTTAAACCTGTTATAGCATGGGCACTTAGGACTTTGATCTCCACAGGAGGTACTTAATAAATATTTGCTCTGGTTTCTTGATAGGGCAGCTAAATGGCACAGTGGACAAAGTACCAGACCTAGAGTCAGAAAGACATCTTCCAGAGTTCAAATCCGACCTCAGACACTTACTAGCTGTGTGCTGATCACTTAACCCTGTTTGCCTCAATTTCCTCATCTGTAAAATGGGCTGGAGAAGGAAACATTGATCACTGCCAAGAAAAGCCATAAACGGGGTCACTAGGAATCTCAAACATAATTCAACAACAAAAAAAATGTTTCTTGAGAAGCACTATGAGCTAGTGGTAACTGAATGCTAGACTGAGCTAGGAGCACAGAAAAAGTCACTTCACTTACCCTTCTTCATGCCTCAGTTTCTTCATCTTCAAAATGGGAAAAAAAGATTTCACTAGAGGGCTAGTAAACTATTATCGTTTCTTTCCAAAGCCCCAGTGTAAAATAAGAACTTCTTTTCATGGCTTTACAAATAAAAGGCAGATTCAGGAAGTGATAAAACAATTCACATTTCCTATAGATATCTTGGAAGACTGGTCATTGAGTACTCTGTCACACATTGCACTTTTATCACAACTACCCAGTAAAGTATTAAGTTATGCTGTCTTCAATTCAATTAAATCCAAAACAAATACTAAGTGCCTGCTATGTACAAGGCATTGAACTAGTCATAGGGGAAATACAGAGAAGTTCATTGCCCTAGAGTTTATTGTGTAGCATGAAAATAGATCTTTTTTTAAAAATTCTGAACTTAAACAAAAAACATTTCTATAAATAGTAGAGAACATAAAAAGAGGGTTCTACATGAAACTATGAATATTCATTTCATAGTGCTTGTTCCTTTTGAAAGCATATAATAAATTCTTCACATTACTTTCAAAATTATTCTGTTTATGCTTCCTTCTTATCTTCCTTTTGTTCTCTTTTGGGTACTTAAAATGATACAGTGATCCTTTTTTTTTGTGGGGGCATCACTATCGCTAATTCTCCTCTCTTGAGGTCTTCCCACTGCCATTGAAAATGAAAAAAGAAAAAAACCTTTGTAACAAGTACTGTACAGTACAATGAATCCAGATAGTGGCCAGTCCAAAGGTATATAGTATCTCTGTATCCTGTGCTTCTCTATTAGGAGATGGGTAACATGCTCTACCATAGGTGCTCTGGAAACATGTCTGTTCACTGCATTGATTAGATTTCTTAAGCATTTTAGTTATTTTTCTTAATTTCTGCTGTCCTATAAATTGTGCTCTTGGTTCTGCTTCATTCTGCATCATTTGATACCAGCTAGGATTTTCTGAAACTTTCATGATACAGTACAATAATACTTTATACTCATATACCACAATTTATCTGAGGCATGCCCTCCTCACCTTGGATTCTAATTCTTTCATTTTTGTTATACCTCCTTGGAGTTATAAATTTATTCCACACCCCCTCTATCCCTACTTGTTTTCCTACTGGTTTTGACAATTATACATCAAACTCAACCCTCTTCTATCAGTTTCAATACCCTACCCTTACTCCTATCTCTATATTTATATTCTTTTTGTACACCCCAATAATGAGAAATAGCAAATTCTGTCCTCTTTTCTGCACTAGCATATTTCTCTTTTTAATCCTTTTTCTTTCCCTTAAAAAAACCCCACAACAGAATAATTCTGTTCCTAGGACTCATGTTTTTCTTTTTCAACTGTCTCATTATCTTCTTTTTTTTTAATTTAATAATAACTTTGTATTGACTCATTATCTTCTTAAAACATTAAAGTTCTGAAGAAATGCTGCTTCTTTTCCTGCTACTAGGATGTTTGTATTATATCATTATGTATTTCCTTCCAGTTGCTCAAATAAATCTACCTTTCTAGGTTTCTCTGTATTTTTGTGTTTATATTTCAAAGTTACTTATTCACATCTGTTCCTTTTATCAGAAATATTTAAAATCCTTTATTCCCTAGCTTCTTAAATTGTGGGTCACAACCCCACATGGAGGTCTTGTAAATTAATGTGGGGATTGTGAAATTATGATTTATTATTAGTAAATGTTTGATTTGAGTACCTCTTTTATATATCAATATATCTGGGATCACATAAAAATTTCTCAAGCAAAAGAGGGTCACAAGTGAAAAAAGTTTTAAGAAATCCTGCTCTATTCCATTAAAGATCCAGTTTTTCCTTGTAGTGTAGAGTTTTTTTTTAAGATATTCTCTGCTTTTCAGTAGAAGTTGCCAGGTCTTGTGTGTTCTTGATAATTGTTCCTTGTTACTTGAACTTCTGGATGCTTGTAGAATTTTTCCTTTGATATGGGAACTCTAGATTTTGGCTATAAGGCTCCTAGAACTTTTCCTTTGGGTATTCTTTTCAGTACTTTTTTTTTTTTTTTTTGGCTGGAGGGGTCCCCTTTCCCATTGTTTATAGGCTTGTAGTTGAAATATAATTTTATGGTGAAAGAAGTTATTGTAGCTTCTTATTGAATTTCTCAGTCTGTTGCAAACCTCAGGATTTTGCTTGAGAAGATAGATGAGAGTTTTCTGGTCTGTTTCTTGTTTAGACTTCCATTTTGGCAAGAAGTAAAACACGACCTATTCCAAATAAAACTTTAATATGTAACATATTAAGATGTCATTCTGGCAGTGGATCAGACGATTTAGAGCTGAAATGGACCTTAGAGACCGCTTCATTTAATCCCCAGTTTATGGAAGAAGCAATGCGTACAAGTTACAGTGGATAGAGGGGTGGGGCTTGGCATCAGGAAGGCCCATATTCATAACTCATCACTGACTTGTACTGTTTATGTGACCTTGAAAAAGCTACTTATTTTCTGTATTTCAGGTGGCTCTGTAGGATTTATCCACTAAAGTACAGAGACTGATATTAGTGAAGAGAATTTTCCCATCAGGAGTTCCCCATTTTGACAAAAATTACAAATTGTTTTCATATACCTGCATAAAAAAAGAAAGCAACATGCTATATTGGTGGAGAGAAGACTTCTTTTTAATTAGGAGATTCTTGGAAGGGTTCTGGGGTGAAGTAGATTTTAAGCTAGATCTTGAAGGCAGGATTTCAGTAGGGGGTCCAGGGAGGAGGGATTGCTATAAGTAAAGGCATGAATGGAGAAAAGAAGGATTTCCTTCATCTTGCTGGTAAGACAGGATCTTTGAGATATTTCAGATTTGAAAGATAGGGTGATAAATGATAAATCATAAAGGACAATAAACTTAAGGGAATAGGGAAGGAAATAAGCATTTATATAGTACCTACTAGTTGCCAAGTACCATACTAAGTGGTTTTTGTTTTGCTTTGTCTATACAAGTATTACCTCATTTGATTCTTATAATGACCCTTTGGAATAGGGACAAATATCCTCATTTTACAGTTGAGGAAACTGGCAAACAAAAGCTAAATGGCTTATCCAAAATCATATATGTTTGAGCCTAGATTTGACTCTAGACCCAGAACACTATCTATTATATCACAGACTACCTCTAAGGAAGGAAATGTGCATTATGACCAACTCATTTTTCTAGATGAGGGAACCACAGCCCAGAGAAATGCTCAAAGTCAGAAACCTAAGTGGCAGAACCAGGATAAATTGATCTTAGGGCTCTGGGCTCTTAGGACAATAGTTTCTTTCCACTGCATTATCTGGGCTTTGCTCCTGGCTTTCCAGGGTTCTTTCTCTCCAATACTAGAAGCAGCTTTTTCACAAGGAACTTTTTTCTTCCCCTTTAAACTGTGTCCCTGGATCCCCTTCCTCTGATAAGTTGCAACCACAATTTTAAAGTTCCCAAGCCAACATGTTCCTTCATTTTTCTTTGGGCTCTCTGACTGCATGTGCCTGGGTGGGTACCTTTTGGAGCTTCCTTTAATGTGTTATCTTCCCTCCCTAGAATATAGGCTCCTTGAGGGCAAGGGATGTTTTTTCCTTTAGGTTTGTATTTTGTCTTCCCACAGTTCAGAACAATGCCTGGCATATAGTAAGCACTTGAAAAATGCTTGTTGATTGACTTCTTTATATTGTCTCATGCTGTCTCCCTGACATCTAGCATTATATTATCTATTCAGCAATAATCTTGTAGATTACTCAAAGGTAGTTTAAAGGTCATTTTATCCAGTCCTTTCACTTTAAATGTGATGAGGAAATTTAAACTTAGGGAGGTAAAATAAATTGTTTGACATCTCAGAGGTGGGATTCCAATTCCAATCCTCTTTTCTACTACAACAAATTGTCTTTCCAAGCATTTATTGAGTGTTCTTTACAAGGTAAATAATTTGGTTCCTCCTTGTAGAGTTTATAATCCAGTAATAGGTTTGAAATCCCAGCTCACCACTTATTCATTCAACACAAGTTAAGCAGCTCATGATTTAGTCAGGGGAGAAAATATAGACACACATAAATTATATTAATTAGAATAGATGAGACACGAGAATTCCAAGTGCTATGAGATAAAGCACTGAAAAGTAAAATATTTCTCCCTCCCTTCTCTCTGCTGGAGAGCAAAGGATTTGATTGATGTTTATCAAAGGAAATGAATACTTGATAGTTAAGAAAAGCAGAGTCTTTCCCATTTCAGGATGGAGCTGGCAACCAATGGAAATCCTTGACAATCTTCAGTGGGCTGAACAGTATCAACAGAGTGCTTAAAAGAGCTAATGTGAGAGCCAGTGGACTGCTAACCAATTAGGAAGTATTCCTTTTAGTGAAAGCCAGTCCTCCTTTGTGCCTGAGTAAAGGATATCAAAATTTGTGGAGTGACAGTCCTTAAATAGAAACCTCCTTTATCTATCTTCCTTTATCTTTATCAAACTACCTCTGAAGGAGCACTGTCATCTCCCAGTCAATTATTCTTAAAAAAAAAGTTTTATTGAAGATAGGAAAAAAAATCAGTTACTTCCCAATGATTCTTTCCACTATTCCTCCCATATTAGGATTCTCCTTTGTAAATAAATTAATACAATAACTAGCATTTATATAGCACTTAAAACTTGCAAGGCGCTTTTAAAATGTTATATCTTATTCTTATAACAACCGTGGGAGATGGGTGCTAATATTATCCCTATTTTACAGATGAAGAAACTAAGGCAGGCAGAGATTAAGTGATTTGTCCAGGATCACAATTAGTAATCATCTGAGGCTGGATTTCAACTCTTGTGTCTCTGATTTGAGGTCCAGTTTGCCACTTGGCTGTCATATATCCAGAAAAGAATACATGAAGCTTTTTCAATTGGGGTAAAATGAATTTTTTTTTCCTCAACAGGGCAATGTTTTTTAGTCCTAAGTGACTAAGAGATAATTGTATGGATGGTCGACATAAATGTGAGATGCTCTGAGATACAGAAGTGGGTGTGAACAGGAGACATCCTGGTGACACCTGCTGGGAGCAGTGAAGAACTACACATCATCATTCATCACGGTACCTGCAAGAGGTTACTGGACAACAGAAACAAACTTTAGAATCCCTCTGTTTTGGGTTTTATAGCTCTTTGCAGAGAGATGTTTGATCACTTAAGAGTGTTTATTTCCCAAGAATAATGGGTTGCTTGCCTTGGATTTACAATCAAACTTACCTTCTTTAATATTGTAAACTGTTTGTAAAGGTGACTTTCCTATATTTTCTGACTGAAGTTCCCCAAAGTGTGTCCAGTAGGTAAACTTTTTTTGTTCTGTACAACCCCCGACTAAAGGTTTACAGCATTAATTGCAGTGCCATGCCAGTAATAATTTCTCACCTAATTACCTGAAATCACAAAACTTAATTCAAGGTGTGAGACTATCCCAGATAACGTCTTCCAATGCAAATTCATGGGAAAGCAATATTGAAATTAAATGTTGATTCTGACTTTTAAAAGCCATACTCCACAGACAGAGGAGGTGTACTGTAATTGTAAGATAATTACCAACATGTTTTTATTTGCTATGTATCTATGCTCTAGTAATTTAAAATAGCTGATAATATTTATCCTTAATTATTTTACCTGTACATAATTACAGAAAAGACCAAATTAAAGAGTTTCTGTGTATATATATCTTTATAAATTATGGCATATGTATGTGTATAGTTGTAATGTGAAAACAGTTAACATTACTCGACTTCATTGCCAATTTTTTTAGCAGCACGACTCTTAAAAATAATTTTTATTGTTTTTGCTTTTAAATCACCTAAAGTCCCTTCTGCCTCCTCTATTTCTCCTTACAGAGAACCATTACATATAACAAACTATATAAAAAATTTTGAAGAATAGAAAAAAATTACCAAACACAATGAAAATATATGTAATGCTTTACCCTTTTGGACCTCTTACTTCAGCAAAATAAGGGGAGGAGGTGTCATCTTACATCATCTCTACTTTAGGGGAGTGGGCCATTTTACAGTGTTAAAACATTTCATGGATCCCTGTATGATAGTTATTTGTATTATTGATATCCAATGATTAAGAAAATTCAGAGTAACAGAATGCAAGCTCCTTGAAGGGGAGGACTGCCACATTTTTTATTTTTTATGCTCTTAGCAACTAGCAAAGTATTCAACATGGAATAATAATTAATGCTCATTGATTGACAATATGATAATGCTTGGAGTACATATGGTTTGTTGTTTAGTCATTTTTCAGTCATGTCCAATTTTCTGTGATTCCTTTTGGGATTTTCTAGGCAAGGATATTGGAGTCATTTCCTTCTCCAGAAACTATGGCAAACAGGGTTAAATAACTTGCCTAGGATAATTAAAAATATGTCTGAGACCAGGTCTTCCTGACTTCTGTGTGGTACTCTATCTAAACTTCACTATCTAGTGGCCCACATAAAGTTTAGCAAGCCTCTCAAAAATAATTGTATTTCTGAGTCTGTCCATAGGCTGGGAGCTATTGCCTAAAAGACAATATTCCAAGATAACATACAAAACATATGACTGCAAAGGAAGAGGAATGATTAAATGGGCCAGGATAATATATTTGAATGAGGCCTGTATTTGGAGCTAGGACACATGGGTTTGAATTCCAGGTGCTTTTTCTATTTTTGATTATAGGAAATCACAACCTCTGAGCCTTCATTTTATTATCTATAAAAATCTGGTAATTTAAAGTATCTGATATTTACCCTTATTTACTTTACCTGTATATATATATATATATATATATATCTTTATAAATTATGACATATATATGTGTTTAATTGTATTGTAAAACAGTTAACATTATCCTTGACTTCATTCAACTTGATCTCACCTGTTTCATATTCCATGAATCCATTTCCTGAAATTGTGATTGAGTAAAGCATACTTCTTTGAAGCTATTCCCTCTTCTCAAAGTCACCTGACATATAAACACAATCTCATAGGTTGGGTGAATGTAATCTGCCTGAATTGGAGAAAGATTAATACAATTCAATTCTGAGAACTAGGGCCTAATTACACCTTTTCTACTCAGCAAAGAAGATTGGAGAAGGGAGTTTTTGATACATAATTTTCACTCTCTGTAGCAGCTATTCCTTTCTGGGTTCCAGACTCTGACTCTAAGAGAAGACTCATTCTTTAAAAAAAAAAAAAAAAAATGAGGGTGACTTCAAGGGAAACAGTTGTCAGTATGTCTACAAGCATAGCTACCTTCAGTATTCACAAGGGTTTTTCTGTTTCTCTCTTGCTAGTATCACAACTGGTTAAACCTGTGGTGGAATTTAGTTTGACTTTTTTGCTTATTGTCTTTTTTTGAGTGGAGAGAATGTGGCTAACCCTCAGAGTTATGGATTGATTGCCTCTCCATTTCAAATTCTCTTTCCTCACTTTGAATTGCAGATCCCCAGCTAATTTCCATCATGTGGGGCAACCATACCAAGCACCTCCTCAGAGTCCTCAGAAATCCACCCTACTTACACTTTAAGCTTGGCACCCAGCTTAAGAAAGATGGAGCCACAGATGGGCTAGGGTAGCTGTTTAGTGGACATTTAGGTTTTTTCCTCACGCTTGTCATTTACCAATAATGTGAGATAGTGAATAGAAAATCGGGATCCTAAGAAATGGGGATATCAGAATTTCACAGCTACAATAGTCTGAAACTACTTCGGTGACGATGTGCTAAGAACTATATCAGATCTGACCAGCTCTACGATATAAAAAGAATCCTTATTTCATATTTATATTATTCAGAATCAGAAGGAACCTTAACTTTAGAAGTCGACTAGTCCAACCCTCCCTTTTTTTTCTGAGGCAATTGGGGTTAAGTGACTTTCCCAGAGTTACACTTTTCTTGCCCATTAATGAATCTGATCCTCACTACAACCCTGTGAGACAAAGAAGGAAGTTATCACTGTGGACAATATTGGATTTAGGCCTTAGAGATCATCTAGATCATTTTAAAAATGAGGAAACATGTTAGAGGAATTAAATCCACTTATTCAGATCAAAGAGCCATAAACAGAGATGATTCCAAGGTATGTCTTTTCACTATATACCCAGCGCTTTCTATCACACTTTTTGTAGGACATATCACTGCTCATTAAAAACCTACTTAATGCTCCTCAGATTAAAAAGTCCTAAATCATGATTTAAGTTGCTGAGACACTCAGTTTTCCTAGTTGTAAAATGGCAGCAATAACAACAGTACTCTGCCCAGCACACAGGTTTGCAGAGGGAATGGGATGAGGCTGGTTAAGTGAGTATTAAAAAAAAAATAACTGTGATGTCTTAATTTATGTGAAGATCTGTTATTTTAAAGCTCTATCAGCCTGAAATGATCCCAAATTCTCTATTCCTAAGAGCCTTATGCATAAAACCAATTAATTTGAAAATAGGTAGGTATAGAATGGACCAAATTTATCACCATATTAAAATAATTATAATTTTATTAAAATCAAAACAACAAATTGTGAACTTTAATCTCATACTTTATCATTATTTCCAATAGAGTTGTATTTTTAAAGACTCCTTTTTTTCTCTTTCAAGTACCTGATTAGAGGCTAAGCACATATCTTTTTCCCACCTAGTTTTGCCTCTGGCACATATATGCACACGCACACACACACACACACACACACACACACACACACGTTTTGAGGGGTTTCTGTAAGGTGTATCTTTACCAGTTTCAACAGTTTATTGACTATTTTATCAGACTTGTAACTTCTGGTAGTGGCTGTCAATAAAAGAAAAATGACAGTGTTATGTTCTATTGGTAATAAAAGCAGCTGAAGTTCAGAGAAGTTACAACAGTTAGCCTACTCTTAATATGCACACTTGGCAATTGAGTAGCCACAGAATGTTGTGAATAATGAAATATGGGTAATTATTGGAATGTGGATAAAGGGCATTACTGGCCATACATCATCAAGAGATACAGGGATGCAGCTTGAGAAGTGACCACAAACATAATCTAGGAACATCTATATCTAAAGGTGCAGCTTTTTCACTCAGGAACCTTTCTGATGAATATTTGGCAAAATACTGCAGTAACTTAACTATTTTCCCTCTTAACAATTCACATAAAGCATCAAACTCAATACAACCCTGGGAGCGAGGTAGTAGAAGTATGATTATGCCCATTCTGCTGATTAGGAAAGTAGGTTCAGAGAGGTAAATTAACTTATCCAAGAGGTAAATGGGAAAGCCAGGAATAGATACCTATTGGGCCTATCATTACAGTTGACATTCCTTTAACTGTGCTATTCTGTCTGCTCCTAGAATTGTTTGCGTAATTGTATATTATTACAGAATGCTGAAAGGGAAAACTGAAGAATATCACCAAAAAGATGAGTGTAGTAAGAAATCATGCATATTTTTCCTAAAGATTCACAGATAGGTTTTTAAAAAAGCAATCTGAATAGTTTCCAATTTAAGAAAATTCTTTAAAAAAATTTACCCATACAATTCTCTTTTCTTATTTCAGTTATTACAGTACTTATTGAGAAAACGATTGAAATGACAAACACATGAAACACT
Source organism: Antechinus flavipes (assembly GCF_016432865.1). Lineage (NCBI taxonomy): Eukaryota > Metazoa > Chordata > Mammalia > Dasyuromorphia > Dasyuridae > Antechinus > Antechinus flavipes. The sequence continues at coordinate 87,819,021 of NC_067403.1, read as the reverse complement.
CACTGACCTCAACTACATCTTTATCCCTTCCTTTATACAGGCAGAAAACAGTCTATGTTTAACAGATGTTACAAATGATGGATGTTTATTTTACAGCCATTGAGGCAGAAATGCAGAAGGCCAAACAGATTAAGGCACAGAAGGATAAAGATAATGCAGCTTATACAAAAAAAAAAAAAATGTTTACTTAAGAACATTGTTTTTGTTTAAATAGTGGCACTGATTGTACTAAGGCAGCCTGAAGTCTATTTAAGGGTGTCCTTGGATATTGCATTTGTTCCATAATACAAGTCTGCAACAAATACTGAATGTAGAGTTCCCTATTACGATCTAGAAGTAGATAAGAATTATTCTTAAACTGTTACAAAATAGTGTGAAATCTTGAATTTTTACAACAGCTTTCTGCATAGTTTACATAAAATTTTTTTTAATCAGTCAAGTCTACATGGAAACTATTCAAGATTTACATTCCTGTGTAAAGTAGATGAAGAAAAAAGAGGCAGGTCTAATTTTCATAATGTAATATTCTTCACTGGGCTTTCTGCCATTAATGTAGCAATCTGGATTTCTAACTGTCACTGTCTATACATAACCTGTTCATGTATTGTCTTTGATAAACTAGAATTTAATGAAGAGAAATTCCCTGTAATCTTCATTTTGTACAGACTGGATAACTTAAAAATGATTCACTTATTGAAATCTCAGGGAAAATAATAATACTTATGATATACTGGTTTTCAGGCTTCAAATCCCCCCCCCCCCAAATTCACCCATTCAGTGTGAATCACTGAAAGCTAGTCAACTTCATACATGATAGTACAATTGACCTATGGCACTTGTCTGAAGAATTAAACAGGTCTCAGTGGGAAGGAACTGCACACATCACTTAGTCTCATACCAAAACTCCCACCACAGCTCTTTCCGTTTTTCTTTATTTCATAATGTGTCTCTTCCTCCTTTCATAATGTCCCATTTCTCTCCTCTCCTTGTCCTCGATTCTTTTTAATTTGTTTTAAAAAATTATTTTAGTTGTATAGAATAATGCTTATAACTTCACAGGAAGCTTAATCTTCTAATTAATATCAGGCTGCAGGATAATTTCATAAGTATTTTTTTAAAAATAACTTAAAGCTATGTTTACTATAAAAGTTAGAAAACTAGCCATCAAGCAAACCACCGATAAATGAAATCAAATGAGATTAACATTACATTCCATTATAAGCAGGTCCTCCGCCACCTTCTGGTACCACCCAGTTAATATTCTGACTTGGATCTTTAATATCACATGTTTTGCAATGGACACAGTTCTGAGCATTTATCTGTAATCGAAATCCAACACTCTTTTCCAAAGGAATAAATTCATAAACTCCTGCAAAATAAAAATGTGTTATCTTAATTTAGCTATTATTTGAGGAGATTATGAATGTTAAAAATTCAAAATTATAACATCTACTTTCCATTCCTTTTCAGTGACAGTAGTTAATAGAACTCTTTAAATTTTGTTTTCCAAATGTTTATTCATACAAAACACTGTTCCACTATGTGACACTATATGACAATGGGTACAACTATGACTGGGCTGGCCTTATTAACTGAGGGAAGTTAAGTTCTAAAATAATTGTAAAGAGAAACTAAGTCAACTAGGAAATTCCTCATTTCCCAGGCTAAAGGAAATGATAATTGTTGGAACAATAACTGGAACAAGTTTCAAGACAGATGGAAATTGGTCTACTCTTTTACAGCAGTGATTACACTATGACTTTTCTATGTTTCTTTACCAATATAAATATTCTGGGCAAGAAAAAAAAAAAGTACTTACCTGCAGGACAGAATCGTTGTTCTGGCCCACCATATACCAACAAATTCCTATCGACAGGTAACTTGTCATTCTTTAGTGTTAAGTGTGGAGGCTGGTTCTCCTCATGATTAGTACCACTAAGAGCCACTGAGGAGAGGAGATCAAAACTGATCTCTCCATCAGGTTTTGGGTACTCAATAGGTGTACAAAACTTAGCTGGCTTTAGTTGATCAAAGTCAGCACCTAGAAGAATTTTGAATTAAGTGGTTAACAAAAATATAAATCCTAATTTAATTTTTTTAAAAAAGAATTGATAAAACAAACAACAATCTCAGTGAACCACCTACTAAGTCATAGGGAGAATGTAGCAAAAACTAACAAACTTTTCTTCCCCTCCCTTTAAGAAAGTCAGTTAGTTCTATAAGCATTTATTAAATACTTCCTACATGCCAGGCACTGAGTTCAATGCTGGGGGTACAAAAAAAGTCAAAAGTCTTTGTTCTTAAGAAGGTCACAATCTAATGAAGAAGACAACATGCAAACAACTATATAAATAAGCTATATTCATGATAAATAAGAAATAAACAGCAGAGGGAAGGTGTTAGAATTAAGAGTGATTTGGAAAGTTTTCTGTAAGAGGTGGGATTTTAGTGGGAGTTTAAAGCCAGGAGGTAACAATATGGAGGGAAGGCATCCCAAGCACTGAGGATCAGCAGTGAAAATGCTTGGAGTTGAGGAATGAAGTATTTTCTTTGAGGAATAGCAATGAAGCCAGTGTCACTGGACTGAAGGAAACATGGAAGAATTTAAAATATAAGAAGACTGCAAAGGGGGCTTTGGGTGGAAGAAAGCATCTCCTTGAGGTTTTGGGTTGAGGGCCTAGAGCTCAGCCTATCCTCCAGGTCAGCCTGGATGACTGACTGAATGAAGAGTATGGTGTCTTTGCAATAATGGAGTCTATCAAGATGCACAATAGTATTTAATGTTTAAATAGTATACAAAAGTAGAAATGTGGATTTGAATGTTCATACAGCATTTGTCTGATAAAACTTTTTGGTTCAATTTTATTTTTGTCACTGAACCTTTATTTGGCAACGGTGTCTACTGCTATCATTTCTAATCTTTGTTTCCTCTCTTTACACTTTTCTTCCATTCTGTCTGTCTCCTTTAATTTCTCAACTTACATTTTCATAATATCCTCAACTCATATTCCTCCTCTCAGCCAAACTCTAGGCATAGACATACCTTTTTATGATAATGGAGAATGCCAAAAAAATTTTCTGTATCAAAGAAAAATGAATACTATCCTCAATCCTCTTCAACTACTAGTAACTACTAGAAGCACCTTACTAGTAAGTGTGGCATACTTTCCTTCTAAAGGCTTAATGCACCTTATATGAAGACTAGTTTTGATAATAAAATTATATAAATTCTAATATAAAAATTACCCCAATAGCTCATTTACTTGTATTTCCTTTCTAAAAACCGTGTTTAATGATGCAAAATTAGAGTATAATAGTCATGTATTTGTATTTTATATATTCTGGGGAAATTAATATAATGCTCAGATTACCTTTATGTTTCAAAGTCCATGGTTCCATTCCCCTGAATATCCAGTAAAACAATCCAGTGTAAATCATCCCTCCATACAAACCCAAAGGTGAATGGCAGGATGGCCTGATGTTTCGAACAGCATAAAGTTCCTTCCACACCCATGATTTCTTCAAATTATCCTCATATTCAGGCACATAAAGTCCTATTATACAAAAATTTCAGCTCAAATAATGCTTTGAAAATAAGAAAGCCCTGTACAAAGTAGTATTACTAAGATCCTGGGGTAATTTTAACTAATTAAGAGCAATAGTCAAGTAAAAAAGACATGAAAAGTATCTTTTATGTGTAAATATATGTAGCGTATTTAAAGAATTTAGGAATTTTATATTTGAAAAATATCAACACCTCGTTACTTAAAGTCAATGAAAGTTTTTTTTGGTGGGGGAGGGACCATGGAAAATTAAGCTACCCATTGAGGAAATTATAGATCTCTGAAATTTTGATAAAGTGAATAGCAAAAAAGGTTTTTTTAAAAAATATTTTTAATAGTTATGCTTAAAACTATTATCTTTCTATACTGTAACCTATTCAACATGTAAAGGATTGCTTGCCATCTGGGGGAGGGGATGGAGGGAGGGAGGGGAAAAACTGGAACAGAAGTGAATGTAAGGGATAATGTTGTAAAAAATTACCCTGCACGAGTTCTATCAATAAAAAGTTATTTAAAAAAAACTATTATCTTTCATATTACTGTTTAGTTTAACTATGAAGACTTATGTCATTCCTGAAACTAATCTGATAGACAAATGTGTTGTTGATATTCTAGGTCTCAACTCTAGATTGTGTTCTCCTGCAGTCTGTATTATTCCCTACTACTTTCTCAATTACTTTTCCTTGCCTGGGTTCCATCCCTTTTCTGTTAAGTTCATATTCTGATTTCAATTTTCTTTCTTTTTTTTAAATAACTTTTTATTGACCGAACCCATGCCAGGGTAATTTTTTACAACATTATCCCTTGCACTAGCTTCTGTTCCGATTTTTCCCCTCCCTTCCTCCACCACCTCCCCCAGATGGCAAGCAGTCCTATATATGTTGAAAAGGTTACAGTATATCTTAGATACAATATATGTGTGCAGAACCGAACAGTTTTCTTGTTGCACAGGGAGAATTGGATTCTGAAGGTATAAATAACCCGGGAAGAAAAACAAAAATGCAAGCAGTTTATATTCATTTCCCAGTGTTCTTGCTTTGGGTGTAGCTGCTTCTGTCCATCCTTGATCAATTGAAATTGAATTAGCTCTCTTTATCGAAGATAACCACTTCCATCAAAATACATCTTCATACAGTATCATTGTTGAGGTATATAATGATCTCCTGGTTCTGCTCATTTCACTCAGCATCAGTTCATGTAAGTCTTGCCAGGCCTCTCTGTATTCATCCTGCTGGTCATTTCTTACAGAACAATATTATTCCATAATGTTCATATACCACAATTTACTCAACCATTCTCCAATTGATGGACATCCATTCATTTTCCAGCTTCTAGCCACTACAAACAGGGATGCCACAAACATTTTGGCATATGCAGGTCCCTTTCCCTTCTTTATTATCTCTCTGAGCTATAAGCCCGGTAGAAACACTGCTGGATCAAAGGGTAGGCACAGTTTGAGAACTTTTTGAGCATAATTCCAGATTGCTCTCCAGAATGGCTGGATGTGTTCACAATTCTACCAACAATGTATCAATGTCCCTGTTTTCCCACATCCTCTCCAACATTCCGCACTGTCTTTACCTGTCATTCTAGACAATCTGACAGGTGTGTAGTGGTATCTCAGAGTTGTCTTAATTTGCATTTCTCTGATTAATAATGATTTGGAGCATATTTTCATATGGTTATAAATAGTTTTAATTTCTTTATCTGAGAATTGTCTGTTCATATCCTTTGACCATTTATCAATTGGAGAATGGCTTGATTTCTTATAAATTAGAGTCAATTCTCTATATATTTTGGAAATGAGACCTTTATCAGAACCTTTGACTGTAAAAATGTTTTCCCAGTTTATTGTTTCCCTTCTTGATCTTAATTTTCTATCAAAGATGCACTAAGTAAGCACAATAGCTAATTAATGTTTAAATAGTATACAAAAGTAGAAGTGTGGATTTAAATGTTCATACAGCATTTGTTTGATAAAACTTTTTGGTTCTATTTTTTTATTTTTGTCACTGAACCTTTCTTTGGCAACGGTGTCTACTGACTGCTATCATTTCTAATCTTTGCTTCTTCTCTTTACACTTTTCTTCCATTCTGTCTGTCTCCTTTTATTTCTCAACTTACATTGAATAGACTGAACACCAATGAGTAAATTCTTTTCTTATGTGTACCCTACCAATTATAAAATGCATGTAACAGCCGCTGCTCACTGCACCAAAATTATTTCTTCAGCAGCAGAAACAGTATTCCTTACTTCCTATCCTTCCTCCTATCCCAATTCTGGGTTCAGGACTATACTTGAAAGGACCAGAAGGTTGGTTTCTGGGCAAAAATTTTACTGCAGAACTTTTAAAATGATTCTTCTAGAGCAGGGGTTCTTAACCTTTCTTGTGTCACAGATCCCTTTGGCAGTCTGAGGAAGCCTATGAACCTCTTTTCAGAATGAAATTTTTAAATCCACAAAACAAAATACATAGAATCACAAAAGAAACACATTCTATTGAATATAGTTATCAATATATCTATTAAAAGCAAATTTTTGGATCCCAGATTAAGAACCTGTTTTTAGAATTCCTCTCCTCCAACCCTTCTGGTGTTAGTACAGTATAACAGAATGGTGTGTATATTTGCACATATGTGTATGTATGTATGTGTGTGTGAATAAATATGCAGTTATATATATTTAGCAATAAAAATATCATGGTAGATGTCTAGTCATCAGGTGAAGTATTGAAAACATCTTGCTCATATTCTTTTCATGGCCCTCTTGACTGCTATATTTTCCTAGTTTACACTGAATGATTTTACTCACTGCCCACAACATGCTATTGGCTTCTCTTTCCTTGACTTCTTCAGTCTGTACCTTTATTGTCTTTTACCTGGATTACTTTGTCAGGTTCTCTAGTTCTAGGCTTTTCTAACAAAAAATTGCCAAAGTTTGCTTAAAAAAAAAATTAACTAATGAGAAAACATACAACTCCATGCCCCTCCCCATTACAGATAAACAAAACCTTTGTAACAAATGAGTATATGTAAACAAAACAAATTTCTGCCCAGCCAAGTACAGAAATGCATATCTCACTTTGTATCTTGTATTCAACAGGTACTTTTCTGTCAGAAAGTGATCAAGCCCACTATCTCCAATTGCTATCAAGATAAAATTCTCTACATCTAAAGTGGAGCTCATTTTCCTTCTCCTTAAGCCTGGCCTTCTTTCTGACTTGATGTAAGGTGCCAGAAATATCATCCATCCAGTTTAGATGTCTGAAACTTAGGTTATGGTTCTGATTCTTTCCTCTCTAATCTCCTATTCATTAGTTGCAGATTTCTTTTGATTCTACCTCTGCCAACTGTCTCACATGCCTTCCTATTATTCTCATAATTCTCATTGTTTCTCATTTGGATTATTATAATAGTTTCTTAAAAAATCCATCTAACCCCTACTTGTCCCTTCCCTATCCATCTTTTATACTCCTAATACTAATCCTTTCTTATGTATAGATTTCTTTGTGCCATTTGTGCCAGTCTTCAGTGGCTCTCTGTTCTCTCCTAAGTAGCAAAATTTGTAGAATTAAAGAAAGGCAGAACTAAAAGGAACTTTAAAAATTTCCTCTCCCCTCACTGCCATGAGGAAACATTGCCTTAAGAAGCTAGTTAAACAGCAAGTATCAGAATTTCAATGTGTTTGCCTGGCATTTTAGGCACTCTATTATCTCTTATCATATTGTTGGCAAAGATTGAAGCAAAACAAGAAGGGGACAAGATGAATATAGTGTCATGGAAGAAACAAACGTGAGGTTGGATGGATTTTGGGAGACAGTGGATGACTGTGGTCGAGAAGGTCACAAAGAGTCAGACATTACTGAATAACAAAAATAATCTGCTAACAACCTACTTTTTCAGCCTCGTTTCATATGATTTCCTAACATTAGAGAACTCTCTGGCTCTTGAACATGCATTGTATTTTCCTACTTTTGTAAGGTCTAGAATGTACTCATTTCCCACTTCTTGTTAAATTTCTGCTAAATTTTAAAAGTCTAATTCAAATGTCTCTTTCCTCTAGGAAACCTTATCTGGTCCATCATCTTATTTTCACCCTTCAAACTCCATGGTATTGCTATGCATTCCAGTTGTATGTATCATATGTCACTCTTTCAAAGATTATCTATTCCTCAAAGGAAGGCACCATGTTTCTAAAGACTGTGTATCTCCTTTATATTTAAAAACCTGAAGATTACATATATGAGGTTTTATCACAACACAAAATCTTAGGAGGGCAGTTCATTCCTTATACATGAAATAGGTTTGAAAGGATTAAATTTATTTTAAGACTTTAAAAATCTCTATAAATTTTTTATTTTACTTACATACAATATGTAATACACATATGTAATATAATGTAATAGTGTATTACATTAGAAGAATACACTTATAATGGAGCAAGTGATGGGTTTGATCCACGCATTAACTAGGAAGTTCTTACCTATTGTTTCTGACTGGAGATTATCACTGGTTAGTTTGCTGAAAATAGATTCTGCAGCCAAAATACCACTTTTCATTGCAGTATGGGTACCTTTGATCTTAGGAACATTCATGAAACCGGGGCTACAACCGATTAACACTCCACCAGGGAAGGTGAGTTTTGGTATAGACTGAAAAGAGAAAGAAAAACATAAAGGCTGAGGTTTCAAGTGATAGAAATAATTAAAAAAATTTTTTTTAACACACTACTATCTATCTAAATAAAAAACTTTAGCCTGTGTAGTTTGGAAACAAAAATTTCTTTTAGTAAATGTATTATAATTAATAGAATGAACATTTTAAAAGGAGAAAAAGAAGCAGTCAGATGAATAACTATTTAATAAAGAAATATGAACTCCTCAAAGGGAGACTAAACTTTTTACTTTATTTTTTATTTCTTGAGATCTAGGATTTCTTTGTTAGAATGAAACAGAGCTTTCCTTCAGATTAGCTCCAAGTAGGAATGATTAATTTAGAAGGCAGAATTCAAATGTTAAATAAATTATATTCTCACTTATAAGCATTCCAAAGACACAGTTACTAACATAATTTTGCTTAATATAAAACTGAACTAGCTAAAAAAAAACCTCTTAGTACTAGAATATTAATTTTTAAAAAATGATTCTATTTATAGTTTTAAGATTTTGAAGCACCTTTTCTTCTACCACATCATTGAGAAGATAGTGAAAATATTATTCTCATTTTACAGATGAGAAAACTGAGAGGCTTGAGCACTGGCTTTTCAAGGTTCCACAACAAACAATGGTTAGGATTAAGATTCAAATTCAGATCTTTGCACCTAGTAATGTACTGGTGTGATGGCCTGGGAATACAAAACCAGGGATTCAAGGAGCATATTCACTCCCTGTCTTATTCCTTTTCAACTCTAGGAGGAGAGCTTTTCCTAATATTCCCCTCCTACTTTTCTTCACTCAATCAAGAAATGAGCATTTTGAAATGCCTACTATGTGCCAGGAAATGGGATACTAAGACAAAAGTAAAACAAAAATCTCTGTCCTGAAGGATTTTATATTATATTACAGGAGGAAAAAATCTAAACACATATAAATAAATTGAAAATACATACAAAGCAATTTTGGAGAGAAAGCTAGGCGACCCTATTGTAGAAGACTGCTCCTGAGTAAAGGAGATTTTCTAAGAGGCACAAGTCAATCAGTTAGTAAATACGTCAGAGGTAAGGAGGGAGGATATTTTAGGCCCAGAGATAGGAGATGGATTGTCATGTGTGACAAACATGTGTGAGAAACAGCAAAAAGGCCAACATAGCAAGAGTGAGTGAAAAAGAATTTGGAAACCAATTATTAAGAGTTTTAAATGCTAAAGAGAAGAATCTATATTTGATCTTAGAGGAAAAAGGGAGCTCCCTGAAGCTTTTTAAGCAAGGGAATGACTTAGTTAAACCTGCATTTTACTTTAGCATCTAGGTGGCAGAGGGATGGGAAAGGGGAAAAAACTTGAGATATGGAAACCAATTAAGAGACTACTGCAGCATATCAAGGAAGACATGATGATGATAAAGACCTGAACTGAGATGGTAGCTACATAAGGTAAGAGATGCTGTAGAGGGAGAACTGATATGACTTGGCATTGAATGGATATATGGGACAAGGCAGGGTGAGGGTAACTCCAAGACTGTGAACCTGAGTGACTAAAAGCATGGAGGGGTCCTTGATAAAAACAAGTAAGTTTGGAAGAGGGGTGGACTGGGGGAAAAAGAGAAGTTAATGAATTTTGTTTTGCACAAACAAAATCTTAAAATCTTTTGAATTTAAGATGCCTATAGAAAAGTCCAATAGGAAACTGGTGGGGTATGTGTCTATATGTGTTTTGTAGGATGGGGCAAGAGAAGAAGCTTCAAGGTCAAGAACTCTTGCATTGGTTCTTTTTATTAACCAAGAGTAAGGTGGGAAGTGAGAGTGGAAGTGGAATAGCTTAAGGCCTTGTGATTCCAATGGGACCAGGAGCTCCTCAAAGGAGGGAACTGTTCCAAGAACAGCAACAATACTGATAGCTACTTCTAGTGTAGTAATACTACCTATTGGTAGTAATGATCATAAATCCAGAAGATTGAATCATTGTTTGAAGAGGAGTCACATATGGAATATACGAATGGAGTATACAGATCATGTACTAGGAATCTCTTTTAATGCTGTATAGCAAAATGTGATATGAGGCAGGTGTTTCTGATACCTTATTTAAGAAGGTTTAGTTACTAAGGGAACAAAAATTTCATTATAAGGTGCTCTTAAGGCAAAGGACCCTCAAAGAAAGTGTTGTTTTAAAACTCTAATGATAATGATGCAATAAAAGGGAAATGTTCATTATTTGTGACCTTCATGGATGTGAAATGATGTATCTCTTACCTCACAATAAGGTTAGGATACTTTCAAAATTAGATTTGTATTAAATAATGGATTTTTTGAAGTATTATCATGAAAAATTAAAATTCTTATTTTGAGTTTCAAAATTCAATTATTTAAATAGTTTATGAATTTTACCTATTTATGAATGGATGCAAGGTAGGTAGGTAACAGATATAAATGAAAGCTAAAATTAGTTTAAAAATAGAACTAAAACTATCAAAAAGGAGTAAAAGGAGCAAATGTGATGAGTTCTTTGATATGCGTACTTAACAGATTTCAGTTTGTTTAAAGATACAGTAATAGAATTTTGATTGATAATTCATCAGGACAAAAAGTTTTTACTTCAACTCAATTCAAGAAATATTTCATTGCATGAAAGCTTTGCATAAAGGATAGTGGGTAACAGTAGCTCAAACCTCGTTATGCAAGATATAAAAGCAAAACATTATAGAAATAAATTTTAGAAATTAGCCTTTTTAGGGAAGTCTATACAGTATTTGATTTACAATTTAAGGATGCTAATAAGTTACAATTAAAATAACTACTAAGTTGTATGATATATTCTCAGACAATAGGTGGTTTAGAGAAATTCTGTAAGTTTTTTCCTTACATTTTAAAATTCTTTTCATCTGAATTTTTATGCTAGTTTCAAAATTAAATATATGTTAACAGAGATATATAGTATACACTAAGAGGAAAAAACAAACAAACAAGGAAAACAACTTTATGATTAAAAAAAGAAACAATAAATATTACCTGAAAGCCACCTTCATTGAGAGCTCTGGCTCCATAGGCAATTCTTTTCCCACCCTTCAGGGTTGGCTGAATGTTGGGATGATGTTTCCACCTTTGGAACTCTCTAAAAGGGCTTAGGTATGGATTTTGATAATCTAAACCAACCTTAAAAAAAAAAAAAGTATTTTTATATACTTAGTCAGACCTACTTATACTTAAAGTCTGCATGATAAGTCTATTATATTTACTTATATCACCTGTGAAAACATTTAATGTCTTAACTGGCTACTTTTATTTAAGAGAATAAATAGAACAGATCTGAACTCAGATTCTCCTGATTTCAGGGCTGGTGCTCTATCCACTGTATCATCTAGCTGCCTTTAAATAGGTAAATTTAAAGGGATTTGGGGAGTACAGAACAAAGAACAAAGCAGGATAAATGACATATAGGACTGGGTTTCACATGATTGGTGAGAAGTTTGATAATGGCAGCTAACAATGACTCACTTTATTCTTTCATGGAACTAAGAAGTGCTCATCATTTAAGTTCAGATGAGAGATACCAACCCAGATTTTTTGATGACAAACCAGACATCCTTGAAGGATAGTTTGGTGGAATAAAGCTACATCAGACTCAAGTCCCTTTCTTTCATATGCATTCTGCAAGGCTATGCCACATTACTCCCAATAGCTATATTTCTAAGGTGCTTCATCATTCCCAAGGCTAGATGGCCTGGTTTTTTTTTTTTTTACTTTTTATTGATAGAACTCATGCCAGGGTAATTTTTTACAACATTATCCCTTGCATTCACTTCTGTTCCGATTTTTCTCCTCCCTCCTTCCACCCCCTCCCCCAGATGGCAAGCAATCCTTTACATGTTGAATAGGTTACAGTATATCCTGGATACAATATACGTGTGCAGAACTGAACAGTTTTCTTGTTGCACAGGGAGAATTGAATTCAGAAGGTATAAATAATCCAGGAAGAAAAACAAAAATGCAAGCAGTTTATATTCATCTCCCAGTATTCTTTCTTTGGGTGTAGCTGCTTCTGCCCATCTTTGATCAATTGAAACTGAATTAGCTCTCTTTATCAAAGAGATCCACTTCCATCAGAATACATCCTCAAACAGTATCGTTGTTGAGGTATATAATGATCTCCTGGTTCTGCTCATTTCACTTAGCATCAGTTCATGTAAGTCTCGCCAGTCCTCTCTGTATTCATCCTGCTGGTCATTCCTTACAGAACAATAATATTCCATAACATTCATATACCACAATTTACTCAACCATTCTCCAATTGAGGGGCATCCATTCATTTTCCAGCTTCTAACCACTACAAACAGGGATGCCACAAACATTTTGGCACATACAGGTCCCTTTCCCTTCTTTAGTATCTCTTTGGGGTATAAGCCCAGTAGAAACACTGCTGGATCAAAGGGTAGGCACAGTTTGATAACTTTTTGAGCATAATTCCAAATTGCTCTCCAGAATGGCTGGATGTGTTCACAATTCCACCAACAATGTTATCAGTGTCCCTGTTTTCCCACATCCTCTCCAACATTCCACATTATCTTTCCCTGTCATTCTAGCCAATCTGACAGGTGTGTAGTGGTATCTCAGAGTTGTCTTAATTTGCATTTCTCTGATTAATAATGATTTGGAGCGTATTTTCATATGTCTATAAATAGTTTCAATTTCTTTGTCTGAGAATTGTCTGTTCATATCCTTTGACCATTTATCAATTGGAGAATGGTTTGATTTCTTATAAATTAGAGTCAATTCTTTATATATTTTGGAAATGATGGCCTGGGGTTTTTTGAAAAGTATTGGGGCCTGTACTATTATTGAGGTTTCCACTATCTCACTTCTAAAGCCAGGTAACCTGAGGATTATTACTACACCATTTCTAACAGTGGTACCACATCAATTACCCAATGAATAAGTAGCTGACTTAGAATCTGTCAAGCATACAGAAGGAATAAATCCACTTTTACTTTGTTTCACTCTTGCTGATAACCTAATAGAGAATATTAGGCTTAATATACAAACACAATTACAAATGAAATTGTACTTAACACATTCTCATAAGTATCTTTTTTTCTTTTCTAATAGTGATATTGACAGAAATGAAATGTGAACTAGTTTTTGAAGACTTTGATGTTCTCTCATTTCTATAACAAAAAAGATCCTTTGAATATAACAAGTATTGGGGAAAAGAAATAACTTACCACAAAACCAAGAGCTACCATTGGTTCACTCTCATTTAAATGATAGAGGAAAGACCCTCCATAAGTATGTCTGTCCAAGGGCCAACCGACAGTGTGTTCTACTCGCCCTGGTTTCCAATTCTTTTTGTCAATAATCCATAACTGCAAATAAGGCATAGACATATTTACATTTTTCTTTATTTCTAAGCAATGAAAATTTCTTGGAAAAGGCAGTAATAAAGAGATAGATATATAAAAGAGACTTCTAGCAAAGGAACAAATATATCAATTGAAATTTAATAAAAAAAAAAGTTTTAAGCTTTTTTTTAGGTGCTAATTAATTCTTAAGTCTATCTACTTTACAATTATAAAAGCAGAATATCACATTAGGCCAATTGAATGCTTCTCTGAATCATTCACTCTCCTTTAAAGTTTTAAGTTTTACTTTTCAAAGTCAATTTTCATTTTCACTAAAATTTATTTAAATGTTATAAAAAGCATAGGAATTTGTGAGCTTTCAAAACAATGAAAACTTCCAACTTGATGCTGGAATTAAAAAAATATAAGGTCCAAGGGCTAGTAAATGCATAGACAATATTTTAGCAATTTTTAATATCATCTAGGAAAAATAAGGAAATAAAAATAAACGTTTTGAATATTTTTCTTTCACACTATGGAGTCAAGATTATGAATGGAACTGACAAATGGGGCAAATTCAAATGAAATCTAATAAATCAAAATAAAAATAAGTTTTGTAAAGCTCAAGAAATTTAAGATTTTGAGAAAGTACTTTAAAGAATGTAATGTAGGACGGACTATCTAAAATATAAACTTTATTTTAAGTCACTTTAGTAACAGTTAAAGACAGACTAAAATCTGTTATGAAATCATTAAAATGAAAAAGCTCTGAATAACAAGTACAGTTCAAGTCTCAGTCATTTACTTCACATTTGAAAAAAAAAACTAAGTATCAACAAATATCAACATAACAAAATCATTTGGACCATCTCTGCTGTAAAGAGATTTGAATTGTAAATATTTTCAAAACTACAAAATATTTCAAAGGCTTTTTACTACCTTTACAATGACATAGTTTTACTCATTTAAAAAAAATTGTGTATTTATCATGAAAAATGACCATATAATAATATCAATTGATGTAAACTTTACCTTCTAACAATCAAAATTTCTAAAATGACAAAATGTTACCTCCTTTAATCCAATACCATAGGTTTGGGGTTGACAGTTGGCCCTCAAGTCAAACTTCTTATATAGTTGCTTGGCAAGATGTCCATGACAACCTTCACTAAAAATGGTGACTTTGGCATGTAGCTCTAATCCTCTTTCAAATGTATCCTGAAAAAACATAACATGTTAAAATCAGTACTCCTTCCAACTGATATGCTACAATACAGAATTATTCTCTGAAAATATAAGGTTAAGGCTGTATACTACCTTCAAAAGATTTCATTTTATTGTTCTAATGTTCCACCAATTCAGAAGATTTCTCCATACTCTAGGAGACTCCTTTATGAATTGCTGTGACCAAAAAAAGTCTATCATCTAGTGGTCACTACTCTGATGATGAATCTTTCTAAATATAGTTTTGCTGCTTGTCAGCTGGGAGTACATCCACAGGGCTCTTTATCTGAATGAGACTTTTTTAGCTTGCTAGGACTTTGACTAGCAAGATCTTTGAGATTCCATGCTAAATCTTAATGCCATGAAACATCAGAATAGAGTCAAAGGGAAAAAAAAGTCAAATTAGGATTATTAAAAATTTCAGATTATGAAGCTCAAGTGACCAAGATTCTACTTATGCTATGTGTTGTTTTGGATTAAAAATTTTTTAAAAAGTAACAAAATTATTATTAACAAATATAAAGGTATGAGGAAGATGGCATATATATCCCAGAAGAAGACAATAATTTAACCTCACTTCATAAGACTAAATTTGAATAGCACTTAGTTAAGAGGTGTCCCGTTTATTTTATTGAGAAGTTTCTCAACTAGGGCCAGCAGACAAAGCTGGTCTTTTGGAAGGGAGATGTGCTTCAGTTCTGGGGAAGGACAAGAGCTGTGGAAACAATGGGAAACAAAGAGAAAAGGTCCTAGAACAAAGAATCACAGTGAGATTCCAGTACCAACTTGGCTTACTAAGGCCCACTTTCATCTGCAATGTGGCCAGTGCTTTCCCCAACCACTTCTATATCCAACATCATCTTCCATTCAGGGAATTTCTACTTTGACAAGCCAGTTTTATGAAATTATGAGACAGAGGAAGCAGAAATGGTACCTGGCCTTTTCATGTGGTCTAAAATATTTGTAGGTTTAATAAACCTAGTTCATTTACAAGGTGCTTCTAGTGAGGCCAAAAGTGAGTGGGAAGAGGGCTAGCCTGAGGCACAGACTTGCACAGATCAGAGGCTATCATGCTATACTTTAATGGAAAAAAAAGCTAGCCAGGGAATCAGAAGATTGTGTGACTTTAGGCAAGTAATTTAACTTCATTAGGCCTTAATTTCCTAATTTGTAAGATGAGGAAGCTAAACTAGATGATATTTAAAGTCACTTCCAGTTCTAAAATTCTGTAAAACTAGAAAACATTTAAAATTATGTTTTTAAGCATGAATATATATTATTTTCAATATTTCAAGAATAAATGATTTTATAGCTAAGTATAATCTTTTTACCAAGGCAAATCTCCAAGATTTGGAAAAGGAGGCTACAACAAAAAACTTAACCTATTGAAAGTTAAGCTGGTGATATTCTTAGCCCTCAGCTAGGTTGGTCCTTAATTAAATGTTTCATTGTTTACTCCCTATGGCACTGCCTTCAAGAACCCAGGATCATCCACCTCCGTTTACATCATGGTGAGGTACAGAAATAAAACTTTTGTGTAACACAATTCTAAAAAATGTGAACTCTACTATACAAAATGACACCATAGATAACAGGATTGCCTAACAGTTGTGAAGACCCAGGTAAGATTGTGTAACATAGATCTGTAGTGGACACAATCAGAATGATTGTCTGACTTTCTCTATGGGGGTGATCCACAGGCCACAACTGGTGAATGCCGAGTCTAGGGACCCAAGGAAAGAGAGCAGTGTAGTTACACTAGTTCAAAAAGATGTAAAGATGGAGAAAAGAGGAGTGCAGGGTAGATAGCCTAGGAAAGAATTAAAGGCTAGAGGGATTAGAGATTGTGAGCCGTATACGTTGATCAAAGAAAGGGAGGTGTATAGACAACAGCTACCAGGATTTTGATTGGGTAGTTGATATGAGTAGCATGAAATTCAAAAGCAGAGAGGTTATTAAGTGACAGAAGTAACTTGATAATCTGGAAGTGGTAATGGGAAGCAATGAAAATTCCAACTTCTCTGCCTCAACCAAAGAGTTAAAGGCAAAGACAGAAATTCAGCCAATAGTAAAGATGGTGTCTAGGGAGGATGTAGCATCAAGGGGTAACAGGTCTTAATAATGGCTAGAAGATGGAATGGATGGTGGAGGAAAAGATTTAGGAGAAAGGGAAGTTTGTTGACTACAGAACAGACATTCCAGAGGGCACAATGGAAGAGGTAGATTGGTGGTTGGTTAGAAGTTTGAGTAGGGAAAATAGAGGGGGACAGAAATAAGAAACCAGGGAGTGGGAAATGGGGAATGAAGTTCGATGATGACCTACATCGTTTCAGAATCACTGAGATATGCAGGTTATGACCAGATATGAAAATATTCAACACTGAATAGAAGGGACAACTCTTCTTCCCAAAGGAAGCTGAAGATCAGGGTTAGAGACCAATGAGCAAAGACAGAAGGCAAACAACAGACGGTCAAAGGAGGCCCCATTTCACTACTTTTCTTTCCTCTAACTAAAGGCTGGAGATTAAGCAGAAAATGGCTCAGTAGCAGATGGAAGTCCTACTCTTTTTTTGATAAGCACAGAAGGAAATGGAAAGCCTGAGTCTTTGCACTAGAAGTTCTCCACAGTGGGTTTGGGAAATCAGGCTGGAAGCAGATAATGGAAGCTGCCTTGTGTTAGCATGGATGCAAGTAGTCTTAGGCAGGACCTTTGTGGCCTTCCTTGGAAAGACTATCAGAAAAATTTGGTAGAATTTGGTCTCTTTCCTTGGATGATGCATTTCTTATTTTATATTGTATTCTAACATAAACCAATCCAAGACCTTCTGAATATTAAGAAAGCATAATTCTTAGATAAGTAGTAGGTATAGTTTGAAATCAAAAGAACAGTCTTTGGTGGTCACAGCATGGAAAGAATGTCTGTCCTTACTCTGGGCTTTTCAATTCCATATCTGAACATAGAGAAAAATAATCACCACCAGTAACATAGTTTCCATATGTGGATAGTGTATAGTATATATAATACATGTATACAAAATACATCTATAGATTTCACTCTAAGATATTTAAAGTATCAAATATATGTGGGTACCTAACATACACCCCATACACACACACACACACACACACACACACACACACACACAGAGGTTTATATACATACATATGTGAACATATACAAACAATACAAACTATCATATTTGTACCCTGGACCTTTGTGGTTCTGAATCTGAGTGCCTAAGCAAAATTTCAATTTTTTTTAAATTTAAGGAAAAAAGTTCTATGTTAACTCATATTTGAGAATTCTCTTACTATTTAGGCAGTTTATGGCATCATTAATTTTTTTGTCAAAATGTCAAATGCATTTTCATTAGCTTTAAGTTCATTTAACATTTTTATCAATTTCTGAACATCACATTATTATTATTATTATTGTTAAGAAGTTTACCTTTGGTGCTCCATCCTTCTGTATGCCTACATCATTAGTAGCAACTCCTTTTACACTGCCATCTTCATGATATAGGACCTTATTTTAAAAGACAGAAACAAATTAATCACTATCTCTTTCTATAACTCTAAAGTGTAAATCCTTTACATGAACAAATATCTTTTCATGCATAGATATTATTAAACTACAAACTTCAAAATAAAAATGTCTCCTTCTTATTAGGCCAGTAGAAGATTTCATTACCTCTGCAGCTGCATACCCTGGGTATACTTCAACACCAAGCTCTTCTGCTTGCTGTCCCATCCAACTAACCAAATGGCCTAAACGCACAATATAATTTCCATGATTAGTCATTGGAAGACCTACAAATAAAGAATACACATTCTTAAATATTTAGTGATAATATATTTAAAAATCAAATTCTTAAAAATAAAAATTAAGTAATAAAGATTTGAGTTTAGTATGTACTTCAATATATTAAGGATCCAAGTTTCATCATAGTATGGGTTCACTCTCCACCAATGCACATCATTACTCCTCTGTCCCTTAGTTCACTCCTTCATGAATTACTGCCATTCATTATTCCACCTGAATCTCACTTGATGGTCAAACAACCAAGGCTGGTGTACTATGAAGTAGTTAATCCATTTTGGAATGCAATTTGGAACTATGTTCCTCAAATCACCTAACTATGCAAATCTTTCAAACCAACACTACAACAAGTAGGCATATACCCCAAAGAGAAAAAAGAAAAGAGGGAAATGACAGATATATACAATAAGTATTCATAAAAAAGGAGGTTTAGTGGGAAAACATCAGTAAGATATTTTTAAAACCCCAAACCAAAAAAACAAGTAGTACAATATTGAAATTTGCAGTTTCATATACAATATTCTTTTTCTGTTCTTTTTACGTAAAAAAATATTTGTTTCTGTTGAATTTAAAATAAAAGAAACTTTAAAAAACTAGCCCAGCTGTCCTTAGATGATAGACACGTAACTTATCATTCATGCCCTTCCAATTTGTTAGATGTTGTCAAAATTTGTGCCTCTGACAATCCAAGATTATTTGTTCACCAAGCAAAGGAACAGAAAAGAATTTTAATTGGGAGATAGCAGATAGGAAAAGAAGCAGCACATATATTTTAATTATAGTAATTCATCTGTCCCAAGGTTAATAACTTCTTGAATAAAGCTTCCATCATTTTGTTTCATTTTGGTCTAGATTTGTACATAATATTGAAATAAAAATTGAATTACAGCAGTGGATTTGAAAAATCAAATTACCCTGTATAGCTACAAGATTTGCATCTCATTTCTACTTTCCTATCTTCTCATTCAGTGCTCAGTATTTCTCACTTTTTACCTGGAAGGATGGGTACAGGAATTCTAAATTTCTCTGTTAAAATTCCAAACTTATCTTCTGTTACAGGAGTGGTAAGTGGAGCCTATATATCAAAAAAGAGGAAAAATATAGAAAGTTATTCATAACATATTTATTTTTCATTTAGAACAAAAGTACTGCATTCCTTTTTAACCACTACCTAGGGATTAACAGGTTTTATATTATTTAGGTAATGATGGTTCTTGTGTTAGAACTTCTAAAAAAAAAAACCCTTTCTTTTTATACTAGAATCTATAATATTAATCCAAAAACAAGTATTTCAGAAAAGAGGGATAGAAACTATTTTGGTTTCTATTCAATATGAAAATCATATGAATGGTATCTAATTTTTTTTACCTTTTTCCTAAGTGTTTTCCTATGTTACCTTAGTCTATCTTTAGAATAGAAGATGGTAAAACCATCTTGTGAGGCAAAGCTATTAGAATCACCCTTATAAATTAAGAAACAGGTATGGAAATGTAATGCTCAATATCAAACTAGCAGGTTATTGGCAAATCCAAAAATATACACCAACCAACTAAGACATCAATTTGTTCTAGAAAGAGAGGATAGAGGAAGACATAGAAAAGGTATAAAATGGATAGAAAGGGAGGAAGAGGGCCTTTCTGTTTATTTTCAAAAGTCAAGTTGGCTTCTCTGAGTTGGAAGCACTGTTTCAAGTTTGTAAATAAGATTCTAAGAAAAAAAAAGAACATATAACAAAACAATGAAAATCCTATATATTTTTTCAATACAAATGGTTCAACTTTCAAAGTTAGGTTGTATCATAAATCTTGTTAGCAAAGTACACAGAAAATAACAAATTAAATTAAAATTCAAACTTCAAAATTAAAACCTTGATTCTTAAAAATGTTATTTCTAATTTTCATTTATTCACTAAAACATTCATAACCATTCTCTGAGAAAAATTCATAAAATAAAGTACTTCTGCAAATGTTTGGAATGGAGATGATTTTAAAAAACAACAAACCATAGCCATACATACCCCTTTTTCTTTCCAGTCTGGGAAGAGTTCTTCAAAAGCAGATGGTTCAAGGCAAGCACCAGAGAGAGTATGTGCTCCTATCTGAGCAGCCTTTTCCACTAGACATACTCGAATTTCTTTTTCATGTTTAGCAGCCAACTGTTTTAGACGAATAGCTGCAGAGAGACCAGCGGGGCCTCCACCAACTATTACTACATCAGCTTCTTCTGCAAATCTTTCCATGTTCACCCCTTTAAATGAAGTTACAAAAAGAATTAGATATTATTTCTTGATATACAAATTCTAACTTAAATATAACATTTATTGTAAGTATATTGCTATAGTAGATATTTCCTAAAATCCTGAAGCAGTGCTGATTTTAACAGGCTTGATAAATTAAGCCTCACAGCTTTGAGACTTCCCACAGCAAGCACTAAATATAAATTACCTAGGGATTAGTATCAAAGAATGTTTTTTGGCAGAGGTACAATTTAGATACAAAATGTTAAAAGTTTTGAACCACCATGGGAAAAATGAAGATATGTTATCTTTAAAACAAAATTTTGAAATTGTCTCATCCTTAGTGTTTTCATACTAGCCTCACCCAGAAAAACCTGCAACAATTTTGTGCCACTTTTTTCTTACCTTCCCATCGACTGTCTTTTTCTCGAGGATAGATTGTATAGTGCGTGGTGATACGTGGCACCACAGGAACAGAAGCCCATCTTGTAGCACCAGGATGTAGCAGACAATCCTTCTTGAGTATTTTTAGGGCGTGTAAGAACTGATATGCTGCATAAAAATCAAGGACATTATTTTTGTAATTTAATTTTCATGGTAAATAAATCCCTGTGAAGCAGAGGGGCAAAGTGGAAAGGCTGCTGCATTTGGAATGAGAAGGACCTGGATTCAAATCCCAGTTCTGTCACAGACTTACTAGTTTATCTGGGCCAAGTCAGTTCCTTCTCTGTAAAATGAGGGGATTGTGCTAGATGGTCTTTAAAGCTCTTGCTAGCTTTAAAATTCTACCGTTCTATTAAAAATTCTATACAGCACTCCAGGGACATACATAACAAACTAAAACCAAACCTAGAAAGACAAGCTGGAACCATATTGTGGAGAGCACTGAATTCTGCTAGACAAAGAGATATTTAGTTATAACAATGTATATTGTTTTTTTTAAAATGTTTTTTAAACTATCTGTTTTTTAAAAAATATTTTAAACATTTTTTTTAAAATGTTTTTTTTTTCTTTCTTTTTTTAATTTTATTTAATAATAACTTTGTATTGACAGAATCCATGCCAGGATAATTTTTACACGACATTATCCCTTGCAATCACTTATGTTTCGTTTTTTCCCCTCCCTCCCTCCTCCCCCCCCCCCAAGATGGCAAGCAGTCCTATATATGTTAAATATGTTGCAGTATATCCTAGATACAATACATATTTGCAGAACCGAACAGTTCTCCCGCTGCACAGGGAGAATTGGATTCAGAAGGTAAAAATAACTCGGGAAGAAAATCAAAAATGCAAATAGTTCACATTCATTTCCCAGTATTCCTTCTTTGGGTGTAGCTGTTTCTGTCCATCATTTCTCCAATGAAACTCAGTTAAGTCTCTTTGTCAGAGAATTCCACTTCCATCAGAATACATCCTCATACAATA
Source organism: Antechinus flavipes (assembly GCF_016432865.1). Lineage (NCBI taxonomy): Eukaryota > Metazoa > Chordata > Mammalia > Dasyuromorphia > Dasyuridae > Antechinus > Antechinus flavipes. The sequence goes on along the minus strand of NC_067403.1, from coordinate 87,796,765 downwards.
TCGTTGTCGAAGTGTATAATGATCTCCTGGTTCTGCTCATCTCACTTAGCATCAGTCCATGTAGGTCTCTCCAAGCCTCTCTGTATTCATCCTGCTGGTCATTCCTTACAGAGCAATAATATTCCATAACATTCATATACCACAATTTATCCAGCCATTCTCCAATTGATGGGCATCCATTCATTTTCCAGTTTCTAGCCACTACAAACAGGGCTGCTACAAACATTTTGGCACATACAGGTCCCCTTCCCTTTTTTAGTATCTCTTTGGGGTATAAGCCCAATAGAAACACTGCTGGATCAAAGGGTATGCACAGTTTGATAACTCTTTGGGCATAATTCCAGATCGCTCTCCAGAATGGCTGGATTCGTTCACAACTCCACCAACAATGCATCAGTGTCCCCGTTTTCCCGCATCCCCTCCAACATTCATCATTATAAAAATGTGTTTTTTAAAATATCTGGAATGCCAAAATGTAAATGTTTCAGGTTCTCCAGAACTATAGCAATTTATCAGTTCTCAAACAGATTTCAAATTTAGAGAATCAGTAATTTGAATTAATGTTCATAGTCTAAAAATGCTGACCTAAAACTTCCTGCCTTCCTTTCTGTTAGTCATACTATCCCAATAGAAAAAGGTGTGTACAACAATGAGGGCCAACTACTAATTTTTTTTTTTTTAATAAGGCTCAGAAGTATAATGCCTGGCTAATAATGACAAATCTAAATGTCAGACCCAGGATTCTTACCCAAATCTTTTCCTGGGTCAAGTCAAGTGCTTTTTTTACCTAATGCTGGCTGCAACCACAGAATTAAAACAAAACAAAACAAAAAACTAGAGAAAGATTTCCAGAAAATTAGGTAAATCCTTTGTGAAGGATCTATGGAAGAGTATGGCAAGGAATACACAAAATTAGAAGATGTAGAAGGGTTGTGACTGTACTTTTCTCACCATGATTCTGAAAAAGGTAATATAACACTTTTGGGGGATAATCAGCTAGTCAGCACTTTACTGTAGATCTTTTAATTGTAAGACCAATATTCAATTCAATATACAATATGTCATCATATGTTGAAGGATCTGTAGATGTTTGGAAAAGGAAAAGTGCGGAGGGACTAAAAGGGCAGTCTTTAAAGATCAGAAGGGTTGTCATATAAAAGACTGATTAGACTTTAGGTAGATGGATCATATTATGGAATTAGGGTCAGATCATTTGTTTAAGGATGTCATTTTGGCCAACCCCTTTTATTTGTGAAGAAACTATTGCCACAAAAATTAAGTTTCACAAATTAGAAGTGGCATTTGAAGCCAGGTCCTCCGAATCTAAATCTAGCAGCCTTTTTACTATACCATGTTGTGCTTCATGATCTTGCTCACTGGAGACAGACCTCAAATTTAGAAAACTAGTAATTGAATAAAGATTCATAGTCTAAAAACATTGACTTAGCAATTCCCAATTTTTTTTCTTGTCAGCGTACCATCACTGTGGAAAAGGTGTGCACAACCAAGGGCAAGAAAATACAAAGGAGCAGATATCGGGAAGGGAAAACTTCTTAACAGTCAGCTATCTAAAATCAGAATGAGTTGCTGACTGTAAGGGATGGCACTGAAGGGATAACTGAATGTATCTCTATGTGTGGAGGTAGGGAAATGCCACTATGAATTCCTTAGTGGAGGTCTTCTGAGGTTAGATGATCACAGGCCAGAAATGTTCTAGACAGTATTTATGATATGGTAGGTATTGATTTAGATAACCTTGAACATCCCTTGCAATTCTAATATTATGAGTCTACATATCAGTTAGGGGGCGAAAAAAACAGCTTTTGAGACAGGCTTCTTCCTACATGTAACCTCATCACTACAATTCCATTTGTCTAGCTATAATTCCATATATCCAGGCTTTGAATTATGTTTCGGTCTTTTGAAACAAAACTCTGGATTACAGAGAGGTAAAGCAATCTCTATGGCCTTTTCTGAACATTAACTTGACTTATATGGCAATATAAATACGCAAAATGTCAGATTTCTCAATAAGAATGCAAATATAAACATCAGAAGGTTAATAATCAACTTCTCTGTTCACGGTCTTGGAGGAGATAATTAAAGTTATACTTTAGGAAAATAAAGATCAATGAATCATTTTTAAACATACCACTTCAAATTACCTATAACAGCTTTGTGAGGCCTGTAAAGAGGGATATAAATTTCATATTATATATATATATATCATACATATGTATATACATAAAGACATTACATTACTTATTGAACAGTAAGTCTTTGGTGGCAAGATTAGGACCTAAGTCTCCCAACTTTTAGGCCAGTGTTTATGATTTCATTTAGTCTGATCAAAAATGCCTAGACAGTCATAGAGCCTTAAGCAATCAGAACAATGTAAAATCAGCTCTAACTGAACTTTTGGGACAGAATTATATTAAACCCATTTAGACAATTTCTTATCTAGAGGTAAGAAGGAACAACTAAGAGGTTTTGAGCAGGGAAATTACATGGACAAACCTATGTCTTATAAGAATTTGGCAGTTGTGTTGAGAATAGGAAAGAACAGAGACTTGAAGTTAACCAATAATTTGAGATAATAAATTGGAATCATATGAAGACATAAATTAAGACTGTGAGTAGAGAAATGCAATAAAAGCTATCAAAAGAGAACCAAGAGGAGGTTGGCAACTGACATATTGGGGAGAGGAAGAGTCAGGACTGATTCCAAGCTTATGAACTTGGATGTCTTGGAGAATGGGGATTTCCTAAACAGAAAAGGGGAAGTCTGGAGAAGAGGCAGGTTTTCTTTCTTTTTTTAATTCTTTTTCTGGATCAGAAACATTATCAGTATAGGAAACCCCTTATCAATGCAAATCAACAGTCACCTAGCAAGAGAGGGCCAGTTATTTGCTCAGACTCACACAGTTGGTGTGTATCAACAACAGAACCTAAACCTGCCTGACTCGGAGGCATAATTGAGCTAAACGTCTGATAACCTGAAAGTCAACTTTACTCTTGTCAGAGAAAGAAGGATTGCTTTGGAGTAAGGACACCTCTCAACACACACCAGCTATGCTGACCTGTGCAAATCAGACCCACCTCTGTATATCTCTAAGGCAGACATAGACCTCAAGTTAACACTGGGGTGGGGTAGATTCCATACCAAGAGTTTCCTCCGAGAAGAAAACACAGGTGTGGATTAAATAAAAGGTAATATAATTACAGTAGCTGCACCAGAGTTTAAAAAAAAAACAAAACACCCCAACACAACCAATACACTTTTGGCACTTTATTATAAAAAAAGCTTTTTTCTTCAACTTCATGTTAGGAATCTCTCTGCACACACACACACACTCACTCATTCTCTTTAAATTTCATATGTTTTTTTAAATCCTAAGAATCTTCCCTCCCCCACCCCTGGCAGGGAGCTAGGGGGTCAGTGTCTGGGCATCTCTGTGGGAGGGTGACCACTCCCGTGGGCCCTGGGCCGGGAGGATCCGACGCACCTGAGCTGCCTAGAACACAGACTCAGGATTTGGAAGGACCTCGAAGGACGTGTAGCTCAATCTTTTTCTGATCAGAATTCCCTTCGGCAGTATCCCACACAAGAGTTCTCGGGTCTGTCTGCTCCCATGCATCCCATTCCCCACCCCCCCCCCCCCACTCCCTGCAGCACGGTCCCCGCAGGGTCACGGTCATGGTCAGGGCAGGGACGAGAGCGGGCTGACAGGTCCCTCTACGCCCTTTACCTTTACCCCAGATGCCAGCCCTCTCTGGGCGGCCCGCGGCGCAGCTGCTCCCGGACGCGGAGGGAGGGATTTGGGAGAGCTGGTCCTGGAGTCAGACTGGCATGACCTTTGCCCTAGATTGGGGGGGGGACAGGCTGAGGTACCCGCCTCCTCTCTTTCCCCGCTCTGCCTCTTCCTCCCCCAGACCTCGCCAGGGTCCCAGCTCACCGGGGCTGGACAGCTTCGCCAGAGGTACCAACATGATGAAAGGCACTGAGGGGCTCGTAGGTAAGTGGGACGAATCAACTAGCTTTCAGACGCCGCTGGACCTCTAGGCCGCGGGGGGCGCCATCCACTCTTCGCTCCAAGCCGGCGCCTCTACTGACTTTCCACTGAGTCGCATCATTGACCCTACTTCGTTGCTTTCCCGCCTCTCAGGGATTCTGCGCAGGCGCAAGGGCGATTGACCTGACGGGATATGTAGTCCTTTAGATCCTCATCTGAAGATCGGCGCCTCTCTAACGTGAATTAAAGGTCATAGGTTGGGGGAAGTCCGTGAATCCCATCATACAACGCGAATAGAGGAGGGGAGAATACAAGGCAGAGATGCGCATGTTGGGATGTGTAGTGTTCACGGGAGCGCCCGATGAGTCAATCTCTGCGCAGGCGCAATGAGCATGTAAATAGAAGCCTGTGTCCGAAATCTCATTGGCTGATCTAGGTACTCCTGTAGATTTTGCTCTCGCTTCTCCCCATCTCGGACTGGGAGGGCGGTGCGAGACGGAGGAGGAGGGGGGCAGGAGAAAGGGGCGGGACGTATTGGGCGCGCGCAGTTGAAAGACCGTTACTTGGACCGTTGGTATCGGTTCGGTTGGACTGCTCTCTCGCTATTCTCATTTCCTGACATATTCGGTTCACCATGGCTGAGGCCCGAGCTTCCCCGCCTCCTCCTCCTCCTCCCCCATCTTCTCCTTCATCCTCCTTGGACCGCGCCGCCGCCTTCTCCTTGTCCCCGGAGCTCCCGGCGGTATTGGCTGGGAGAATCCGGAACCAGAACCGGGGCCGGGGCCGAGCCGTGGAACCGCCGTCGGTGGACCCGCTGGAGGAGGTCGAAATGCAGATCGATGATGTGAGTAATACCGATGCCCACTTTCGGTTCCCGGGAGTCTGCCTCCACCATCCCCTGCCCGGCCCCACCGAGACAAAAGCGCCGCTGAGGCAGTACTGGGGCCCTGGCTGGGGGCGGGACTCCTCGCAGCTCCGGGTAGTCCCGGCCTGTACCCAAACGACCTGGGCATTGAAGAGCTTAAACCCACCAGCCCCTTCCCCAGAATGGCCCCGTCCCGATCTTGAGGCTTGTCTCGTTCCCTGTCCTTCCGAAGCCCGGCTGCGCTACTGAGTCCGCTTAGAATTCCAGCCTCCAGGCCGGGAAACCTGTCTCCGCCCGAGCTTGTTTTTGGGGGAGGTTTCCAGGAGGCGTTCTCTTGAGCTCGTCCTCTGTCCTGTTCTAGGCATGGAGCGGTCACGGGTTCCCTGAGCGCTTCAGATACGTTAGAGAATTGGAGTGCAAACATTAATTAAAAACTTGTGATTTATGTGGTAGGCTTTTTGTTGGAGGCCCGGGGCGGGGCACCAGCCCTAAAAGCGAATCCTCGGGAGCAGCTCTTTGGCCTGGGCGTTAAGCGCCGCGTCTCCAAAGCGTAAATAGAAAGTTCCTACCGAAGTATTTTTTTGGGAGGAAGCTAGAACGACCACCTGCATGCGGCAGGTCCCTGAGCATCATTCAAGGACATTTGTTAGCCTCACTTTTTAAAATTGTAAAATGGGGAGACTAGTACACACCTCCCAGAATCGGGGGGGATATATTTGTAAAGCCTTTAGAGCAGTGCCTAACCAGTAACATAGGAACTTGTTTGTATCCTCCTTGTTTCACAATGGGAAAGTAACGAAAATTAATCCCTTTGATTTTTATCTCTCCCCCCCCCCCCTTTTTCTGGAAGGAAATAACTGATGTATTATTAGCTTAGTTGATTTCAGAACATAAAGTGGTATAACTACCTCTTTTTGTGTCCTCATGACTTGGCGTGGTACTGCACTTCTAAGTGAAAGTTTGATAAGATCCTTTCAAGTTTTGCATTGATAGACCCCTTTTAGATCCTTGCCTGCAGCCAGAGCAAAAAACAAAACAAAACAAAACAAAAAAACAAAACTATTTGTTCCAGCAAAGACTGAACAAAGGGAAATGGCTTTAGATTGAAGCAGGAGGGATAAAATTGGGGAATTGCTTTCTTGAAGAGCTGTTAAAAGTGAACCTACTTGTTAAAAATGGAAACAGGGTTATGAATGAATTAGGTTTTGTTCAGTTTATATTGATATGCATAAAATAATATATTCAGTTATAATATATTTATATTATATATATACATTTGAAAATAATTTTAGATGACTACTGAACCTTTAGTTATTTTAATTTTCCCCCTTTAGATAATGTTAAGTAATCTTTTCATGTTTTTTGGTATTAATCTGCTTGTATATATATTTTTAAAGCATAATAGTACTCCATTACAATCATATACCATTATTCAGCCATTCCCCAATTGATGAACATCCCTTTAATTTCTAATTCTTTGCCACCACAAAAAATAGCTGCTATAAATATAATTTGTATAAGTAGGTTCTCTTTTTGTTTAAATTTTTTTTTTTGAATGTGTGGATCTTTGAGCATCATTCCAAATTGCTCTCTTAAATAGTTGGATCAGTTCACAACTCCACTATAACAGTTCTTCAGTGTCCCACTTTTCTCACATCCTCTTCAACATTTATTATTTTCCTTTTCTGTCATATTAGTCAATCTGATAGTTGTAAGTGAGGCTTTAATTTTCATTTCGCTAATCAATTTTAATTTAGAATTTTTTTTTCATATTATTTAGACAGCTTTGATTTCTTCATCTGAAAACTGCCTGTTCTTATCTTTTGGCCACTTATCAATTAGGGAATGACTTGTCTTTTAAGAATTTGACTCTATTTTTTAAATATTTGAGAAATGAAACCTTTTTTAAAAATAGTTGCTGTAAAATTTTTTTCTCCCAGTTTTCTTTCCTTCTAATCTTGTATTGGTTTTGTTTGTGCAAAAGCTTTTTAAATTTAATATATACAAAATTATCCACTTTTTGTGTGCACTTTTATCTCGTTTGGCCATAAATTCTTCTCTTTTGCATAGATTTTACAAGTAAACCATTCCTTGTTCCCCTTATCAGTTCATGATATCTTTTATTCTAAAGCACACACCTATTTTGATCACATCTTAGTAGTATAATATGTAAAATGTTTGTCTGTACCTTGTTTCTGCCATACTATTTGTCATTTTCCCAGAAATTTTTGTCAAATAATGAGCTCTTGTCCCCAAAACTTGGGTCACTAGGTTACTATAGTCATTTATGACTGCTTATTGTGTATCTTAATCTATTCCAGTGATCTGCCTATTTTTGTACTAGATTGTTTGGATAATTACCACTTTGTAATAATAGCTTGAGATCTGGTACAAGTGGCTACCTTCCTTCACCTCTTTTAAAAAATATTCCCTTGATATTCTTAATCTTTTGTTCTTCTAGATGAATTTTATTATTTTTCAAGTTCTATGAAAAAATTTTTTTCTGTAGTTTGTATGATACTGAATAAATAAACTAATTTAGGTAGAATTAACATTTTTATTTTCCTGGCTTGTCCTCTCCATCAGCAATTGTTAATTTTTCCAATTATTTAGATTTGACTTTATTTGTGTAAAAAGTGTTCTGTAATTGTGTTCGTATAATTAGTTCTTGGTTGTCTTGGCAGATAAATTCCCAAGTATTTTAATATATCTACAATTACTTTAAATTCCATTTATTAAATTTATTTGAATAGGTGATATGAGAAAAATCTATTTCAATTACTTTGTTAAAAAATTCTAGTCACTCTGAAATGAGTTCTTATATAAATTTTTTGTTTTGTATTTTTAATACAAAGTTTCACACAAAATCTTGTTTCAATATATACGATTATATACAATATAATTTATTGGAAGGGTTGTGGTACAATGACCCATTTATATTTGTGAAATAAACTATAATACTTTGATTCTTCTCTGTCTCTCTTTTAAAATTACAGGCAGCTTTTTCATTAATTAAACTTCTTGAGGCCACATCTGCTGTTTCAGCCCAGGTGGAAGAGCTGGCATTCAAATGCACCGAAAATGCACGATTCCTTAAAACTTGGAGGGGTCTGCTAAAAGAAGGCTACGATTCCTTGAAACCAGAAAACCAATGCAGCACAACCAACTAAATGTTGAAATAATGACTGCTTTAAAAAAATTGAGGACAGAATTGCTACATGTATATGCTTGCACTTTTTTCCCACATGATATTTGCACCTATGGATGTATCAGACTTTATTTCCAACAGTTCTGGATATTTCAACACTCTGCTTTGTAAATGGATATTAAGACTTTATTTCCTTGTTTATCTTTCCTGTTTTAAAAAGGAAAAACATTTACTTAAGTTTGACTCTGGATAGTATTTGATCTTTTTTCTGAGTCAGTTTGTGCCTACTAAACTTTCACAAGCTTAATTTACCTTTAAAAGAAAGTTAATTTTATCTATGATTAAGAAACTCAAAAATAATATAATTCACTTTTAGAATGCTTTAAAATTTACAAATACCTTTCCCCTTACAATAGTCTTTGGACTAAGTAATACAAGTGTTATGTTTTAATATTTCGATAGAATTGTGATCTCACCAGTGAGGATACTCCCTCCAACAGTATAGATCACAACCCATTCATACTTTCTCCTCTTTTGTGGCTTTTTATCTGTATGCTCTTAATGATTTGTCATGAGGGATCCATTCAACTTACTGAAGGTCTTCCTTGCAGTCTTTTAAAAGTTATGCTTATACCAGAGCAGTACTCCAGGCTATTCATCTGTTTTTCCTCTCACTGCTATCTGATTGGCCCACTTTCTTTTCTGATAATGCAGTTCCGGGATGATACCTTCTGGGCTGCCACTTGTATGCATATCATTGTCATATTACTCCATATAATTCAGTTTTTGCTCCTTTGGGTCACAAAATTTTTTAGACATTGTAGTATTTTGTTCTTCATAAATATATGTTTCAATGGAATAATATCACTTTTTTAAGAAAAGTGGGCTTTTAGCTCAGGAAACAGTTTGGAATGATTGAAAGTGCTGTTAATTCTGAAAAGCATTCTAATATGTATTCTTGCTATTCATTCTTGGGTCTGGTTCAGTGTTTGAGAGTATTCTAAGATAGATGTAGTAGTAGTAGCTAACTACTATTACCTATTCACATGTATATCATAGATTTAGGAAATGGTCATTATTCATCCACTTGGTTTTTCCTATATTTGTTGTTGGGTCAAGCTCTGCATACCATAAAAGTATTCCCATTCTCCTGATGAAGAAAATTGAATTTCAGAAAAAGTGGGAGAACTAGAACTTGAATTCCAGGAGTTTTGGCTTCTGGGTTCTTTATATTCCTTCTACCAAATGACACTATCTAGTATTAGTTCTTCCTTGGTATAATGCTGAATTGCCAATAGAAATGCTGTTTTTTTCCCCTTCCTGTTGGGAATTTTGGCCAGTGGAAATAAATTGGCTATTTCTTTCTCCTTTGAATGTACAATCCAAAGCTTCCTTGAGTTGGAGAAAATTTTTTTTCTTCAACACATATATATTCTTTACCTGAACCACTGCCTTACTTCATTTAAATAGATGTAAACATAATAAATGAGTACTTTAAAGTATGAATGATGTTTTTTTAAAACTTTTTATGAAAACTGGGGTTTCACTTGGAACACTTTTAAAACTTGTATGGGACACATATATTCCCCATGTTTCTCTACTTAACTGCATTTTTACCTACAATTACAGTTTCTTATCTAATACTTTTTTATATTTGATTATTTTTAAAGTGCCTTATGCTTGTATGGTTACATGATATTGCTTTGTGGATATATAAGTTCTATAGTAATTTTTATGTAACTTAGTGTTTCTGTAACTTCCTTGAAAGTGGTGAGTTGTTTTAATTGTTTCAATGTTACTGAATTTAAGATTCATTCTTAGCTACTTTTTGTAAATTTTTTAGGGGTCCAACTGTACTAGCTACAGTTTTGTTCCTGAATCTTTTGTTTGTCCTTTACTTAGTTTGTATTGTTGTGTTGATACCAAAGCCATCTAAATCTTATTGTTACATAAAATCTTTGAAACCTTTGGTATAATGTTAAGAAATTTGTATGAATGGTCCTTAGAGAATTAAACCCCCAAACTCCATAGTAGGAGAGATAAAAGGGAGTAACAATTGCTAGACTACATACTGAGTCACAGTTCAGTTTTTTATTTGAAGAAATGTTTAGAAAAATTGCTGGTGGACTGTGTTCCCTGTTTCAAAAAAGTAATTATTTCAATGATAGAGGAAATATTTTTTAAAATGTAGTAAAAACAATTTTATTTATGTAAAAATAAACTTTTTTTTTTTTCAAAAAGCAAATTTTGAAGCTTCCATTTATTTTTGAATTCTTAACTCCGTTGAATTTCTTTGGAATTTTATAATCCTTAATAGGCAAATTAATTAAAATTTCATGTCCTCATTTCACCATTCCTTACCTCTTTAGTTTTAAGAACTTGTGTCGAGTATTGTACCAAAGCAATGCCATCAAGACATAGTACTTGTCATTTTCCTATAATTTACAGTCACAGATTATACTTGACATTTTATTGCCAGGTTGTCAGAACCATAAAATTTCGAGGTGACAATCCTAGACTTTTAACAACTTCAGAATACATTTAAAGAATTGCTAAATTGGGCACAAATTGTTAACCTGCTAGCGTGTCTGTTACCCATTTGGAACATCACATGATAGTGGGCAAAGATGACGTCAAATAAGTCCAATAGGTGAATTCTTATAGATTGTTATCCTTGAATAGATATCCTGCTCTAGTATGTTTTCTGAATTGAGTTCTAAATTACTACCTTTTGGACATTTCAAACTGACCAACATGGATCTCAGATACAACAGATACAACAACGTGATTTGACCACCCAAAGAATTACTACTTTCCTTGAGTTAGGCACCATCCTTAATGTGATCTAAAATGGCATTAGCTCTTAACTAGGGAGTGATGGCCCTGCTGGCTCATACTGAGCTTTTCATAAGCAAAGATCCTATGCTCTCTTCACATGAACTACTGTTAGGCTAGATTTAACCTAGTGATCATGCCATTGCTTAATTTTTTTAAAGAACAGCAACACTATTAGCATGCCTATATACCAAATAGATCAAGGGGAAAAAAAATCCATATACATAAATTATATTTGTATAGTTATCTCTTTATCACTTTCCTCAGCACACCTCTTTTGGGTTGGCATAAATTAAATGGGAATTTTGGGGGAGTTTTGCAAAAGCCATAGACATGCAGAAGCCTGCAGACAACACAGAAAACTCTTGATATGCATAAAATATGTATATTTTATATGTACATGTATGTCATATATATGTATATTGTCTATATCAATCCAAATTTTACAGTAAGGTACACCCCATAAAAGAAAAAAAATTCAGATTGATTCACAGAGAGTGCCAAAAAAATTTACTAGGATTTTCCAAATCATGTCCCTGACTCATTAAATGTGGAAGGGTTAAATATAGTAGTACTTTGTATTTTAGCAAAGGATTAGAAAAATGGAACTACCCACTATCAATAGGGAAATGGCTCTATAAATTTCTTACACTGTGGTGTAAGACACCTTGGTCTTTTAGTTTCTCTTCAAGAAATTCAAATTCTACTTTCTACAAGAGGCCTTTCTTCACCTAGCTGCCAGTGACTTCTGGTCTTTGTTACCTTGTATTTCTCTTTTTACATGTTGCATTCTCAATAAGCCTGAGCTCTGTGAATGTAGTAATTACTTTTTTTGCCTTTCTTTGTATCTCCAGTATTTAGCATAGTACCTAAGACTGGGTGGTTAATTCTTGTTGACTATATTTTTCAGGAGCAAAAGTGTGTAATATGGCACTAAGGAATTGCCCATGCCTCTTTTCTCTCTCCCATGATGCCTAGAATATGTTACATGAATAATAAGTAGACTTAATTCTGTTTTTGAAGCATGGCTCAATATGCTTTGAAGTCACTCCTATAAATTCTAAGTACACAGATTGCTTCCTATAATATTAGGCACAGATTCAGAATCCTTGAATGAATGGAAAAGCATTAAGCTCTTAATACATCACAAATTATTATGCTGATCAATGAAGATGGACTCAGAAAAGCAAGATAGTCGCTGCTCCTTAGGAGTTTAACATTCTAATAGGGAGCAACACATCTTAACTTTCAAGCTGTAAGTGAGATGGAATGGCAGAATGGAATGGCATCCTTGGAGTGCAGCAGCAAAATGCATGTTCTTTTAAATGCCAATTCCATTGATAAAGTCATATATTGGTTTTGTTGACCTTTTGACAGTGTCAAGGATTTTGGTGTCAATTTTCTTTTCTGGGTTTTTGTTAGATGTAGTTGTTGAGGAGCAGTGGCCGCAGCAATTGCAGAAACTTTTAACTATCATTTCTGTGCAGATGATTTTTCATCTGCCCTAACTTCTAGAGTTTCAGTCTCATATTTCTAGAGCTTCAATCTCATATCTCTAAACACTTCACATTGCACATCTTGTAGATACCTTAAACTCAACATATTTAAAACAACTCATTTTCTCTGTTCCTTTCCCTTCCCTCTTTCTCTCTTTTTTACTGTACGGGCATTGACATTGTCCCAGTCACCTAGGCTTGCAACCCGAGGGTTCATCCTGGACTCAATACTCTCAAATCATACCTCTATCCATAGCTAGTCAATTACCAAATCCTAGCGTTTCAGTCTTCCTTAACATTTTCTTATGGTCCCTTTGCCCCTTAGTAAATTCCAGTAGTTCCATATGTCTATCCCTCTAGTATCAATGTAAAAATCTTCTTTTTGACTTTTAAAGCCCTTTGTAACCTTTCCTATTCCCAGTTTTTTAGGCTTCTTATATCTTAATTTCCCCACTTTTCTGTTATCAAGTAACACTGATCTTGCTGTTCCTCTCACAAAGTACTCCATCTCTAAATTCCTGGCATTTTCACTGGCAGTTCCCATTTCTAGAATTTTTTTCTTGTTCCTACTGCTTAGATTTCCTGACTTTAAGTATTAGCTTACATCCCTACAAAGAAAGCTTTTCTGATCTTTCTTATTGCTAGTGCCTTCCCTCTGTTGATTATGTCCAATTTATCCTATATTTATCAAATTTATACATAACTGTTAAAATATTATTTCCCTTTTTAGACTTGAGAAAGAAGACTGCTTTTTGCCTTTTTATTCCTATCACTTAGCACAAGGCCTAGAATAAATATTTATTGACTGACAATTGCCAAATTATACCTCCATAAGGGAAACTTCTCTGTACTATAGCTAGGCAGGAGGCAGGGCCAGAGGGGTGTGTTTATGTGTGTATGTGTATAAGCATTTATTTAGCATTTACTATGTGTCAGACACTGTGCAAGGCATTTTACAAATATCGTATTTGTTATTTTTTACAACAACCTTGTGAGATAGGTTTCATTTTTGTTCCCATTTTATAGCTAAGGAAAATTGAGACAGACCACAGGTTAAATGACTTGCCTAAGGTCACAGGACTAGTGTCTCTGGATGGATGTGAACCCAAGTTTTTCTGATTCCAAGCCTTGCACTCTGTCCACTCCAATTTGCCACATAGATGCCTTTGGAGGTGGGGGGGAGAGGGCATGGCCATTAGTAAGACTGTTGGCCTGGATCTGAGATGAAGTGCTGGCAGTGGTTAACTAGCTAGATCTCTTGTCACTCCTATTTAGGGTATTTATCTTGCTAGTGATGCTGCCAACTAGGCTAGCTTTCCTGTACCAGGGGTGACACTTGGTCAGTTAGTTGGCATTGGTAGCCTATGAAAGTGAAAATTTCCAGTGAACTTTGGCTTTTATTTGTAATGGGCTGAGGCTTGAGTTGATGCACTGAGGTCCCAAGCACATGAGGCTAAATAGTAATTGGACCATACTCTATTAATATGTAAGCTTGGAGAAAGAATGGCCCCCACCCACTCTTTGTGCAAGTCCTGATGTGTTGTATAGGAAATGACGATTTTGGTGGGTGGAGGCAGGGGAGTGGAAAAGGAAGGGGAGGAGAGACTTTTGGGACTGCCATTGCCACGGTTGGCTCAGCTCACATCTCTCTCTGTTAGCTGATTTGTTTCTCTTCTTCTTTTTGCTTTTGCTGCTTTTGACAACTTTTTCTGTTTGTTAAGTGTCTGAGGCTGGATTTGAACTCAGGTCCTCTCGACTTCAAGGCTGGTGCTCTATCCACTGAGCCATCTCCTCCCCTTCCTTTTCCACTCCCCTGCCTCCACCCACCAAAATCGTCATTTCCTATACAACACATCAGGACTTGCACAAAGAGTGGGTGGGGGCCATTCTTTCTCCAAGCTTACATATTAATAGAGTATGGTCCAATTACTATTTAGCCTCATGTGCTTGGGACCTCAGTGCATCAACTCAAGCCTCAGCCCATTACATCTCCCGCTTTCTTTTGTCACCTCCTTTTCGGTGCTTTCACCTCCTTTCCTGAGAAATCAGGGAGGGTGTGATCACCTCCCCTTGGGGGCTCTCACCTCCCTGAAGAGTCATGGATGGCATGATCACCTGTGTTCTAAAACAAAAGAAAGCGGGAGATGTAATGGGCTGAGGCTGGAGTTGATGCACTGAGGTCCCAAGCACATGAGGCTACATAGTAATTGGACCATACTCTATTAATATGTAAGCTTGGAGAAAGAATGGCCCCCACCCACTCTTTGTGCAAGTCCTGATGTGTTGTATAGGAAATGACGATTTTGGTGGGTGGAGGCAGGGGAGTGGAAAAGGAAGGGGAGGAGAGACTTTTGGGACTGCCATTGCCACGGTTGGCTCCACAGTTGGCTCGGCTCGCGGTCGCTCTCTCTTAGCTGGCTTCCTGTCGCAACTGCCTATATTTGCTATCGCAATCTTTCTTGCCTATATTTGCTATAGCAATCTTTATTCACCTCTTCACTTCAATAAATATTGAAGATTTTTCCCTTAACCTGAATTCCTGACTCCGGCTGACTTTAAATACGCGGTCATTACATTTATTCACCATTTTGAATCACACATCTCTATCCTTTTTTGTTAATGTATGTTTTGAACCTAGGTATATTTCAGTCCAGCCCTTGTTCAAGTTTGTAAACTTAAAAAAAAAATTTTTTTTTAATGTTAAATTGAATGAGAAATTCGAAATAGATATTTCAATCTTTTGAAACATTTTCTTAAGAATATGCTGATATTGTAGAGAAATTATGGGTGTATTTTCTTCCTCTTAAGTATTTTAAATACATTATATTATGAATCATAGGATGAAATTGAAAGTGAGTAAGTTAAATGCTGCAAAAAGACTTAGGAATTAAAGGCTTTTTAGGAACCAAGCATCCTTTTTACTCCTGAAATTTACCATATTTTTAAAAAATGGTAGTTCTGACTGGATTTTTCCATGGGAATGGTACTTTCCTTGTGTATTCTTATTAAAAAAAAATTCTATCAGTGATGTGATATGGTCATGGCAAATAAATAGAATTACAATTTGCTTGAAAAGTGCTGATTTGCACTGGTAGAGAAAGTTCCTTTCTGGGAATTCCCCAAAGCAATAAAATCACAAATCTGGTCCACATCATAGCTTGCCATACCGCATCACAGATCAAGAGAATGCAACAAACATAGGATGCTTTAATTTCAAGAAGACATTTTACAAAATTTCTTGTGATATCCTAGTGAAAACCATGGAGAAATGTGAGTTGTATGGTAGTACAATAGTTAAATGGAGTTAAAGCTGATTGAGCAACTTACTGAGCAACTGTGTCCAAAGTGTACTGGTTGATTATTATCTGGTTGAAGATCTCCAACATAGCATGCAACCACATTTTATATTTAATTTTTTTAAAACCAGTAACCTATATAAAGACAGAGGACCAATGGCATTGGAAAATACCTTTTCTAAATCCTTTTAAATATAGGGAAACTGAGGCCTATAGACTTAAATGACTTGTTTATACATGACAGCTAATTCAAAACCAGATATAGTCTAGGTCATCAGTTACCTTGCATTATAACATATTATCTCAAACACACCTGTCCAATTTATAGACAAGTAAAGCTGGAAGTTATAATAAATATGATGAATGACAGCATGAATAATTAAAAAATCTTTAGAAGCTTTATTATTAGAAGCTTTAGAAGCTTGTATTTGAATTATTATCCTGAATTTAACGAGCACCAAACAACAAAACGCCCATTTCCATTTAGAAAATAGAATAAAAAAGAGGATTATATGTGTAAATGTGATTATGTACAGTTTAAAAGAAGTATATAATAAATTCAACAGTTTCAAAATTGTTATACCTAAAGTTCAGTAGTTCCTTTAAAAAATGCTTCAGTGATCTTCTTAATCAATTAATGAATTTTTGCAGCTTTATTGTTAGTTATTCTGTTCCTCTCTGCACTCTTCTCTGCTTCTCTGTAGGAAAAGAAAAACTCAATCTTTACAACAAATAAGTAATTGAGCAAAACAAATCCTTCCTTTTAGGAGATGGGTAGCATGTTTCCTTATCAATTCTCTGGATTTATGATTGGTCATTATAATCATCAGAGTTTTTATGTTTTTTAAACATTATTTTTTACAATGTTGTTGTTCTTTGACTCTTCATGAGCCCCTTTGGGGTTTTCTTATTAAAAATCTTGGAGTAGTTTACATTTTCTTCTCTAGTTGATTGAGTTAGAGTGAAGTATCTTTTTCAGACATAGAGCTAGTAGTATCTAAAGCCAAATTTCAACTCAGGAAGATGCATGTTCTTGACTCCAGCCCTGGCACTCTACCCACTATGCCATCTAGTTGCTAATGTTACTGTGACTGTGTAATTTTTTTCTCCTTTTTCTGCTCATTTCACTCTATACCAGTCCAAACAAATCATGCCAGATTTCTCTGAAATTCTCATAATTTCTTACATCTCAGTGATATTTGATGACATCTACATATGTCATGTATGGAGACATTTCCTTCTTGATAGTGGACAGTTTCATTTTTCTAGTTCTTTGCTGCAATACAAAGTGCTGCTACACTTAATTAACCCTTCCATATTTTGTGGGTTAGGGGCATGGTACCCCCATGATTTGGAAAATCCTAGTAAAAATTTTTAGCTCTCCAGAGCTAAATGCCAGAGGATTCTGAATTTTTTTTCTTTTATAGAGTGTTACTTTCTTGTAAAATTTGCTTTGATATTATTCAATACTATATATATGTGTGTGTATGGGTATGTTTTATGCATGTTTTATGAATAGGTTTTCTGTGTTATCTGCTGGCCTTCATATGTCATCTATGGCTTTTGCAAACTCCCTCGCGGCCCCCCCCCCCCAATTCCATTGAACTTTTTATTCCAACCTCAAGATATACCAAAAGTGTGATGAGGAAAGTGAAAAAAGGAATAACTGTACAATACATTTATGTATATGGATCTTTTTTCCTTTTTCCTTGATCTATTTATTATATTGGCATACTATAATAGTATTACTGAATTTAAAAAAAAATGTTAAGCAATGGCATGATCACTAGATGAAATCTAGCCTAACAGTAGTTCATGTGAAAAGAACATGGGGTTTAGTTTGTGAAATGCTCAGCATAAGCCAGTAGAATTATATCACTAATGGTCAGAGCTAATGCCATCTTAGATCACATTAATTAAATCATAGTGCCTAGCTCAAGTAATAATCCCTTGACTAGTCAGATTACATACAGTTCTTGTTAAGTTATGAGTAGGCACTTAATAAAATGCTTTTGATTGATTCTAATTGCCAAATGTAATAAAGATATTGCTACACTGAAGTATCTTGAGGAGGGCAGTCAGGATGATGTATTTGTTTGGAAACTATCTCACATCAGGAATGTTTGAAAGAATTGGAGTTGTTTATGGTGGAGAAGATTTTGTTTAGGGAAGTGATTGGAGAGAGTGATAGTCAATAATTGAAGGGATTTCTTGTAATGTTAAAGAGCACTTGAGAAAAAAAAAAGATCAGATTGATTTTGTAGTTCTAGAAGGTAAAGTTAGGATTATTGAATGGAAATTATATTAACAGATTTCAGTTACATTTTAGGAAGATTTCTAGCATCAAAAAATGAAATGGGTTAGCTTTACAAAGTAGTGAGCTTCCCATCCTTGAAAGCACTTGAGAACAAGCTAGATATATATTAAGTGTGCTATACAGAGGATTTTTGGAAATGCAGCTTTAGAAAGACTTTATGTCACCAATATTGTTAAGGCAATTCTTCATCCCCAGTTTGTAAGGTTAGACCAGATGATCTTGAAGGTTTTCTTCCAGTTCTAAGACAACATGACTCTATTAGTCACTTTACTATTGTTTTAGTGTACTATTTATATTTAACACCACCTTATTTGATTTTCAACAATCCTGAATTAGATGGGCTTACATGAAGAATTTAAAATCTCCCTAGGATCCAAAGTCCTTTTGATGGGATTAGTTTTAGCCTGGCTTTGTATCCTGACCTGTGGAAAACTTACCCATTAACAAAGTCTGTTTTTGGGCACTGAGGTCATACATGACTAACCATTTTTACAACCCTAGTTCTTTGAAACAAATAGCATGACCCAAGCCCTTTGCACTTGGCTGGGTGGGCAAACTGCATCCTGTTATTTTGTTCCTTGAGGTTAACTCTCCACGTAAGAAGTAACTCAGCCTGTGACATCTGGTTCAGAAATTGGCATAAATACGGGATCCTTTGTCTAGCTTGTTGTGGGTCCCTTGAGAAATAAGCCCGCTTTGCTGTTCACATTAAAATCTGCTTTGACTGAGAATTGACTTCTGAAATTCTTTTTCTGAGCAATCTCGACTGATCCTGATTAATCTTCATCACTTTCAGTTCTTATTTTTTTAGATTTTTATTGGATCTCTACCATACTGACATTCCTTTGATCTTGAGAGTTATAATATGATTATACTAGAACTGAATGGTTCCTCTGGTCAATTTCTGGCAGGTAAGCAGCATCAAATAACCCTAATGAATTAATTTTATTATTTACTTTAAAATAGTATTTTACTTTATCCAATTACATGTAGAAACAACTTTTCATATTTGTTTTAAAATAACATTTTGAGTTCCAAATTTTCTCCCCCCCCAAAAAAAAATAGACAATTTGATCTAGGTAATATGTATGCAGTCATGTAAAACATTTCTATATTAGTTTCATGAAAGTAGAAGCAGAACAAAAAAAAAAACTATGAACAAAATTAAGTGAAAATAATGTGCTTTGCTCTCCATTCAGATGCTATCAGTTCTTTCTTTGGAGGTGGATAGCATTTTCCATCATGACTCCTTTGGAATTATTTTGGAACACTGTGTTGCTGAGAAGAGCTCAGTTCATCACAGTTTATCAAGCTCTGATGAATTTTGTCATAGATAGGACTAGATCATCCAGAACTGGAAGGTGCTTAAGAGAGCAAATGGTCTAATTGTCTCATTTTACAAACGAGGAAGCTGAAAAGTTTAAGAGACTTTCTCTCCTATTCACAGGAGGAAAAGTAATAACAGATCTTCAGACATCAAAGTTCTCTTCTTTGTTGTCTCTTATCATGCTTGATGAAATTTTGAGAAAGGAAACAAGACTTTCATAAATAATGGCCTTCATTCAGTCCCCATTTTTCTTGACTTCTGCAGTTTTTAACATTGTCAACTATCTTCTCTAGGATACTCACTTTTCTGGATTCTGGGATATTGTTCTCTATTCCTCATCTGCTTCTACTGTATCATCTTCCATTTTTTTTCCCCATCAAGTATGAATTTTCTGAAGACAAGGCTGGCCCAATTAATAGTTCTTCCAATTCACAACTAAGCATTTCTCAAATTAAAACCACACATGATCACTACATCATATTATACCATGTTGTTTTTATATCATCTAAAAGCACCTAGCTTATTATTAAGCATATAGTAAATTCATTAAATACCAGATGATTTAAATTAGTTTAATTTAAATAAATTGAATTTATTTAATACAAAATTCAAATTGAAATTGGTCTACTGTTGATAGGAGATGTTAATGGTTGGAATATATGGGAAAATAAAAAGTCATTTTTAGGGAATTGGGAAAATAAGTTATGAAATTACTTGTAGACTAAAGGATATTTTTCAGAGAAACATATTTTGTAAATTTTTAAAACATCTTCTCGGTTACTTTATTAAATCAACACAATCAACAAGGTAATAAATGAAGCCCTGATTGGTAATTTGCTCATTTCCAAGGTGTAAATAAATGTTCACGGTGAAAATTTAATAACTAGTTGGTATTAGCACACTTCTGCAACCTCCAGGCTCATTTTAAAAAATAAGCATTTAAATTTATTTTAAACTTAAACAAAATGAGAAGAGAAGAAAAACCTACCATCTATACAGCTGAACATAAAAGAGAATTCAATATAAAATAATAAATTTACATTTCAAGAAAGCCTACATAATAAATACTACACATTGTTTTCAAAGCTCTCCAACTTTGCTTCTTTGTAGCTTTTCTTTTGTTCTCTTACTGTGTATTTTTGCTTCATTTTTTCCCCCTCTGCCCACCTACCCTAAAGAAGGCTACAATTAAGCAAGCACACACACCCCCTCTCTTCCTCTCCCCCTCTTTCTTAGATATCTATACATAGATATCTTTTAAACATATACATATACACTCCTACACATTTATGTGTAGTATGTACTATGTTTATTTCCACCTGTCATCTGTTTCTCTTAAGATGGATAGCATCTTCCTTCATAAGTCCAAGTCTTTCCATGTTTTTTTAAATCAACCAGTTCATTATTTCCTACACCACAGCAATATCCCAACCCAATTCCATCCTGAGAGATTGTCTACATAAGTTATTTCCCCCAATTTTCTGCATTCCTTCTTGACCACACAGGTTTTTATTTATACAAGAAATTCTAAAATAATCAAAATGATCCTTATGATATAATTTAAGATCTGATACTACTGAATCTGCTTCCTTTATATCTTCCCCCCCCCCTTTTTTTTTTTTTTGAAATATATGGCCTTTTATTCTTTCAAATAACTTTGTTACAATTTTTTTTAACTCAGTAAGATAATTTTTACAATAATTTAATTGGGGGCATTAAATAAATGTTAATTATGTAAAATTGTAATTTATTATATTGGCCTTAATCTACCCAGGAACAATAAGTAGTACTTCAATTATTTAGACCTGACTTTATAAAAAAATGTTTTATGTTTATGTTTAATAAACCTTGTGTCTGTTTTGACAGGTATACTCTCAGTACTTTATGCTGTCTAGTTATTTTGAATGGTCTAAAATAATATTGAATAATATTGCTAGGCAAAGTATAGTTTTTGTATTTTTTTTTTTGATTAAGTCTATTTTAGCTTTACCTTTTTCTGAGATCATGATTTTTATCCCTGCTTTTTTACATGCTAAATTCTACTCCTGCCCTTTATTTTGTCTTGTGTGTATATCTTTTGTTTTTATTGTGTTTCCTGAAAGCAACATATTATTGAATTAGAAATTTTAATCTGCTATTTATTTCCATTTTGTGGGTAAATTCATCCATTCACACAATTTTCCTTCCTGTTTTTTCTTATTTACTCTTGTCCCTTCTTATTCCTCTACTTTACTTCTAACTGCTGCCTTGTTTTCCTAGTCCTTTGCCTTACTCATCCCTTTAAGAATACCTTCCTCATCCTTTTTTCCCTCCTATATTTTGGAAATTAATTGTATTTCTAATAGTTTTAACAATTCAGGATAGGATCATACTATTTTCAGAACTGCATTTTCCTAACCGTCCTCTGACTACCTGGATTCTGCCCCTGGGATTCTGGGCTCACCTGATAGGTGAGACCCATATAACCCCTCCCACATTCTAACTTTTATTTTTTAGTTTTGTTTTGTTTTTTTTTTCCTCAGAGTATAACTCTTTGAAAGCATGGATTATCTTGCTTGCTTGTAATTCTCACCAGGGATAGAATTCTATCCCTGGTGTTTATCCTAATATATCATATCACATCATATATCATTCATTTATTATGCCTCCATGATTAATTTATATGTTAGCTAATTTATACTTTTTTCCTTCTTAAGACAAATAGATTTTTCTGATCTGTTCCTATAATGAAGCCATATTTCTAGTAATAATCTTATTATAATCTGATCATTTTATTATTATAATCTTTATTATTTGCTACTTTGTTGAAATGATTTAATTTTAAGAGCATTGTTATAATTTTATCATTCTGTATATTTGATATAGACCTAGATTATTGGTCTGTCAATGCTTTTGTTTAGAGATATTTGTTTAGTTTCTTCCTTTGCTTTCATTATTTCTTTACATTATGTTCAGTGTATGAACATCTTTCCCACCTCTCAATTTCTTTGTCTTTGCCTAATTTGTGGAATTGAATGCTTAGTAAGGATCAATATTAAGTTTTATAGCAAGAACAATCCTTTTTTTCTTCACATATAAAATTAACCTTTGTGTTAGGGGTGATTTCAGATTAGACTGAAAAAATTCAACCTAAAGCACCACATGACTTTTTTTATATTAAAAAATTGCTTTTAAAATCAGTTTATTGTTCAAGTAACTTTATTGTCAAAAGAAACAGTATATACACATACTCATCAGTTCCTCATTTTATGCCATTTTGAAGAATTGTAAACATATGAAAAATCACAATTAAAATTGCTTTTTTGTTTGTTTAGCACAAAAAATGTATCTTCCTTTAGAGAAATTTTCAAATGGAACTAAGATTGTAGCAATTCTTAGATGAAAATCATTTAGTCACAAAATAGTTATCATATGAATTGGTCATGCACATAGCAAGGTGTAGTATTTAGTGGCAACTGTCCCCTTACAGACACAGGTCCTTTGAACTTTTCCTGACCTGCAGAAAAACATTAGAGTTACTGACTATAGTCTTGCTTGGATCTTGTTGCGAGTGCTTCTAGATCCATATTGTTGCAGATTATGGACTGTGCTTCTGCAGTCCCAGCTGCTGTTTGCTGTCCACTTGAAACATAGAGAACCCCAGCCAGGTAAGTGGCAGGTAAGTGTTAGTGTAGGGAGTTTTGCCTAAGAAAGTAACAACAGTGCTTGGATTCATGTGTGAGGGGTATGTACAGGTGTCCACAAACAAGAGGAAATGAAAGACATAGATCCTTAATGAAGAAAAATCTCTTGAGTCTTTTTTTTTTTTTTAATAGATGATCAAGATCCCAGCATCATAGAATTAAAGCTGGAAGGGAACTTAGAGATCCACCCACCCTTAGATTCCAACCCCTCCTTTACTAGATGAGGAAACTTAGGTCCACAGATACTGAAGGTGATTTGCCCAAAGTTACCCAGATTCCAAGCTTCAGAATCAGGATTCCAAGTCATGTCTTCTGATTCCAGATCTGCTGTGCTTCCCTTTGCTATTTTTTTCTGATTCTTTGAAACCTAGTGCTCCCCATATATTTATAAGAAATTTAAGGAAAAAAGTGCACGTCATTCTTGTATTTACTGAACGACAAAGTCAACAAAGTCCCAGCCTATTACTGGGAATCCAGTTATTTAGCAGACATTTTCTTTGTTGCACATGCATAATTATACATTACAGATTGAAAATAGATCCAAACAATCCTCTGTGAAGTTTTTTTTTTCAATTTCTCATGCAATATATGAACTATTTTTTGGTTCATTGTCCTCTATAATTTACTTCCTTCTATGTGGAATTGAACCTCTTTATTTTTCCAGAGGTGTTACAATCAGATGTTGTTGTCAGCTAATTCATTTTCTCCTCCTCTTGTATACTTCTATGGATCTATAAGCTCATTGGTATGGATACTTGGTGTGGTGCAAGCCACAATTCATATGCATCCTTTCATATGTGGCTACTACTTTTATAAATCTTCCACCAAAGAGATCCACTTTGGAGAGACCTTCCTCTTGTTCTTTTCTAAATCTTCCTCTGGGTCTAGTATACACTGGATATTTTATAACTTTGTTTTAGTAATAGTAAGTCCACTTTGAAGCACATGATGGTATTCATTGTGGATTTTCTAATGTTAGAGTATAGTTATGTATACGAATTGATTCTTGTTGATTGAGTGATTAGTGACATTTCACAAGAGTCTGTAAAAAGAGCAGGCTTTATTAGCTCAGGTGGGATCTCCTGAACTGGCCACATTTCTACCCAGATGAATGATGGAGTATAGGTTTTCTGACTGCCCTTGCTTTCGATGGATCTTCTTTGCTTGTAGTTATACCAAATTTGACGAATCATTTCTTTGAATGGTCTTGTAGTGAGAGTATAAAGAATGGGATTCAAAGCACTATTGATAGGAAGAATGAAAATCACCACCCAAGAAGTTATGGTACCTGAAAAAAATGTTAAATAGTAATTTAATTTAACATTAACTCATTTCCAAAAACCATGTCCTGCTCCCTCCTCAAACAAATACCTCCATCCCAACTTCTTGATTTACTATTCTTCTATTGCCATCTGACAATATGTTTAGTCTGTATATGTCTTTCCAAATATTGTTTCAGAAAATCAGTACTTCATCACAATAGTTTTTAAAAAGGGATGTTTCAATTCAACTCTGTTAACAAGCCTTTAGTAAGAACATGTAAGAATCAGACATTTCATTTCCCTGGGCCAAGGAGATTTCACCAAATATATGGGGGGTATAAATTCTAGGCCCTAAATACAGTCTTTTTTGAATGCTGGATCAAAGGATCATGCAATAACAAATTTGGATCTAGCAGAGACCTTAGACTAGTTCAACCATTTTATAGGGACAAGACCATATAGGTAATAAAAATCAGGATTTGAACTTAGTTCTCTTTATACTTTCTTTTTTTATTAATCAGGAATATGGTTATTATAGTCACTTCTACTACATAATTCAGATTAATTTGACCAATTCACAGCTCTACCAGCAATGTATTAATAATATCTTCTCAACTCTGATTTTCTCCCTACTTTTTTGTCATTTTAGCTAATTTGCAGTTGTGAGATGAAACCTCAGAATTATTTTAATTTGCATTTCTTTTACTGTTGGACTCATTTTCCTCTTCATAGCTCTACTCTTAATGATAAGCTGAATAAACTTGGGCAAGATATTTACCTATTCTGAGACTTCGTTTTCCTTATCTGTAAAAGAAGAGGTATACATAGTCTTAAAATTCTCTTCCAACCCTCATACTATAATCCTGCACCTTTGTCCTTTTTTGCAGAGGACATTATAGATGACCAGACTCAGGTATTGCTTAGGTCTTTCCTCCTTCCCTCCCTCCCTCCCTCCTTCTCTCTCTTCCTCCCTTTCTTCCTTCCTTTTTTCCTCCCTCCTCTCCTTTTCTTCCTCCCTCCTTCCTTCCTTCTTTTTTCCCTCCCTTCTTCCCTCCCTCCCTTTCTTCCTTCTTCCTTCCTTCCTTCCTGCCTTCCTGCCTTCCTTCCTTCCTTCTTTCCTTCCTTCCTTCCTTTCTTCTTTCTTTCCTTTCTTCCTTTCCTTCCCTCCCTCTCTCTTCTTCCCTCCATCCCTCTCTCTCCTTCCTTCCTCCTTCCTTCCTTCCTTCCTTCCTTCCTTCCTTCCTTCCTTTCTTCTTTCTTTCCTTTCTTCCTTTTTCTTCCCTCCCTCTCCCTTCTTCCCTCCCTCCCTCCCTCTCCTTCCTTCTCTCCTCCTTCCTTCCTTCCTTCCTTCCTTCCTTCCTTCCTTCCTTCCTTCCTTCCTTCCTTCTCTTTGTTATAAGGGATGGGTCTCTTTATATGAAGATTTATTTAAAAATGAAGGTGTATATAAAGCAAAGATATCAATATAAAAATAAAACTATGAGTATGAATACTGTATTATCGGCATGTGGGGTGTCTATGTATATACATATATAAATACACATACATAAGTATATATTTGTACAAATGTACACAAATGCATATTCACATGTTATCTACCAATTTATTGGGCATTCCAAAGTCTTAGTGCAGCTTTAAGTCATTAAAGCTCTTAAGCTTTAATAGTAAACTTTAATGTTTTAAAACTGAATTAAGCCTTGGGGATAACCTTATATATCTATCTCAAGTGGCCAGTGTTTAATATTTGGATGCTTTCTTGCATCATCTTGATAACTTTAATAGCACTTCAAGGCTTAGCCACTGCTTTCCCTATGAGAGAGGTAGCACAAGTATTATTCTCTTTAGTTCCTAGACAAGAAATGTGTATCTCGTAAGGATTAAATAATTTGCATGTGGTTTTACTGGCATAGACTTAAAAGAACTTTCAAGCTGTATCCCACTGTCATTTGGCAGTTTCCAATCTAAACTGCTGTGTCCTTAGGCTTTGTAAATTATTTTTTATTTCTTATAATTATTTGTTATTTAACTATGTTAAATGAATGTAAATGCACTAAGAAATGAGAAATGTGAAGAATTCCAAGAAACACAGGATTCTGACTTAATGCAGAATGAATTAAACAAAACAAAAAAAATTAGAAAGAAGACAAGCTATCAATTAATTGAATGTTTATTTTTCAAGCAAGTTGGATTTTGCAGCTTGGTTTTTCTGGGTCACTGGTAGCAATGGATAATTTTGAGCAGGTCACCAATACTTCTTGACCTCCATTCCTCTGTTCTAATAAATATTGTGCTACTGGATCTTCATGAAAGACATTGTACTCTCCCTCTAAGAGGGTAACCTCCCCTTCTCCCCCCAACATTTTTGCTGATGGACTAAGCATGCAAATTTTCAACATATATCCTCAAGAAGATTTTGGACTTAGACTTTTAGTCATCTCTTCTCAGTGAAATACTGCAGAAAGGGAATTTTATTAATTATCACTCACAAAGACAAGAAAAAGAAAGCCCAATGTCATACCTGGTATTTCTACCTGAAGCAGAGAAAGGAATTTCAATATAAAAATGGGTATCCAGCACAAGGCATCCGTAAAAACAATGAAGAAAAAACGTTTGGCAAGGGTCACTTCCTTTTTAACATGATTCCGGATTTCTGTTGCAGTAATAGCAGTTTGGTGAACACTGTAAAACATGCTCCCATAGGAAAAAACGATGATGATAAAGGCTGCCAAATTAACACCTGTTTAGGAGATAAGCCCTGTTAAATCCATATGTGACTCTGACCTGAAAAGCAAAAAACATTCTAAAGTTTATTATTATTTTTTTTGCTGAGGCAGTTGGGGGTAAGTGACTTGCCCAGGGTCACATAACTAGAAAGTTTTAAGTGTCTGAGGCAAGATTTGAACTCAAGTCCTCCTGACTTAAGGGCTGGTGCTCCATTCACTGCACCACCTAGCTGCCCCTAAAGTTCTTTATTATTAGTTTTCTTAAAGAGCAGTTGCTAGAAATGTAACACAAGCTTCTTTATTCTACATTAAAAATTAATATAGGATATGAAAATACTAAGATTTCATTGTAGTTATCCTACATTTGTTAGGAATAATGAAATATATAATAGGGAAAGTGGTAGAATAAA
Source organism: Antechinus flavipes (assembly GCF_016432865.1). Lineage (NCBI taxonomy): Eukaryota > Metazoa > Chordata > Mammalia > Dasyuromorphia > Dasyuridae > Antechinus > Antechinus flavipes. The sequence goes on along the minus strand of NC_067403.1, from coordinate 87,769,390 downwards.
GCTAAGAATTCTAATGTTTCATTGTGCCTAAGCACATCAAACTTTTTAATAGTAATGATGCTGATTTTTCTTAATTCAAACACTTTGTCCTATACTATGAATATATATTTTTAATATGCTGATGTTACAATTACTCTGCTAGTTAAAATACTCACATATGTATGTTAATATTACAAATGCAAAGGGATCCAAATTTCACTTCTACACTGGCATTTGCAAAAATGCTGGTAAAAATTCCTAAGTATATGTGATTTGTGTTTTAACTATCTGCATTACATTATAGCTTGTGGCAAAGAAAAATCTATAGCTAGTAATGAATGCATCTGGGGTGAACGTACAATATATACCTAAGGCAAGTGATATGAAATACACATTCACTTCAATTTGGAGTTGGGTGTGCAAAATAGCATGCATCTCTAGGGCATTATGGAACTGTGACTAGGTGAGGGCAAATAGACAGGGCAGAGGTGTTCACCTGGGTTTTGGCCATGGCAATATCATAGCTTTCATTTTAACTATTTTGCTAAGGTATTTATTCCTAAGGAACTGCCAATGTCAATACTTTCTATATTTCAGGATCCTGGAGCAAAGCCCTAGTTGCCCTACCCTAATCACAGTTCTGGCTAGAGAGATAACTGTAGCTTGATGAAAATCGCCCTATACTGGAGAATCAGGGAATCATGGTTTTTGATCTGTCACTAACTTGCTGTAGGATCTTGCATAACTCATTTTTACTAATCTAGAACATAGTATTATTTGAAAAACAAAAGATTAGATTACAGATCGCTTTCTAGTGCTTCTCTAAGATTTGACTTTTTACTTAGGTAACAATTTGAAATAAAAATTACAGAATTCATAAAATATATGACCTCTGAACTGTTGGCTATTCTGCTACCAATCGAAAGGAGTGTGATAATAGTTTCTTACCAAGAAAAATAATTACTGAATAAATCTGTGCTCCTGTACTTTCTCCCTGTTCTGAATGAAGGGGGAAACAGACTCCATTGGTTCCATAATAGTTTTTGAAAAATTCCTTGTTGCTCAATGGAATAAAAGCCACTATAAACCCAATAATCCATATAAGAATCAAGATTGTAATTGTCCTGCATTTTCCAGGTTTCAAACATCTAAAAGGGTAGACGATGCAGATATATTTTTCCAAAGTCAGAAAAGTTAGAAGTAAAACTGATACTTCTGTGGAGAGTATGGCCAAAGATCCTACTAGCTGGCAGTGGATACTATCCATCCATAACTGTGCATGTTTATTGTATTCTCCACGATACTTCAGGTCAAAGACTCCAATCACAAATAAATATATTCCCATCAAGCAGTCAGCACCTATTAAAAATCAATACATACATCATATAAAGAAGAATTTATAATAGAACTTTTTTTTTCTATTTCACAAGAAGTGACATTGTTTGAAAATCAACTACAATGAGAATGTTATTCTTTGCAATTATTACACTTGAATGGAATAGACTCCACAGTGCCCTGGCAGTGACCTGATAGTACAATCAATCCTGAGAAGCACATCAATATTCCACACCTCTCCCTGACAGTGTATTTGATATGTCGAAGTAACTGATGTCTTGTCTGGTTCATTGCTCATCACTAATAGAGTATAGCAGTGTAAACAAATAGGTAAATTAAAACAGCAATACCCAATTTGATTCTTTGCAGCTGAATTTGAGAGTTTGAGGAGGGATCTAGAAAATGGTGTCTGAATTTGGTCCTATGGAAAGTAATCCAGTAGCTGTTGCAGCAGCTCACTGGAGTCCTTGGACTCCATTATGGAGAATACATGCAAATATGATCATTTAGTGCTTATAAGATTTAGCATATCTTCAAGGATTAAAAATTATCCCCCAGATTGTTGCTTTCTAGGCTTTCCTGTCTCCTCCTTATCTGCTGTTGTATTGCTTCTGAGCACTTGTTCTTTCTTCCAACTTCTGAGATCCTGTGTTTATTTGATCTATCTGCCTTCTAAGAAGGCTGTGATAAAACACACTGGATGGGTAAGTTGATGTAGCTTTCTGAGGAGTATTTGCAGTTTAAATCTGTGAAATTTCCTTTTAAAATATTTTTGTGTTAAATATTTACCAAAGACATGAAAACATTGTGCCATGTTTTTTAAAGTTCTAAGTTCCAAATTCTTGACTTCCTGTTTCTCCCCCAACTCTTGAAAAGATAAGCAATATATCTGTATAAAGTCATGGAAAACATTCCTATATTAGTCACGTTACAAAAGAAAACACAATAAAACTTCCAAGAAAAATGAAGAGATTGAAAAATTATGTTTCAATTTGCATTCAGATTCCATCAGTTTTTTCTCTGGAGGTGGATAGCATTTTTCATCTTAAGTCCTTCAGAATTACTGTTATTCACAGTTGATCATCATACAGTATTGCTGTTATTGTGTATGGTGTTGTGGGTTTACTCATTCCATTTTGGATAAGTTCATATAAGACTTGCCAAATTATTCTGAAGCCATCCTGTTCATCATTTCTTATACCATGATAGTATTTGCCTGTGAAATTTCTAATGGTGGAATGGAATGCTCTATTCCTTGATAAGGAGTAATAGAGAGGCAACATTGTATAGTGGCGGGTAGAGGATTGGCCCTTAGAACCAGAAAGAGCGGGATTCAGGTCCTGCCTTTGACACCTTCTGGATACATGATCCTGAGCAAGTTATCTTTCAATGCTCTAAGGAAAATGCTCTGAGATTGCAAGTTACAAGAAAGAGTGCACTTGTAGGTCTAGGGAATTTCCTATAATGCAATCAGAAGTCTAATCCCTATCTCCTCTACTTAGACCATCATTAACAGAAAGTAAGGGGAGATTTTGTTGGCTCAGAGGCACCATTCTATTGCCCCAGAAATCATACCATTGTGTCAGGCTAGCCCTGATGCCACAAAAAGAGTAAAGATAAACCAATGACTGGGTTGAAGTATTTCATTGAAAATTTGGAGCTGACAAAGATTGGTGACTTCTGTTGACAAAGTAACACAAACTGATCAATTTGAGATTGTTTTCTTCCAAATAGGAACTAGTAAAACTTTTGGGGAGGAGAATGAGAAGAGGCAGAATAAAAAACAGTGAAAAGTTAAAATGAGGTTAATGTTTTCACTTGGTTGAAGGAAAAGGAAAATTTCTAGGGCACCTTGACCCAGATTTTAGGGTCCTCTGTTAGACTGTAGACTCCTTGAGGACAATGTCTTTTTCTCATTCAGCTTATTAAGCTTAGCATAAGCTTCCTGTAAACCTATGAATGTAGCATAGTTTCTTGGATATACTAGGAGTCGTTAACACATGTATACGGAATGAATGATATAGTACTGAATCATGATATTCTGCCAATCAGAAATGGCAAATACAAATTAAAAACTTAATGGCATTAAATTTCCTCTGCATATAGAGTAAATTAGATTAGATTAGATAATTTAATTCCAACACTAGAATGGTTAGGTTTTAGAACCTGTTAGGCCAGGGGCTCATAACCTGGGATCTGTGAATTGATTTTTAAAACTATTTCTATAATTCAATTTTAATATAATTAGCTGCCTTTGAAACCCCATGTATTCTGTTTAAGAGCATTTTTCTGAGTAGGGGTCTATCCATAAGTTTCATTAAATTTTTGGAGAAATTCATGACATAAAAATATAAAGAATTCCTGTGTTAGACAAAGACCCTTTTTTAAAGGCCAATAGGACCTCAAGACATCTAGGAAGAGCTTTAAAATGTCAGATAGGTGTTCTCTATAGGATTTGTTGAAGGTGGATATGAGAAAATTGCATAGGATGAGAAATTGTGGATGGGCTGTGAATCTATATTGTGTAATTTGGGAATGTTCACACCAAGGAGAATCTGGATCTATTGAAGAAATCTTAAAAACTAAAACTTCAGTTTGGTAAATCTATTTTACAGCCTCCCCAAATTTGCCTTTCTGTTAGCATATCAAACAGTCAGTAGATAAGTAGTGTAAACTGGTTAAGAATTACTTGTCTGTAGAGAAGCTTAATCTTAAGTAGTTTAAATACTATCACTAAACTACATCTTAAAAGGAATTTGACTCAAGGTCTTCTGTGAGGAAACTAGATATACCCAGGGCCTGACTAGCTTCTTTGTCTTGGGAGAAGGAAACATGGGGAAGAGAGGTTTGGGTTACATCTGAATGCTTGGGGATGCCAGGGATATTTAATGATACATAGATTCCTGCAAGAATGTCTTTAATGGAGTTCAGCACTGCATCAGTTGCTAAAATGATAAAACATCTTCTAGGCTGCCCTACTCTCCTAGGTACATGACTTTCTTAGTGGGATGGGAGTCCTGGAAGGGAAAGGCAGAAGGGAAGGAAAGGAGTAAGCAATATACAGTCCTTTATAAATTTGCCCATATGATTTCACAATAATATTTAGAATGAAGGGTTCTAAAAGAAATGACAGTCAATAAAAATGATACTCTATGTATCAGAAAGATCTGGTTTCAAGTCTTGTCTCTGATGCTTATTGACTGACTATGAATAAGTTACCTAACCTCTCTGTGCCTTCAGACATTGCTCTAAAACTAACTTAAAGATGAATTGCCAGTATTATGTGGAAGAAGAGTTTTCACACCAGAATTGACTATCTAGATGAAGTTCCATATCTGGACTTCCTTGCTCTTAAAGTTTTATTTATTAAGTCTTTAGAGTGACTATGAAAAGAAGCCACAGTATATAGATTATGACTGGAAAATATTTGGAAATTGCTCATTCTCAAACAGTAATAATTGTGAATAACCAAAAAAATTCCCCTTTCTTAGGAGGAATACTCACAGCAGAGAGAGATGATTGACATAGCATGAAGCTTGTTCTCAGACCTGATATAGGGCCTCATGCAGATGACGAAGATATTTCCAAAGCACGTAACTGCAGATACAACCCAGACAAACACTCTCTGAATGATGCTTGCCAAGAGATTCTCTAAGGATGAAATTCCATCAGTATTTGGCTTGCAACTGCGTACATGTGGAGCATAGCCACAGTACTGGAATTTTTTAAAATATCTGTTGAACAAAAGAAGTGAAATTGATATTTTCAATTCAGATGAAAATATTCACATATCATTCATATTCATTTTTAAAGACTTCCACTACCTCTCAGCTTAAAAAATCTTGATTTTGGGGACATTGTAGTTATAGTAGAAAGAGCATTGAATTTAGAGTCAGAGAATTTGGGGTCAGATAAATTCCTAGTCACTTATTTTCTCTTGGCCTCATTCTTTTATCAATGAGTAAGTGACCTCAAAGGTTCTTTCCAGTTCTAGATTCTATGACATCTTGGAAAAATATAGAACTTAAATGCTGTAGCTTCAAATATAAGTTTAAGTTTCATTGCACATTTAGCTTTGGTGTGAACTTTATGGATTATCTAGTCTAAATCCATCATTTTCTAGATGTTAAAATTTAGACCCAGAAGGGTTAAGGATGCTCCATTTTATGTAGATATGAAGTGACAGAGGTTGAGACCAGGTTCTCTGCTTCCACTTCTGCTACCTCTCGAAAAAGAAGGGATAGTGACTTGATTTCACTATAAATATATGCAGATGAGGAACATAAAAGTAATTAAAAGATATTGTTCATGGGATGGTATTGCTAAAAAATTCTGAGTGTTAGGCATAATTGATTTAATTGATCTAATCATATCAGTAAACTAGATCATTTGTAGATTCTAGAATTCTGGGTATTAAAAATTTAAAAATAACAGTTTTAAAGGTGACTTTGTTATTGTTGGTATCTTTTAATAGTGTTTGCTAAGGCAATTCCCCAGAAGTGGAATTTCACCCACTCTTTTGATTTCAGGGTATACAAACAGCTGTCAAAGGTTAAATGATTGTAGCCACATGTTTTTGCAGTTATAGCACTGAGGCCACCCTTGCCTTGTTTATCTGCTGATGGGAATTATAATACATATGCAAATTATAAAAGGTCTGGTGGGATTCTTTTCAGTATTCTGTGCACGGGACAGAGTTGTGGGATGGTTGTTGCAGATCTGTGTTGGTCACAATTTTCTTTGTTACTTATAGATTCATAAGATCACAGAGTTAGAGCTCTTTCAGGTCGTCTAGTACAATCTTGTCATTTTATAGAGGAAGAAATCAGCTTCCATAGCTATTGGCATTTGCTCACGTTTAGTCACCTGAGTAGTAAGTGGCAAAGCCCAGCCTATGGTTTTTTTGATTTCAAAACCAACAAATGAAATAGTAAAAAGTTGTCTCTTGATAATGATGCTTTCTACAAGCACATTAAGAATGGGTAAAAGATTAACAAGATGAAGATCTAAGAAAGAAAAAACTTACATGTGGGATAGATTCCTAAGAGGTGCAAACATTCTTCTTTGAATATTTGAAATTTCAATTCCTTCCAGGCTTCTAAAAACACCAAATTCAAAATCAAATAAAGCAAGAGATCTGAAATCCCATAGCATAATGAGTCATGATAGAATTCATAAGACTATTCAGTACTGCATATTATATCTAAGCTAATTCCTTTCGGTCTGGATTATATAATAGGTGGCAAAATCTGGATCCACCATTTTCCCCATGCATACAAACACTAGTTATCATACTGTATGAAAATAAATTAATGATGTTGTAGCTTATAGAATTTAGTTACTCAAGATATTTTAGACCTAAATCTTACTCTTTTGGGAAAAATACAAAAATGAATTATGGTCAAGTCTTGATAATTCAAAACTAATGAAAGGAAGAAGATAAAACATTAGATAAAATTTTTCATGTTCAAGTTTGAATTTTAATTAGTGATATATATGTTCTTATATGATAGCCTATGTGAAGAAAAAACCCATTTGTAAATAGAGATAAGACTTGCTTAGAAACAGGCTAAAAATAGTGATGTACTAATTAAGAGTCTGAAGTAGAATTTGCTGAGGTCTTTCTAAGTCCAAGTTAGCATCCTATTTCAGCACCTAGTTAGTTTGCACAAATATACTGTACAATTTGAAAGAACAAAAGCATTTTTAATTTTTCTCTTTCCTGAGAGGTGTATAAGAATAATGAACATCTAGTGTTGAATATTTAGCTCTGAGGTTCTAATATTTACCAACTGTGTGACTGGAGGCAAGTCACTTGACTGCTGTGTGCTTCAGTTTTCCCTGTCAAATAAGCCTAATGAGATTTTCATCACCTATTTTACAGGATTTTGGTGAGGAAAGAGCTTTGTCTAACTTAAGTCATTTTGTAAATGGAAATAATTATTTGTTGAATTTAAATGAAGAAAAAGACTTCTTTGAAGAAAGCAAAGGATTTCCTACCTAGTTCCTCATCAATTTGGTGACTATCCTCCAGTCAACCTGATGAAATTCAATTTTTGTTTGAACCAGATGAGAGAAGAAGGGCTGACACTGGAACTTTGCTAAGAGAATGCAGAACTCCTGATTGATTCCAAGTGATTAGAACTGCTTCTAAGATGATTGATTGGTTGGTTGATGTTCTGAGGGGCAGATTTATCAGTGGATCTGTTTTTGGTATGTGGTGTATAAGAGTTAATGGACAAACTGACATAGTCTCTTTTGATCTGTTTTTGCTTTCCTGCTTAAATGACAGACCAATACATATCAGAGATGATCCATTTGGGTTGGGATGTAGGAGGCAAATGGCATCTGAATTTGAATAGTCTCCTCTCTTAAGAATCGGAAAGGCTGTGTGGGACAGACACACATGAGAGTTACATGGGAGTAATGTACTCAAGAGGAAAAAGCATGATATTTTCCCAGCACAAGAGAATGGAACAGTCAGGGAATAGATAGATTTCCTGCAGAAACATGTGCAGCTATGTGGCACACTGATAGCATGTTGGATCTAGAGTTACCTAAGTTCAAAGTTGATCTCAGATACTTACTAGCAGTGTGACCACAGGCAAATCATTTAATCCCTGTCTCAGTTTCCTCATCTGTAAAATGTATCTCCCATAACTGTTGTGAGGATCAAATGAGATAATATTTGTAAAATGTTTTACACACCTTAAATCACTATATAAATAATTATTACAATTCTTTCTCCTCTTACTGAAGCAGATATGCTGGGTCACTCAATTGAGAAGGTAGCTAATACCTGTGAACCTTTAACTCCTGTGTAAAAAGAGGGAACTTTTAATTCTGAAAGCAATGTGTTCTTGGAACCTAGCCAACTTGATTAAGAAGGAAGATTTCCTAGATAGTACAAGCTTTGGTGGTTGCCTCATGGGTGATTCCAAGTTTGAAAGTTCAGGGATTTGATCTAGAGAGAAGAGGGGATTTCTTTGGAGAAAGAGAAAAAAAATCCTCATATTTCATGAGCAGTGTCCTATTTGGAGAGTCAGAAAGTTATTCATGTACTATATGTCCCACTCAAAGAGGATTGTTTGTTCAGCAGCCCTATAATGTATTTGCTCTTTTGGAGGAATACAAATCATAGGGTATGAATTCATAAGACTTTTTTGGAGGGCTGGAAATCCTCCCAAATGTCAAAGTGTAGCACTGATAGCAGCGCCAAATTCAGTTATTTTCCAAGAGGAGCCCTTTCAGTTTTTTTTCATCTTTTGCACTTTTTGTGGAGTGAAAGAAAAGCTTGCATACCTCTTTGGGAGGAAGGTGGGCACATTTAGAGGAATATAGATGAGAGGCCAATGTTATATAGTTAGACATTTTCTACAAGTAGCTCTAGGTAGGGGTAAAGAGAAAAAATAACCTTTTCCCCTTCAGGATTAGACTACCTCACCTCTGTGAGTCCAGAGAATTAGACACACACTGAAGCACAGTCACATATTAATCTAGTTAGTTAATCCTATAGAATATTTCCTTATATCCCTTTCTAAAAGGCTCAGAAATGTTGCTGTCTGAAAATTAAAAGTCATCATAAATCTCTACTCCACAAGGTCTATATACTTACAGAGACTTGAGTTTGACTAGAGAGTCAAATTGATCTGTTTTGATTTTCTTGATTGGGTTATAGGAAAGGTTCCTGTTAAGTTAACAGTGATACATTAGTACAGTTTAAAAAAAAAATGTTTGCACAAAAAAGAATTCATTGGCTTTTTGTAAAATTTAAATTGTGCCCTTGAGAAATAACCAAGATAGATAGAAAAATGCTTAAACTAGATTGAGCCATCAAAGTCAGTTGCCTCTATTTTATGACTTAGGGGGCATGAGGAAAGCCTCTGAAATAATCACAGTGATTTTGTGACTTTTTAATTGATCCTATTTATAATTATTTGATTTTGTCCTGATTTATAATTAATTTGATTTTACCTAGGTCATAATTCTTTGTTTCTATTTCTGGAATTATAGAAATTTAGTTAGCCTATAATGAATCAGGAATTAAATTTCTCTTATTTGGTCTTCTATTCTTGTGTCAAGAAAATCTGTTATCTTTTGAAGGATTCAGCTAGATGCCAGGGAATCTGATCTAGTATCTTTATATCACCAAGCTATCTTTCAAGGATGTCTGTTAGGTTCAAAGATACTTGGTTTTCTATATATATATCTGTAGATGCAGCTGGACTTTCCAACAATAAACTTATTTTAGTTATAGGAGGAAGGAGGGGATTGTTGCTAACAATAACAATTATTCCCAATTTCCCTCCACTCATATTTTCTTCTATGTATGGTACTAGCAATTCTATTTTCTGTTCTTCCCTAAGCTGCAAAAAGTGCTGTTAATACTGTAACTGGATCTTAACTTTATTGATTAAGTGGAGATCTTATTTACAAATAAATTCACACTTCACTAATTAATTGATCATGCCTGGAACTCTAGGTCTAAGTTAATTTTTAAACTGTTGTATTCCCAAATAATTCTCCTAACCAAGGCATTAAAGTATCCAGAATTCATTTTTTGTGTGTATTTTTAAGCGTTATCTTTTCTCTGCATTTTTGTTTTAAGATATAGAGAATTCTAGAGTGAGAGAAAACAGTTATTAACATTCTAGTAAAAATTTGGTTAACTACTCATTCTCTTCTAGGATCAGAGGAATATTAGATAGCAAGAAAGAATTGGGTAGGTGAGAGGATAGCCTCCTTCTCATTTTTCCCTAGATTAAACAGAATATAAAACATTTACTTAATGAAAAGATGGGTTCAAAGAATCATACATGAGGTTTTTTTTTTTTTTTTTTTTTGCCAAGCCATATATATAAAAGAATGGTACCATTCTAGATATTTTTAGGTGTGAAGATTAAGGAAAATTTTCCTTCAGCTAGAATAATACATATCTTAAAGCAAAAGTGTAGGTGAATTAAAAGGATGTAAAATTTAGGGGGAAAAAGCATGATCTTAAGAGAGATTGATTCACAGAGTTTCTCTAGAAGAGTGTTGGAGATTTACCAATCAAGCATTGAAAGTACAGGTGGAAGAAGGGATTGTGAAGGAGAAGCAGCTCTATCTCAGATAATCAGGAGAATTGGGTCCCAGCTCTGTCACTGACTTGCTGTGTGACTGTAATCAAGTTACAAATGCTCTTTGAGCATGCCCTAATGTATCAAAGGAGGAGGTTAAACTAGAGAATGGCCACCACCAGATATCTGTCTGGCCCAAGAACCAGAAGAAATGGGAATGAGTTGTAGTGAGCAGAGCAGTTCATATTTATGATAAACATAGACTTAAAACTGGAAGGGACCTCAAAGATCACCTTAGCTGGACCCCTCTATTTTATCAATAAGGAAACGGCCCAATCTAGGGAAGGCAACCTGTCGAGGGTAGTGCAGGAGCCCCTCTACAGGAGGAATTTTTGTCAGGCATGTTTCATATCTGGGACGTCATTTCCAGCTTAAGAAACCCCTAAAAAGAAGTAGCAAAGGAAAAAAAAAAAGAAGCAGCAGAATTAAATCAATTTTTGCTAGACCTTACAGTTGTGAAAGCTCCTTCAGGTCTTTAAACAGGTAAGGAGGGAGAGCTTCAATCTTGTTACTTGCTAAGTCCCTAAGGAGAAATAACCCCAAACACATCATGTTATTTTGCAAGACTTCATTCATTGCATTGACATTTATTAGGTAAGGCACATTGTTGAGTAAAACTGAATAAGAAAAGGTCTAAAAATTAAAAGCTGTGGAGTTAGGAAGGAAGCAATAATTACAGAATAGATTTTATAGAACTATTTCTAAGGCAAATACTTTTTTGGGGTAGTGGTGCTGGTGGTGGTGATGGTGATGCAGTATTGGATAATTTTTTTTTTTTGGTTCTCAATTATTAATACACATGTCACTATCCTAATTTGGGGATGTGGACATTAGAGGGTTTGATTCTTCACGTATATAGTACATAGGATTTGGATTTGATTCTGGGGGAAACAGTATACAAGGTAGCTCGTTAAAAATTCTTCTTGTATATTATAGTGGGGGGATTCATTTTCAGGTATAGATTGGATTTTATGCTTGCTAAGGTTCCTTCTAACCTTAAAATTCTGTGATCCTGCAAATTATTTTTAGCTACAGTCCTCTCAGTTCTAAATTTCTACCACAGTGTCTTTGTTACACCTATTAACTAATGCCAAAAGTAGAGAGGTGGGCTGTCTTTGGTGCTGTGGCTTTGGCAAAAAGAATAAAAAGGGAGGGGATCATCTTGTTTGCTGAACCCTTTGAGAAAAGGGTTGAGATAGAGCTTAATAACTCCTGCATATGAATCTTATTTTTTGTTTTTCTTTTTCTTTATCCAGACCTTCTCCTTTGGCACTTTATGCAAATATCTTTAAAATTACTATCTCCTGTCTTGACCTCTCTTTTGACTTTCAAACTTCAATCTTCCTTCATGTTAAAATGCTAAAATCTAAATTTATTTTTTTAATAAATAAGTATCTGTTTTCTCCTTGCCATCACTCCTACCGCTGACACTACCAACAACAAATAAGCATAATCAAGCAAAGCAAATTCCTGCCTTGGTCATGTCAAAAATGTATATCTTATTCTGCATCAGAGTCCATCACCTCTCTGTCAGGAGGCAGATCAAATTTTATTAGTCATTTGTAATTTTTGATGATCATTGTATCTATTGGAGTTCTTAAGTCTTTCAAAGTTATTTTTCTTTATAATTTTATAAATTTACAATTTTCCTAGATCAGTTAAGCTGATCTTTTCCCTATACCTGAACCTCCTCATAATGTCACTGTTTCTAATGACACTGTTTCTACCTTGGGGTATGATCATTCACCTTAATTCTCATGATCAAAATTTTAGAGGTTACTTTGATTTTCTTTTTTTTTTTTCTTTTATTTTTCATATCTAATTTATTACCAAGCACTGCCAGTTCCACCTTTCACAACTCCTTCATCCTATTCTACAACGGGCTTTGCTTTCCTTGTTTTAATTAAGACCACTCAGATTATTACAATAACCTACTAATAGGTTTTCTTGCATTCATTTATCTTCCCTCTTTTGTATCTTCCCTTCCCACCCACTCCCCAAATTCTGAAGGAGGAATAGCCCTTGTCAGTACCAAAGCTAATCCCTTTACTTGTACCCTTAATTCTCATCTTGCTCCTTTTGGTATATTTTAGAAGTTTTTCTCATGAATGATCAATTAATTCCTCTCCTTCCCATCCTATCCGGCCTCCATTTCAATATTCAATCTCCCTGCATACTTACTCATTTGTTTCTGCTTATAATAGACATCTTCTCCTTCATTCTTTTGTTTGTTGGTTTGTTTTTTTAAGAAAATAAAGAAAATTTATTTAAGAAGCAGTATATATTTTGGGGGAAAGTTATGGTGAGGATAGTGGGACAAAGTCATTAGTGGGAGGCCATGATGCTGTATAATTTATCAAAGTACATCTTCACAGTGTCCTTGGGCTTAGTATTTTCTTTTTGATTGCAGATGGGGACCTGTCCAGCCTTATTGGCATTCCAGAAATATTTCTCTACAAGCAAACAGCCACTATTTAAATGTGGATCTGTAATCTAAACAACATGGAAGATAAATTTTCAGATGGACTCATTAAAAATTGATACTAAGAGGTCCATTATCTCACTTAGAGATGACAGATTTCTATCAGATCTCCAATGTACATTATTTGCTAGATGGGATTTTTTTTAAAAATTATTTTTCATTTTTAACATTTTCTTTTGAAAGATACATTATATGCTAGATGAGTTTTTCTTTTTTTTAAATAAATTTTTTTTATTTTCAACATTTTCTTTTGAAAGATTTTGATTTACATTTTTTCCTCACCCTTTCTCTCCCCTTGAGCTACTTTGCCTCCTCAAGCCCAATGAATTTTATAGCTGATTTCCTTGTAAATATTTTAATTATATTCAGCAAAATGAACCAAGAAATAAATGTTATGACTTATTTTTATGCTTAGGGTTGGGGTAGAGATGGGTGCCATGGATTGTATAAGTCCTCAGCATACTACAAAAAGTGAAAGAAAAAAAATTAAATAACTTCTCATGTTTTTGGAAGTTACCCACTCCTTATCCCTCAATCCTACCCCAGACTTACAGTTCATCTAGTTTCTGAAGGGGGGCAAAGCTATTTTCATTTAAGTGGTTGATTTCATTTTTCCTCATTACCCTGAAAGAATAAAAAAAATATGCTTTAGTATCTTGATACCACTAATACCACATGAGGTAAAAGGGTGATGATGATTTATTAGGAAAAGAGAAGATATTTTGTCTATACATCATCTCAATGTGCTTTTATTCGAGTGATATCTTTAAGACATATAGAAAAAAAAAAAAAACAATTGAATTCATTTTAACTGAGGTCGTCCAAAAATTCACAAATGGAATAAAAGAGCAATGATGTAAATTTTTCAATGCCATGGGAGAGGGATTTACAATGTAAACAGTGAAAACCTCTTCTGTGAAACTACAAAATAGAATATAAAAACACTGGCATTATCTGAAGCTGCCTCATTCCTGGGCCATCATGCATACCATATATAGTATTTTGTTCAGGATAAACACTTAAAGAGTTTTAAGTTTGATGTAATTTACTATTCTGCAGCTGTTTAAGAAAGGCTCTTCTTGTCCCAAGTTGGAACAATTCAGTAGGTTCCCATTTTTAGACCCTCAAAGCAAATTGGAATTTAAGTGAGCACCTTAGCAATAATTCCCCTCTCTCTTCCTTCATAGCTAAAATGTATAAAAGACAGCCTTACACAAAATTTTAGGTTTCCAAGGCCATAAATGTAATTGCTATCCTATAAATTTGTACTTTTCCCCACTATCAGGTACTAATTCCAATCCTCCTCTATCTCCTTTTCCTAAAACTCCCAGTATTGCTTGACTAAGAAAACTCAAACACATACTTGGAGAAAAATATTTAAGTGGTCTCTGACAAAGTAAAGAAGTAAGGAGCAAATTCAAGAACATGTAATAGAAAGGTAGAATATATTCAATATTTTTTGGGTTAGCTGACTGATTTCTAGTAGGGTCAATATGGTTGGTATAGGTTTTGTATGACTGACTTATAGGAGATTATATGCTAAGGTTTTTCTGTGAAACATTTTATGTGTCTTGTTATAAATAGGTAACACAAATAGAACTGAAACTCTCAGAATGTAACTGGTATGAACGTATTGGAAAATATAGACAGAATAAAATCAGTGTAAGGTGCACTATTAGGTTACAAGAACCCTATATCTTCTGGGATAGAGAAGTAGATAAAAAAACTTTTCAGTTTAAGAAAGGTCTACCCATGGAAGGTCCACATGGATGCTAACATAGATTACAACTAAATCTTATCTTACAAAAAAGCTTTTTATGTCATAGATACCCTAGGGACATAGGAAAATCAGCCTTCACCTTAAGATGCTATAGTATCTTTTTGATAACTGTTGTATATTATATTTCTTTGGTTGTACAGAGCTTAAACTTGAGCATTCCATTCATTCTTTGTTTCAAAGAAGTTTTAATTGAGTAATTTGTCAACAATTACCATGCATTTGCTTACATTATCTTAAGTAAAATTAATTTTGATTGCAATGCCTTTGGACTATTACTTACAAAACAGTTAAAGTACTGCAGGAAATGAAAGTCATGTTTCTTAAATTGTGGATATGGTTGCCTTCAAAGTCTCTGTAAGACAAAAAAAACAAACATTTTTTACTGACAAAAATAAATTTGGTTAAGATTTCATAATAGATTTTTAAAAAAATCTTTCCATTAATGTATTATTTAGGACTGAGAGCATAGTCCTCATATTGGGACAGGAGGAAGGAAGATCCACAATTTTTAAAAGAATTATATTGCTTATAGCTTATCTTTAAATTTGTATTTTGATAGCTCTTTACTAAATATAATTTTTATTATGTGGTGGTCAGTAAATGATATATTTTATATTATTTCTGCTTTGCATTTATGAGGTTTTAATGCCCCAACTCATGATCAATTTTTACAATGGTACCATATAGTGCTGACAAATATGTATACACTTTTCCATTCTCTTAGTAATTAACACAGATCTCTTCTAAAAATTATATTCATTGGCTTAGCTATTTTTGGTTGTTAGATTTGTATAAGTCTAAATGGAGCATCTTGAAATCTCCAACTGTTGTTGTATTGTTGGTTTCTTCTTGTAAGTCAATTAACTCTTAAGACTTTTAGAAGATATGCCATTATGTTGAGTTTTGATATTGACTCATTGTTTGTCATTTTATAGTTTTACTTTTTATCTCTTTTGCAGATGCTTTGTCTGAGATCATGATTGCTACACCAACTTTATTGAGCTTTACTGAAGTATAATAGATTTTGCTCTGGTCCAGTATCTTAACCTTGTGTGAATCTTTTGCTTTAAACTTATGTTTTAAGTATGTTTCTTATTAAAATATGTTAATTGGGTTCTCTTTTCTAATTAATTATGCTTTTCCATTCCATTTTATAAATGAGCTCATCCCTTTTACAATGCAGGTATGATTATTATATATTTCTCTCCATCCTATATTTATATTTATTCTTTTTGCCCCTTTCTCCTCTCCTTTAAAAAAGGGCACTAAGATTTTTTTTTCAATACTAGCATCTATGCTTGAATTAATTGCTTCTGTTGTCTTGTACTTCTCTTCCTATTAAAGATATCCCAAAGGTAGATTCTAATCTTTTCTTTTAAATACCTCTTCACTATCCACTCTCCTAGGCTATAATTTGTTTTATGATTAATAGCTTCCTTTTATTTCCCCTTTTCCAGTTACATCCTGTTTCCCTGTACAATTAAATATATTTCTATATAAAACTCTCTGTAAGTGATCTATTCTCACTTCATGGGTTTAGATGTGAGATTCAAGTGATTCCTTATCCTCATCTCTTCTTCCTTATTTGAATTATCTTCTTCTTGACCACTTGTATCATGTAAGAAAATAAATTTTCCTTTTGTTCTCTAATGTATTTGCTTTTGTTTCATTTAATAAAAATATATATCCTTCTGCCTTAACTCCATTTGTAATATTGAAGAGATTAGGTTCTAAGAGAGCACTTATTTCTCCTTACAGTATTATCATTGTATAAGTTGTTTTCATGATTTTGTTCACTTCATTCATAAGTTGATTCAAATCTTCCTAGGTTTCTCTAAAAACATCTCTTTCATAATTTCTTACAGTAGTATTCCATTATATTTATATATCATAACTTGTTCAGCCATTTCATAACTGATGGGTAAGTACTCAGATTCTCATTCCTTGCCACTACAAAAAAGTTATACTTTTGTCTATACTTAATTAGAAATTGTTATTCTTAGGGCTAATTCCTCCCTTAATCTACTCTCTCTCTAATTTCCATACTCCTTTCCCTCCTATCCTTATTGAAATATATTTCTATTTCCTAACTGTGTGACCTGGGCAAGTCACTTAACCCCAATTGGCTCAGCAAAAAAAAAAAAAAAAAAAAAAAAAAGAAAAAAAAAAGAAAAAATATATTTCTGCACCTATGTGTGTATCTATGTATATATGTAATTCTTTCCTCTGACCAGTTCAAAGACAGAGGTTCAAGTTTCAGCTGCTCCAGTTTCCCCTGCTTCACACACACACACACACACACACACACACACACACAATTTCTATTGAACACTCTGATAATGTAAGATAATTCTTTTCATCCCCATCCTCAAGGATATTCCTTTCCCCCCCTTCTATTCTTTTAAAATTATCAAGACTTCATAAAACCACTTCCAAGCTTTTTGTCTAATTAGACTCCCCCTGTGATGTGATGATGATAGGTTTCAGAAAGGATACATATATCATCTCCCAGTATTAAAATGTAAATAGATTCTTGGATTGGCTATTTTATCTCACTGTATCCCATGTCCGGAATGCTATTCCTGTTCAATTTTGCCTACTGACTTCTATGGTTTTGTTTAAGATCCAAATAAAATTTCATGTTTTACAGGAAGTCTTTTCCAGTCCTTCTTAATTTCAATGCCTTCCCTCTGTTAATTATTTCCTATTTATCCTGCTTTCAATAATTTTTCTTTGACCTGGAGACTCTGGATTTTGGCAACAATGTTCTTGGGAGTTTTCATTTTGGAGTTTCCTTCAGGAAGTGACCAGTGGATACTGTGTTTCTGTTTTACCATATGGTTCTAAAAGATTTGGGTAGTTGCAAGATTTCTTGAATATGTCTACATTCTTTATGTTGTTGTGATTCGCGGCTTTTAGGTTGTATTGTTTCTTATTTTTTTTCCCTTATCATTTTCCAGTTCATTTGTTTTTGCTATGAGATATCTTATAGTTTCTTCTATTTTTTTTAATGTTTCTTGTTGTCTTGTAGAGTTATTTTTCTATTAGATCTATTCTAATTTTTAAGAAATTTGTTGCTGGGAACAAGGTTTTTTACCTCTTGTGCCAAGTTTCCAATTCTTTCTTCCTTAGCTTCAATTTCCCTCCCGTAGTGCTTTTATTTCATTCACATATATGTACATATAAAAACCTAGTTAAAAACCACTTGCTTCATTTGTTCTAGGAATTTTAATTGAATTTGTGCCTGGGCTGTGGTTTATGGTAATTTATTGCTTTGCTTGGAGATGTTTTAGAGTCATTCTCTTCTTCTGGGTTTGTATTTTTAGTGTCCCTATCATTATAATAGCTTTTTTAAGGTGAGCTTTTGTTCCTTCTTTCAGCTACTTCTTGACTTCACAGTTGATTTTAGAGCTGGCTCTGTATACTTCTGGAGGGAAGGTCTAGGCTGGATTTGTTGCTCCTTTCTTGGGGATATTAAGGATCAAGATCTCAGCAATACATTACTTCTCATATAATGAGACAAGAGAAAATGCTTTTTAACCTGAATTCTTGTAGAAATGGAATGAAAAATGAGTTTACTAATCAACTTGATTTGCTTGAACTCCCATGTTATCCAGGAGATTATCAAACAACTTGGCAATCAAAATCAACCTATCAGGAGACAGAATGAGTATTGCTTGAGTTTGACATACCACTGATCCTTTGTGGTGTCGGCTGGGTGCACTTAGAAGACCTTAACTATGTTAGCGACCACCATCTCAAACTGGTTCATACCAGTTCCAAATGGACAAAGCTTGCACAACATTTGGTTCTGGATACTCTGTATTCCTCCTAGTTTTTTGCCTCTTTTTGTTACAAAACCACCCAAACCACTTTCTAAACCTTCAATTTTTGGAACAGCAGACTAGGTTGTGTTGTTTCTTGTGTGCTGTACTTGCCAAGTAAATGTTTCCAGGTTTTGCATTTGAACTGTGACTTTATTCCCTCTTGTTAGGTGCATGCTGTACTCCAATTAATCATTCTGCTACAATAACTTACTCTGAAGGAACATTTTTTTTACCTTTAAACTACAAATATATATAATAGATACAATTCTAATTCCAGGGATCTCTCTTTTAGAGGTGGTAGTGGTTGTTGTTTGTCCTTCATTTTCAAAGAGGACCACAAATCAACCAGTTACAGTCCACAAAGGAGAAAATTGCAGTGTCCCTTGGAGATATGAAATGAGGTATTCCAAATTCATAGCTATTTAAATAAATTTCTGCAACATGGGCTGCCGCAGATCCTTGTGGTAAAGTATAAACTTTTATATTCTTTTAATTTCTTTTACTATAATGTAACTCTCAGAATCTCCTTAATGCTATACCAAGGTAAGAGAAGAAGGGGCAGCAAACCTAGGTAGCCTAAACTTGAGGCCTAAACTCCCCTTATCATTGTTCCCAACTGTGGTGGCAAGAATTGTACTGTAATAATAAACAGGTGGCTAGGGCTGTCCAGCCTTCAGCAGGAGTGGAAGAAGATGAAGAAACTTCAGAAACTTAAAGTGCTTTTCCCTTCATCAAGGCAACCTTGAAAGAATTACTGTCACCTGTATTCACCAGAAGCAACGAAAATCTCATCCAATTTCTTGTGTTATCTACTCTCCAGTGGATATCAGAGCCCATTAGTGATAACTTGTGAAAGTACTTTATCTCCTGGGACAAATACTGTGGGAGGACTGACTTCTATCAACTGAACTAGTGCCAGTCATCTTAGATATAAACTTAGCCCATAAATTATTGGGCTCTCCAGGAGTATGTTAGAACTCAACTTTGGTGATTTAAAATTTATTCCCCTGGTGACAGATACTTGAGGGTGTTTGACTTTGCCTTAGTTAAGAATTGCAAAAAAGCATTATGAGAAGATAAAAATATGTAATGACCAATGAGTGCAGAGTCCTTAGAGCATTTATAATATTTCCAGCCTGGTTTTGATACTTCTCCCCCAGCAACCATTTTTTTGAGATTCTCTTGTTTAGTAACTTTCAAATGCTTTTGGTGAGCTGCTACCTGAGGAGCAAGCAATAGCTAGCTGCCAAATCTAATCTGCTGAGTTGCCACATACCTATCCCTCAGGACATGTGATTTCTTCCTTCTGTGGTATTCTTGTCGGGTTTTAGGTGAATGTCTATTCATACATAAAATGGAGTAGGACATGACCTTGGGGCTTTAAAAGATGAGGAGAGCCATCAAAAACTTCCTCATCAAGTCAGAAAGTGAGCTACTGAAGCTGTTTGTAGTAGTAGTTGAGTCTAGTAGACAGAACCATACATAAGTGCAAGACTGGCTTCACCCAGTCCAGTAGCAACTCAATCATGGAACCCAAGACACTTTCACAAGTAGCTAGCACAGTTGATTGATGGAACAATTTTAGGCTGTATATCTCAGAGAATTTGGTGGGGACTCTTCCAAGGGAAAATGGCCCTTTAGGGCCTCCTCAAACTTTTTAAATAGGGGGCTAGTTCACTGGCCCTCAGACTGTTGGAAGGTCAGACTATAGTAAAAACAAAAACTTTGTTTTGTGGGCCTTTAAATAAACTTCATAGCCCTGGGTGAGGGGGATAAACATCCTCAGCTGCCAAATCTGGCCTGCGGCCATAGTTTGAGGACCCCTGGTAGAGTCTCAATGTAATCTTGGTCCTGCATTCTCTATATACATGTTTGGCTTCCCTCTGAAAGGAAGGAAATTTTTTTTTCTAACTTCTGTTCATTATACTTTCTCATTAAATATCTTTCTGTAAGAGGTAATTTATATTAACTAGTTGATTAATATTGGAGGGAACATGTTGATTGATATTGGAAAGCACATCAGATGAGGTACTTGTGATAGATTTTATTTTAGATATCAGCCCTTCATATTCAATTCACACCTATGCCCTCTATATTTCTTCTTACTGCATAATATTTTTATGAGCTATAAGTAGCATTTTCCCATGTAGGAATATTTCAGATAAATCTTGTTAAGTCCCTCATAATTTCCCTTTCTTGATTACCTTCTTATGCTCCTCCTAAGACTTGTACTTGAAAAATCAAATTTTCTATTCAGCTCTAGTCTTCACAAATTCTTGAAAATCCATTTCATTGAATGTTTACTTTTTCCCGTAAAGGATTATATTGAGTTTTGCTGGATCGGTGATTCATGGGTGTAATCCTGGCTTCATTGCTCTTCAGGATATTATATACCATGCTTTCCAGTCCTTTAATGTAGAAGCTGTTAAATCTTGCATTATCTTGACCATGGCTCCACTAGAATTGTTTCTAAATGCTTATATTTTCTTTTAACCTGGGAGTTCCTAAATTTGGCTTTACTATTTCTGGGAGTTTTCATCTTGGGATCTCTTTTATAAGGTGATCAGTGGTTCCTTTCAATTTCTATTACACCTTTTGATTCTAGAATATTAGGGCAGTTTTCCTTGATAATTTGACAGATAATGTCTAGGCTCTTTTGTGATCATGGTTTTCAGATAGACCAGTAATTTTAGATTATTTCTCCTTGGATCTATTTTCTAGGCCAATTGTTTTTCCAATGAGTTATTTTACATTTTTTCAATTTTTTCATTTTTTTGGGTTTGTTTTATTGTATTTTGATTTCTCAGTCATTAGCTTCCTTTTGGCTTAATTCTGTTTTTTAAGGAATTATTTTCCTCTGAGTTTTTGTACTTCCTTTCCCAAATTGGCCAATTTTGCTTTATAAGGCATTTATCAGCTCATAAGCTTTTTGTATTTCCTTTTGCATCGTCATTTCTCTTCCCAATTTTTCCTCTACCTCTAACTTTTCCAAAGTCCTTTTTGAGATCTTCCATGAACTGTGACCAAATTTTTCTTGGAGGCTTTGGATATAGGAGGCTTTGACTCTGTTATAATCTTCTGTTTTTTTTTTTTTTTTGATCTTCCTTGTCACAACTGTAACATGGTCTATTCTATGGTCAGAAACTTTTTTTGTTTGCTCATTTTCCCAGTCTATTACTTGGCTTTTAACTCTTCATTAAAGTAGGGCTCTGTTTTCAAGGTGAAGGGTGTATTATCCCAAGTTTAAGGGCTTTTGGTTAGCTGTTTCCAGAGATTTAGGGACCTGTACTGTAAGCCAGCACTGCTGTATGGACAAAGCAATAGAGTCCTGCTTCATTGTCAACAAAGAGGCCCCTGAAATTTCCCTCTGATTAGCTGTTCTCTCTCTTTTCAGTATGCTATTATCTCCAGAAGCAGTTTTTATTACTGTCAGAGTTTCTGCTGCTATGGCAGTACTGCTGCTGTTATTGATTCAGTGGCTCCCAAAGCCAAAATCTTGAGCTGGGATTCCTGTCATCCTAGTGTGACAAAACTTTTCTAATTTGTCTTTAGTCTCTATGGCTGAGAGCTTTGGAGATTGCTGCTCCTTCCAGATTTTCTGGGACCCTTGATTTTGCTGGCTCTGCCTATTGCTGAGATTGCTTTCCAGATTCATCCCAAAGCAATAGACCCCTACCACCTTCCTTCCAGGCCACCTTCAACTGGAAAATTGTTCCACTCATTTTTTTTGTGTGTGTGGGGGTTCTGACATACTAATTTGTTTAGACTAAAGTTATTTGGGGAAGTCTGGGGTAGAACTTGGGTGAGACCCTACCTTTACTCTACCATCTTGGCTCCAACTCGGAGTGATACTAGAATACCATAAATTATTGGGTTACCTCTAAGACTCTGTCAGGAAAAGCCGTAAATTGCCTTATACCACAAAATAATAAATCCACTTTGCAAGCAAAATTTTTGAGAATTTTATAGATTTTTTCACTTTGAAATTCTTTTCTTGGAAGTACATTTTTTTATTTGTTTATACTTTCTATCTGGAATTATTTCTGATGCTGGGATCTAGAACTAGAGGATCTAGAACTTAAGCCTTCTGTTGATAAAATATTCAGTGTTCCTTGACTAAAACATTCTTTGGTTTGTAAAACATGTAAAAATGCAGCTTTTGTGAGAACATGCAGCTCAGTGACATCGTTCCTGATTTAGACATATTTAGGTTTTATGTAATAAAGAGAATGTCACTTTTTTCTTCCCTGGGCATGGGATTTTTTTTTTGTTTTGTTTTGTTTTATTTTTGTTAGGACCAGGTAGATAGAAGGATCTTCTTTGGGTATTACTAACAAGTTATTAATCACTAAACCCAAGAGATTTTCTCAACACTTTTGTTATCTTCTTACAAACTGTTTATGCATCTTATCTACTGAGTTAAGATGGAATTTCTTATTCTTCATCTAACTTTGTTGATAGAATTGAGTTGATAAGGTTCATATTCAATGTTCTCTCCTGCTCCATCCCTTCTCTCCCCCCCAAGGTGTTTTCATTTGTTAGATAAGATTGGTTTACTTAAATGTTAAAAAAAATCTTTAAACTCTCAGTTTTTTTTAAAGAAGTGTTTGAAAGAATTAGAAAATAAAACCAGGGGAAGAAAAAACATCTCTTAATCACTTAAGGCAGTAACCAATTTAATTCAGTAACCCATTACCTTTCACCTGAACTGGAACAGATTTTTAATGGGATTTTTTTTTTTTTTGTCTTGGCTCTCCTTGCTAATTCATCTTCTGCATAGCTGCCAAAATGATAATCTTTACAGTACATTTTCAATCCTGTCGATCCCTTCAATCTATAAAATGCATTGCTTCTATATTTTAGGATTGAATATAAAATTTAGCACTCGAGGCTTTTTACAACTTGTCCTCTTTCTCTCCAGTTCTTTTACACTTGACTCCTTTCCATGCACTTTGCATGTTTCTCTTACCTAGTGCTCTATCTATAATCTTTCCTACCTTTGGGAAGGTTATTTCCCAGGCCGGAATGTTTTCCCTCTTCATTGACATAACTTCAACCTCTGATTTCAAGATACAGCTGAAATGCAATTTTCTGTAAGAGGTCTTTTCCCAGTCTCTCAGTTGCTTGTGCTTTCCATGTATTTTGTGTGCATATTTTATATTCATATTTATGTCTTCCATTAAAGGTAAACTTCTTGATGGCATTTTTTTTTTTTTTTTTTTGCTTTTGTAACCCTAGCATTTAGTACAGTGCCTGGCACAAAGCAAACACTTAATGATTATTTGATTAAGTTGGTAAAAAGGCTTGTTAGATATAGTGTTCAGTTACTAGAATAGTACTATTGCATCCTATACTGATAATTATGTCCAAAGCTTTCTATTTATTGTGACCATATTTTAAGGAGGAAATTAAGCTAGTGTTAATCTGGAGGAGAATGGCTGGACATCTGTAACTTCACAAAATTAAAAATTTCCATTTTGGATACCAGTGGACATTATTCTACCCATACAACAA
Organism: Antechinus flavipes; assembly: GCF_016432865.1. Classification (NCBI taxonomy): domain Eukaryota; kingdom Metazoa; phylum Chordata; class Mammalia; order Dasyuromorphia; family Dasyuridae; genus Antechinus; species Antechinus flavipes. The sequence continues at coordinate 87,745,354 of NC_067403.1, read as the reverse complement.
AAAGGAATCCTTTTTATGTTAAGTGGTCATCCATTTTTGCTTGAAGATTTCTAATGAGATGAAAGCCAGTTCCCTTATGAGGTAGCCCAAAACACTTTGTCACAATTCTAATTGCTAGAAAATTTTCCTTATATTTCAGTATGCCAAATGGATTAGTGATGTCACTGATACATTCTGCCCAATAAGGCAGATCAAGATATTGGGCAGATCTGCCCAATAAGGCAAAGCCATTTATACTTGCCCATCTTATATATCTTGCACTAGGTTTTCTGAAAGTTTGCCAAAGGATACCCAATGTTCTGGAGAATCTCTTCAAATTCTTTTAATATTATGCATATATCAATAGAGCTTGCTTATGGACTGTTGGTCTCTTGATCTTGCTGTGTGACTAGACCATCTTTTTTTTTTTTTTTTTTTTTTTCCTAGTCATATGCTTTTTCTGGTGACATCCTTTAAACTACATTTTATTCATAATTCCTAATTTGTAATATTCATAATATATCTTTCCTCCACTAATCTGTTAGCAGGTCCTTAGAGTCTTTAATGTTCCATTAATTCATAGATGTATGTGAATACCAAAATAATATTGGTGTTGGGAGAAGGTTGAATTAATTAAAATAACTGTAGCTTCTCAAATATAAGCCAGCCCATTCAATTTGCCTTTTTGAATAATTCACACACTTTAAAAGCTTTCAACTTGAAGGTCTTAAAAGATCCCTTCCTGCTCTAAATCTATAGAACCATGGTACTCATGACAACATGGTGAGGTAATAAAAGTATTATAAGCTATATAAAACATAACATAATCTATATTTTATAGATGAGGAATGGCTCAAAGTCATTTGGCTGAAAGTAAGGAAGCCTAAAAGCCAGAATTTGATCCAGATCCTTGAACCCTTAGAATCAAGGTTGAAGTGATTTTTTTTTTTTAAAGACAAGTTGGTTTTAATTTGCTAAGCTTTAAATGCAGTTAAATCTACATTTTTCCAAAAAAATATATATTCCATCAAGTATGAATAAAAGTAAACATTCAGTAGGAAGTCTTCTAACTAGAACAATTTATCAATTTTGTTATTGCTATGCTGTTCACATATCAATAGTAACCAATGCCATGAAGATCTAAAAATTGTCACTTATTGTTTCCATCCATAATGCAGAATAGAAAGAAGATACCATATTTAATTATTTTTGATATATTGGCATATGTAAAAGTCACCATATTCAATAATCTATCATCATAGAAGGAAGTAATGTTAAATCAGGCCTGGAAAAGAAGCATCTGATTTTGATCAAGGAAAAGTTCCTATGTCATTTCTATTACAAAGGTCACCTGATTATAGTAAAAAGAGGTCTGGATATATAATTAGAAAATTTGAGTTTGAATACCATTTATTCACTGTGTGACCACAGGCAAGTTAATTTAATTTTTTTGAGTGTCTGTGCCATCATTTCTAATATGGATTTTGATATGTAATATTTTTGCACAGCCTACCCTATAGGATTATCAGGAGGAATTTGTTCAAAATGAAAACATAGAAATACAATCATTATTATTTATAACAAGATTCTTTTACATTGCCCACTTTCTTAAAAATTACTTTTTTCTTTAATATTTCATTTTATGTAATTGAAATTTTAGAAGCCAATATTCCCAAATGAACACAACTAGATAATTATGAAACAATCTGTTACCTGGTACTAAGATTTAAAACTGTCAGGGGGCCAAGTTGGGACAGTGCCTCTCAAGGAAAACAATAGAGAAGAGTCTGTCTTGACAGTGTCACTTGCTTCTTCATCCTCTTTTTCACTGTCAAGATGGCTCAATCCCACCTTTCCTCCCCTGCTAATCATATAGCCACACTCATTTCCTTTTGCTTGGGAAATGGAGCTCCTTTCAATTCATTTTCCAGATTCCATCTCCTCCTTTCAATGATTCTGATCTATCCTATAACAGTCATATTATAATGCCTAAAATCTAATTAGAATGAACTAAATTTAGGGGTAAGTCATAGAAGTTAAACTCCTAAAATATTCAGAGTAGTAGAAAGGAGATTGAATTCACCTTTCTCTCAAGATTCAATCTTGTTTTCATTCTTTAAATTTTTTAGAACACAATATCTCACTTTTATTTAAACTCCAATTCAACAGGATAAAAAGATGTATAGTAATCTCAAAAGGAAGGGTTTTTTTGTTTTTTTTTTTTTGAGAAAGGAATATGGTATTTGGGACATTTAAAGACATCTTGGTTTGGCCTAAAGAATTTGCCAAGCAGTGGGATCCTTCACCTTAAGAGTTTCCTGGTTACTGCTAATATTAAAAACAAAATAAAACAAAACAAAAAACTATATTTTAAACTTCAAGATTTCTACTTGAAGATGAACATTTGTCATGGCACCTGAGGAGTTTTCGTCTAATAAGAAAGTCTCCCAATCGAGCAACTACAGAAAACAGGCACCTTTAGTTACCAAAATGAACTAAAACACAAATAAAAACAAAACCTGTCTATCTACGAGGCTAATATGGAAAAGGAGAGCATTATAGTGATTTTTTCCTTCTTATTCCTTTCTCATATTCCTTATTTTGCAGCTTATTACAAGATATGAAAAGTGGTTTTTTTTTTTTTTTTTGGGGGGGTGAATTAACTAGGCAATAGAGAAGAGGCATTTTGTTCAGAGTTTGTTACCTTTTCTCCTTTATCATTAGTTGAAAGTTTCAACTAGATTTGAAAGATGACTACTGTTCATAGCCTTGGAGGCTCTGAAAGTGCTGCTTCAATTTTTTTCTTTAAGCTTTTTCTGCAAACCCTTCTTTTCATTGGATTTAAGGAGACTCTAGGGCGCAGGAAGTATTCATCTCGGGTCCTCTTTCTCCGATTCAGCTTCTCCTGTTCTTTATTCATTTCTCCCTGAAGCTGTAATGCGAATAATCTATCCGCTTCCTCTTGTTTATGCCTCTCAAAAAATAAGTGCTCTAAATCTATCAGTTTTTGGGTAAAGGTATTTTTTCTTTCCTCTTTCTCTGAGGTAGTTTCTGGGCATGTTTTTCTTTTCTTTGAGGAGAAGTCTGAATCACTGAGGAATTCAGGCACATATTCCAGAGTTTTCCTTCCAGGAATTTCTTGATTCACTAACAGACTATTGTCTTCACTTTCCATTTCAGCTGTGCATTCATTCTCTGATTTGCCTGAAGATTTAGCTACAGCTCCCCCAGAACAGGAAAATGTGGTTTTGGGCAGTTCAAGATTTGCAACCTCGAGAGGGTTTATAATTTTATCCTCCCCACTGGTGCCTGGCTTACTTTCTCCTCCATCTTCCAAAGAAGCCCTAGCACCGATGTTTTCAATTTTACAGAACGGTTGCTTAGAGAAAGTTGGCATCTCTCTGCCTTTCCCACTCTGCCACCTGGGGCGCTTCCCTTTGCCTATGCTGACCTCCTTAGACTTGTAGGATCTTTTGCTTCCTGCTTTTCCAAGTTCCTTTGGTAGTGAGGACTTGTGGATGTTTTTAGCGCCGTTCGATTTGTTTTCCGTTTTCTTGGGTGATCTACAAGGGGCAGGGTAAGACGAACTGGCAGTGAATAGGGAAGTCAAGACACATTTCAGTGTTTTAAGACTGATGCTTATTTCTTGGGCCAGGTCTTTATCTATTTTCAGCTGGTCCTCTCTCTCTCTCTGCCTCTCCTCCTCCTCCTCCTCTTCCTCCTGTTGTGGCCTCTCTCCAACCTCCCCAGTTTGCCTCGAGTCTTCCTCGTACTGTGGCCTTTTCTCCTCTGTAATTTGAGCCTCTTCTTGCTTTGCTCTTTGAGCCTTTTCTTCCTCTTGATTGTTTTTTTCCGCTAGCTCCAGTCCCTGTCTCCTTTCTTCTTCCTCCTCCCTCCTGCGCTCCTCTTCCTCCTCCTCTGCCAGCAGCTGGTTTATATACTCTGCACTGATTCGAGCCTCCTCTTCTGCGCATGCCCGCCTCTCTGCTTTCACCTTGCTCAGCTCCTCCTCATACTCCCGTCTCAGCTCCCCGGGGGCACTGAGCCTGCGCGGCGGGAGTTCCGCCTCCAGCTCCTTGTCCCTGGTCCACCCGCCTCTGCCTGCAAGTCCGCCGGGGTACTGCTTCTCGATCCTTCGCCATAGCTCCAGATTGATCAGCGTGTTATGGCGGGCCTGGGCGCGGGCCCACGAGGACACCCGGCGGCGGCAGAAGGGACAGTAGAGGCTGGCCTTCTGAACGGTCTGCTGGAAGCACGAGTGGCATAGCGTGTGGCCGCATGGGAGGCTCACGGGCTCCACCAGGATCTCCATGCAGATGGGGCACAGGCAGTCGGATAGCAAGAGCGGGGCCTCCGGGGACGAAGCCATCCCAGGGACTGCCCCCGGAGAGCTCCCAGCCCCAGGAGCGTCGGGCGCCCGGGGCGAGGGGTCTGGACAGCCAGTCTCCTCTCTTGACCCCGGCACCGCCCCGTCTGGGGCTTGAGAGGCGAAGCCTGCAGCTTCGTTCTGGGGGGTAAGCCCCGGCGGAAGGCGGGGCTTTGCCTCTGGCTCTCCCCCAGCCGGGCACCTAGATGAACTGAGAGCTGGTAGGCTGCTGCGGTTCTGCTACGCTGGCCTTTGTGACCTCAGAGGCTGCGGGGGCGGGGCGATGCCTTTCTCCCACCCCTCAGTCTCCATCATTCTACCCTCTTCCCACGCAGAGCTCTCGAGAGCGCCTGCGCAGAGGTTCCTGGGGGAGAGGGACGGGGGAAGTGTCAAGCTGGGAAGCGCTTTTTAGGTTTAGAGAGGGGGAATTCTGTTCTCATCCACCAGTCTCTTCTGGTTTATAAAACTATGGACAGCAAGCCACCTTGCAAATTAAGACCTTCCACACCATACACCTCTCTGGCTGGCTGCTCAAGCCTAGGGCCGCCGGAGAATGTTTGGAAATGCATAAAATAAAACACATAGGGATTGCCAAGGGGAGCCAATTATATTGGGAATACTTAGAAAAATAAATTCTACGACTCCTGATGAAAAATTTCTAATCTAATTCAAACCTGAGACTGTTTCCTTAATTTCCCTGAATTCAAGTTTTTTGGGAAGTTCTATTTTATCTCAATTCTTAATTGTATTTCTTCATTATTTATCTAACATGTCTATACTATTCTCATATCTTCTATCTGTATAAATGGGCACATTTAAATCTACTCATTTAAGATATAAATGATATCACTATTAAATATAGTTTCTTTTAAAGTTTGGGAAGTTCTATTTTATTTCAATTTATCTTATTTAGAATTTATCTAATATGTCTGTACTGTCATCTTTATCTTCCATCTGTATCATCTATCTCTTTCCACTTACCTATTTTTTTAAAATAATGTAAATGATATTGCTATCTATTATAGTTTCTTTTACAGTATGTGTTGTTCAGATAGGTTCTACTCTTCATGACTTCATTTGAATTTTTCTTGGCAAAGATAATGGCGTGGTTTGCTACTTTCTTCTTCAGCTCATTTAACAGTTGAAGAAACTGAGGCAAAAGGGATTAAGTTACTTGTTCACACATTTAGTAAATGTCTCAGGCCAGATTTGAGCTTAGAAAGAGTTATTTTTATTATTTTATTATTATCTTTTCACTTTATACCTGAGGACACTGAAACCTATTGACTTGTTCCAGCTTCCATAAACCATCATTATTCATTAATGCTCAAATCATTAAGCACTCATTAAATACTAGCATCCAGGTGTTGGGGATGTATATTCTAAGTGATGGGTAAATACAAAGAATGATAGGTTACCTATTTTCAAAACCACTTATCTCACTACAAATCAGACTCTTTCCCCTACACATCTGCTCCTTTTACTTGAGGACAATGGATATGTTAGACATCTACTTTAATATTTCAAGGACATGTGACTTTATCCCCTCCCTCTACTGCATTTTTAAGGTCCCTGATGGCTTCCAATCTGAAAAATTATTAAATGATGGGTTGTGACCCCATATGAGATCATGTAACTGAATATGGGGGGGGGGTCATGAAATAATTTATTATCAGTAAATGATTGATTTGTGTACCTATTTTATATGCCTGTATACCTGAAGATGGGTAAAATTTTGTCTTTGTCTTTTGAGTTCCTGTCAGATTTTCATGTCTTTTTCTAAACATACATATACACACATTATTATAGTAGCTATTGTTTATAAAGCACTTCAAGGTTTACAAACCACTTTACAAATATGTCCCATGAACCTCACAACAGATGGAGAACCTGGAGCAGAGAGATTAGGTAACTTGGCTAGAGCCACACAATAAATATCTGTGGCTGTATTTAAACTTGTGTCTTTTTGACTTTAGGTCCAACATGTACACACTGTTGCCATGTAGCAGCTTATGAGAACTTGGCATCAGGGGAGACTTAAGGTTAAGTCTTACTTCTGATAACTAAATAGCTGTGACAGTGTGCATCACTTAATTTCTCTCAACTTCTGTTTTCTCATCTATAAAAGACAGCTAATGCTTTTTAAATCTACCTTATAGGTTTCTTGTGAATAAAGAGATTAAGAAACCTTAATGTCAGATATCATTTCTATCAAGTTTTTCTGAGACTGCATTTGTAATAGTCCTTTTTGTTCCTTGTAACATACATCTTTTAATTTGATATGGATTTGGAAATTAGTTATCTAAATTTATTTGAATTTTATATAAAAGAGTAGACATAAGCTTTGAAGAAGGATCTGATGGATTCACATGTGAAGGAAATGGGACACTTAGTGCATATACAGTATATATGTGTATATACACAAATAATATACATAAACATATACACATGTGTAAATAAACATTTATTTTAACAGCCTACTCCTCTACTTTTAAAATTACTAATTGATTTTTGTCTTGGTTCCCTGATTAGTGAGGTTCTTGGATAGTTATGTTTTGGATATTTTAAATATTATTAGAAGTAGCATAGTGTAATAAAATATTCAAATCTTATCTTAGATATTATATGATCCTGGGAAAGTTTAAGAGTAAAGGATTATGAAAGTGCCATCTACATCCAGAGAGAGAATTATGGAGACTGAAAGTGGATCAATACTATGATAGTTTCACCTTTTTGTTTATTGTTTGCTTTTTTCCCCTTTTTCATGATTTTCTTCCCTTTTGATCTGATTTTTTATTTTTTATTTTTGCACAACATAAAGGATATGGAAAAATATTTAGAAGAATTGCACGTTTAATCTATGCTGAATTGCTTGCTGTCTTTGCATAACAAGCATATCAAAATTAGTATATCTAAAAGAGAACTCATTATCTTTCCTCTTAATTCATGATGCTTCTTCCTAACATCTATTTTCTATAAAGTGCACCACTATCCTTTTAGTCTCTCAATTTCAACTTTTATGTCATCTTTCTCTCGCTTGTCATAGCCAATTAATTGCCAGGTCTTTTTGATTTTACCCTACAACATCATTTATACTTGTCCTTTTTTTAAAAACAAAGTTGTATCTTGTTCTTGTCTTGACTCTTTCCCTCTTCCTTCTAGCCAGAATAGCACAGGCATTCCTTAGTTTATTTCATTTTGATTTATTGTACTTTGAAGATATTGCGTTTTTGTACAAATTGAATATTTGTGGCAACCTGCGTTGAGCAAGTCTCTTGGTGCCATTTTTTCTAAGACCATATGCTCACATTGTATTTCTGTGTCACATTTTGGATACAAGATTTCCAATTTTTTCACTACTATTATATCTATTATAGTGATCTGTGATCAGTGATCTTTGATATTACTATCATAATTATTTTGGGGTGCCAAGAATCATATCGAAAAATGTTGTATATGCTCTGACTATTCCGCCAATCAAATGTTTCCTTGTTCTTGCACCCTCGCCTTGGGCCTCTCTATTCTCTGAGACACATAATACTGAAGAATATTTTATAAATTTATCTGGTAAACCAGTGGCAAGGTTTGAGAATATTGACTCCAATTTTGGAAGAAGTTCTGCTGTGGGTAAAAATACTATAAAACACCATTGTATGCTACAGAGAAATCTTTTATGAAAGGAAGAGTCAATCAATGTGGCACACTTCATTGTTATCTTATTTTAAGAAATTGTTATAGACACCCAGACCTCAGCAATCAAAAGCTTAAACAGTCAGCAGCCACCAACACTGAAGCAAGACCTTCCACCAAGCAAAAAAGATTATAAATTGCTGAAAGCAAGATAATGCTTAGTATTTTTTTTTTAGCAATAAAGTATTTTTTATATTAAGGTATATACATTTTAAAAGACATATTATTTCCCACTTAATAGACTACAATATAGTGTAAACATAAACTTTTATATGCACTGGGAAACCAAAAAAATCTGTGTAACTCATTTTACTGTGATAATCACTTGATTATAAGGGTCTAAAACCAAACCTGTATTATCTCCAATATATGCCTATAAGTTTATAATAATAGCAAGAATTAAGACTGCAAAATGAAATGTAGACGTCACAGAACCCACTATCCCAAAGATCAAAGGAACCTAATTTGCAAATGGTATTCTATATTAACCAAAATTCACATCCTGAGAATATATGCTATATCAGGGGAAGCCATATCAGGTCTTGCTGTCAGAGCCTTTTAGTGTAATGATATATAATATCAGACAGCCTTTCATACATCTATAATAAGACCAGCAGAACACCAAATGTTATTGATAACTTTGAGATGACATGGACTTGTTAACTTTAAAGTTTTACTGATAACTTTGAGCAATTTTAATGAACAAACCTCAGGGTCACATAGATAAGAGTTGTCTGTCCCTAACCAAAATCCTATAAAAATGGGACCTCAAATTTCTGCCTCCTGACTATTCTAAAATCTTCATCTGGGACCATGTTGTTGAGTGTCCCCATCTCTAACTTAGCCTTTCAGGAGTGACTTTCTGTGACTTTTCCACTCCCCATTCTCTCTTCCATGCTACTCCCTTCTTTTTCTCATCCCATCCCAGTCTCCAAGCTTTTTTACTTTGTATTCAGTCTCCCTTACACCATTTATGTCTATTTTTTGTACTATTTGCTCCTGAAACTTTTGTGCCTTATTTAAGCATGATTGCAGCCTCATTTCTTGCTGCCATCATGGCAAGATGTTATGCCTATATCACATCTTGCTAAAAATTTGCATATTTCCTTGTAAATACCCAAAGAAGCAGATATGGCTGCCCCATTTCATAATTACATATATTAATTAGCAGTTTACATGGCCACCATCCTAGTTTAGATCCTCAGAATCTCTTGCCTAGAATGCTTCTGTAGCCTTAAAATTTGTTCACTTTCTCAGTTGTCTTCTCTCTCCAATTTATCTTTTATATAGCTGCTAAGGTAATATGCACTCACTTAAAAAGTCCCCTATTGCTTTTATGAAACACTTTTGCCTTTTAAATAGCTCTTTTCAATGCGTATCTCAAGCCATTCCCAAGGTTATTTCTTTCTATATGAAGCCTTTTATTTTCTTGATTGCTCTAGCTGCTAGTGCCTCCCTCATTATCTTATATTGCTTTGGTTGTATTTTATATTTACACATATATGCTTAGATGGTTTTCTCCAGTTAAAACTTTTTGAGGACAGGAACTACTTCATTTATGTCACTGTATCCCTAGTACCTAGAATCAGGTCTAGTAGATAACTGTAGGAAACACTTATTAAATGTGAATTGATTGACTGATCATTAAATGACTAGACACAAAGAATAGTCATTAATATGTCAATGTCAGTTTGAACCACATTCTCTAGTGAATTAGATGCTTTGGAATTCAGTCTTTGATATTGCATTAATAATAGGGATGAAGATGAAGATGATACAAAGCTGTGTCATCTTTTTTTTGAAAATGGAGTCCATTGTTTGACAATGGGATTCAAATCAGAATAGGTTCCAGCAGTTTGAGCTTGAAACAAAATCTAATAATATTAAATGTAAAATTTTAGGTTTAGTTGATACATTAGATTTGGATTTAGAAGACCTAAGTTTAAACCTGAGTCTTCTACTTGGTATCTATATCTATGAGTCTCCTTTTCCTTTTATGTAAAATGAGTGTTGGAATAGATTTTTATAAAAATATCTTACTATTTTGAGACTATGATGCCAAATCCAGGATGGGTAAAGTATGGTTATACAATGGTCAAGATGAAAACTATCTGGGCTATCAGTAGACCATAAACTCAATGTAATCTGACAATGCCAGGGTTAGAAATTAACCATAGCTAGAAAAAGCTAAAACTAACTTAAGAGAGGAATAGTGTTAAGGAGCAGGGAGTGAGTGTTTTGCTGTACTAATTATGTTCATTAAATCTTAGGTTTGGAAGGTGAAGCATAATCAGATGATGAGGACAATTTACACCAACATTTGGAAGTTTCAAGGAGACAGAATTGTATTCCATGTAATGAACTATTCCTTAATAATCAGAGTTATCCCAAAATAGAAAAGTGTCCTTAGTCAGTAGTATGCTTCCACTCACTGAAGTTCTTCAAGTATATATTGGAGATGGTCCAGATGATCTCTGGAAATCTTTTTTATTCACAAGCTTCTGTTTTGAAGCTACTGGGGAAGGAGAGAGGTTTTGTGTCTTCACCTTTTGCCCTTCCTTCTTCATTTTATCTTTTATATAGTTGCTAAGGTAATATGCACTCACTTAAAAAGTCCCCTATTGCTTTTATGAAACACTTTTGCCTTTTAAATAGCTCTTTTCAATGCGTATCTCAAGCCATTCCCAAGGTTATTTCTTTCTATATGAAGCCTTTTATTTTCTTGATTGCTCTAGCTGCTAGTGCCTCCCCCATTATCTTATATTGCTTTGGTTATATTTTATATTTACACATATATGCTTAGATGGTTTTCTCCAGTTAAAACTTTTTGAGGACAGGAACTACTTCATTTATGTCACTGTATCCCTAGTACCTAGAATCAGGTCTAGTAGATAACTGTAGGAAACACTTATTAAATGTGAATTGATTGACTGATCATTAAATGACTAGACACAAAGAATAGTCATTAATATGTCAATGTCAGTTTGAACCACATTCTCTAGTGAATTAGATGCTTTGGAATTCAGTCTTTGATATTGCATTAATAATAGGGATGAAGATGAAGATGATACAAAGCTGTGTCATCTTTTTTTTGAAAATGGAGTCCATTGTTTGACAATGGGATTCAAATCAGAATAGGTTCCAGCAGTTTGAGCTTGAAACAAAATCTAATAATATTAAATGTAAAATTTTAGGTTTAGTTGGTACATTAAATTTGGATTTAGAAGACCTAAGTTTAAACCTGAGTCTTCTACTTGGTATCTATATCTATGAGTCTCCTTTTCCTTTTATGTAAAATGAGTGTTGGAATAGATTTTTATAAAAATATCTTACTATTTTGAGACTATGATGCCAAATCCAGGATGGGTAAAGTATGGTTATACAATGGTCAAGATGAAAACTATCTGGGCTATCAGTGGACCATAAACTCAATGTAATCTGACAATGCCAGGGTTAGAAATTAACCATAGCTAGAAAAAGCTAAAACTAACTTAAGAGAGGAATAGTGTTAAGGAGCAGGGAGTGAGTGTTTTGCTGTACTAATTATGTTCATTAAATCTTAGGTTTGGAAGGTGAAGCATAATCAGATGATGAGGACAATTTACACCAACATTTGGAAGTTTCAAGGAGACAGAATTGTATTCCATGTAATGAACTATTCCCTAATAATCAGAGTTATCCCAAAATAGAAAAGTGTCCTTAGTCAGTAGTATGCTTCCACTCACTGAAGTTCTTCAAGTATATATTGGAGATGGTCCAGATGATCTCTGGAAATCTTTTTTATTCACAAGCTTCTGTTTTGAAGCTACTGGGGAAGGAGAGAGGTTTTGTGTCTTCACCTTTTGCCCTTCCTTCTTCATTTTATAGGGTGGGCTATTTGGGAATTTGAAGGGTTTTAAGGTAGTTGGAATGTGTAAGAAATGGAAATTGAAGAGATGGAGTATTTGCCACTGGAAGACTCTGCTCAGCTCAGTTTATTATGTAGTTTAGGTTGTGCAAACAGAACATTATTTCATTCTTTGTTTATTAAGAACTAGTGTCACAGAGACAAGCATCAGAGAAGATGGGCTATTCCCTCTTACTTAATTTGAGGATACTTAATATGACACCTAAGGTAGAACTTACCTTATGCTCTGCAAAGAATCAAATAGAATTAAGTTAAGAAAATAATAGCTGCTGCTCTTTTAAAAATAAAGGGAGAAACTTACAGCCAGTGTAGTCTAGGCATATGCTGGCAAAGTGGCTTATCAGGTAAGTGGGCAAGAGAATTATTCATTAATGCCCTGTAAAGAGAAAAGAAATGCTTTTTGATATATTTACAGTGAATGAAATCAAAGAAGTCCAGGGGTCTTTTCTCATCTCAGACCCAAATTGTCATTATTGTAGCCTTTAATAAAGTTGGTAGAATCCAATAACCCACTGATATTTACCTGCCATCCAAAGAAAGCCATAGCAACTTAGCTGAAGGGGTGACATGATGCAGTCATAGGCAGCAGCCTTGATAAACCAATCTCTCTCCCACTCTGAGGCTACTTATAGAAAGTAATTAAAAGAAAGGAGAAGAAGAACCCTTGGACCTGTATTTTTGAGCTTGCCCCATACTACTGCTGTGGCAGGGCTAATTTTTTGAATGGTGGGAAAACTAGTGAAGCAAGCAAAATGTATTGGTATCAGTACAATAAATATACTTTTAGGGTTGGTTATTTCTGAGTGACTTCTTGCATTACACTGTGAAATCTTGTGTGCCTGATTGTAAAAGTATTTTATAAGTAAGAGACCTTTTTGGGATTTGATTAAGCTCTTGGACACAGAGAAAACTGAAGTATAGGAGTAATGATCCCTCTGTGATACAAGGTCAGTAACAGCTGCATCCTTGAAAACATCCATTGTTTCCCCAAGTGTTCCTATAACTGAGATAATGGAGTCCAATAGTCAGAGGTTGTAGATTCTTGACACTACTTCTTTAATGTCTTTTTAAATTTTGGGATAAACAAATGCTTACCACTGGCTAAATTTCAATTGCTATTATTTGTGAAATACGAGAATACAACCTTCTGAATTTCTAATTTAAAAGGTCATTTTGAAGCATTGAAGAAACAAAATTGGTTTTCTAGTAATTAAGACAAATCTAAATGTAGTCTTAGTATCTTAAGGACAACTTACAATATAGGTATAAAACGTGTATCCAGCTTTAAAAGATCTTATACTCCAAAAAACACTCTTTTTATTTCTATATTCAGAAAGCATTTGCCATGGAAAAGATCAAGGAATAGATTTCTAAAGTGTTTTACAATCTTTAAAATTGGACTGACACTTCATTTTCCATGATTAAGAGATTGATAACAATTCCGGAAGAATCTTTAGAATCTCCTGCTGGTCCAATTTATCCCTATTAAAATTAAACTATTTTTTAAAAAAAGGTCATTGTTATTTAATTGTACTTACAGGAGGATAAGAGAATTAAGCCCATAAAATGTTAATGGAGAAATCCTACTGAGTTGGTTATCTTCAATTATTCTGCAAAGTAGAAGAAAACTTTGTTTTCATTAATATAGTAAGTACAATGATATAAAAATGAATGTTTTTGCCCACAAAGAGAACTTACAGCCATTCCAATCTGTGGAGATCTTCAAATACACCAGGTTTCAAAACAGTTATCTTGTTGTGGCTCAGATACCTGAAAAAAAAAGATAATGGAAACCTACTTTAGAGTTTATTCTATTTATTATGTCAAACAAATATGGGGGGAAATTAGGTCAATCTAGTGATATTCAAATATGTGGAGTTTTGGTATTTTAAAGAAAAAAATCATCTAATTACTAGCCTAATTTTTTATTTTTCATCCTTATAGACATTCATTTTTAAGAAAAATAGCAAAAGTATATATATACATATATATATTTTCCTTTTACTAATAACCATTATGATCAATTTGGGAGGACTAGATACCAACAGCACTGTGTTCAGAAGCCAAAAAAATCTGGGTTCAAAATATAGTTTTTACTTGTTAATATGACTGGAAGGAAGTCTCTCTTATGGCTCCATCAATGGGTTCATGATAGGTCTTAATAACTTCTTATTCACTTCCTTCTTTTCTCATTTGTAAAATGGGGATAACACCTTACAGGGTTTTGTGAAAGAAAGTAACATAAATGCAGACATTTATAAAGAGTTTTCTGGCTTCATTGGTGTTCCTTTATTTTTCTTTATTCCTTCATATATCCTCATTAATTAGTCATTCCTTAAAACTCAATGTTTTGCTAAAGATTTTTCTTTTCTTTTCTTCCTGTAAAAATATTTTTAACCTCTCTTCACCCAACTCTCCAATAACAAGGATTCTTTTTTAAAATATATTTTACTGATTGAGGAATACATGTTGACAAAAATTTACCATAAATTTAGTGATGTTTTAAAATGAATATTTTATTAACCATAACACCATACATATCCGAAAAATCATAATACCTACTATGGTATTGTGGTATATAATAGTATATACCATTTGGTATATAATACCGAATGCCTAAGACATTTATTTAGTCCACAGAATATATATTGAGCCATGCTGTTGAAGATAAAAAGACAAATTTTTGTGGTGGTTAGATAGTTTTACTTATTCCCTATAAAAATAACTCCACAACCCTAGATGGATCCATTATTTTTGGATTATAAATTGTTGATTTATGCCAAGCTATTTATCTAGAATATGCTCCCTGATGCTCATTTAAATCTTAGCCATTCATTGAGTCACAATATTCCAGGAAGTTTTTCCTAAGTTATAAGTCTATATGGATATTTCTCTTTTCTAAATTTCTAGGACATATATAGTTCATACCATGCTTTATCTACTGCCTAGAATGTCCTTATACCAAGGGAGTATCTTACTTTATAGATAGTGAGGATCCTCACTATCACCAATGTGAACTACTTGTCCCTTTTCTAAAATCTTAAAGCTAAGGGAGAAATGACTTTATTTTCATCCTTGAATTTCAGGTAGATGATAGGTTTCAGAAATAGCTGCTTCTCATTTCCCAGTGTTTCCTAGGACCTTACTATAGGCAAACAAGGTAACAATCTTCAGGGGAGTTTTATTAAGCAAAAAGCACTGGCACATCACCCTATTCTCTGTCTAGATTCCATTCATATCCCTCTCATCTAACATTTATTTACAAAATCAATTTTATGCTTTTTTAAATGAACAAAGCTTAGAAAATCTTATATTTTTAAATGAACAAAAAAAAAAAAATCTTTTTTTTTTTTTTACTTCCTCCCACTATCTTCCCTGTGGAAAAAAGAAAACTCCTATAAGAATTATGGATAGTTGAAACAAATTCCTACATTATCTGTCATTTATATTTGCATTATAATCCTATCATTTCCTTATTAAGAGGCAGCAGCATGCTTCGTCATTGGTCCTCTAAAGTCATGGTCATTGTTGATCAGAGTTTTTAAGTCTTTCAAAGTCCAACATTTCTTTAATATACACTGTGTAATTCACTGTGGCAATTGCTGGAGTAATCCAGAGATAAACAAGAAAGTGGAGGTAATGAGTTAGGTATGTAGCTAAATAAAATACTTATGATATGATAAAATTATAAGAAGAATGAAATATGCTATGAAATAAAATGAGAAAGAAATTAAAAATTTTAAAATTATTTTAAAAATTTCAATTAATTTTAAATTTTATTTTCAATTTTAAATTAAATTAATTAATTTTAAATTTAGTTAATTAAAAAAAGAATGAAAAACATCTTTTAGTTAGTTATATAGTTAACTCTTAATAGTTTTATGGAAACTGAGAGTAAAAAGCTGTATAGCTTCCCTTCCTTTCCACGTTCCTACGCTCTCTCCAGGTAAGAACCCTCATGGTTTGAGACCCAATGAAATCTGGCAAATGGATGTGACCCATTATAAATCTTTTGGTTGTCTGTCTTTTATCCACATTGTGGTAGATACCTTTTCAGGATTCACTTTTGAAATACCAGCAGCAAAAGAGACAGCCCGAGTGGTCACTGAATTCCTCATGCAAGCATTTGCGATTATGGGTGTGCCACAAAAAATAAAAACAAATAATGGACCTGCGTAAACTTTTAAACATTTTGAACATTTTTTGCGCACAGTATAAGATTTTACACACCACTGGCATACCCTTTAATCCTCAAGGTCAGGCAATCATAGAAAGAAGAAACAGAGACATTAAGACACTCCTCCAAAAACAAAAGAAAGGGGGAGCCATAGATAACCCTAGAGAACTTCTAAATTTAGTTCTCTATATAATTAATTTTTAAATTTTTGATAAAGATGCACTGGCTCCAGCAGACAGGTTTTATAATCCACCAGAAGGGCAGTGTCCAGTGTGAGCAGCTCCACTATATTTAAGATAATCACCAGGTGAGGTGGAGAGATCCAGAAAGTGGTAAATGGAAAGGACCAGATAGATTAACTGCTTGGGGAAGAGAGTTTGCTTGTATTTCTACAGATAGAGAAGGAATCAGATGGGTGCCAACGAGCCATATTTGCCTTATCCATCAGAGAGAAACAGAAAAAGAGAAAAACCTCAAAACAAAGGAGAAGATTTAAGAAACATCTGACACTGAAAGAGCATAGCTGACAATGAGACTGTTAAAAGGACTTTAAAATCTTCAGGAATCATTGGATTCCCTAACACAAAATGAGAGACTGTTTCTAGGACTTGAAAACCAGCAGGAATCATTGGATTCCCCGAGATGAAAAATTGTTGATGAGATTATTGCAGTACTTCAAAGCTTACAGGAATTATTGGATTCCTGGCACATGAACTAATGGACAATGGATTCCTTTTGGACTATTTCTAGGACTTATGGACATGTATAAATTCTCATGTTGATACATGTTATTTGTTACATTACTACTAGCCTGTGTTATATTGCTATGTGCTTATCTAATTATGTGTAATGCCTCCCATATTGATGGATTTATGTATATCTGTTTCAAATGAGCCCCTTCAGAAACCCGCTAATCTGATTTGATTTCCCCTTTCCTTTGGTGTTTTCATCTCCCTTCCTGAGAAGTCAGGGAGGATGTGACCACCTTATTTTTATGGTGTTTTCACTTCTTTACTGAGCAGTCAAAGAAGACATGATCACCTTCTTTTTGGGGTTCTTACCTCCTTGAGAAGTCAGGGAAGTGATGACCACCTTATTTTCTAAATCAAAAGAAAGCGGGAGAAGTTGCAATCCTTACAAAGTGTTAAGTCGTTAGAATTGATAGAGACAATAATTATCTAATTTAGCATGGTTCAGTATGATTTATCTGATCCTACAAGGAGATGTTATGTGTCAGAACTTGAAACTGGGTACTAAGTGGAATTGAGGAGACAATGTTTAAATCTAGTTTAGAATTGATTTAATCCTACAACAAATAATGGTTTCCCAGTGATACAATGATTGTTGTATATTCAGTGTACAGCATATAAGCAAGAAGCTCTCAGGGCCAAAGAGCACTCTGGGAGATTGAGAGCCAGGAGTGAGTGGAGGTGACAAAGGACAAGCTGCAAGAGCTCTTGGAACCAAGGAGGGAGATAGACCTCTAAGAAAGGTAACTGGGCTGTTTTGGAAGGAGAAAATAAACATTTGGATTTTAATCGCTGGCTGCATTTGGCTGATTATTGATCTGAACTGAAACTAAGGCTGCCTCCAAAAACCTCCCCAAGAAACCTGCTCCCAGAGAGAACCATCATATATTTTAGAAAAGAAGAAAACACCACAACTAAAGTCTTTGAAGATGCTTTTTACTGCCTTTATATTTCAGACAACTAGGCACAGAGCAAAACATTTTAATAGTCAAAAAGCCAGTCAGTAACTACTTATTAAGTGCCTATGGGTATGCCAGATTCACTATGTTAAACACTGAGGATACAAAAAGAGGCAAAAGACAGTCCCATCCTCAAAAAGCTCACAATTTAATAAGGGAGACAGTAAGCAAACAAATATGCACAAAGTTCTAAATTTATTAATCTTTTTCATTCAGTGGAATAGAAGCTCCTTGAAGGTAGAAAAAATTTTTTTCTTTGAATCCCTGGTTGCTAATAGTATTTTGTATAGTAGATGTTCAATAAATATTGAATTGGATTGGATTAAAGTAAAACAGTCTCTGTAACTATAAAACACTTTCTAGAGGTGGTTAAGCTATGACATAAACAATGGCAATAAAGAGTGGGATGGTGGTAGGATTGTATTTTTTTCCCTTGTACATTTCCAGACCTTGCTTACTTACCTCCCTATCTCCCCGCTGTGTTTGCTAAAATTATAGAGATGCTTCCTGGCTTCAGGCTAGCTCTCTATTCATCCAATTTACCATTTCAGAAATTTCATCTTTCCTGTTACACTGTAAACTCCTTGAGTTAGACAATGTATTTAGTTTTCACCTTTGGATTCTCAGCTCACAGGTCTTGTATATAATAAATATTTGTTACTTTACATTAAATTAATTCAGAAATATTAATATTTAGATCATAATAGGGTGACTAAACTAGAGAGAATACCCTAGACTATTCTTTATCCCAGCAGTGTCCTAAGGCTTTCTGACCCATCGAGACCAGTACTTACAGCTTTGTAAGGTTATGTAGTCCCCTGAAAGCATGCACGGACACAGATCTAATTTTATTATTTTGCAGATACCTAGGAAGAAAATGGTAATAAAAACAGTGAAAAATGAAACAAATGAATAAAGATGATTATCAACATGATTTAAAAGCATCCATCATACTTTAAAAAATACTGATAAACTTTAAAGTAAATTTATTTTAAAATCTCATTAGATAAAAATAAATAAGCATATATAAAACTTTTAAAAATAGATTTTAGAGCTTTTATCAACAAAATATAATAAACACATTAAAATTATGCGACATAGCACTTTTGCTAAAATTCTCTTAAGGTAAATTTTAGATGTCCCCTCCCTTCTGTAATTCTTCATCCTAAGAATGTCAATACAACATTTATTGTTTTTAAGATCTCAGGCCATCTCAATTTTTGGTAAGCAAGATTTGTGGTTGGGATTCATTTTTCTCTGACTAAAAGTAGGGAAAATACCAAATTTCCACATGTTAAAGCCTTGGCTTTTCACATTTGCTTCCCCCCCTACTTTCTGGGAAATGACCAACATGACCTCACTTCTTGTCTGAATATTTGCTTGTGTGTGTGTGTGTGTGTGTGTGTGTGTGTGTGTGTGTGGTGTCACTATTTTGTTTGTGCACCCTGGGATTATACACATTCTTTTCACTTAAGAGCTTCAAATATAGGAATTTATCTTACTTCACTGGTTCCTACACAGCCTTTGATTGTAATTAATATAATGTGATAAAGTAAAATGAACTCTAGGTTTGAAATCAAGAATATCTGGATTAAAATTTTAGTTCTGGATTTACTACCAGTGTGATATTGGCAAATTACTAATTTCTTTAGGTCTCACTTTCTTTAAAAATGAAGGGATTGAACTTGCTTAAGCTAGCTATGACCTCACGAAATACATCCCATTAGATTAGCCATTATTGAAAACCATATTAAAAAGTGATAATGATCAAGGCATAATGAGCAATGAGGACTAGTAGATGGAGAGCTAACCTGAATTAACACATAATCACTGAGTGGCTCCATGTGCCCCCAATGCCTCAAGGAGTTATAAAATAATTGTGTATCTTCATCAAAAGATGGAGTTTTCTTACCTTGGAACTTCTTACAGATATGAAATTACAGTTCTGGACCAAAAAAAAAAAAAAAAAAAAAAAGGAAATCTAGTGCTCAGCAAGAAATTGTTAACTGTTGGTCCAAAAATCACTTGTAGTCTAGTTTTTTCGTTCTTGTTTATAATTTAATCAGGCTGACCACTCAGTACATTGCTGTGTTTACTGTACAAAAGGCTGAACTTCTATGGGGCAAAACACTATTTGAATATTACTAGCTGTATTTAAAACTCTGGACATGAGGTGGTGCTACAGACACAATAATTTTTTCTTATCAACAAATCAGTGAGATAGTCTCTTAAAGTGAGTCTATCAGGACTGACTGCAGGTTTTTTTTTGATAACAAAAGCTTCAGACTAAGTTACAAAATATTTTGATTACCTGTATTGAATATGTTCTATTGTGAAATTATTTTTATTTTTAAATTGTTCATGTACTATCAGTGACATAAAAATTTTTTAGTTTAATGATGAAATACAAATAAGTAATATCTTTGGAGAATGAAAATGAAATGAGAAATAATTACATTTTCTTTAGATGGTTTAATAATCTATGACATAAACATTCAAAACCAATTCTCTCTCTCTCTCTCTCTCTCTCTCTCTCTCTCTCTCTCTCTGACTCTCTCTCTCTCTCTCTCTCTCTCTCTCTCTCTCTCTCTCTCCTCTCTCTCTCTCTCTCTCTCTCTCTCTCTTTCTCTCCCCCCTTGCCTCCCTCTTCCCTCTTTCCAACCCTCTTCTCTGAAACATGATTAGCTTTTTCTGAATCCAAGCCTGGCCCCCTTCTATTCACTACAATACCATGTATTACCACAGTGTCTTAGTTTGACTTTGGGATGAATAGATAGGGTTTCGATCTGTAAAGAAAATAAGATCCTGGAAATGAAGCTGAGCCAGAATAATAAGCAAATGGTACTTTGAATAGATAACGAACTACATATTATATACTAACTGTAAGCTAGTATATAATCCCAGAGGACAATTTAGTTTACTTTAGCAGGAGGAAAGTTATATATTCTATGCTGCCTTCTTATCTAGCACAATTCAAAGCACATTGATTACTGAGAATTCCCTTTTTGGGGGGTGGTGGTGGCTGATGAAAACATTGTTGGGATTATGATGTGTATACAGCTTCATTTTCTTTTTTTAAATTTATTTTTTTGTTATTATAGCTTTTTATTTACAAGATATATGCATGGATAATTTTTCAGCATTGACAGTTGCAAAACCTTTTGTTTCAACTTTTTCCCTCCTTCCCCCCACCCCGTCCCCCAGATGGCAGGTTGACCAATACATGTTAAATATGTTAAAGTATAAATTAAATATATATATATACATGTCCAAACTGTTATTTTGTACAGCTTCATTTTCTATGGATTTATTCTGTCCACTGAGAGTTTCCTAGTTTCCAGAATGTCTTAGGAAACTGTTACGTGGTAACAGCAAAAGCTTTTTAGTTAATATTTCCCTGCTAAAAACAGAAAGAGAAGGAGAGAGAGAGAAGGTTATCCATTTCTGTGACTTTATTGGATATTGATATTCCTTGGAGAGCTATAGAGAGAGATTTAAATAGTATATGCAAAAATATAAAAAAGATAGTCATTGTTTTTTTCTGATCATTTTGGGGTATTAAAATATTTTCTTACAGCTTCTGAAGATCTTGGTACTTCTTGAAACCATCACTGGGAAGTTTTCTTAATAAGTTCCATTGTAGTGACCTGAAATTAGTGTAAATTTTGATGTTAAGGTGGTTTTATAATAGTGATGACATAAATCATTATCTACTTTATCTTATCACAAATTTTGTGCTCTCCTGGGGGTATAGTAGTTCATACATATCGAATTCACCCTAATATTTCATGATTTCAAAATGGATTCAATGTTTTGATTTTGAAATAGATCTTATGGAAAATAGCTTTAATTTAAGGTCAAATGATAAAGAATACCATGTAACCATCCTAACAAACACATTTTATATATATTTAATTTTGCCATCTAATCAATTTTGTTTTTCATTTACTCACCTGGATAATAACAGAAAAGATAGATCATTTCTATAAGAGCTTTTTTGGTTCACAAAACACTTAAAAATAATAACATGGTGAAGTAATTAGTTATATATTTTCACTCCCATTTTATGGATGATAAAACTGCAACTTGGAGAAGCTAATGAGTCAAAATCATGACTTACACTCAGTTCCTCAAGTTGTAAGTCCAGATTCTCCCTTCTAACAGATTGGGTCCCAGCCCAGTTTCAAATTTTTATGAAATTAAATGAAAAATTCATTCAAAATGTATTCAAAGTATTCATTTGCATATGTCAAAACAATTCATTTCACTAATCCCTCTTCATTTTGAAAATAAGTATTAGGGAAATGGTAATCGGTACAGCTGAATAACTGCTCAGTTTCTGAGATAGCGTATATTTTCTAATAATCTATAGCCTGATCCAAAACTATCCACATAATTGACTGTATGAGATATAACCCAAACCTTCTGTCTTTTAGAGAATCATTGGGGCATGGTAGAAAGAACACTGAAATAAGTCAGAAGGGTTTGATTCTTGTTAATTCAGCCACCAATTAGTTGTTACTAATTTCTCTTAGCTTTAGCCTCAGTTTCCTTATCTATAAAATAAAATACCTCATCATATGATCTTTAAAGTCCCTTCTGGTTCTATTATTCTATGATCTTTGTTGTAGCTTATCTTGATAACCATAACATTAGGAGATAACACTAGAAGATAGAAGAATATTTCTGATATTCATGATTCACTGACAGCCCCAGCTATGCTTAGATAATACTATACTATATTGCAGCCACTGATTGGTTAGTGCTTTCAATGATTGTTAAAAGTTGATGAATTTGAAATCCTCTAGAGATGCTAATTTTACCCATGAAACAACCAAACAGAGCAGATTTGTCATAAACTTTATCCTACCCCCAAGATCCTTTTATATTTTCTTATGTGACTCAGATTCCCTAATTCTGCCTCATATATTCATAAAATGTATATATTGTATAAATCTATTTCCATATTGATTTTGCTTTACTTATATGTAAGTCATTCAGAGGCACAAGAAATCTGTTGCCTTATTTAAATAATTATTGAATGTATCTTGGTCTAATTATTTTACTAACAGAATATTTTATTTTTTGGTAAATCATGTCTCATATCCCAGAACTAAGCTTTTAGAAAGATTTCTTTTAGAAAATCTTCATAATCTTGAATCGAATTTTGGTGCTTGTGTCTTTTGCTCTTTGTTTCTTTCTCTGTAAAAAGAGGTGGCTGAATTTGTTAACCTTAAGATAATCTTCAAATTATATGCCTATGAGTACTTTAATATATAAATTTAGTATTTAGTAGATATTTTTCTTTTAAAAATTATTAGATTCAGACCTTAAGAAATAAAACCAGAATTTCCATAACATAGTGTAGCAGAAAAAAGATGACTATATTAAATTGCAAATCTATTATGTTGCTTTCCTTTTAAATATATAATATGTTATTATGTAACTTTTTTCTTTTTTTTCTTTCCTCCCTTTTACCCCCCCAACTTAGAAGATGACTACCATTAGGCACAAATTTGCATATATAAGTATAATCATTCTATACATACTTCTATTTATCAGTGCTTTCTCTGGTTGCATATAACATCTTCCTTCATAATTTGAGTCTGTATAATAGAATGATTTAGTCACTCAAAGTCTGTGCATTTTTATTCTATTTGACTATGTTATAGAAATTTTTAAAGTTCAAAATAAAATAAAATGAAAATCATATGACTACGGGCTTATGATTCTATTGTAACAATATCTTTGTAGAGAGATGGTTATTATCTCCCTTTAGAAGTTGGAAAAACTATAATACTATTAGTGCATCTTTATGGTTGGCAGCTATATGACTTTCTTAAGGTTACCTAATTTGTTGCAGAATCAGGACTTGAATCTGGTTCTCAAATAAATGCTTTTTTTTCCTGAACCCCAATGTCTGTAACTCACTCCCAGCTTCTTAGCCAACTGCTATTAAAAGGAGTTAATGGTTAGCAAGTTAGAACAATGAATAAATATCCCTAGCATGGACTTATGCTTGTTCATTTTTTTTTTTTCCAAAGCAAATTTCCATTAGTGAAAAACATTTTAGTACCACCATCACTTGGAGCCTGGCTTAACATTTTCAGTTTCTTTCACTTTCATCTTATTTCCATATCTAATTATTAACCTGTAATAGTCCCATCTCAAATTAAGGAAATATCTGGGAAATTAAATAAAAGATCATCTTTATCACTTTTAGCATAACATTTAGAAATTGGATTTAAGAATTCACTACAAGACAAACAACAAAATAATTTAAAATCAAGCATGATCTAAAATCTGACTGTGTAGCTATCTTTGAGACTTGGTAGAGTGAAACCCTTGATTAGACCATGGTTCTGGACAGGTAGACTTTATTGAAAAGAAGCAGAACAGGTAAAAAGAGTGGGAATGGGATAGCATTCTATATGAAGAAGATATACTCATGTGAAGAAATCTAGAAATAAGTCAGGGTTTGGGATGAAGAAGCATGAGAAAGAGAATATTTGGCTAATGATCAAAAGAGAGAGAAATAGAAGTGATTTTTGTCACTGACACATTACAGACCACTTGGATATAAAGAAAAAAATAGATCAAGAGTATGGGAAATAGATCAGAAGAGTGATGGAAGCAGGAGATAATGAGGTACTTCAATTATTCAGCTATCTGCTGGAGATCTCTAGCAAAAGCAGAATAGTTAATGTGTTTTTGATTTGCTATAGTGATAATTGCATCTTTGAAAAAGTAGTGGAACAAACAAGAGGAAAACCTATTCTATGTATGATTTTTGCTAATTAGGAAGAGGTGATTTCTTGGGGAGGTGGAAATGATAGGGACCGTGGGAAAAGTGGTTACCCCATCCTAATTTTTTATAGAGAAAATTTTATTATAGGAAAGAAAAAAATTATATATAAATTAAATAATTACATATAATAAAACCAATTAATTAAATCAATTATTAATTTAATTAAATCAATAATTTAAATAAATTACTTAAGTTAAGTTAAAATAAAATTAAAATAAATTGATTAAGTTTATTAATTATATAAATTAAATATAAATTAAAATTTTGTATATTATAGAGAAAGAAAAGAAAGATTTTGGAAAAGCAGATTTTAATGATTTTGGAGGAAAAATTACTAGGAGTCTACATAGTGAATTATTACAGGGGAAGTCACTCAGTGGGGATGGTAGATGCTCAAGAAAGAAATTTTGAATTTATAAAAGGAAACAATTCCATTGAGAAGGAAAAAATAGGACTTGTCTAAAGAGATACATGTGGATGCAAGGGAACTCACCAACAAACTTAGATTTTAAAAAGAATTGTACAGAAGACAGAAGCAAGACCAGGTGGAATGGTCATATAAAAATAGTTTCATTAATGCTAATGCAAGTACAACAGAAAGAGTTTTCATAATTATTTTGGTAGAAAAACAGAGATCAAAAAAAGAGATTAAGTCTTTTGCCTGAGGATAATTTCTAAAAGAGAGAAGGCAAAGCTGTTCAGTTCACATTTTGTTTCTGTTTTCTCTGCAAAGGAGAATGATTTTTATACAGTGACAAAACAAAATGACTGTCAAGAATTTAATACCCAAGATAAGTAAGGCAATAGTAAGGGAGTACTTAATTCGTCCTTGATGAATTCAAGTCACTCGGCCCAAATGAGCTATATTTTTGATTCCTGAAAGAACTTGCAGCTGTGACTGCTGAACCACTGTTGTGATATTTAAGAAACTATGGGAAATGGGGGAGTTGCAACAGGATTGGAGATGGGCAGATGCTAGTTTGATTTGCAAAAAAAAAAAAAGAAAGAGAAAGACAGGAAGGAAGGAAGGAAAGAAGAAAGGGAGGAAGGAAGGAAGAAAAAGGTAAGAGAACAGAGTCTGCAAATTTTAGGTGAGTGAGCTTAACTTCAATTCCTGGAGAAAATTCCAGAAAGTATCATTAGATCATAGAGAAAGGGAAAGTTACTGAATATTCAGTAAGGGAAACAGTAACTACAAAGAATGATAAACCATCCTCATTTCCTTGTTTGACAGAATTTCTAGTGTTTATGTAAGGGTTGGGGGTCAGGACTATGAATGTAACTTATTAGAAATTGGCAAAGTTTTTGAAAAAGGAGCTCATATTGTTTTTGTGAATAAGGTCCAGAAATATGGATTCAATGATCATGCATATGATTGGATAGCTGGAGTAAAAGAATAGTCATTAATAGTTCAATGTCCATTTATCAGGAAGTTTACGTAAGGATTTGTGTTTGACCCTGTACTGCTGAACATTTTTGGTCAAAGACTAGGATAAAGGTATAGAAGGAAGGCATGTCACAAAGTGGGGAGGGATACCAATATATTGGTTGACAAAGTTAGGATTCAGAAGGATCTTGCTATGCTAATGTTTGGGGCCAAAACAATTCCACAAGTATAAGATGGAGAGGAATGGAAAAACAGCAATTGTTCTGAAAAGGATGTAGGCTTTTAGTGGCTGCAGGGTCAATATAAGACAACAGTGTGATATGGCAGCCAAGAAAGCTGATGCAAACTTGGGTTACATCAAGAGGGGTGAAAGTCCCAGGAACATTGAACTAAAAATACTGTTCTCTGCCTTTGTTAGATTTTGGTTAGTTCTTCAGTTTAAAAATTACATTGATAAACTGGATATAATTCAGAAAAGGGTTGCTAGCATGATGGAAAACATTGAGTATAAGGATCTGAAGAAAGTGAGAATATTTAGCCTGGGGAAGAGAAGATTCAGGGATAATATGATAGCTGTGTTCCTTTTTGAAAGGCTCTCAACTGGAGGGAGGATTAAATTTGTTCTGTTTGGCTCCAATGGGCAGAACCAGTAGCAATGGTTTCAAAGTTTCAAAGAGGCTAGGCTAGGCTGAATGTGAATGTGAGGAAAAAAAGAAACCATTTCTAAAATTAGAGCTATATAAAAGTGGAACTCGGTGCAATAAGAGATAGTGGATTTCCCTTTACTGAAGTCTTCAAGCAGAGATTGGATGATCTCTTATTAAATATGTTATATTTAGGTGTATTCTGGTAAATGTTTATCAACTGGTTCTCATAAAACAAACAAGCAAACCCATATGCAAAACACAAAACTCTACTCTAATAGATGTTATCTGGAATATAGTGTTCAGTTCTGGGAACCACTAATGGGAAGGCTACTGACAAACTGTTAACATATGCAGAGAAAGGTGTCTAGGATGGAAGAGAGGCTTTGAGATAATGTTTTACAAGAATAACTTATAGAAAAGAAGGGTGTTCAGACTGGAGAAGAGAAGAGAAAGCTTAGGAAGGATATCATTGTCTTCAAGTACAGCATTAGATTTATTTTGCTTGGTTTCAAAGGGTGTCCCCTTGAACATTCAACAATACAAGTACAACAATGTTTTGTGTAAAAGTTCCTTCAACATTTGACATGAGATTTTTTAAAAGCAAAGTTTTTAGTTAAAAAAAATTCAAAGTCATGTATGATTCCAGGAATATTCTATCCTCATTACTTCAAGCTCTTATTTGAAAAGCTGTTTATTTTTCTTGAACTTGCCTGAAACTTCAAAATCCCATCACCAAAGATAGTTGTAGACCATTTTGGTGTTTTCTTAGATCTACATAGCTTTGGCATGCCTCAAGTTGGTGCCATTACTCTTCTTGGAATATCAAGCTTACTCTAGAGCTTTTGAGATCATAGTTTTGAAGTGTGGTAAACCAGAGAAGTCCATGGGTATATTTGAGGAATGTCTTGTTAGCTGTTGGGACTAAGTCCCAATATCTGAAAGAAAGTACCTAAGGCTGGTGGAAAGATTTCATGGCCCCAACAAAGATTTTATATTGGGCACTGGAGCAGTTAGGTTTGTAAAAGATGACAGAATCTATATTTAGACAGACATTGGGCCCTATTGAGGACACAGTCAGCTTCTTAGGATGGCAGCTACTCTTGGAACTAGCTGGTCCAGAGATTTTATTCCCTTAAGACTCTTTCCCTCCTTACATTTTTTTTTTTATGATAAATCTTTGATCCTGGGACTCTGGTTCAGGATCTAAGCCTCCTGAACTTTCCTGGCTTTTGTGCTTGCTGAACTTTGAATTGATCTCTATGCACCTGAGACCTAATTACCAGCCTTTTTTCCTTTTTTGTTGCAACTGCCTCCAGGTCTTCCCCCTTTCCTCTCAGGACTCTTCTCTTTGTCTTCTATTCTCTAAGTCACACTAAGTCATGAGGTCATTTTGTAGGTTTTTTTTTTCTGTTAATGAGAGAAAGGAAAATAGACACATTGAGAATGATGGATCATGAAAAGGAGATTAGAAATGCATGTTAAAGAAATCTATTTCGTTCAACAAGGTGCCCTTAAACTTTCTAAATTGTTCTCTGCTAAAGTTTCTAAGCCTCCTTCCCTGCAAATAGAACAGGATTACTTCTCCAGGATTGTTTCTTTCATGACTTTAGATGAAAATGGTGTCCTTAAATTTAGTACTAGATTATCTTGGCTTTTTTGATTGAGTTCATTGGTCCATTTTTCTAATTCTAGATATATGTTCAACCAATCAGGAAGCCTCCTATTGCATGGTGAGTTTGTTGTGTCCCCCTTGTTGTCTCTTAAATTCCACTAATTATCTTCTATTATTTTACCCTTTACCAACTGAGACATTAACAAGGAAACACAAATAAATGAATGAGAATTCCATTTGCCTCAAAATTAGAATCATTCAATCCAAGATTTATCAACTCCTATGTTCGCAAATGATAACACTTTTTTACATAGGTATACTGAAACTACTGAGATTTCTACCTGAATTGTCAAAATCCCCAGGTCCAGCTCTTGTCACAGTCTAGTTTGGTAGAATCAATTAAATAACTTCAGGTGTACTTGATAGGGTTATTCACCAAAGTAGCACCATGGTTTTCTATCAGAGTGTTTTCAGATCAAATCTCACTAATTCCCATACTTCAACTAACTTGCTGATCAAACAATTCACCTTTCTGTGACCCAAATTCTCATTTCATTGGCTTAATGGGAGGATTAAAGGAATTCCTCCTCAAAAAGCATTTTTAGTTCTTTTTTTTAAGTAGAGATAATTACACCAAATAATGAGCCTGGCAATATATTTTTGGTCTTGAATACCATTTTGTGCTTTCATGATGTTGCAGAGGAGAGAGATCACAAAAAGTAATGTTTGTTTTATAGCATTCTGTGGTACCAACATCCTTTGACTTAGGTTTTTATAGTCAGTCACAACACAAAAGGAAACTGAAAAAGGGGAAAGGGAGAAGGTGAATACTTAGGTTGAAATAGGATGTAGTGGCCTCTGCTGTCCCGCCTCCTGCTTCTCTCTGTCTGTCCTTCTCTGTCTCTTCTTCCTCTCTCTCTCTCTCTCTCTCTCTCTCTCTCTCTCTCTCTCTCTCTCTCTCTCTTCTCTCTCTCTCTCTTCTCTCTCTCTCTCTCTTCTCTCTCTCTCTCTCTCTCTCTCTCTCTCTTTTCTTCTCTCTCTCTATCATTCTTTTTCCTCTCTGTGTATCCTTCTCTCTCTCTTCTCTCTCTCTCTTCCCTCTCTTTCTGTGTCTCTGTCTCTGTCTCTCTCTGTCTCTCTCTCTGCCTGTCTGCCTCTGTATCTCATTCTTTTGCTCTTTTGTTTGCATTTGCTTTGCTCAGGGAAAAGAATATGAAGGAAACTCAGTTTTTTTCTTTCTGAGCTTGATAAATGATCATCTAATACTTTATTGAGTTCAGAGAGAAAAGAATCTTCCTTTGATCCTAGGTCTTTTATATTCCCTTATTTTTATTTTCCCACACTGTTACCAACTGTATGAACTATTGGTGATTTAGAAATATTTGATAATTGATTCATAGAATAACATGTTTTTATGAAAGGAACTGGGGAGCTAGCTGAGAAAGTGGCAGAACTATTGCTTGTATGGCCTTCCTTAAGTTCTCCCTGATGTGTTCCATAATCCACTCCCTTCCCCAGCCCTGTATAAAGGCACAGAACCTATCTTCTTATGTGGAGTAGAAATTAATACCAACAGGTGTTTATTGAGCAGCATGGCATAGTAAACAGGGAATTAGAGTTAGGAAGAGCTGCGTTCAAATCCCACCTTAGACAGTAACTTAATTGTATGATCATGGACAAGTCACATAACCAGTATAGGCTTCTGTTTCCTAATCTATAAAATGAGATGTTGGACTTGATGACTTCTAAGGTCTTTCCCTCTCTGAATGTATTCTCCTAGGAGAATCTGCTTCATAAATGGATTAATTTCTGCATGTTGACCACTGAACCATGTATAATCAAAGGCTGAGTTTATATGACATGATAACAGATGGGTTAAAAATGAAAATTTCAGTAAACATTTGGACAATGTGTATCTCTGAAAGTAACTTAGTTAAAAGAAGGGGGAAAGCCCTGCTTGTTAAAAAATATTGTATTATAACAAGTTATTATAGTGAACCAAATCTATACATTGGCCAGGTATGGAAATCTGAGCCTCTCATTCACACAGAATTTCCACATTAGCAAGTCCAAAAGATATGTGTCTTATTTTGGATTGGGAGTCCATCACCTCTCTGCCAGAATGGTGTGTGGCAGGCTTCAGTACTGGTGCCCTGGAATCATGGTTAGTCATCGTGTTGGTGAGAGTTCTTAAATCTTTCAAAGGTATCTGTCTTTTCAATGTTGCATTATATAAATTATTTTCTTGCTTCTACTGTGTCGCTTTGAATCATTTCATAGGAGGCTTCTCAAGTTTCTCTCAAAGCATCCCTTTCGTCATTTCTTATGGTACAAAACAAAATGCAGGAATTTGTTTTGCTTGTCTGTGCAAAGATTTTTTCCCCCAGTGGTAAAAGTTTGGAGGAAGAGAAAATAGATTTTTGTTCGTTGAACAAATGCAATTTTAAAAAAGAAAGGAATGTAATCCACCTCCTACACCTTTCATCCAATAGTTCTTTGCTTGAGAAGCAATTTCCAGTTTTTAACTAGGTGTTTAGGATTATATTGTCAGCACTTTTATCTTCAGCAGATGGAGCTCAATCTGATTCAATAGAAGAATTAGATCAGCAAATCACCCTAGGTGTTAAGATATTTGGTCCTTTTATTCTTTTTAGTGTTAACTTTATAGGAAAATAATCAATTTATAAGCTCTTAAAGTACAATCGCAGAGAGAGAGATAGATAGAGAGAGAGACAGAGAGAGAGAGAGAGAGAGAGAGAGAGAGAGACAGAGAGAGACAGAGAGATAGAGAGACAGAGAGAGAGAGACAGAGAGATAGAGAGACAGAGAGAGAGAGAGACAGAGAGACAGAGAGAGAGAGAGACAGAGAGAGACAGAGAGACAGAGAGACAGAAAGACAGAGAGAGAGAGAGGAGAGTAGAATAGAGAAGGATAGAGAGAGAGAGGAGAGAGAGGAGAGAGACAGAGAATGATAGAGACAGAGAAGAGAGAGAAAGAAGAGAAGGAGAAAGAGAGATAGAGAGAGAAGGAGAGAGAGAGAGAGAGAAGGAGAGAGAGAAGGATAGAAAGAGAGGAGGAGAAAGAGAGATAGCGAAAGAGAGAAAGAGAAAGAGAGAAGGAGAGAGAGAGAGAAGGATAGAGAGAGAGGAGGAGAAAGAGAGATAGAGAAAGAGAGAAGGAGGAGAAAGAGAGAGAACGAGAAAGAGAGAGGAGGAGAAAGAGAGATAGAGAGAGAAGGAGAAAGAGAGAAGGAGGAGAAAGAGAGATGGAGAAGGAGAAAGAGAAAGATAGAGAAGGAGAGCGAGAAGGAGAGAAGGATATAGAGACAGAGAGGAGAGGGACAGAGAATGATAGAGAGACAGAGACAGAAAGACAGAGAGACAGAGAGAAAGAGAGAGAGGAGAGTAGGAGAGAGCAGGAGAGAGAGATAGAGAAGGAAAGAGAGAAGGAGAGTAGGATAGAGAGAGAGAAGGACAGAGAGACAGAGAGGAGAGAGAGAAGGAGAAAGAGAGAGATAGAGAAGAAGAGAGAGAGAAGGAGGAGAGAGATAGAGAAGAGAGAAAGAAGGAGAAAGAGAGAGAAGGAGGAGAAAGAGAGACAAGGAGAGAAGGATATAGAGACAGAGAGAGACAGAGACAGAGACAGAAAGAAAGAAAGAGAGAGAAAGGAGAGTAGGAGAGAGAGAGACAGAAAGAGAGAGAGAAGGAGAGAAGGACAGGGAGAAGAATAGAGAGACAGAGAGGGGAGAGAGAGGGGAGAGAGAAGGAGAGAAAGAGAGAGAGAGTGTGTGTGAGAGAGAAAGAGAGAGAGAGAGAAGAGAGAGAGAGAGAAAGAGAGAGAGAGAAGGGGAGAGAGAGAAGGAGAGAGGATAGAGAGACAGAGAGGAGAGAGAGAGAGAGAAGAATAGAGAGACAGAGAGGAGAGAGAGAGAAGGAGAAAGAGAAAGATAGAGAAGAAGAGAGCGAGAAGGAGAAAGAGAGGAGAGAGAGTAGGAGAAAGAGAATAGAGAAGGGGAGAGAGAGAAGAAGAAGAAGAGAGATAGAGAAGGAGAAGGAGAAACAGAGAAGGAGAGAGGAGGAGAAAGATAGAAAAGGAGAGGAGGAGAGAGAGAGAGAAGGAGAGAAGGATAGAGAGAGAGAGAGAGAGAGAGGGAAAGAGAGAGAGAGAGAGAGAAGAAGAAGAAGAAGAGAGAAGAAGAGAGAGAGAAGAAGAAGAGAGAGAGAGAGAAGAAGAAGAGAGAGAAGAAGAGAGAGAGAGAAGAAGAGAGAGAAAGAGAGAAGAAGAGAGAGAGAAGAAGAGAGAAAGAAGAGGAGAGAGAGAAGAAAGAGAAAGAGAGAAGAGAGAGAAGAAGAGAGAGAAGGAGGAGAGAGAGAAGAGGAAAGAGAAGAAGAGAGAGAGAGATAGGGAAGGAGAGAGGAGGAGAGAGAGAGATAGGGAAGGAGAGAGGAGGAAAGAGATAGAGAAGGAGAGGAGGAGATAGAGAAGGAGAGGATAGAGAGAAGGAGAGAGAGACAGAGAGCAGAGAGAGAGAGAAGGAGAAAGAGAGAAGGAGAGACAGAGGAGAAAGAGAGATAGAGAAGGAGAAGAACAAAAAGAGATATAGAGGAGAGAGAGAGAAGGAGAGAGGAGGAGAGAGAGAAGGGGAGAGAGAGAGAAAGAGGGATAGAGAAGGAGAAAGAGAGAGAAGGAAAAGGAGAAAGAGAGAGGAGAGAGGAGGAGGAGAGAGAGAGAGGAGAAAGAGAGAGAGAGAGAGAGGAGAAAGAGAGAGAGAAGAGGAGAGAGAGAGAGAGGAGAAAGAGAGAGAGAAGAGGAGAGAGAGAGGAGGAGAAAGAGAGAGAGAGAGAGAGGAGAAGAGAGAGAGAAGAGGAGAAAGAGAGAGAGAAGAGGAGAGAGAGAGAGGAGAGAGAGAGAGAGAGAGAGAAGGAAAAGGAGAAAGAGAGAGAGAGAGAGAAGGAGAGAGAGAAGGAGAGAAAGATAGAGAAGGAAAGAGAGAAGGGGGGGAGAGAGAGAGAAGAAGAGAGAGAGAAGAGAAAGAGAGAGATTATTTATGTGGTATTAAAGACAAGGTATTATTTTTAATTATGAGGCCCTAGTTGTGGTGTAGTCTTGATGGGTGCAGGTGAAGGCTGGCAAATAAGGACATTCTGCTCTACTTACATCATAGTCACATTTGAAGATACAGATGGGACAGCACGTAAGTTGGCTTCATCACAGTCAAGTTCTAGACCTTGGCATAGACATTTCACTGGCACAGAATCAACCACTGAATGAAGAGGAGAGGGAGAGGGATAGCAGAAGGTGAGGGATGAACAGGAAGATAGAAAGGGGAAGAGAGAAGCTAGGAGAAAATTATTTAGTACCACAGCATATCCTATGCTGAGGACAGTTAGGTAAGGCTTTAAATTAAGGTTCCCAAATTCACATTTGATTTACTTTTCTTTGGATGTTAGATTAAGAATGATTCACCCATCTATGAACTGAAATAATGTGGCTTAATGCAGCCTTGTAAATATGTACATTAAGTTACCAGCCCACACTTGTTTTAACCAACCTACCCTCCTTTACTCTCAGCAAAATGAATGAAATCAGCATTCCTTAGAATTTGTTGTCCTTTGACCTAGGGAAGTAGCTATTTCCAAAGCTGGCTTGTTCCTCTGTGATGTACTTTGAAGTCCACATTAACGCTGAAGCTATTCAAGAAGAAAGTATTATGAGTAGCAGCATAGCCATTGCCTTTAATAGAATACTACATAATTTTTGTGAACTAGTGAGGAAAACAGAAGAAAAGAAAATTCATTAAACATGTTAAACCACAGCTTTGCTGCAGAATTTCTTAGAAATTTCTCAGGAATTTTTCAGATAATTTAGTAATCTACCATCTGCATCAAGAAGGTGTCGTTTGGTTTTGGAGAATTTCTCTGATAATTTATTTTTGACCCAAAGAGTAGCCCCTCTCTGACTTTCCTAGGGGCAGAAAAATGCATAATTCTCTACTGTGGAAGGCTTTCTTGATTTCCATACTGTGGGTCATATGTGGGGAAGGATGGGGAGAGGAGAAAGCAGTGAAAGGAATGGATTTTTGTCTTTAGTTTTACTGATGGGGGATAAAGTGGGAGTTTAAAATCTGGGAATAAATTTTGGGGGATCTATGAATATCTTTGTTTTCAGTAACCTCTTATTGAAAACTGGGTTTTCCTTCAATAATTTAAAAACATCATTATGGGAAGGCATCTTTAGGTTTCACCAGATTCTATCCCTTGTAGTAATTGAAAGCCTTTCAGGCCCTTCCTTAACACTTTCTGAAACTGAGGATTGTAGGAAAAGATTGTCCATGTCATTTTCATAGTTCTAAAGGTAAGTCTTCAGAAGCCATTTAATTTACACAGCCGCCTCCACCCCTCATCTTACAGATGATACTAAGGTACAGGGAGGTTAATTAATTTATTCAATATCATACCCCATTCAAGGCAGGATTTTGAATGTAGATCTTCTAATTCGAGTCAGTGCTTGTCCCACTGAACCACATGTTAATAGTTTTAATAATGTAATCAATGAGTCACAAAAGAAGCTAAAGAGTCCAAATTAACAGGTTTAATAGAATTTTCATTCCTTTGTGATATCATGAAATGATTGTGGTATCCTTCTGTTTGATTCTCTTTATTGGCCAATGTCCATACTTTTAAGAATGGAGAAATAACTCAGGGCTTCTTTTGCTTGTCCTCTAGCTCTTGTTGGAATTATTGATCAGCCAGTTCCCACAACTCTTTGCCTGGACAGCTTCCCAGGAAGAGCTTTGGGTCTGTGACCCTGATACTGACAGCACTAGTTCCAAAGTATGGCATAGATGCCAAGAGCCTTTTAATGAAATTGTCTGGCTGTGGACTTCTGGCTGTGGAAGTCCAAATGAAGCCTAATAAAACCCCAATTTATATTCCTGACACCTTATACGTAAGAAATAATAAAAGCAGGGGAAGCCCTATATAATCTGCCTGTTTTAAATAGTTATGAATTGCAGAGATGCAACAACCCATAGTCTACTCCATTATGTAATAATGAGTTTTATAAAGAGATTAACTCTGTTCACATTTGTAACAAAACAAAACAAACTTACCTCCTCCTATTTTCCTCTTCAAGCCCCCCAAACCCAACAATTTTGATTTTAAGATAATAGTATTTGCCACATGAGAAGCAAAATGGTACCCTTTTATGCCTTGGATTCCTTTGGAAATCTGGTGAAACCTAAGGATATCTCAGAACAATATTTTAAGGTAATTGAAGAAGAGCAAAATTTCAGTGGAAACAAAGATATATATTTTTTCCATCTATGTTCATGAACTGAACATAATTCATTTGAAATGGAGATCCATGGATTCCAGGTTAAGACAAAGAGCTTAAGGTATCTCTGAGTTCATGTTCTGGCTGTGACTCACACTGACTATGTTACTCTGCGAATCACTTAATGCTTGACGAGACTCTCTGAGACTAAGGTGCAGAGCAATTTGTGATCTGCATTGGTCCTATATCAATGAAATCACAAATTCAATCCAAAACAAAAATCCAATATGGCAAAGTCCACATCTTTTCAAGACTTCAAGTAAGTGGGACATTATTGTAATTGAGGACAGGTAGATATTCACAGCCATGGATTCCTATATTTACCCATTACTGGCCAAGTAAATTTTTGTTTGGGACTTCATATCGTGAGAATCCTCCATTTCCTACCAAGTAGGAATTTCAAGCTTTGTAATTAGTTGAAAATTAAGGAAAACAGGGAAAACCAGACTCTAAAGTAAGTGTTTCTGACCATTGTGGACAACACATGCTATTCTTACTTACCCTAGGAGATTAGGATAGTGGTATGCTGGAGCTCTCTCATATTGATTTGGGAAAGCCAGTTAAAAATTTCATTTTGAGCATTTATACTCAAAAAATGGGAAAAAAATGAGGCTTGATTTATGGTTTTATTGATTTTCTAGACTTAAGAAAGTAATGGAGAAAAGTTAGTAATGTTGATAAAACTTAAAAGTGTGACTTGAATATCTACTGATCTCTGTGGTGGTTACTTATTAATGGTCTTATTTTATATCCCTATAAATGATAGTGGAAAAGGTATGACATGGAATAATTGCTATTCTTCAGGAGGAAATGAAGGAAATATAAATTATGTTCATGATAGTTCTCAAAATATCTATCCCATTTAGTTAGTTCCATACAATAGGCAAGGTCTTACATATATTCACTAGAAATTTGGTGTAGGTCCTCGTATTAGGTCAAACCATTGAGGATGATTGGTTGAATAAGTTTTAAAGTGTTTATTGAAATGTTCTCCCCCATTAATGTCCTACTTTGATATCTCACAATGGCAGAGCTGATCCCGTTCCTCCACCTTCTCTCCTCCCCTACTCCCCGAAGGCTATGCTATAAGAGAGGTTCCACTAATCTGTAAAGCTTATACCTGGTGTTGGCTAGCTATCTATCATTCAAAAACATCTAGTGAATCAGGAAAAGACTCAATACTAGATTGGCTGTAGGGTGATTTATTTTTCATTACAGAAACCCTTGAACACTGTCATAGAAGAATTGTAACCTGTATCAGTGAAATGTCTATGCATAACAGTGACATTTGAAATAGTGAAGTAAATACTGTAATTTCCTCTTATCTAGCTCCAAAATGGTGAAAAACAAGACCCACATGTTTAATGTGAACTATGCACATATGAAAAAATGACTTTAATATTGCAATATATTAGGAACCTTAATTTAAGTTTTACCTAAAGTCTTCATATGATACTTTCCATTAAGTTTTTCCATTTATGCATCATTTCAATTTATGTATAAAACTCTCATTCAATAAACAGATACCAATACTAAAGGAAAAAAGTGAAAATCAATATACTTTTGAAATGAGTACAATCTGTCCAATTATTATTTCAATATTTCATGTGAGCTTCTAGATAACATCTGTTATTTTTACCTAAATTCTTTTAATCCTTTAGATTATTTAAAAACAAATAAATAATCCATGTAAAAATTAAATTTAAATAAGCTTTCAATTAAAAAATTTAAAATTACAAAAAATTGTAAAAAATGATTTTTTGTTTCCAATTTGTCTTCATAATAGAAAACATTACAAATGCTTATATCTGAGGCTTGACATCTAAATCCAATAGCTTTGTAATCTGTGATAATATTTCTACACATTGTTCTGTTGTAATTAATGATGTTTTCATAAATTAAAAGATAACTGAATTTTATACAATATTTCTTACTTGGATAAACTTCAAAATCTATGTAGTGTTTCCATTTCTTAGTTTTATTCATGTCAGAATTCATGAGACCTTTCAAGTTATAATTAAAAGTGGGAGTCCATGACAAAAAACATTGTTCATCCCTGATGTTTCCAATTCACAAAATTTCTGTCATGATAACCTCTCACATATAGATTGATCACTATTAGAATGAAAGACATGAAGAATCACTTATTTTTTATTCTTCATTACTTTATTTGGAATTATTTGAAAGAGAAACTTCAAATAACAGATTTCAATTCATCAATTAAAAAAAACACATCTCATATTTTTACAAAAGGGCTTTTCATTACACTTAAGTTCAGCAAAGAAACATATTTGACTCTATGATATTAATAATGATGGTAGATTCCTATGACTACTTACAGCATTCAGAGGGCTCTGTCTCAAAAGGATACAGGGAAATCATTTTATAATTATTTGCAATATATTTATCAAACTGCAGGGACCATCCATTGTTGTCTCCTAAAAAGAAATCAGATTAAAAAATTTCAAAAAAACATCAGAAACATCTAGCTGTGTTTGGGAAAATAAATGTTTCATTTATGCTCTTACTGGAAGAAGTTAAACTATTTTTAGCATTAAAATTATGTTTTAGATGACATTTTAATTTTTACCAAAAATAGTATACAGTAAAGAAATGGGGATTTGGGAAAATAGGTGCCCCTAAAGTACTACTGGTGGAGCTGTGAACTAGTCCAGTCATTCTGGAAAGCAATTTGGAACCATGGCCCAGGGCCCATTCAGCTATACCTATCCTCTGACCCAGTAATACTGGGTGTATATTCCAGAAAAGGCACACCCCAGCTCTTTTTGGGATGACAAATAATTGGAAGCTTATGGGAAACTGGAAGCATTAGTTGAGGAATATGTGTGTGTGTGTGTGTGTGTGTGTGTGTGTGTGTGTGTGTGTGTGTATTATTGCATAATAAAAAATGATGAAGAGCATGACTCCAGAAAATCCTGGAAAGACTTGCATGAACTGATGCAAATTGAAGTGAGCAGAACTAGGAAAATAATTTACACAATAATGATAATATTGTAAAAATAATCAGTCCTGAAAGACAGTGTGATCAATACAACACAACAAACCACAATTATTAAGCTTTTGTGATAAAACATGCTACATACTGCAAGGTAGAGAGAACCGATGGACTCCCATGATATTACTATATTTTTCTTTTTTTGTAGTATATTTCTTTTGCTTGCTTTTTTCATCTTAAAGCATGACTAATATGGAAATTTGTTTTTCATATCTACACATATATTTGTGATGATTTTTAAATTTTTTCTTGCCTTCTCAATTGGTGGGAGAGGGGAAAGGAAAAAAGGAGAGAAGTTGAAATAATATAATATATAATTGAATAAAATAAAGAAAACTATAAATTAACATAAAATAGCATAAAAGATGTTTCATTTGAAATAATTGAAATGTGATCATATCTATAACTCATCTAAATATCATCCAATAACAAGAATAATATAAGTCAATAGTAGTCTTAGATTTTAACTTGACTTTCTCTTAAAATCCAAAATTCTGCTTTGTGCTTCTTCTTTGAACTTTGGTTATCTGATTTAGTCTGGTGAAGATGAACAAGGGATAGGAATTTGTGAATTATAAAGTTAGATACATGATGGCCTAAAGAATTTTTCAAGCCTAGAAGTAGCTTTTAAATGGGCCACTTATGGGAGCCACAGGCTATGTAAAATCTAAATTTGAGAGTGTAGCTCAGCTTTTTCAACATAAAAAACATCAGGCTATAATTATGAGGTAGAAATTCTTAAAGGAAAGAACATGTTATATGATTTTAGCAACTCTTTTCAATGACTGTGACAACTTCCTTCGTTAGAAAGAAGTCATATAAGTGGGAATAATAAAAACCTCTAGTTCTCAGGATTGTGAAGATCTAATAATAGGTGTGAGAAGTACATCATACTCTAATAATATTATTTCATTATCATAAACTGATTATTTTTATGACATATTTGTAAGGCATATTGCTTGGAATAAAAATGTTTTTACCAAATGGGGAGAGGAATCCTTTTTATTTTGGTTTCTTGGGTCATTGGTTAGAGTTAGAGAACACATTTATGCAGGTTAACACATTCCCTTCTCTTGAATACCTGCATAGTAAGAGAGTGATTGTAGGCGATAGTTAGGTTATAACTTGGTTAGTCTGGCATATAGTGCCAGATCCTCCCCAACATGATAGGAAGGATAAAGAAAAAACACTTTATATCTAAGAAACTGCATAATCAGTGCTCTTTTACCATATGTACAGAGAAAAAGAAGTCCAAAGATAGTAAGACATGATTCTACAGAGAAAAGAGGAAAAGGGCATTTTTGATTTATTGTGTACATTTTTATGTCTCATATCTGAGATAACTGGATGTGCTCATCTCCATAAAGGAAGGATGCTTTCCACAAATTTAACAAAGAAGGAATGGGGGTAATTTTGATTTAAGGATGAGATTTAAAGGAAGCTTTGTATTCCTCTTTCTTAGAATCATTATTTACAAGTAAATGGGACCACAGAGACAATTTAGTCAATCCCTTTTCCTTCCCTACCCTCACCCTATTTTACGGCTGAGGAAACTGTGATCTGTGAAGTGACTTCCTGAAGGTATCAAAAATATAATAGGGAAAAGATTTGGCATTTGTATTGATGCCATCTCATTCCCAATCCAGTGCTTTTTTAATACTATACAAAGCCCTACTCCTTCCCTTCCTCCTCAAACATATATTACACATATGCTATGGACTCTAAGGCCAGGAAATAGGCAGGCAGATCACAAAAAAGAACAAAATGTGGCTCTTGCTCTCAAGAAGTCCTAATCTAATCTAAGGAACAGGCTTATTAATAGAAATTAATTAATAGCACATATTGATTTTCAGAGAAGAGCTCTACTTGACTATTGACAGCACGAAAGCTTGAGGATCATGATTTTATTTTATTTTTTTCGAAATAGCATGGAGCTTATATTTTCCTCCATTTCCCTTGTCTAAGGAGAAAATTCAGGAAGGAGATTTTGTCCTTTAAATTGGGGAAAGTGTTTTTTTTTTTTTTTTTTTTTCTATACAAGAAGTGAATCAAGGACAGCGATTTTGGAAGAGACATCAATTAAACTGGTGAATGGTTCTCTCCCTCTCTCTCTCCCTTCCTTTCTTCTCTCCCTCTCTTCCTCCCTCCCTTCCTCTCTTCCCTCCTCCTTCCCTCTTCCTTCTTTCCCTCTTTCTTCCCTCCTTCCTTCTTTCTCTCCCTCCCTCCCTCCTTCCTTCCCTCCCTCTTTCCTTCCTTCCTCTCTCTCTTCCTTCCTTCCTCCCTCCCTCCTTCTTTCCTTCTCTTACTCTTTCCTTCCCTCCTTTCCTCTCTCCCTACCTCCCTTCTTTCTTTTCCTTCCTTCCCTCCCTTCTCTTCCTTCTTCTCTTCCTCCCTCCCTTCCTCCCTCCCTCCCTTCCTTCCTCTCTCTCTTCCTTCCTTCCTCCCTCCCTTCCTTCCTCTCTTCCTTTCTCTCTTCCTTCCTTCCTCCCTCCCTTCCTTCCTCTCTTCTCTCTCTCTTCCTTCCTCCCTCCCTCCCTTCCTCCCTCCTTTCCTTCCTTCTTTCAGAGTGTACAGGAAACTGAGGACTTCCCAAGAATAGTCACTTGAAGAAAAGCCCCAAACTTAAACCTCTCATTTGATAATTCCAGTCCCAATTCAAGGGTCTGTTAATCATTAAGGGTCTGGGAAGAAAAACAAAAGACCTGCTCCTCTAGTAGAAATAACTGATCTCCTGGACTTTTACTTAACTTCTTAAAAGAAGTTAACTAGTTAATGAATTGGAGACATTCTAAAGGACCTATAAACTGGGTAATCTCTGTTTGTTGAGGAAGCCTGAAGTAAATCAAGTCTCCTTGATTATCCAAGTTTAATGGATTCTTTACCTCTAAACAAATTTCTTTGTGAGGGGATTATATGGTTTCTTATAAAATCATTAACTAAGGTAGATTGAAAATGTATCTGGAGAAATGAAATAGGGTAAACAGTCATAAGCAGTTGCAAAACTGACCATCATAAAATTCAGGTCAAAATTTAACAAGTTCATGTTACTTCCAAAGCATTATTCTTGTGGTCACAACTATATAACTCATTTCAATATCTGTGGAAATTAACCTCTCTAGATTGGTTTGGAGTGTAGTCTGGAGATATTTGCTTCTTGTAAGATTCTAAGAATAAATATTTCTATTCTTCATTTGAGATATCTCTGAGTATTTGTAAATTGAATTTGTTGTACCACACAGTTTGGGGGCTCATCTGGGATAAATGCCTGATAAGGGAACAATCATTGCTTGGCTTTGGAGACCAAAAGGCCCATAGGGACCTTTTATCCCCAAGTCTCCAGGGTCTGTTGGTGTTCTCCTCCATGTTAGGCAGAAGCCTGAGGCAGAGACTCAATGAAGAAAGATGAAACAGAGTAGAACCTGGTGTTTTGTATGAGATGGGTATGAGCTCATGGTCTAGAAGGAATTGTATGTACAAGTCAAGGAAAGTCTTTGGGAATCTGGGGATCAACTAGCCGGATCAGGGGAGACACAAAAGATTAGCTCTCACTAAATTAAGGTGTGTGTGTGTGTTGTCAGGCTGCAAGGATCCCAAGGAGAGGACTCACTGAAGCAGCTCTTGGTTGACCACTGGCAAAGAATAATTTTTGCCAAGAGATTGGGGTAGGAGTACAGTCTTCTCTAATCATGGGGGAAAGTGCAGTCAAAGTCCCAAACAGGAACCAGGTAAAGAAGTACCAGCCAATAATCCATTAGGGAATTGGCTGCAGAACTGAAATAAATTGCCAAGGAATTGAAAGAAAAATAAAACAATAAAGTTTTGTTGTTTTGTTTGGGGTGGACAAGATTTGGGTGGAGGAATAATTTGGCCAAAATACGGTTCCTCTGATAATTGGACATGTCAACAACTAAATTTATATGTTAATGGGAAAAATCCCTTCAATCCAGAGGAAGCAATATATGCAAGCCTCTGGTTTTCAGGGATAAAAGACTGGCTGTTTCTAAGCCAGGGATAAAAAGAGGCAAAAGAGGTGGAAGAAGGGCCAGAGACTGAGGAGATTCCATCTCATCCCTGTGATGCTTTAGTTACAGTCCCTCCACTGTATATGCCCCATCCTCAGCCAGTGGTCCCACAAGCACACCGGTTGTGAAGACGGAACCAGAAAGGCAGCCACCCTTGATTAAACTGGTGAACCAAGGGGCAGCAGGAGCCTACAGGGAACTAGTATATAGACGTTTGGAAAGAGAATTAGAACAGCTGAGGAGAGAATTGTATATCTTAGCCAATCTCTTCACTTCAGAAGAAAAATCAGCTATTAGAAAAGCATCTAGTGGGAGGGACTTTATCCCTTTTCAGAAGGAGTGATGGCTGCAGAATAAAAATATCTATTAGTAAATCCAGAATGGGATAATAATAATCAAGCATGCAGGTAGAATATGCAAGATTTAAGGGACCTAATTATTACTGAAACAAAGAATTCCTTTTCCCAAAGACAAAATATTAACAAGGCCTTAGAGGTTAGACAGGGAAAGGATGGATCACCTTTCAGATTTCTAGAATGTCTCAAAGAGGAGAT
Source organism: Antechinus flavipes (assembly GCF_016432865.1). Lineage (NCBI taxonomy): Eukaryota > Metazoa > Chordata > Mammalia > Dasyuromorphia > Dasyuridae > Antechinus > Antechinus flavipes. Next base: position 87,702,146 of record NC_067403.1, on the reverse strand, counting down.
TCAAAAATATTCAAGATTAAATTTAGAAGATACAGTGATAAGAAGTGTACTGAGCTATATTTTGTCTTCAATTCATGGCCAGATATGAATAAGAAATTGCAGAAATTGGAAGGATGGAATAATTGGGGAATTACTGAAAGAAGCAATGAAGGTATATGTAAGAAGAGATTGGGAAAGAGAAACGAGAGAGAGTCAAAGAATCAAATTGCTGATTCAGACTTTACCAGCTGTCCAAAGACAGGGAAAAGGTTGGAGTAAAATAGAGCAAGAGGGGTAAATAGCCGAACACAGGGTCCTCTGACCTGTTAGCCTGTGGGAAAACTAGGCATGTTTCTAAAAATTGTCCCAGGAGAAGAAAGAAAAATTATTAGCAAGTTTACTCTCATGTAATTAGAGAACAGAAAAGTTTAAGAGGGCTAAACTTGGGCAGGAGAATTGGTAATTGTCTGCAACATTTGATGAAGAATTTTGGGAACTTAATTTATTTTAAAGAGGTACTATAATTTTGAAATTTGGGGAAATTTACTGTTGCCTCACATATGCTAGATTTATTCTAATTATGAAATCTTAAAATTGTTTGAATATTGAGGCCTTTTTACAACTGAAGAGAAAAACTTTTTTTTTTATTTGGTTGGACTTCAAGTTAAAATATAGGTTATTAAACAAAATGCTGGTAGCTTAGCTTAAGGGAGTTTGTGTTTGTATCTTAGATGGTATGTTACTTTCTAGAAGTATTGGGTAATCTGTAAAAATTCTGTCAGCTCTGCTAAGCATGTATATGGGTTTTATGGAGTTATTTAGCTATTTATTGTGCTGTGAATCTTAAAAGTTTTGGGAAAAAGAGAATGAAGGTGATTTAAGAAGGATTGATTAGTAGGAGCAAATTGAAAGCTTGAATGATTTCAAGAAGGAATCAGTTGGAAAAAGAAAGAATGAACTGGTTGGGAAGAGCAGTCACAGAGAGACTGCTGTGAGATGGGATGGGTTTTTGGGAAAGAGAAACAGAAAGAAAAGTATGTAGCAAGAGGGAAAGAGGAAGCTGAGTAGAGGGTCAAGAAGCATAGTGGAGTTAGGAGAAATGCCACATGGAACAGGAGAAAGGTGGAAGGGAGGCCATGTGAAATCCCCTTCCCCCAATTAAGTCTGATATGGAAGATCGCCCTTGTGGAATCCATCCTCCCCCTTTCCCCCACTAAATGTGTTCCAGCCGATTTCTGCAGAGGCTTAGCTTTGGCATATGATTTCAAGAGATAGGCTTTTAAGTTAATTGACTGAATATTTGTTTCTTTTGATATGTAATGGTTTCCTTGGTTAAGTAATATTGTATTTCTAAAAGTTTAATATTTTAAAGAACCCTTGGATTCTTTTATGTAGTATTAGGATATTCTATATAGGATATTCTATCTAAGTTTTAATTGATTGTATTGGGTCATCCTGAGGTCATTTAAAGAGCCTCTGAAAATAATTTTTTTTTGAAAATGTTTCTGTTATGGACAATAAGCAATTTGAAATATTTATCTATGTATTGGGTATTTTAAAAGCAAACTGATTTGTATGTATAATGTTCACTTATGAAACATCTACTTAAATATGAAAGAAGTGAATTTACTGAGACATTCTTACTGTTATAAATATAAGGTTATGTTAAATATCTGTTTAGGATCTGAAACTTTGGTTAATGGGATTTGTTATTGGAAGTAAAAATTTCTTAGGCTTATAGTTAATGCTATTTGGGAGTTTTAAAGCTCCACCATCTGGCAGTTAGTGGGACAATTAACTGAAGTAAAAATGAATTAAAGCTATTTTATCTTGTATGTGCTGAAAGTTGAATTTTAACTGTTTATGTTATAGTTATGTCCCTGAATTTTTTCCTCCTGTGACTGATTTCTTTGATCAGAGCAATGATCAAATGCAATTCAATTATATCATACCTTGCTGTTTCCAACCTGGTTATATGTAATTATTATATCCTGAATACTGGGCAAATACGTGTTTAGCCTGATCATTTATCTGTTACTGGATATTGTGTTTATGATATTCAAGTGTTTTTTTTTTTTTTTCTTGAAGGTTTCCAACTAATGCGGACAATTAGCACAGTGAGACCTAACTGTTATTTATTTGGGACTATAGCCATTTGCCTGTCCTATTAAGCAAATTCGTCTTTTCACTTAGTAAGCTGCTGGTTCTTCACATTTTTCAGCAATCTGGTGAACCAAGTCTTTCTATTTCTATTATCTTTGAGAAACCACTGCTCCTGATGTAATTTGGACTGATATTGGGGATTGGGAAAGTGGTTGAATTATTGTTAAAATTTTAATTGTATTACTGTGTTTAAGATTTGTTAAAACTGGGAAATTGTTAAAACTAACTATTGCTGTTATGTTTGAGGAATTTTTAGGAAACTTACTGTACTAGTCTGTTATGTATAGGAATTTTCATTCATTCTTGAGATTCATATGTGGAATATTATTTGATAATTCCTTTCTGTGAGAAAAAAAGGGAGGAAAAGATAGGAAAATTGGGGAAACTGGTGTATTTTTCTAGAAATCCTTTCATTTTTACTCCTTGCTTAAAACTTACTGGACTATGATTTGCTGGTTATGTTTTAATTTTGAAATCCCTTATTCTGTTGGAATTGCCCTTGTAGCCTCAGTTTTGGGGATTATTTTTTAGAAACAACCAGAAATCAGACATCTGTTTTGGGACTGGCAATCTCTCTGATATGTTTCTCCACTCCTGTTACCCAGTTCCTTAATTAGTATTTCAGCATTCTCAAAAGACCTTGCAGAGTGCTATAAGGCCTCTAATAGTTCAGGGTTGCCTGCCTTGGTCTAACTGCATAATTTGCTCAGAAATCTGGATCCGAGTAGCAGCTCCTGTTCTATCAGAGGGGACAGGTGGAACTACTCCAGGCCCCACTTTTCTGCCCCTTTGGAGTCCCTGACAGACGTGGGGTACCCATCAACAAGATGAGCAGCAGGACTGTCTTGAGCACTGCTACTCAGCAGAGAATCAGTTAAATGCACAAATGACCACAGACCTAACTCACACTGAACTGTCCATCTCAAACTGGATTCTCTGGCTGAGATGCTCTCTAACTGCAGAGGACCTGCCATTTCTGCAACAGAGAGGCCTGTGTGCCTCCCTAAATGAAGAATGCTGTTTTTATGCTAATAATGCTGGGGTTATCAGGGAAAGACTTGTTCTTGCCATGTCCTTGAATTTTTCTAGTTTTATTTTGGCTTATTTGCTTTACATAAGGTTGGTCAAAATTATAGTGCTAAGACCTTCTAGAGGAAGGTATTTCAATGATTTGAATATTCAGAAGAGAGAGAGTATGGAATGTTGTTCTCTTTTAGTATCCTGACTCAGTTTCCCTAAATTGACCTGCCTCATTTTCCCTAGATTGTCATCTTTATTTATCTTTGTATTTTTATATCTGTAAAGTGTCAATCTGTTCTGTAATAACTAATTCTAAGACAAATGGTGGGAATTGGTGAGTGGGAAGTCCTCATATGTTAAAAAAAGGAGGGATTTGAGTGTAATGGGAAATTGAGGACTTCCCAAGAATAGTCATTTGAAGAGAACCCCAAAACTTAAACCTCTCACTTGATAATTCCAGACCCAATTCAAGGGTCTGCTAATCATTAAGGCTCTGGGAAGGAGAACAAAAGACCTGCTCCTCTAGTAGAAATATCTGATCTCCTGGACCTTTATTAACTGAACTAGAGACATTCTAAGCAATCTGTAAACTGGGTAATCTCTATTTATTGAAGAAGCCTGAGGTAAACCAAGTCTCCTTGGTTATCCCGGTTTAATGGGTTATTTACCTCTAAACAAGTCTCTGTGAGAGGATTATATGGTTTCTTATAAAATCATTAACTAAGGTAGATTGAGATTTAATTTATCTGGAGAAATGAAATGGGAAAATAGTCGTAAGCAATCTGTGTAAAAAAGAGAGCATCTACACAGTTATAATTTTTGTCTGTCCTGAAAAGTATAGAGACAGTTCTGTTTAGACATACCTCTGCTGCTAGTACAGAAGTTATTTAAAACTGGAAAGAAGGTATGTGTTCTGATGGATGTGACTCTTTTCAACAATGAGATGATTCAGGCCAGTTCCAATGGTCTTGTGATAAAGAGAGCATCTACATCCAGAGAGAGAATGAAGGGGACCAAGTGTGGATTACACTATAATATTTTCACTCTTTTTGTTATTTGCTTGCATTTTTTTCCCTTTTTGAGCTGATTATTTTGTGCAGCATAATTATGGAAATATGTATAAAAGAATTGCACATGCTTAACATATATCGGAATACTTGCCATTTAGGGGAGAAGGTGGGGTGAAGGGAGAGAAAAAATATGGAACACAAGGTTTTGCAAGGATGAATGTTGAAAATTATCTATGCATATGTTTTGAAAATAAAAAATCTTTAATAATAAAAAGAAAGTATGTATATATGTGAGTGTGTGTTTAGTATGTGTGTGTGTGTGTGTGTGTGTGTGTGTGTGTGTGTATGGGGGGAGTGCTTAGGGGCTGTGTGTAGAGTGTAGAGTGTGAAGAAAATGTGGGAATAATAAGGGAGAGTTGGTAATCAGTTAGCATTTTATCACTGGGAAGGAACTGTTATTGAGAACATTAATGAATATATAATTATATAATGTTAAGGAATAAAGTGGAAAACAGTTTTATCTTGAAGAAATTTTGATGCATTTAAAATATTGGTGGGGAATTAATAGTAGAAGGTGGAAATTGCTGATCATTTTCTCCACTCATGACTTCTAACAGATTTTGTTGACATAGATGTCAGACTTAGCTTGATTTTGCTCTATTATGACTTCATTAAAAGAAAAAGATATTTTCCCAAAACCATAAAACTGAATTGAAAGCATCAATTTTATAAAGACAATTGTAATTCCTCAAAAGTCTTCCTCAAATATTCCACTGTGATGTAGAAGGATCCATGGGTATGATGGAATATAAGTTCTTGCAAGTTCTACCAAATCAGACTTGTTAAGTTTAAGATCTTCTCCCCTACAGTCTTAACTATTTGGGGATGAAGTTGTTGACCATTATGCACTAAAAATTAGATTAGATCATCTATAAAACCTTTATTTAGCTATTGATATTCCAAATGTAAATAATTTTTCTAGACAACAAAGAATTGAAACACATTTTATCTATAATTTGGGGTAGTTAAGTTTTACAGTGGATTAAGTGGGTGCTTGAACCAGGAAGACATCAGTTCAAAACTTGGTCCAGAAATTTAATAGCTATTTGATTCAGGGCAAGTGATTTAAGCTAATGAGGATAAAAACAGTATGACACAGCATGTTGTGAACAGCAACTGTGATGAACAGCAAATGACATAATAAATGTAATACACCACAAATCTTAAAATACTATATAAATGTTAACCATTTTATTTTATTTTATTGTGCTGAAGCAATTAGGGCTAAGTCATTTGTCCAAGGTCACACAGCCAGGAAGTATTAAGTGTCTGAGGTCAGATTTGAACTCTGGTCTTCCTGACTTCAGAGCTAGTACTCTATGCACTACACCATCTAGCTGCCCCAATATTAATTATATTAATGAAAAAAAAGTTTAGGGGTTAGATGACCTCAATGGCTTCTGAGGTATCTTGTAGGTTTAAAATCATGGTCCTATGAATATAATGAAGTTGTAAAATGGAAGTCTAGCTGGTAATTTTTCTTTGAAGAGGCAAATCAAGGATAATTTCATCAGTAATTATGAAAAATTTTCTCGCAGTACTTCAGAAAAGCTTAGAAGAGGAACAACATGAAGAGAGTTATAACTTATGTAACAATTATTTGTTGCAGAAGATGAAAAAATAGCATATTTAGGATTATCTTTCCTTTCAAAGAAGTAGGAAATGTGATATTCCCTCCTTACCAAACAATGTCAATATTTAGTTAGATAGGAGGAGAGTGAAAAACCATGGTTCTGCATTAAAAAATGAAAAATATGACTTCTACAAACCTCACTAGAAGCCTAATATCTATGGATCACAAATGTTTTCCTCAAGAATAGAAATAAAAAGAACTGGACAATATAAGGAACAAAAAACATTCTTCATACATACTAATATGTATGAAGCACATATTCACAGAGCAACACACAACAAAATGAAATTTGATATATTTGAACAGACTCTTCTTGTTAATAGAAAAAGGAGTTACTGAGAAATCATTTCAGAACTGTTAGAAACAAAGGTCAGAATTAATACCAAAATAGAAGAAAAAATTAAAAGAAGACACTGAACACCATTTGGAAAAATACAAAGTGAATATAATAAACATTTTTGTCCTAGTTATCATCATTGACTAGAAAATATGGAAACAACTTGAAATAATTGTCATTAAAAAAAAGACCTAAAGAGCCCAGAACTTGCCAGCAAGCACTTCATCTTCCTTGACTATTAAAGAGCCATTCCAAAGAACCACAGTTCTCTTTTAATTGTTCTGCCTCAGTTTCTCTAATTGGTCCTGCCTCATTTCCCTAAATTGTTCTGCCTCAATTTCCCTAATTGTCACCCCCCCCTCCGGTTCATTAAGACTGATAGAAGTCAGAACTATTTGCTCTAAGGTTATAAATTGTCAATGTGTAAACTCAGAAAGGGGGACTCCAGACATTGTCTCTAGTCAGACACTTTCTTAACTCCGAGTTTGTTAGAATTTATGGTCCTACCCCCCAACCTGTCAGAGCTGAGTTGATGTTTCCTGCCTGGAGATTCCTGCTCACCAGAGTATGGACTCCACCCCCCTGCCTTTGTTTAGCTACTGTGTATAAATATGATTGAGAACTCACATTTGCTGCTAGATGCTTTGGACATCAATCCTGGGGATAGCATGCTCCCAGCACAATCTTTCAAATAAATTATTAAAAACTGCTTAATCTCTAGCTGCCTTAGTTTCTCCAGCATTACAATACAAACTTAAATAAAGTATCTAAAGCCCTTCTCAGTCTAGCTCCAGCTCCAATTTCCAGGTTTCTCCCTCATCACTAACTTTCATCTATCATATGGTTTACTAAAACAGGTCTGCTTGCTGCTTCTCACACATGGAGTTCCATCTCTATCTTTGTGCCGTTTCACTGTCTGTAATCCATATCTGGAACACAGGTGCTCTTCTTGTCTGTCCTTCACTGCCTAGGAAATTGTGCTCAAGCACTATCTTCTACAGGTCTTTTTTGAACTGTCCAGCTGCTATTCTCTGCCCTCCTACCCTGTTTTTCTCCACTTTGCAAGTCACATATAAGTGCTTAATAAATACTTTTTTATTGGAACATTTTTTGCACATATAGCTACATCTCTTTCTTTCTCTCTATATCTAGAGAAAGAGACAGAAATAGAAAAAGACAGAGAGAGAGGGAGAAAAGAGAGGGAAGAAGGGAGAGAGACAGAGACAGAGAGAGATGGAGAGGGAGAGGGAGAAGGAGAGGGGGGAAAGAGAGAGAGGGAGAGGGAAAAGGAGAGGGAGAGGGAGATAGAGACAGATAGAGATAGAGACAAAGACATAGAGACAGACAGAGATAGAGAGAGACACCTGCCATTCAATGCAAGGGCCTGTTTCCTTAATTCAATTCTGTTTCAATATTTGTCTCCTCAGAGCTTATCTCAGTGTCTGGCACACTATGGGTATTTAATAAATGCAATAATAATTACATGGATTATCATCAACTAAACAATGTGCCACATTAAGGTGTGAGAAGCAACCGGGAGAGGAATGGGGTGCTTTTGTAGATTTAATGTATTTGAAATGTATTTAGTACTATGAGATGGGGGATGGTTGGGACTCTGGAAAGTTGTGAGAAAGGAAAAAGGAAAATGAAATTTTGCTATATTTTTCTTTAAAATGTGAGAGGGAAAATAAAAGGAGGAGCATATAATATAGAACATTTGGTAGGTTGTGATTTTCCTTGGCTTTACCTTACTCACTTTAGGCTACTTTTTCATTAGTTATGAAAATGGAAATTTTGGTTCAGTTGTCATCTGATGGCCAGAATAGCAAACATCCTGGCACAAATTTTTTCTGAAAAGAAATCCTTGTGTCACCTCAGGCCAACAAATCTGTTGGTAGGCTGTAACAGCCAACATCTTAGGCCTCAAATAATATTCCCAACTAGAATGGGTTAGGGAGATTTTATTTTATCTTGACTTTTAGAAGTAGTGAATGCAGTATTAGTAGTACTACTGATGCTACAATTTGAAGGTTTGCACACACACATGTATTTTTATGTACTATAAAAAATAATTTTGCTTAATTGTAAATAGAACTGGCTATTAAATAATGGAAAAGTCTCCTGCTTTTAGAATAGTCGTAAGAGCAGGTGGATTATTAGTGCTAGAAGAAATGTCAGAGATTATTGAGTTTATTGCCTTCCTTTGGATGTCAAAACAAATCATGCAATTGATTAATTTGGTAGCACAAAACTACAGAATTTCAGATTCAGAAGTTAGCCCACAGGCCATTTATTCCACACTGTAGTAAAGAATATGCTTTTACTACATAGTTGACAAGTGGTGATGATGATGATGAATATATGAATAAATATTCAATTGTTTGTCCTTCGTTATTGAAGAGTACCATGACATCAGGGAGGTGATGCCATGACATACAAATGAACTGGATTTAAGTGAGGGAAGGATGAGCAAAGTCACCTGCCTTAATAGTTATATAAGTGATTACTATGAGGAGGTCCTGTGTTAAATCCATCTAAGTTTTCCTAAAGAATTTTGGAGAGGGGAATCTTAGTTTCCTACCTCCTTTTGGAGCCCATTGCAATTTTTGGATAGTTATACTTGTATTCTTAATAACAATTATAGAATTTATATGGTGTCTTAAATTTTTCAAAGTACTTTACATATTTTTTTTAAAACTGAGACCTAAATCTACTTCTCTGCAGTTTTCATTCATTTTTTCCTGGTTCTTCCCGTGAGACCAAGCAGAAAAAAATCTAATTTTTTTCCAGGTATTAATTCTAGAAATACCTGAAGGCAAATAAAATGTTTTTCTCCTAAGTCTTCTCTTCTCCAAGCTAACCAGTTCTTTCCTTCAGTCTTCAAATAGGTATCTCACTTTTTCCTTCTCACTCACCTGACTATAGGCAGGCATATAGTTTTGGTTCTATCTTTGGAACTGAGCCTGCTAACCCTCTGTGACTAGTCTTAAAGCTGGGCAGGAAGGTTATAAGAATCCCCTGCTTAGGGTAGCAAAGTGGCGCAGTGGATAGAACACCGCCCTGAAGTCAGGAAGACCTGAGTTCAAATCTGCTTTCAGACACTTAACACTTTCTACCTCTGTGACCCTGGGCAAGTCACTTGACCCCAATTGCCTCAGGGGAAAAAAGAATCTTTTGCTTATAAAGTCCTCAGCTCCTCAGTATGAAGGTAATTCTTGCAGCTGATCCTGAGCTTCTTGGGACCAAAATCTGTAGTGTGGATTCTAATAACTACTACTCTCTCTTTTCTCTGTCTGGATTCCTGTTTCCTACTAAACATTCTTTTCCTGTCAGCACACCTGATGTAGTAATCTTCACACACCAAAACTGTGCTTCCTGATTTCCCAATTGTATGGTATTATAGAAAACACTGACTCTGTAGCTGGAAATTCTATTTTGAAATCCCACCTTTCATGCTTAATACCTATAGGATTTTGGGAAAGTCATGTAGCCTCCCTATGCCTCTTTCCTCATCTGTAAATACAGAGATTTAGACAAGATGAGTTCTAGAATCCTTTTTAGCTTCAAATGTATGATTCTACAATTTAATTAAACTCAAAACTTTATTGTGCCCAGCATTATGCTGGGTATTTGAGATCAAGAAGAAGGAATGGATGATACAGAAAAAAAATTATTAAACAAATTGGAGTGACACCAGGAGTGAAAATCAGAGAAGCTTTCATGGAGAATGTGTCCCAAGCTGAATGTTGAAGTTAAAGAAGGATTTTAGCAAATAGCTAAGTGGAGAGAATGCATGTTATAGACGCTATTTACAATGTAAAGTGAGACAAGATGAGTTCAAGGAACAAAGAATAACCCATCTTTAATGAACTTTAAGAAGGAGAAAAGTAGGAGATAATGACTGGAAAGGTTCTCTGTACCATAATTATAATAATAGCAGTATGTCAGATAGATTGGGATGGGGAGAGAGAATGGAGATATATATATATATATAGAACAGATAGAATAAAATCCTCATCTCTGATTGACCTGTCAACCTGCATCTTCAACAGCTGTCTACTTTTCCTTAATTTATATTAAGATATTCAAGTGCCTTTCTTATATGAACTGATCTGATTGACAGCCACATGTCTAGCTGATTTCATAGATTAACCCATCTTATCAGCAATAGTTGACTAAGACCTAATGCAGATTAAATATGGTCGGATAATCAGCAATCCATAGCCTTTAGACCATCTAAAAAATTTTATATGTGAAAAATTCCCATTTATGAGACCAATTCCAGGGCAGATTGATAAAATAAAGCAATGATTATTTACCTAATTACATGTTTTTGTTGGGTACTTTAAGAAGATTAAAAAAAGAAACTGTGTTGCCTTCTGTTTTTAATCAATTGAGGAAGACAGAGAAAGTATAATAGAAACATATAAATGAGCATCCATCTTACCACAACTTAATATTTTATCTAGAAATACTGAGAGATTGTTAATCATTAAAGATGGTCACCCTATCAATGTGTAGCAGCTAGGTGGCTATGTGGATAGAATAGTGGTCCTCAAGTCAGGAAGATTAATTTTTCTGAGTTCAAATCTGGTTTTAAATGCTTATTAGCTGCCTGCGTCACTTAACTCTGTTTGCCTCAGTTCCCCACCTGTAAAATGGGTGGGAAGAGGAAATGGCAAATCACTCCAGTATTTTTGCAAAGTAAACCCCAAATGGGATCATGAAGAATAGGAAAGAACTGAAAAATGGTTGAAGGATAACAAACTTTCAATGGGGTCACCTATAGGAAGGAAGTGAATTTTGAGCATAGTTTAGAAGGAGAGATGAGAGATGATTAAACTTTAGGCATTCTAGGAAGGGGAGTCTCTGATGTAGCTAGGTGGCACAGAGTATTGAGCTGGAGTCAAGTTACTTACTGTTATTTTGTATCACAGTATTATTGTATTGCACAATTACTTAGATACTGTATGATCCTAGGTGAGTCACTAATCCACTTAGCCTCAGTTTCCTCATCTGTGAGGGATAATAATAGCTTCTACCTACTAGAATCATTTTGAGCATGAAATGAGATAATATTTGTAAAGTGCTTTTCAAACTTTAAAGTACTATGTTATTATTATTATATAAACATCACATTATTATTATATAAACATCATCATTTAAAGATGGTCACACTATCAAGGTGTAGCAGCTAGGTGGCTTATGTGGATAGAATAGGGAATGAGAAAATTGTATGTTGAGGAAGCCAGTACTATACTATTGGACTTTTATTCAAGAGGAGAAGTTCTAGAGTCATTTAGTGAGTAAAATCATTATTATGCATTTACTATCTGCCATGTCTTGTGATATGTGCTGGGGATACAAAGCAAGCCAAAAACTTGATCTCTGCCTCAAACTCAAATTTGAATGGGGGAGACAACACACAGGGAACTGTATGTATATACAAGATATATTTAGTATGTATAGGAAGTAATCTTGGATTACCCAAGGATATTGGGAGGACCAGAAAGAGCCTCCTGCAGAAGATCAGCTTTAAGTTGAATTTCTCTGATGGGCAGAGAAGTCAGAAGGGAGAAGCTCAAAGGGAGAACATTGCATGTAGGAGGGACAGTTAATGACAAAGCACTGATTTGGCAGATGGATGAGGTGTGAAAGAATCTCAAGAAGGCCATTGTTATTGGATCATAAAGTACATGGAAGTAAAGTATGAGAAGACTGGAGAGACAAGAAGGACTAATGATGTAAAGGGCTTTAAAAACCATACTGAGATATTAAATTGGCCAAAACCACAATGGGATTTAATGAATACTGCCAAAAACGATAACCATAAGCATTTATATGCACATATATGTATATAGATATATAGAAAATCTCAATTGAACCTCACAACAAATCAGGGAGGTAAGTACTTTATAGGTTGTGAGAAATAATTCATTTGGATATCTATTCCAATTAGTATTAATCAATTTGATAGAATCATATAAAAGTTCTATATATAATGCTCAAGTACTATGAGCTGCAGATTCTAAGATTATTTTTAAAATTATAGTTAAGTTAACTAGAGGCCTTTCACTCCTGTTTTTTCTTGTCATGGTGACCAAACCCAGTGTGGCAGAGGTGAACTCAATTATATGGAAAGTACCCCAAAATATTTTAGTGTTTTTGGGTCAATCTCTTGTCCAACTGGAGCAGGTGACCATCTTATGATCACTTAGGATACTGAGTGTCATAGTTTTTACCATTTCCGTCTGCCTAATCTAAGGAGAGCTCATCTAGTCAGTAGACTCTTGCTTTATCCAAATCATGACTGGCTGACAAATTGTTTTGCTTATTTTAGTCTATGTATCATATGTCAATTTGCGGAATTATTCTGTATTTAATAGAGATGTCTAGATATCTAGACTATTAAAAATAGTGCCCTGGAAGGAGGAATCATGTCAGATTGTAAGGAAGATCTGAGGTCCATTTTATTAGAGGGAATCATTAACCCTTTGATAGATGACCATTGACTAAGAGCTCTTTTATTGTGGGGACATTTAATATTATTATATCCCTTTGTTATTGTTGTTGTTCAGTTGTTTTAACCATGTTTAACTCTTTGTGACCTTATTTGGATTTTTTTTGGGCAAAGATCCTGAAGTGGTTTGCCATTTCCTTCTTGAACTCATTTTATAGATGAAGAAATTGAGGCAAACAGCAAAGGGACTTGCTCAGGCTCATATAGCTATCTGAGTCTGGATCTGAATACAGATTTTCCTGACTCCAGATCTGGTGCTATATTCACTCTGCCACCTTGTTGCCCCTTTTTCATATAAGAAAAGTGAGACTTTGTGTCACTTAACTAGTCTCTTTGTGTCTCTTAACTAGTGTTAAAGGGATTTGAACTAAGATATTCAGACTCCAAGTTCAGTGTTCTTGTAAGTTTAGTCTAGTTAGGTAGAGCAAGGATTTGACTAACCCAAGAAATGACTGAAAGATTGCTCCTGGAACAGTGGGAATGTTACATGTCAAAATATTGTAATTTAATAAAAAGATTCAAGAATAGGACAGATGAATGCCTAGAGCACAGATTCACTTCATTATGTATGTATGCAATTTTAAGTAAATGTAAGTTACCAAAGAGCCTTCTGCTAGGAAATATTTCATCCTCCCTTCTTGTTCATTCTAAACCTGGAGAGACTTGGGGACTGGGAAAAGTTAAAGTTCACACCTTGATCTTCTGGTACTAAAGTGAGCATGTCTTCATGTGTACATGAACTTGGTTATGAACTGGGGAATTAGGTGCAGAAACAAACTCATACTGATTTTCCCAGAAGCCTCTGTAGGCTCAGGGGATACAGGAGACTAAGGCATCCTTTAGATTTTGTACTCTTGGTTTATTTTAGGAGATCTTATTCTCCTTAATTAGTATTATGATCTGACAATCATAAGTTAGTGCCAGGGCTTAGTCTGTGAAATTTGAAGTCCCAAAATTTGCAGCTTTGAATCAGTATATAGCACAATGGAGTCTGGGCCTAGAGTCAGGAAAACTTGAATTGAAATTGGGCTCAGATACTTACTATCTGTGTGAGCCTGCAAAAATCACTTTTCCTCAGTATGTTTCAGTTTCTTCAACTGTAAAATGGAGATCATAGTTAGAACTATCTCATAGACTTGATGAGAGGATCAAATGAGATATTTGTAAAGCATTTGGCACAATACATGGCCCATACTAGGGATCTAATAAATAGCTGTTTCATCAGGGCAGGAGCTTGCCTGAGTTCTTCCAAATTGCCTTCCAAACAACTTTAAATCTCATCTTAAAACAAATTTTAAAATGGTAGAACCTATAGAATGGTGGGGTGAAATAATTTTCTAGTCCAAAATAATGTGGAAAGATGTCAGGAAAAGTGTGTTTCACTCAGGTAAAAGGGAATTGCAGTTCAGTGCAGGGCACAGTCTGGGCAGAAGGTCAGCAACCAAAGTTTCCCAGCTCTGGCAGAGCAAACCAGTGTCATATGGGACAGCTATGAAGCCCCCAGCCCTTGGTGCAGTGGGAGAGTGTCTAGCCTGGTGGCTCCAGCACAGCCAGAAAGCAGCCAAGATTGATTGGTAATGTGGTGCAGCAGATGAGAGGCTAGGCCCAGAGACCCCAGTATAGTAGGCCAATCACCTAAGTCTTACCCCTTGGAGCAAGAAAGTTGGGACGTGTACCTTGGACCCCAGAGAAGAGCTCAAGGTTTAAAGTCATAAAATAGGCTGGAGAATGAGCAAAAACCAAAACAAAACTATGATCATAAAAACTACTATATGATCATAGTTCATAGAAACTACTATAGTGGCAGGAAACATCAAAACGCAAATTTAGAAAAGTGCAACAATGTTGAAATACCTACACACAAAGCCTCAAGAGAATATGTATTGGTATCAGGCCCAAAAAACATTCCTGAAAGAACTCAAAAAGTATTTTAAAAATCAAATAAGAAAGATAGATGAAAAACTGTGAAAAGTAATGAAGATTATGTAAAAGAATCATGAAAAAAAATCAACAGCTTGGTAAAGGAAGCACAAAAATGGAAAAGGATTTACAAAAATTCACTGAAAAAAAAAAAGTCCTTAAAAATAGAGTTGGCCAAATGGGGACAAAAGTTAACTGAAGAAATTAATTCCTTAAAAATTAGAATTGGGTAAGTGGAAGCTTTTAGAGGGTCACAGTCAATGGGGAAACTCTGGGTAAGGTCTAAGACCCTTCAGTCTAGAGGGAACCTGCTAACAATGTCTACTTTGGCTTCCCATCTCCCCTAAGGGCTCTCGGCCTTCCTGAGAAGTCAGGGGGTAGTGACAACCTGTGTTGAGATTGAAGCAGAGTGATACCAGGTGGAAGAGATATCAGATGGCAAACTACATACCAATAGCAAGTTGTTTAGTGCACAGGATTGTTTTTGTTACATTATATAAAGGGGAAGATCTGTGAAATAAATGGACTCCAGTTTTCCATATCCTTGGGAGTCCTGCCTCACCACTTCTCCACTAACTTCCTAGTGGACCTTGGTGTGGGGGCTCTAGAAAGCCATGGTACATTTTGTCACCCGAGCTTCGGGGCTCTAGAAAGCAAAGGAGGACATATCATGTGGCACCCAAACTTGGGACTCTAGGTGAGGTCCTACACACATCAGCTTGACTGATGCAATTGGTCAAGTTCAGTGGAGAAGTCCCCATGATCTGGAATAGGGTAAGTATAAAAATAGGCAAGCAGGAAGAATCTGTAAGGGATAATCTAGTCACTTAAGTTTTTCAGCCAAAATGGGGCAGATACTAAGAAAACAGCTTCCCCCACCCTGGGGAAGTATGAAGCATATGTAATTAGGTTAATAGAGAAGCAAGGTTTTTTGGTAACTCAGAGGCAGATCACTGAGCTCTTAAACATATTAGATTGCACGTCTCCTTGGCTCTTTAAGGAAGCGAGATTAGAGCCAGAGAAGTGAAAAATAGTGGGAGAACAACTAATTGAATATTCTAGAGCTATGAGTCCTGACTCAATTCCTGAAGAAACATTCCTTATGTACAATATAATACAATTGGCTTTAAAGAATCCCACAAGTTTTAAAAGAAAGAAAGATTTTAATGTGAGTGGCCAGACAAGGAAATACGGTAAGAGGAGAAAAAGCCTGAGAGGGATGGTGTTGACAACTCAGCTGGAGGGCATGGCTAAGTTAAGTACCTCAAGTACCCAGCTGAAAAGCCTAAAGAATATGGTGCTTCTCAGCTTCACAGCTCAGTTTCCCTTTTCCTACACTCCAGCAGGTGTCCTTAGAGTACTCCCCATATCCTGACTCTCCTTTCTCAACTCCAAGGGAGGAAAGAGGAGGAGTGGGAGGGGCAGTGACAACATCAGCACCACCCATGTAGCTTGTCTACTCCCTGTGACAAGATTACAAATGGTACTAGTTAACCATTTAAGGACAGGATACATCTGATTTGAAAATAGAAGCATATCCTGTGATTAAAGAGTTTGACTCTTCAGGTCAAGCCAAGAGAAGATACACTCCTTTTAATCTGGAAATTATCAGATTTGAAAAAGGCTTGCACTCTTTATGGGTCTACATCATCTTATGTAAAGATGCTATTATAGAATTTGATTTTTGAAATTTTAACCCCTAATGATTGAAAATCTATAGCAAAAACATACTTCTGGACAAAACTTGTGGCTCTCTGAGGATAGTGAACTCTGTAGAATATAAACCTAATGGAATTTTTAAAAATTTTATTTTAATTTTAATTTAATTTAATTTAATTTTTTTAAATTTTATTTTATTTAATAATAACTTTATATTGACAGAATCCATGCCAGGGTAATTTTTTAATAACATTATCCCTTGCACTTGCTTCTGTTTCGATTTTTCCCCTCCCTCCCTCCCTCCACCCCCTTCCCTAGATGGCAAGCAGTCCTATATATGTTAGATATGTTGCAGTATATCCTAGATACAATATATGTTTGCAGAACCGAACAGTTCTCTTGTTGCACAGGGAGAATTGGATTCAGAAGGTAAAAATAACCCGGGAAGAAAAACAAAACTGCAGATAGTTCACATTCATTTCCCAGTGTTCTTTCTTTGGGTGTAGCTGCTTCTGTCCATCATTTATCAATTGAAACTCAGTTAGGTCTCTTTGTCAAAGAAATCCACTTCCATCAGAATACATCCTCATACAGTATCGTTGTCGAAGTGTAAAGTGATCTCCTGGTTCTGCTCATTTCACTTTGCATCAGTTCATGTAAGTCTTTCCAAGCCTCTATGTATTCATCCTGCTGGTCATTTCTTACAGAACAATAATATTCTATAACATTCATATAGCACAATTTACCTAGCCGTTCTTCAATTGATGGACATCCATTCAATTTCCAGTTTCTAGCCACTACAAACAGGGCTGCCACAAACATTTTGGCACATACAGGTCCCTTTCCCTTCTTTAGTATCTCTTTGGGGTATAAGCCCAGTAGTAGCATTGCTGGATCAAAGGGTATGCACAGTTTGATAACTTTTGGGGCATAATTCCAGATTGCGCTCCAGAATGGCTGGATTCATTCACAACTCCACCAACAATGCATCAGTGTCCCAGTTTTCCCGCATCCTCTCCAATATTTATCATTATTTTTTCCTGTCATCTTAGCCAATCTGACAGGTGTGTAGTGGTATCTCAGAGTTGTCTTAATTTGCATTTCTCTGATCAATAGTGATTTGGAACACTCTTTCATATAAGTCATACCAATCACTTTTGACCAACTAGCAGGTGTAGGTCCTTATGCAGACTTTACACAGATTAATTATCCTCTAGTAGTGTATGAGCAAATTGCTTCTATTGCCATCAAAGCTTGGGGGATTCTCCCAGGAAGACAAGATAGAGGGGAAACCTTCACAAAAATAGAGCAAGGTCCAAATGAACCCTTTGCAGATTTTGTGGGACATCTGCAAACAGATGTCACAAAAACAAGATGTCACAAGATGTTAAGAACCATTGGTGAAAATGAGGCAAAAGAAATTATGATAAGACAACTTGCTAGATAAAATACTAATGAGGATTATAGAAGAGTTATACTAAGACTACACAAGAATGCTCCTTTAGAGGAGATCATAAGATGCTGTGCCACAGTGGACACAAATATCTTTATGCCCAGAATATGATGCAGGCTTTTCAATATCTTAACATGGGAAGACAGGGTCCCTTTTGGGAAGGATCCCTTCCAGAGAAGAGTTTCCAGAGAAACTTGTCAATGCTTTCAGTGTGGTAAAGTAGGGCATCTGAAAGCTCAATGTTGGCAAAAAGATAAAGTAAAAAACAGGATGGGAGAATAAGAGCCCAAACCACATGTCCAAAATGCAATAAGGGCTTTCACTGGGCATCAGAGGGTAGAATGATTCAGGGAAATGGGAAGTGAGGCTTGGCTACAGGTCCCCAGGCCAAAAAAAACACTTGAGGCATGACGGCAGCTGCTCTTACATCCAGAGAGTCTTTAAAGTCCAGTACTTCAATATGATCAGTCAGCAGAAAAGCAATCTGATGGGGGACAGGGGTTGCAATTAGGGAGAATAGAGCTGTATACCACTGGACTACTGAGATATCCCCTTAAGAGTTAAACTTTGTCCCTGTCCAGTCTGTAGATCCCCTGCCTTCACACATAGTTGACTTAACCATTTCACCTCCTGAGGGTGCTTATACAACAGTATCTATCCATACACTGATTTGGGAAACTGAGGAATGTGTAGCTAATATCCCAGTCACTAATATAGGTAGGCAATGTGTGATCTATCATTCAGGAGAAGTAGTAGCATCAGGTCTACTGATACACACTCCTGAAATGCAATTGGGTGATATTTATTCAGATTTTGACTTCCAACAACAGAATCCAGGATCAAGACACTCCTTCAAAAATAAAAGAGAGGGAGAGCCACAGGTAACCCTAGAGAACTTCTAAAAATAAGTTTATGTATTAAAAAAATTTTTTTTTGATTTTTGATGGAGATGCACTGGCTTCAGCTGACAGGTTTATAACCCACCAGAAGGACAGTGTCCAGTGAGAGCAGCTCCACTATCTTTAGATAATCGCCAGGTGATTTGAGAGATCCAGAAAGTGGTGAATGGAAGGGACCAGATAGATTAACTGCTTGGGGGAGAGGGTTTGCTCGTATCTCTACAGATGGAGAAGGAATCAGATGGGTGCCGAGCTGTACCCGCCTTGTCTATCAGAGAGAGATCCTTGGGGCAAAGGAGAAGACCCAAGAAACATCAGGTGGTTCCATTGCTGACTGTGCCCACCACTGAAAGAGCCTAGCAGTTAACTTTTTGTATACTTATGAACAACAGAAATAATTCTCAATGAGACTGATGTAGGACTTCAAAACCTGCAGGAATCATTAGATTTCCTGAGACATAAGACTGTTGCAGGACTTCAAAACCTGCAGGAATCACTGGATTCTCTAACACATGAAGTGATAAACAATAGATTGCTTTGGGACTATTTCTTGGCTGCTGAAGGAGGTGTGTGTGGTTGTGAATTGATAATTATTTTTTACACCTTCCTTCTAGGACTCATGGAAATCTTTATAGTATTTTGTTTTTTCATATTGTTATGTTACTACTTGCTTGGATGATATTACAACTTGCCTGTGTGATTCCTCCTGTGGTAATGGATTTAACTACTAGTATATACCTGCTTCAATTAAAACAAAAAAAAAAAAGGCAAGATGTAGAGGGTCACAGTCAGTGGGGAAATTCTGGGTGAGGTATAAGACCCTTCAGCCCAGAGGGAACCTGCTAAGAATGTCTGGTTTGACTTCCCATCTCTCTTAAGGGCTCTCAGGCTTCCTGAAAAGTCAGGGGGCGGACAACCTGTGTTGTGATTGGAGCAGAGTGATACCAGGTGGCAGAATGATACCAGGTGGCAAACTACATACAATAGCAAGTTGTTTATGTGGTCCCACGTGAGCAGTGTTGTTTTTGTTACATTATAAAAAGGGGAAAGCCCTTGAAATAAATGGACTCCATTTTTCTACCATCCTCAGGAGTCTTGCCTCCCACTAGGAAGGTATATTTTAATCATCCTGGTGTGGGGGCTCTAGATAGCAATAGTATGCTTTGTCACCCCAACTTGGGGGCTCTAGAAAGCAAAGGACACATCATTTGGTACCCAAAGAAGAAAATGACTCCATGAGACAGAAAGAATTAATCAAAGTAAAAAGAATAAGAATATAGAAGAAAATGTGAACTATCTCATTAGAAAAACAATGGACCTAGAAAACAGACTGAGGAGAGATTAAGAATTACTCAACTATCTGCAAGCCATGATTAATAAAAAACACCTGGACAGCATTTTCAAGAAATTATTAAATGAAATAGCTCTTAGAGCTATTTCATAGCTTCCAGATAGTAAAATGGTAATGTATAGAATCGACTGATCACTTGCTGAAAGAGATAATGAAAACTCCAAGACATATCATAGCCAAATTCCACAACTTTCAAGTCAAAAAGAAAATACTGCAAACAGCTAGAAAGAAATAATTCAAATGTCAAGGAGTCACAGTCAAAATTACACTGGATCTAGCAGCCTCTACATTAAAGAATTAGAGGGCTTGGAACATGAAATTTTGGAAAGCAGAGGAGCTGGGATTACAACCAAGAATCACCTACTCAGTAAAAGTGGGAAAAATCCTTCAGGTGAAAAAAAATGAATATTCAGTGAAATAGAAGAATTTCAAACATTACTGATGAAAGACTCAGACTTAAACAGAAAATTCGATTTTCAAATACGAGACATGAGAAATATAAGAAGGTAAATAGTAAAGAGAAAGCACAAGTTATTAAATTAACTTAATTATAAGTTAATAAGATTAAGAAGAAATATACATGAATAGAAAGTACAGGTTCAAATTGTCTTTAATGGGATGATATAAAATTAAGGTGTGAAAAAGAAAATTGAATTGGGGGAAAGGGAAAAATAGAATGAGGTAAATTGTTTCACATGAAGAGGCATGAAAGACTTATTATAGTGGAGGGAAACAAAGAAGGGAGGTGAGTATCACTTGAAATTTACTCTCATTTGAAATGGCTCAAAGGATGAAAAACATATGCTCCGAAATGGGTATATAAATATATCTTACCTTATAGGGAAGTATAGGAAGAAAGGGAGACAAAAATGGGGATAGTGGTACTGATGAGAGAACAGAATGAGGGAGGCAGTGATCAGAATCAAAACACTGGTGAGGAGGGATGGGCTGAAAGGAGAAAAAACTGTGATATAAACAAGGGAAAAATAGGATGAAAGGAAATATACAATTAGTAACCATAACTGAATATGAATGAGATGAATTCATCCATAAAATGGAAATGGATTGCAGAGAGGATTAAACATTAGAATTATACATATGTTGTTTACAAGAAACACATTTGAAGTAGAGAGATACATAGAATTGGGTAAAAAGGTATAGCAGAATATATTATGCTTCATCTGAAGTAAAAAAAAAATGCAGGTATATCAATCATGATCTCAAACAAAGAAAAACCAAAAATAGATCTTATTAAAAGAGATAAGAAAGGAAACTATATTTTGCCAAAAGCATCACAGACAATGAAGTATTATCAATAGTAAACATAGATACACCAGACAGTATAGTTTCCAGATTTCTAAAGGAGAAGTTAAATAAATTAAATAGATAATAAAATTATGCTAGGGAGGGACTTACTTTCTCCTCTCGGTACTAGATAAATCTAACCACAAAAAACCAAGAATGATGTTAAGGAAGTGAAAAACATTTAGAACAGTTATATATATGATAGATTTCTGGAAAAAAAATTGAATGGGGAAAGCAAGGGATATACTCTTTTCCTCAGCCATATATAATACCTACACAAAACCTGTGTATTAGGGTGTAAAAATTCACACAGTCAAATATAGAGAGGCAGAAATATTGTGTATCTTTTTCATTTCATGATGTAATAAAATTATATTTAATTGAGGCTCAAGAAAAGATTGATTAAAATTTATTTGAAAACTAAATAATTTAATCATAAAGAATGAATGAGTTAAAGAATAAGATATAGAAACAATTATTTCATTAAAGAGAATGACAATAATGAGATGGCATATTAAAATTTATGGAATGCAGCCAAAGCAATACATAGGAGGAAATTTATGTCTCTAAATGCTTACATTAATAAAATAGAGAAAGAACAAATTAATAAGTTGGGCCTGCAACTTAAAAAAAATTAGAAAAAAACAAATTAATGCCCCTACTATATACCAAATTGGAACTCATGAAAATCAAAGGAGAGATTAGTAAAATTGAAAGTAAGAAAACCATTGAACTAATAAATAAAACTAGGAGCTGATTTTATTAAAAAAAAACCCAATAAAATAAATTAAACATTGGTTAATCTGGTTAAAAAAGAAGAAAAGCCAATTACCAGTATCAAAAATGGAAAAGGATAAATTCACCAACAATGAAGAGGAAATTAAAACAATAATTAGGAGCTATTTTGCCCAATTACATGCTAACAAATCTGACAATCTAAATGAAATGGATGAATATTTACAAAAATGCAAACTACCCAGATTAATAGAAAAGGAAATAGCAGGCTTAGATCCATTTCAGAAAAAGAAATTGAACAAGCCATCAGTAAACTCCCTAAGAAAAAATCCTGAGATGGATTCACAAGTAATTCTACAAAATATTTTAAAAAACATTTACTTCTAATAGAATTTTTACCAATTCCTTTTATGATATTATGTGCTGATATCTAAAATAGGAAGAATCAAAATGAACAAAGAAAACAGATCAATTTTCCTGATGAATATTTATGCAAAGTTTTTAAATAAAACATTAGCAAGGATTACAGCAATATATCACAAGGATTTTATGCTATGATCAGGTGGGATTTATATTAGGAATTCCAGGATGGTTCAATATAAGGAAAACTATTAGCATAATTGGCTATATCAGTAACAAAACCAATAGAAACCATATGATTATTTCAATAGAGGAAAAAAGTCTTTGACAAGCTATAATACTTATTCCTATTGAAAACACTAGAAAACATAGGAATAAAGGGAGTTTCCCTTAAAATAATAGGTAGTATCTATATAAAATCATCAGCAAGCATTATATATAATGTGGATAAACTAAAAGCCTTCCAGGAAGATCAGGGATGAAGCAAGAGTACCTATTATCACCAGTTTCATTCATTATTGTACTAGAAATATTAGCTATAGCAACGAGAAGAAAAACACTGAAGTCATTAGAAAAGACAATGAGAAAACAAAAGTATAATTTTTTGAAGATGACATAATGGTATACTTAGAGAATCCTAGAGAATCAATTAAAAAACTACTTGAAAGAATTAACAACTTTAGCAAAGTTGTAAAATATAAAATACAAATCACTAGCATTTCTATGTATTACCAAAGTACATCAACAAGAGATAGAAATGCAATATAATATGAAATACCTGTGAATACCTGCCAAGACAAATTCAGGAATAAAGTTAGATCTGAACAATTAGGAAAATATTTCTGGTTCATAGTTAGGCCAAGCCAATATAATAAAGAGGATAATTCTACCTAAATTAATTTTGCTTATTCAGTGCCATACCAATGAAGCTACCAAAATTATTTTATAGAAAAATGTTAATAAAATTCATTTGGTAAAACAAAAGCTCAAGAACATAAAGGAAATTAATGAAAACAAATGTGAAGGAAAATGGCCTAGCTGTATCAGATCTCAAACTGTTTTTTATAAAGTGGTAATCATCAAATCTATCTGGTACTGACTAAGAAATATATTCACCAGTGAAATAGAAGAGCTATATAAGACACAGGAGTTTGGTAAACACAAAACCCCCAGTTTTGGGACAAAAATTATTTGATAAAAACTGCTGGAAAAACAATAGGGCAGAAACTAGATATAGACCAAGATCTTACACTGTATATACCAAGATAAGATCCAAATAGGTACATAATAAGGGTAATAATATAAACAAATTAGGAGAGCAAGGAATTGTATATTTGTTAGATCTATGGAGAAGTGAAGAATTTATGATTAAAAAAGAGATAGAGAACATTATAGTATGGATGTAAAATGGATAATTTTGATTATATTAAAAAGCTTTTACATAAACAAAGTGAATGCAATCAGATTACAAAGAAAACAGAAATCTGGAAAACAATTTTTATAACAAATGTCTCTGAAGAGAACTGAGTCAAATTTATAAGCTTACAAGTCATTCCCCAATTAATAAATGGGCAAAGGATATGAATAAGCATTTTTCAGAAGCAGAAATCAGTTATCTATAATCATGAAAAATGCTCTAAATCATTATTGATTAGAAAATTCAAATTAAAATAGCTTAGAGGTACTAATTCACACTTATCAGGTTGGCTAATATGACAAAAAAGGAAAATGATAATGTTGGAGAGGATGTGGGAAGATTGGGATACTAATGTCCAGTTGCTGGGGTCGTGAACTATTCAATCATTCAGGAGAATAATTTGGAACTACTCCCAAATTGCTATAAAACACTTTGATCCAGCAATGCCACTACTAAGTTCATGTCCCAAAGAGATCATAAAAAGGAGAAAGGATTAATTTGAACAAAAATATTTATGGAAGCTCCTTTTGTATTGCTAAAGATGTGGAAATTGAGAGGATGCCTATCAATTGGGAAATGGCTCAAATTGTGATATATGATTGCAATGGAATATTACTGTGCTATAAGAAGTGATGAGAAGGTAGATTTCAGAAAAACCTGGAAAGTCTTCTATGAACTGATGCAAAATGAAGTGAGAAAAACCAGGAGACCATTATGCATTGAGCATAATGATCAACTGAGAATGAGTTAGCTATTCTCAGCAATACAATCATCTAAGACAATTCCAAAGGACTTATGATAAAAGATACTTTCCACATCCAGAAAAAGAACTAATGGAGTTTGAATGCAGATCTAAGCATGTTAGTTTTCACTTTTTTTTTTGACATTTATTACATCTTCTTTCACAACATGACTAACGTAATATATTTTGCATATGGACATTTTGAAAAAGAAGTTATCATCACAAAGATCCACTGTGTTTTCATCAAGATGAGGTTTAAAAAAAGAAAACAATTCCCTCTTCTGCCCCCCAAAACAGTCATGACAGATTCTTTGATTTTTTAAAACAAGTTTATAAAACAAATTAAAAAAAAAAGGATACATCATAGACCATAATATCCATGGATTTTAGCAAGCTGTTGGATAAAGTCTTTCATATTTTCCTTATGTACTAAATGTGCTAGAGTACATTTAGGGGTATTTGGAATCGCGTGAATGACAAATGGTCTAAGGAGTTGTCATCATTAGACATTATTAGATGCCAAATTAGAAGGCCTTTAGCTTCTTGACACTTTGCAGTTCAGTATTTCTATAATCAATTGAAGTTGACTTTTATTGCACTAAAATTTTCAAAGCACTTTACATACATTATCACATTTGATCTGCAGTGACATCTCTAAATGACAAGCTTATTAAATTTGTAGCTGATGTAAAGCTGGGAGGGAGAATTAATATATTGTACATGATAAAGTCAGTATCCAAAAAGACCTTGATAGGCTGTATATAATTGCACAAATCTAACAAGATGAAATTTAAGTAAAAAAATTACCCTTGGGTTTAAAAAATAAACTTCACAAATGGTAAAGCATGTACAAGCTATTTATTTTTATAAAAAAAAACTCTGGGGGTTTTAGAGGATGACAAGTGAGCTGAATTGCCATGTCATATTTTTATTGCTATTGGGTTACTTTAATCATGGCTGATAATTTGTGACCATATTTGGGGTTTTCTTTGAAAAGATACTGGAGTGATTTGCCATTTCTTTCTCTAGCTCATTTATAGATGAGGAAACTCAGGCAGCAGAATTAAGTGACTTACATAGCTAAGTTTCTGAGGTTGGATTTGACCACATGTTTTCTAGATTCTAGACCTCAATCTAGAAGGTCTGCTAATCATGTAATATAATAGCTGTCAACCATGTGATATAATAGCAAAAGAAAAAAAAGGATAATGTGATTTTGGGCTGCATTAAAGAAGGAATAATATGTTCCTCCTACTTTAGTTATAGGAAAAGTTCACCTTGATTGTACTCACACAGGACTTATGTTAACTTGAGAGTAAAAAAGGAGAAGGTTGGCATTCTTTTGGGTAAAGGAGTCAAAAATATATGTGAATCAATGAAATATACTTGAACTCATTGAAGATTTAGTATAAATGATGCAATGGATAGAAAGCAGGGCCTGAGTCAGCAAAACTCATTTTTATGATTTCAAGTGTAGCTATGAGATCTGAGGCAAATCCCTTAATCCATTTTGCCTCTGTTTCCTTATCTGAAAAAATGATCTGGAAAAGCAACTGCCAAACCATTCTAGTTTCTTTGCCGAGAATATCCAGAATGGAATGACTAAGAGTCAGACATGACTAAAAGTTGACTGAACATACTAACTATAAATATCTAAAGTTAAATAGGTATAACACTCTGTTAAATTTAGAACATATAGCTCACTTGAGAAGCAAATAAAAATAAACATTTTCATTAGCTCATATTCTTCAATGTCTATAAATTGAAGAGAAGTGATTAGGATTTTGCTTATAGAGTTTCAGAGCAATATAAACCCTTATGTAACATTTTTTGAAGTTTTTTTTTTTAATCTTTTGGTTATGGTATTCCAAGATGGATCCCTTATTATCCAAACAAATTTTGAAAAATATTAAAGGATGGGTTCATAGAATCA
Organism: Antechinus flavipes; assembly: GCF_016432865.1. Classification (NCBI taxonomy): domain Eukaryota; kingdom Metazoa; phylum Chordata; class Mammalia; order Dasyuromorphia; family Dasyuridae; genus Antechinus; species Antechinus flavipes. The sequence continues at coordinate 87,675,650 of NC_067403.1, read as the reverse complement.
TGATTTGAGTGATAGAAGGGAGCTCTAAAGTCATCTAACCCAGCCACCTTCTCTGATAGTTGAGGGAAACAGATTCTAGGAGGCTAAGTCACTCACTATCTCATAGTATCATAGTGAATAAGCAAAGACTTGATTTAAATACAAGTCCTCTGGCTCAAGTATCTTATTTGTTGCACTTTGCTGCTGCCTTCTACTAGTTTTTTGGATCTTTTTTTATTCATATAAGCTAATTCTTGATAGATCTTTTCCTTAAATAGCATGTTTTGGAAGGCAGGAAATAGAATTATAGATTTAGAACTGTTGGGGAATATTTAGTTCACTTCATTTTAAAATGAGGGTCCCAGACCCGGAGAAGTAAGAAGGAAATCTATTATTTTTGAAGTCTTCTGAAGTTCCTGAGCAAGTAATGATTTTCCTAGATTTACAAACCACTTGCATTTATTATTTATTACTTCATATTATAATTGTTGGCATATATATCATGTCCCTCAATGAGGGCAAGGGTTGTCTTAGCTTAGATTTATATCATAAGGGCAAGTGGTACAGTGGGTAGGAACAGGAATACCTGACTTCATATCCAACCTTAGACACTTACTAGCTGTGTGACTTATGGACAAATCACTTAACCCTGATTGCCTCAAAAATTGTGTGTCATGCCTCCTCCCTTACTACCTTCCAACCGCTGAACCATTATGTATCTATGTATCCAAGTATGTATGTATGTATCTATGTATCCATCCATCCATTCATTCACCTATCTATCCATCATCTAGCTATGTATCTATCTCTTTATTTATTTATATAGATAAAGATGTAGATAGTAGGAGCTTAAGAAATTAAATGGGAAAAGGAATGTAAAAAGGAAATAATTTTGATTAGTTATCATGGTTTATCTGGGACAACCCAGAGTTTTAACATCTTGTCCTAAAGAGAAGGGCTCAGATTTAAGCTCTGCTTTGGGGCCTGTAATTGCAAAGTGGTCTATGACTAATGATAACCAATATGAGCTATGGGAGAAGTATTAGCTATGTGTGTTGCATAGGAGCCACAGTGTTGGAACTGGAATCTGCAAGAGGTTAGCTTTGAATCTTGCCTTGGATGTTTTCTAGTTGTGGGAGTCTGAGTATTCTATCCAGTAAAATGGGAATAGTAATTCTTATAACAACTGCCTCACAAAGTTACCTTGAGGATGGAATGTGATAACATATATAAAGCATTTTGCAAAAGCTTGAAGTAATTATAGAAATGCCAGTAAGGACAGTGACAGTTACATTGATAGGTTATTGACAGCTTGGTTCTCCAGACCTCTTTCCTAGACCATGAAAGTAGCCTGGGCAAAGGCATGGTCTTTGTGTAGATTTGGAGAATATTTGAACATTAGACTCCTCTTTGGGCAAGAATTCTCTAGTTTCTCTCCTTCCATTCCCCTGTTTATGGTGTGGTAGCCTGAGGACTGTGGAGGATTCAATTCTGTTTACTTCAGTTTAATCCAATTACAATAATTCCACTATAATTCATTTCATTTATATTTAATTCAGTATTTCTTAGGCATTTACTATGTCTAAGAATGGAAAAAACACAGACTTTTTTTCATCTTTTACTGTATTTTCTACCTGCTTCCTGGTCTTAGATGATTAGAAATCTGTATGATTATAAGCCTATCTTAGGTATCCTTATCTACCTAGATTAGGCTGGGCATAATAATGGAAATTTAATGTGGAACATTTCTATAAATTATGAAGTACCTATTTCAAATTAAACTGAAGAATTTCTTTTTTTTTAAAGAAGAAAACAAAAAATTAAAGTTTTTAAAAATGCATTTATTCATCACTAGTGTATTTTACCTCTAATAATGTATCATTAAAAAAATAAGAAACATGCATCCTGGGAATTTCCCCCAAATAGTAAAATATTCACTATGAACCCCCTTTAGGTTAAAAAAAGGATTTATAATTTTTAAATTACGTTAATTCATTATCAATTGATTTTTGATTGATTTGATTCGATAAAATAGAAATTTTATTTTGGGCCAAAGCACCTTTTCAAAAATTATTATTATTATACCAAAGCACATTTAATTGTGGTTGTGTCTTGTCTGGCTCTTAAGTGGACCTTAGGTATAAAGATATCAACTATTAATAACTTCAGAATTTTTTAACAGAATGGAAAAATCTGATATTAATTAATTAATGTCAAATTAATTTTTTTCCCTAGGCAGATTTCTTTCAAGACTGTTAAAATGCTACTTTCTGCTGACAGCATTACTAGTATACTTAATTACTTGAGGCTTCTGCAGGAAGGAATACATTATTCATGTATTTACCTTTTTTGTTGTTGTTGTTTAAACATTATCTCCTCTGTTAGTAAGTAAGCTTCTTGATGGCAGAGTCTATTTTTGCATCTTTGCATTTTTTGGATGTGCCCTGCTTAGCACCCTGACTGGCAGACACTGACCACTTAATTAATGTTCATTGATTTTCTGTTTTTAATTTTTAGAATAAATTTATTTTTAATGAAATTAATAGTGAAAAATTTCAGGTACCATAGTGAGAAATAAATGAATATTTATGTTCATCTTTTATAACATCTCTTACCAGACTAGCATAGGTTGATTAAAGACCTAATAAAATCACTTTGTCTGTATCTAGACATAAAACCTTTTATAAAAGTGTAGACAAAATATTAGTATATTCTGACAAGTAGAAAAAGTACTGGCTTGAAGGACAGGATGAGTTTGGGATTTTTTTTTTTTTTTAGTTCTAGTGATTCTTTGGGTAAATAAATTACACCATTAACTGTGTCTCATTTTCAATATTTGTTACATCAACACATCATATGAGAATCATTTCTTAAGTCTTTTTTAACTCTAAAATGATGATATTCTATTTTTGTGATTTTTTTGTCTTTTCTTTTTCTTTTTAATATTTTATTTTTCTCAATTACATGTAAAAGCAATTTTAAGTCTTTTTTCTAAATTTCTAAATTTTTTTCCCACTTTTTTACCCCCTTCATTGAGAATAAGCAACTTGACATAGATTATATATGTGTAGTCCTGTAAAACATGATGTTTATTTCAATAGTGATGACTTTACTGCTCTTTGGGCCACATGTATATGAGATAATGACACTTAAAAAGAATGCAGAAAGAATCTCTGGACTTTACCAATATATATGGAAGAAATTCATATATGAGATTATCGAAAATTTTAAAGATGTTTAGGACAGATGCTTAAAGTGGAAAGAATACTGACTCTAGCACCAATCAAGTTGGATATCTCTGATTTTGAATTTTGGGTTTGCTTCCTATATGGTCTTGGAGAGATTACTCAATTTCTCTTGGTCCAAATTTTCTAAATTGTAAGATAAGGCTGTTGTACTAGATGATTTCTGTGGTCTCTTCTAGCTCCAATTTTATGATTCTATGATAGTGCAAAAAGAAAAAAAAGATTCCAGAACTATGGAAAAGATCTATGCAGGAAGGATACTTTAACACAAATCACATGATCAAGAAGACACCATAAATTAATATTCTATGTAATTTCTTTCTCCTATAAAATAGTACAAAATGATCTGTGTATATGAAAGCCCTCTTCTTATCTCCAGGGAGAGAGTAGCAGAAGTTTAATTTAGATTTATGCTTAAGTCTAGGGCTATTTGCCCATAGATTCCTTTTTAGTCTTCCCATAGTACAGTATATTCATTTATAGGAAACACACAGAATGCAATAAAATAATCTTATCATCTGGAGACAAAACTCATAAAAGTGTAGAAAGTAAATCAGCAAAGTTTAGAACAACAAAAAAGGCCAGGCAATGGTGAAATAGAACTGGGGAATGGAGAATAGATAAATTCACCAAGTTCCATTGTGATAACATTCAAAGAATAAATAAATTTTCTCTTGGCAGAATATTCCTTAAGTAGGTCAGTGAGCCAGATAAGGTTCTATCCGCCAATTATATTCCGTTTGGAGAAGTGCTTTCTTCATAGGCAATCAATTGATGCCTAGTGCTGGTACATGTTTGTACCTTGGGAGTCCCTCTTATTTGAGGAACTCCAAAGCCCCCATCAATCTTCTCGATGATAGGTGACTACACATACAATGAGATATTCTTAATGAAAAGATGGCATATGAATGGCAGTCTTTCATAGAATACAATGGACCGCTTATTTATGGGCATATAACTGGACTGATAGGTTTGGAGAATATAAGAACCTGATATATTTATTATCTAAATTATATAAATGGATTGACAGTGAGCTAGATCAACAAATATAATGTAAGAGGGACTGGGCTACATTGCCCATGGGAATTTGTGTAGTGATTTTAATGACTCTAGCTTCTTCCCTAAACAAAGATTAATCTTTTTAAGTACAATATTTTTTCTAGTGATGTTTTATAGCCAAAAGTTATGAAATATCATATTCTCTGAGGAATCTAGAGATACAAGGGGGCAGGAATGGGATATAACACATTACCAACAATGTATTGTATAAGAGAAGTGAAACAAATATAGATGGGAACCATTGCTGTATCTATGGATCTCTGTGGGTCACAGAGTGACTTAGAAAGCCACACATGTTTATGTATTTTTAAAATTAGTAGAGTAACGCATTAAAATCAAAGACTAGCTGGATTTTAATCCATTTTAGGCTGCACCCTCTAATGTTGTAGATTAAGAATAGCTCACAGGTAATGAGCAGTTTTGCTGCTGGAAGAAAAGCTTGTACAGCCTTGTGATAAGAGTGAGGGATAGTTAATGGATATCTTACAAGTCAATTCCACTGAAACCAATAAAATGTCAAGAAGTCTAAGGGAAATCCTCCAGTCTGTTGGGTAGATGCCAAATAGAGGCTTTTCATGAAGACATAGGGAAAAAAAACACAGATGGGTTGCAATCTGAACTATTAGAACCTATATCCATCAAAATAAGAATTGGAAGCATATGACCTGATAGAACAATATAGTCATATAACTCTCCCTCAGAGATGTCTCCTATATTTACATCAAAATTATACAAATTCTTGTCAGAGTTGACTACAGAGATTGCTGTTAAATGATCATTTAGTATTGACCTCAAGTGAATTTTTACACAGATACATGTTGGCCAAAGTGTTTTCTACAATCATGGAAGAAATCACACAAAAAAGATTCTTAATGGGAAGTGAGGTTTTCCAAATGTTCCTGTTCATACATATTTGTTAACTTGAAGTCTAACAATGCTTCAGGTTCTCTTCTATGGCAATCATAAAAATGACAAAAAAATCAGTCTAATCATGCCTAATGGAAAGTCATAATAGACTTTAAAATTCACATTTTTAGACTGACTTAATTAGACAAGTAGAATAAAATGAAGATCTGTAGAATTCTGGATATTTGATTTATAAAGGATTTATGGGAAAACAGAGGGCAGGCAGGTAGGTTGCCTAATGCTGAGAACATTGGACTTACAGTTAGGAAAACCTGAATTCAAATATGGCCTCAAACATTTAGTAGCTTTGTGACCTTGGATAAATTATTTGATCGTAGGTAAATTATTTGGTATCTGTCTCATTTTTCTCAACTGTAAAATGAGGATGATAATAACATCTATCTCATAGAGGTATAATGAGGTTAAAATGAGAGAATATTTGTTAAATATTTTGCAAACTTAAAAGTGCTGGGTAAATACTGAGGATGTGAAGGAATTACAATCTGAACATTTGGCATCCAGACCTCAATGAAACCACAGGACCATCAAAGAACTTCAAGCATCCTTTCCGTGGATTTTTATTCTTTGCCTTTTTGATTGTTTCATTTAAAAAATCATTGATCTTTTTCCAGTAAAAATATTTATTTATTCAGAAGAATAATTTTAAATAGTAGCCATCGGCAATGTACTTCCATTTCAGCTTGTAAACTTATGAAATTTTTTTTCCATAGAAGCAATGGTAACAAAATCATTATATTATTCATTACAAAACAATTCATCGAAATAATTTTACTTAGCAACTCGTTTCTTAAAATTTTTAAGTGAGAAATATTGATTTGGCTCTAGTTATGATGGGACATAGATTTTTATAGACACAGACAGGGCTATGGTGAAAAGATGGGCTTGAAAATCTCAGCAGCACAAGTGTTTCTGCTGTTACCTTCTGCTTAGGTAGAATGGCCAAGGGAATCTAGATTTTTTTTTTATTTGGAACTTGATATTTCCACTCTTCCTTAGCCCAGGCCTTGCAGGCATATCTGAGTCACTGAAAGGCAGTGTGTGGCCCTCCAGAATCCCACAGGATCAGTTGGGACAGAGTTAGAATAGAGATTGTGGTCTTTCTCTTTTTCTCTCTTTCTTTCTTTATCTCCTCCATTCCCCTCTCCCCTCTTCTTCTCCCCTCCCCTCCTGCCTTCCCTTCCCTTTCCTTCCTTCCTTTCTCTTCTTTTCCAATCCCCTCCTCTCCTCTCCCTTCCTCTACTCCCCTCTTGTTTACGTATCTTTTTTTTCTCTCAATCTCTGAATCTCTTTTTCTCTTGTATCATTACTTAGAAATTTCAACAGACAATGAGTTTGAGTGGCTGCCAGAAAAATAGCTGTTTGGCTATCATCTGCATATTCTTACCCATGGCTCTTAAAAGAAGGCACTATATTTAGCTTAGCTTTTGCAAACAAGGCATTTCACTCTCCTAATTACTGTTCCTGAGTATGTAGGAAAATCTCATTAGGAAGGACTGTTCATTTGGAACTTATTTGTGATAATTCAGGGTGAGAGGCATCTTAGCATTATGGAGAGAGAGCTACCCTTGGAGTTAGGAAGTCTGAGGTTTACTTGCTGCCTCTGGCATACATGAGCTGTGTGATCTTGGACAAATTATTTAATGGCTCAGGACCTGAGACAGCTCTCTACAGAAAAATTGTTGATCTGCCACATTGGGGAGAGCTTCTATACCAGCAGTTTTCCCAGGGAGACTAATCCCTTATGCAAAAATTACATGTCCATGTCTGCTTCCCCACCCCACCCCCGCCATCTATAATGAATGAGTTGATTTTAGCCAAAAGGACCAAAAATTTGTGTGCATATATGTGTATGTCTATATCATATACATGCATATTCTACTATAGCCAGGCAAAAAATATGGCAGGTAGGTGTGTAGAAAGGATTTGGAAACAGGAACTAATTGGAATCAGGAATTGCCTTTCCATTGTACAAAATTCATGAATTTTGTCTCACTTCAGGAAAATTTAGGACACTGAACACACACATTGTCTCTCTTTCTACATACATGAATATCAATCTATCCATTATATGTATATATAGATATATAGATAGATAGTATGTATACATACGTGTATACCAGTGTGTGTGTGTGTATATATATATATATATATAATATATATATATATATACATACACTTATATATTTGTCCAGCATATTGCTTGAGGAAGGACAGTGGCAACTAAGTGATAAAGCCTATTCATCTTTCTAGATCTCAGTTTCTTCATATATAAAATTGGGAAAATGGAAGCTTTGGTTCCTCCCTCCCAGAGTTGTGAAATTCAAATGAGATAATGTTCTTAAAGTATATTGCAAACATTGAAGCCCTAACACTTATGTGGTGCTTTCTATATGCCAGGCACTATGTAAAGTGCTTTACAATTTTCTCATTTGGTCCCCATAGCAGCATGGAGTAGGTGCCATTATTATCCCTATTTTGTGGATGAGGAAACTGAGACAAACAGAGAGTAAGTAACTTTTCCAGAGTAATGCAATTAGTAAGTATCTGGGATGGTATTTGAATTTAGGTCTTTCTGACTTCAGGCCTAGTGGTTTATTCACTCTGCTACCTAACTATTAAGATTCAGAACTGAAAGAGATTTTAGAAACCATTCCTGCCCTCACATTTTTTTTTCCTCTCAGATTTACAATTAACTTTTTTTTAAATCAAGATACAAGATATTGTTTATTTCCATCTCTGGTATAATACCACAAGATTGAATAAAATTATAATATGTTCAAGTCATGGAATATAATTGTGCCATCAAAATGACAGATATGAAGACTGGAAAAGATGTATGTAAAGACTTAGGAAAGTGATACCAAATAAAGTCAGGAGAAAGAGAAGGACATTACCAACACTGAAAACCCAACAAAAGAAATAAGACTTTATACATAGACAGACAATTTATTCTTGTCCCTTTGTTAAAATTTTTACTATATAATTATTTTTCTTTTAAAATGCAATGTCAGGTTTTAAGGTTTTATTTAGAGATTTGCTCTCTGGTTTTATTATTTATAGACATCTGTTGAGTTTTATGACATTTATAATAATAAAAAATTAAAATAATGACCATTCTATTGCATTTAGTTGGTAGTTATTTTCCTTAGCCAAATGACAGAGTTTCTTAGCTTGTCACAACCTAGTGACAAGAAATTTCCAGCTTTAATAAAGACATATTGCAGGTAGCACCAAACTTGCAAATGAGTTAGGTTCTAAAGTTCATTGTTAAGCCAGTTGTAAATCAGAGTGCTTTTTCTTGGGAAAATTATGTTCCAATCGGCAACTACATTCTTTGGCTAGTCTACAAAAAGCCTTGCTGAATGATTAATAAACCTTCAGTCTTCCACTATATTTCTCCTCCTAAACCCTAAACTTAGGGCTTTCAAGGGCCATGTTAATGGCACATAAGCTCTAGCTGGTCTTACCTAGCAGGAAAGGCTTCAGATAAGAGACCTGTGTCTTGTTCAAGAAAGTGCCTAGCTCAATATAGAGAAATTCATCTCTAGGGACTTGATTAATACATAAAGATTTTTTTCCTGGCCAAAACACCTGATAAAAACATATACTGAGGTTCAGGTGGATATGGGGGAGAGAGAATCTAGGTAACACCACAGATTTTAAGTATTGAAAAATACTACACTATTGTATTGGTAGCATAATTTCTGCATTTGTGGAATAATTTCTGGAGCAACAATATAACACATTTATCTAGAACAAGAAGGTTCACTAAGAGCTTCCCTTATAACCTTGTGATGTAGGTAGTACAAGTATTATTATGCCCATTTTATTGATGAGGAGATGTCTGTTCAAAGAAACTGAATTTAGATCGGAATGGAATCTTGAAGTTTAACCTAAATTCCATCTTTTTTACAGATAAAGAAAATAAGACTTAGGAAATAGGTAACTTTTCTAAGTTTCTAAGTTTTCTAAATCAGGTAGTAAATAGCAGAGCCAGAATTTGAATCCAGATGCCTTAACTTCAAATTGTGGGTTCTTTATATTACACCATCTTATCTCCACCAGCTTAGTACCCTGGAAACACATTTCCCCTTCCTTCATTTGTGGTACATTCTCTGAGGTTAGCATCAGAGGACAAATGCTGTGTATTTTAAATCAAATCAACCAGCATTTATTAAATGTCTTCTATGTGCTAGATATTATATTAAACACTTGGGATACAAAGTTATCTATCCACCCATCCATCTGTCCTTCTATCTATCCATCTGTTTGTACATCCGTCCATCCATCCATCTGCCCACCTGCCTGCCTGTCTATCTGCAGCTAGGTAACAAAGTGGATAGAGTATTAAGCCTCAATCAAAAAGACTCAGCTTCAAACAGTTACTGGCTGGGTGATCTTAGGTAAGTCACTTAACTCTATTTGCCTCATTTCCTCATCTGTAAAATGAGCCAGAGAAGAAAATGTCAAACCACTCCAGTTTATTTGCCAAGAAAACCCTCAAATGAGGTATTATAATGAAACAGAGATAACTAAAATGGCTGAATAAAAATCTATCTTTCTAAAATATCAGAGGGAAGGCAGCAGTAAGGGGAAATAGAAAGAAAATTTAAGTAAGGTGGAAGTTTAGCTGAGACTTCAAAAAAAGGCTAGGAAGGCAGGGCTGGGCCATTGTAAGCTGTTTTGACTCTTGCCTTGTCACTAGATTCCAATGACACTGGAAGAAAGTGTGAGCCTGATCACCTTCATGATATCATTGGTCCTTTTCAAGAAAGAATGATGAATAACAGGGAAGCCTGGAGGCTGAGGTGAGAAGGAAGGACATTTCAGATCTGGGGATAGTACCCATAAAAAAATACCAAAAATATTATCCACGGTTATATTAGTAAAAAGGCATATAATTGCTGAGTGTGAGAAATAGGAAGGAAGCCAGAATCTCTGGATCATAGAAAATGTGGAATGGAAAAAGATTGGAAAGGTAGAAAGCTTCGGGTTATGAAGAGATTTACAAGTCAAAAAGAGACATTTTGGAGGCAATAGGGAATTATTGTAGTTTATTGAGGGGTCAGCAGGGCATAAGATCAGATTTGTACTTTAGGAGTATCACTTTGGCCTCTGAGTGAAGGATAGATTGAAGTGGAAAGAGACTTTAAGACAGGGAGTTGAGAAGAATGATTATTAATAACCAACCAATTAATATTGAGGATCCAGGATCCTTAATAAATCAAGCATTTTTTCCCCTTTCTATTTTCTAATTTAAATGCTACATTGAGAGAGCCTGTGAAGGACAAGGCTGATGATGAGATTGGACTAACATTGTCCTCAATATTGGGGTGGAAACCTTCAAAAATGAGAAAACTTAATCTAATCTGGGTGAACTCTGACCCATTGTTTAACTATATAAATAATTTGTGTAGAGGTAGATTCTTTTGTCCAGGTGTGTGTGTGTCTGTGTGTATGTATATATGTAATGTGTGTGGATCATCTGAGTTTTGTTGTCCAAGACTGACATAATTGGTCATGATACCTAGGTCCTCATTAGAATAACCCCACCTTTTATCATAACATTAATTCTCTCATTAATTGTTAATGAATTCACCTGTTCAGGTAAGGGATATTAAAAATTTGGATGGTCTCCATAGGAATGGTAGATTTGGTTTCTGAAAGGGCTATTGACTCAATTTATTATTTGCTAACAATAATAATTGATTATTAATTATCCAGAAATTATGTCTCTTTTCATTTATCACAAAGTCCTCTTAAAAGACTCTTAATCTACTACAATAGTCCAAGTGTGAGGAGATGAAGTTGTGTGTGTGTGTGTGTGTGTGTGTGTGTGTGTGTGTGTGTGTATAAAAAGAGGGCAGAATGGTTGCATTTAATAAAATAGTACTTGATATTTTACTGACAAAAAGGAAGACTGGGGTCAGCTAAGAATTGTGGATTAGGACTCCCCAACCATAAGTTCCTAAATTAATTCTTTAAGAGAAAATGGAGGAACAATTGATGATGTCATAATCATTAGTTTGCATGAATTAGTATAAACTTAAATTGAAATGAAACATTTCACTGTTAATTTGGGTTATTTCTGAAGCAATTAAGTAAATAAAAAAAGACTAGACAGAAAATATTAATTATCTTTATTTTGGATGCTAACAGTTAAATTACTGATCTTACTGTCCTATTTGATAGACTTATGTTTCTTCCTATTATCTTTAGGAACAACTATAAACTCTTCTGTTTAACCTGTAAGGTCCTTTCCAACCCCTGGTCTTAATATGTAAACTTATTATATTCTTTATATACTCTATCTAAAGGTTATGCCTTCTATAATATCAAATCAAATGGCCTTTTTCTCAGTCCTCATTTTTTTTGACTTCTCTGAAGCCTTTTCTCACTGTTGATATCCTTTTTTTCTTTCATGACTTTTTCTTTCCAGATTTTATTTTATTTTATTTTATAATAACTTTATATTGACAGAATCCATGCCAGGGTAATTTTTTTTACAACATTATCCCTTGCACTCGCTTCTGTTCCGATTTTTCCCCTCCCTCCCTCCACCCCCTCCCCTAGATGGCAAGCAGTCTTATATATATTAGATATGTTGCAGTATATTCTAGATACAATATATGTTTGCAGAACCAAACAGTTCTCTTGTTGCACAGGGAGAATTGAATTCAGAAGGTAAAAATAACCCGGGAAGAAAAACAAAAATGCAAATAGTTCACATTCATTTCCCAGTGTTCTTTCTTTGGGTGTAGCTGCTTCTGTCCATCATTTATCAATTGAAACTGAGTTAGGTCCCTTTGTCAAAGAAATCCACTTCCATCAGAATACATCCTCATACAATATCGTTGTTGAAGTGTATAATGATCTCCTGGTTCTGCTCATTTTACTTAGCATCTTTCCAGATTTTTCAGGACATCATCACTCTCTTTTGGTTCTTTTAACTATCTGACCACTCATCAGTTTTCTTAGCATCCTCATCCAGATTAAGCTCTCTAACCACAAACTTTCTTCAAGTTCTATCCTTGGTCTTCTTCTCTTTTCCCTCTATACTACTTTACTTGGCGATTTCATCAGTTCCCACACATTTAATTGCCATTTCTATGCTGATGATTCTCAAAATCAACATATCTAGCTTTAACCTGTCTCTTGATCACCTTACACTCAGGCAATTACAACATCCTCCTATTTGGTCTGTCTGTCTCAAGTCTTTTCACATTTCAGTCCATCTTTCATTTAGCCACCAAAGTGATTTTTTTCTAAAGCACAAGATCTGCATGTCATCCCTTATTCAATAAACTCCAGTAGCACCCTTACTTTTGGAATCAAAAGTAAAATCACCTGGCATTCAAAGCCCTTCATAACCTGTCCCTTATGGTCTTTTTACTTTTCCAGTTTTACACCTTATACCCACCTCTGCCCACTTCCTCAAATATTCTTTGATCTATTGATTATGTATTCTTTGCTGTTACTGAAATAAAATACTTCCATCCCTGGGCATTTTCACAGGGATGGAATAGTCTTCCCTTATCTCTCTTTCTGGCTTCCTTCAAGTTTCCACTAAAATCTCATCTTCTATAGGAAATCTTCCCCAAACTTTCTTAATTTTGGTGCCTTCTCTTAATTATTTCCTATTTCTCCTGCACCTAGCTTGTTTGTGCAATGTCTTTTTCATTAGACTGCAAACTCCTTGATAATAACAATTATCTTTTGCTTCTTTTTTCATACAGAGGCACCTAATAAATGTTTATTGACCATTGTCTAGGCAAATTAGTCTTCTTATAGTTCCTCCTATGGGAATTCCATTTCCTATTTCATTGTGTCTGCACTTACTGATTCCTATACTTAGAATGCACTCTCCTTATTTATCTCTCAGACTTCCTTGTTTCCTTCAAGACTCAGCACAAGAGCCACTTTCTACATGAAATACTTCCTGATCCCTCCAATTGCCTATACTTTCTTTGTATCCCCCGAATATAGCACTTAATAAATATTTGATCAACTGACCAATCTTTAGTCCCAATTGCTAATCAGAACAATCCATCTCTCTCTAAACGGATAACTTCATAGGATCTACAGATAGAAGAGATCAAAGAGATTGGCTAGTCTACAGATTGTTAACCTGGGGTCTGAAAATTTATTTTTAAAATATTTTGATAACTATATGTCAATAAAATTGGTTTCTTTAGTAATCCCATGAATATCTTTTGCATTTAAAAGTTTTTTTTTTTTTTTTTTTTTTTGAGAAGGGCCCATAGACCTCACCACATTGTCAAATGCCTTTTACTACTTCACTTGGTGATCTCATTAGCTTTTGTGGGTTTATCATCTCTGTACTGATGATTCTCAGATTTGCCTAATCTAGCTCTAATTTCTGTCAATCTCCAAAGGCCTTTCAAACATCTTGCACTTAATATTCAGTAGACATCTTTTTTTTTTAATAACTTTTTATTGACGGAATAATGCCAGGGTAATTTTTTACAACATTATCCCTTGCACTCACTTCTGTTCCGATTTTTCCCCTCCTTCCCTCCACCCTCTCTCCTAGATGGCAAGCAGTCCTATACATGTTAAATAGGTTTCAGTAGACATCTTTAACTCAATCTATCTAAAGATGAACTCATTATATTACCCCTTAAAGCCACTTTCTTTCTTTTCCTTGTTTGCAAGGCAATTGGGGTTAAACACTTGCCCATGGTCACACAGCTAATAATAAGTATTTAGTGTCCCAGACTCCATTTGAACTCAGGTCCTCCTGACTCCAAGACTGGTGCTCTATCCACCCACATCTAGCTGCCCCCCACAATCTTCCTTTCTAAACTTCCCCATTACTTTTTTGAAGAGCATCATTATCTTTGAGGACTTCAGGCTTATAACCTTGGGTATCATCCTCTACTCCTCATAGGTCTCATCCCCCTCCCTCCCCATATCCAATATACTGTCAAGGCCTGTTAATTTCAACTTTTACAAAATCTCTCAAATATGCTCCCTCTTCTCTAATACTGTCACCCCTTCATCACCTCATACCTGGACTACTGCAACAGCCTGCTATTTGGTCTACCCACTGCAAGGCTCTTCCTTCTCTAGTTCTTCTTCTATTTAGCTGCCAAAGTGATTTTTCTAAACTTTACTATGTTATTTCTATATGTAATAAACTTCAATGGCTCCTATCACCTTCAGGATCAAAGACAAAAATCCTCCGTTGGGTGGTCAAAATTTTTGATATCCTAGGTTTCCTAACACCCCCCCCCCCCACCTTTCTTATACCTTACTCCTCTTCTCTCCCCACCATACTTTTTGATCCAGTGCTACTGGCCTTCTGGCTGTTCCATGGACAAGACACTCCTACCCCAGGCTCCAGTCAATTTTTCCTGGATGTCCTCTATGTCTGGAATGCTCTCCCTTTTCATCTTTACTTCCCGACTTCCTTCAATTTCCAATGGAAACACCACCTTTTAGAGGAAGCCTTTTCTAATGCTTCTTATTTCTAGCGTCTTCCCTCTGTTAATTATTTCCTGTTTATTCTGTATAGAATTTTTACAAATTTGTTTGCTGTTGTCTCTTGCATTAAATTGTGAGGTCTTTGAGGATATGAACTATCTTTTGCCTTATTTCATGCCCTCAGTATTTAGTACAGTGTCTGCTACATAGTAGACACTTAATAAATGATTATTGACTGACAGACAGAAAAGGTCAAAACCCCCAGGCTATTCTAATTCACTCATTTTACAAATAAGGAAACTAAGACCCAAGCAGAAATCACTTATCCAGCTTCACATAGACTAAATGACCCAGGACCCAGCACCTGAATTTATTTAATCTTTTGATATAAATTCAGACCTCTTTTCAGTACACACCCCTTCTATTTCTACAGTATAGTTTTATATTAATAAAACAGCTATGAATACATTCAAATAAACAAAATAAACAATGTCATAACTAAGGTCATTAACTCCAAGCTATTTATAGTTCATTGGGAGAGAAAAAATGTGTATATTTACTTTATTTAACCTTAATGAAGTAATAACAATATGATCTTATTTTCTTCTCTGTTCTCTTCCGACCTCTTTTTCTTCTGCATTAATTATCAAGCTTTGTTGATTTTATTAGGGACATTAAAATATAATTGAGAACATCTTTTCCCTAGAGTGATGGCCCTTAGGGAAAAAAAAAAAAGGTGCCTACAGTCATTAGAGGAGTCCCTAAAATATGGCCTGCACAGACAGGACAATCTATCCAACCAGTTCTCTGGTCTCCATTGGAATGTTAATTACATTAGGTAACTCATGGACAAATAAACCACTTGGTTTGGTAACATTTTCAGACATGGTTGTTCATAATATCAAGAAAGTTAAAGAGCATAATGTTACCTTCAGACTCTTTTGAAGGAAAAAGCAACAATTGGATAAGAAAGCAAACTTTGGCCATAAATTACTCTTGGGCTATGGGTAAGTATGCTCTAAATGAAATTGCACTATGACATAAGCTCTGCTTAGAACTTCATTATTTTCATAATCAATTTGTGAGTGACAAATAGCTAAAATAAGTAATTGAAAAAAAAGTAATTGGTTTTTTTAAAAAAATACTTAAATGCTTATCAATACATCCTGCTTATGAACCACCTCAGTTTTATTTTTCCATATGATTTCTCCAGTAGTCTTGCCTGTGATGTCTCATCGCAGCTGACTCGGGGTTTTGGAAAAGTTTGCCATTGGATAATGAGTGGTAAGATGGGTCCCCAAAATTGGACTTGGTAATGAACTAAGTGTGTATGTTATAGAATCATTGAATTGGAAAGGACTTTAAGAAACCATCCAATCTAGTAACATTTATGGGGGAAAAGAGTGGATTTTTTTTTAAATAACCAGTTTAATGAGTATTTATATAAACATTATTCAAAAATTTCCAATGACAGGGAAATCTTCCTGAAGTAAAATCTTTCTACTTTAGAATAGATCTAATTATTAGGAATTTTTTCTTAATATTAGCCATTAATCTGTCTTTCTATCCATTGTACCCTAGGATCAAGCAGAAAAAGTCTAATTTCTTTTTCAAATGACAATTACAACAATAATAATGATAATAATTATAATTTAAATAAAGTTTTAAAGTTTGCAATGTATTTTTATATAGGTTATTCCATTCAATTCCATAACAACCCTGGGAGGAAAATACTATTAATATTCCTATTTTACAGATGAAAAAACAGGCTGAAAGAGAGGTTGCAAGGCTAGTAAATGTCCGAGGCCTACCTCAGATTTGAACTCAAATCTTCCTGACTCCAAGTACAATGCTCTATTTTCTTTCAAAAATCCTTCAAAAATTTGAAGATAGTCTAATTCAGAGAAAGTATTGAGGATTAGCACCCACCCTACAGATAATTTTTTGGAGCCACATAGCAACTTTCCTATTTTGAAATTATATTTACATATATTATAATTATATAACATATAATTATATATTATATACATTTTATTCTGAAAATATAACATAATGATGAAATTATAAAATTCTTTTCTTGTTAAAGTTTTGTTTGTGATTTTTTATTTTACAAAGAAAAGATACTTTTAGTTCAATGGATAATCTAATTGGAAGACCAAATTCTACTTGTGACTCCCACGAATTCTGAAAGTTTCATAAGAAACTGTATTCAATGAAAATGGAATATTTAGGACACTGAAATAATCATGCAGGATAGATGAAAAAATTAGAAAGATCTAATAAATAAATAAATAAAACCCTATCATTTTCCTCCCCCTTTTTAAAATAAGCTTTTTCAGTTAGCAAGCATTCATCAAATGCCTACTATATACTAGCCACTTTCCTGATATAAAACCACACCCAAAGGGTGATGGACCTAAAGGGGGACTCATTCTAAAGAACAAGACAGCATACAGATACATACGCACAAAAAAAATAAGAGGCAAGATAGCACGGTGGATAGAAAGTTGGTTTTAAAGCCAGGAAGAGCTGCCTTGAACAATTCTGACAATTCAATGTCTGCCTCAGACCTACTGACTGTGTGACTCTAGGTAAGACATTTAACTTCTGAGTAGTATAAAGTGGTAATCTGAAGAGACTGTTTCCTTGCTCAATTGTTCCTTGTGCCAGTGAAATACAAATCTTATCTTCTTTGAGTTAAGAAGTCTATTATCCACTTAATAACCAGAATTAGATAAGGATCAAGGTTTCCAGATTTTCTGAAATACATCTGCTCATCATTTCTTATAGTATTCTTTTACATTTATATACTACAACTTGTTCAGCCATTCTCCAATTGCCCCAAATGTCCCAAAGGGCATTAAATTAAATTTGTTAACTTTAATAATTTTTATTCATGTAGATGTTAAATAATTTTAAAGGAACCATAAGGAACTTTGATAAGCTGAGCTTAAGAGGGCCTATTTAGAAAATCTTCTCAAGTCTCAATTTTTCAAATAATAATACTAACACTGTAGGCTTTTGATTTGAGCTTGTGCTATTAAGTTGTATAATTACTCTAAAATTGATGTATAAGTTTGCTGATTTTGCTTTTCTATGCTGTATTGGCAAAATTATTTTAAAGCTGATTTTTTAAATGTGTGAGAATTTACATTTGATTCTAAAGAGAATCAAACTTTCAACTTAATTCAATTAGAAGTGTTCAGAATTTAAATATATTTAAATCAAATAGCATGGGTAGCATAAATTATCCAGATAATATAATGTGGAAAAAACACAGCTGCAAAAGAAATTAAGCTAATAAGGGGCACACAGAAATAGATACATTTCATCGTTTTATCATCTGCATCCAAAGTCGAGATTCATTTTGGAAAGATCCAACTTCACTGTGGTGTGAAGAAGAAGAACCTAGTATTTTGGTGGCTAATTGGTGACATCTACTAAACTGCCATTCCCCTAGCAGTTGGGGGAGGCAATCAAAATTGGTTGAGACTGATGATGACCCTAGTCTTGACCTAGTCAAGACCCCAATCTTCATTTGCTATTGCTGTTATCTGAACTGGGATGCTGAGGTGGCTCATGGATAGAGCACTTGGCAAGAAATCAGGAAGATTTGAAGACACTTACTTTGTGACCCAGTTACCTCATCTATAAAATGAGTATATGCTATATCACCTACCTCCCAGGGTGTTGTGAGGATCAAATGAGATGGTGTTAATAAAGAACTTAGCACAGTACCTATGTTAACTACAATGATGATGTGGTTAGGTTAAAGTGAAAATAATTGCCTCTTCATATGATAAAGTAGCATCAAAACCAACAGCTACTTATCTCATAGGCGTGTAAGACTGTAGCCAAACTTCAAACTGCTGAGATGACATTCTTCACAAATCCTAAGGGAAATACTATGAAAGAAAGGTGTTTTCACTAAGGTTTTGGTTTTTTTTAAAGCCTTCCCAAACTTCTAATATTTGTAAATAAGGATTTTTGAGGGTTGAGAATGATGAAAGTAAAAAAAAAAGGGGAGAGGGGAAGGGAGGGAATAAATTAGAATAACCTATTCTCCCTACCTTACCTTAATAATGAAAGCAAACAGCTGTGGAAGGGAACTGAAGAGGGAGAAAGACAAATTGGGTTTTTGTCCCTGCTGCCCCCTGCCAAGTTATGTGTCACCAGATAAGCCAGCATCCCTGAGTCTCAGTTTAGTCACCCAGAAAACAAGTGGGAATAGATTAAACAATCTCTTTCATTTCTCTTCTTTGATAGTCAGTAGGAATAATTTTTTTATCAAAGATGTTTTAAAATTTTCTTCATGTTTTTCAGCCAGAGGATTTCTGTTTTAGAGGAAGGCTGCATGACTCCGAAGATATTATCTAGTCTCTTCCTCCTCAGTTTTGGACTTAGCAAATAGTCCATCTGCAGCACCTCTTCAAAACTAATTTATTAATGAGCTCATTTAATCAACTTTATCATCCATCTGTATGTCGTCTGGGCAATGAATATTTTAAATTTATTTTGTTTCCTGTTACAGATATCCAAACCAATATTTTTTTTTTCACTGCCAAGTTTTTTTTGTTTTTTTTTTTTTTTGTTTTTTTTTTGTTTTGTTTTTTCATTTTCAGTAGCTGTAATATGCTCAGGGGGTCTATCTTGGAGGCCACTGTAGATCATAAGGGGATGTGGAAGATGATCCATTGGTCTTGGTCATGACAGCCTTTAACAGTGATAGTTTTGGCTGTGAATTACCAGAAACAAGTGGCAGGATATCATTTAAAACCTCAAAGCTGATTTTTATAAGATAGCAAATAGATTTAGAAACCAAAAGCAAGTTTGGTGTTCATATTCAATTCATGTTGTGTGGAACAAATGAGGTAATATTTGTGAAGCACTTAACACAGTGCCTAGAATAGAGGAGGAACTATGTAAATTCTAGTTAATATTATTATTTTTTCAATTTATTTTAAATTAATATTTTATTTTTCCCCAGTTACATATAAAGATAATTTTTAACATTGAATTAAAAAATTTTTGAGTTAAAAATTTTCTCTCTCCCTCCTTCACCTCCCTCTTCCCCGAGACAGTAAGTAATTTGATACAGGTTATATCAATTAATTTATTAAGTGCTTACCATGTATAAGATCTAGAAACAATGGTTAGTAGTTTGAGAACATCAGAATCCAAAAGGCACAACAGAAGTTAGACAATAGTCCAAACAACAGATTGTCCTAATGGGCTTGATCTCATAAATAAGTTATTTTTGAAATTAATTTGATAGACAAAATTTGCTGCCATCTTTTTTACTAGCATTTGGGGCTTAGTTCAATATTCTGAAAGAGCTTTATGTATGGGTAACATGTTAATGCTGCCAGTATTTCTGAACTGAGAAACAACTGAGTTTGTGCAAGGAGTGAATAGAAGAATAAAAGCCTTTCTCATCAAGACAACATATTAATGGACAGATTGATAAGACACCTATTCAGCTATAAGTTACAATTGGACAGTATATATTTTGTATCCATATTGTTTTCCAGTGAGAATGATTAGATTAATCTTTTTCACACTATCAGATTTTTCTGAGAAGGTTTTGTAGGATTTTAGGACTCAGCTTAGTAAGATATTAACATATAAAAGGAGCTATCGTAAAGTCATCTTTTGCTTGGACCTTGTAGAAGATAATGTTTTGTTATTCTAAGTAAATTTAATATATATATTTAACATTCTGCCTTTTATGATTTACACAAATGTATAAGGTACCTATTTGAGTTAGAACCTCAGGTCACTCCCACCAGGTTCTCAAGGTTTAAAATGAAATTGGATAATTAGAAGACACCATAAAAATTATGTAGACAAGATTCCATTTTATAGTTTAACATGAGAAAATTGAGGCTCAGGGAAATAGTCACTTTTAAACATTAAATGGTAGAGCTAGGATCCAGAGCAGAACTCAGCTGAATTTAGGTCCAGTTCTCTTTCTGCTATATTGTATATTTTATTAATTCTATGAAACAAGCTCACTTTTCTCTTATTTGGATTCAGTTGATTATTTGATCAGTAGGTATGTACTCATAGACTAATTTAAATTAAGGTTCTGCCTGACCAAATATGCATATGAATGTACATTTGAATCTGGACTTTCCCCCATCTATATGATTTTCTTGTATGCCTTTCTTGATTCATCTGTTTTGAGTAGCCCCAGATCTCATGAAGAGAGCCTTAAATGTTTCATGTGGAACTAGGATAATATTAACTGCAAATAGGAATTAATGGAGAATGTTCTTAAAGGAATATGGTCTTCCATTTTAACAACACATGACATCATTAAATATCTTGGGGAACACACAACTCTCTGTGTTTTGCATCACTTAGTACTAATATTCAAAGGATAATTCAAACAAAATTATATCTGTAATTATATTTCTCCAGAAATTTTATGCGATTTTAACATACACACAGGAGACAGGTTTTTAGAGAAGAATCCTTAAGGTTTTATTTTTGTATGGAGAGTAAAAACAACTTAAGGTAGTGCTTTCCTTCTTTCCCTCCTTCCTTCCCTCCTTCCTTCTCTCCTTCTCTCCTTCCTTCCCTCCTTCCCTTCCTTCGCTCCTTCCTTCCCTTCCTTCCCTCCTTCCTTCCTTTCCCTTCCTTCCTTCGCTCCTTCCTTCCCTCCTTCCTTCCTTTCCCTTTCTTCCCTTCCCTCCTTCCTTCCTTTCCCTTCTTTTCCTTCCCTCCCTTTCCTTCCCTCCTCCCTCCTTCCCTCCTTCCCTCCCTCCATCCCTTCTTCCCTCCTTCCTCCTTTCGTCCCTTCTTCCCTCCCTCTCTCCTTCCCTCCCTCCCTCCTTCCTTCCCTCCTTCCTCCTTCCTTCCCTCCCTCCCTCCTTCCTTCCCTCCTTCCTTCCCTCCTTTCCTTCCTTCCTTTCCTTCCTTCCTTCCTTCCTTCCTTCCTTCCTTCCTTCCTTCCTATAGAGAATTGCACATGTTTAACATATATTGAATTACCTGCCATCTAGGGGAAGGGGTTGGGGAAGGGAGGGAAAAATTAGGAATACAAGGTTTTTGAAGGGTGAATGTTGAGAATTATCCATGCATATGTTTTGAAAATAAAAAAGCTTTAATTAAAAAAAGAAAATATTCACTACTTATTATGCATAATGAAATGATCACTAGTACTTTTAATGCTATATTAAATAAAGTGGAAAGTCACTTTAGTGGCATAGAATCAAAGCAAATGAACAAACCTCAGTGTTTAGACCCCTCAATTGTAAAGATGAGAAGACCTTTAGCAGCTTTGGAGAAGCAATCATAGTGAATACCATCTCCTAAGTGTTCCACAAATAAGACACTCCACCTCTTGGTTCTAGGCATTCTCTCTGGCTGTCTTCAATGCATGGACTAGTCTCCCTCTTCCACTTTGACTATTGACTTCCTTGACTTTTTTTTTTTTTTAACTCCCAATTAAAATCCTACCATACAGGAAGCCTTTCTCAAACCTTCTTAATCATAGGCCTTCCTTCTGGTAATTATTTCCTATTTATCCTTCATACAACTTGTTTTGTATATATTAACAAGTTGTCTCATCCATTTGGTTGTAAATTCTTTGAGAATATGAACTCTCTTTTGCCTCTTTTTGCATCACCAGTAACTTAACTTAATACAATACCTGGTACATAGAAGGCACTTAATTAATGTCTATTGCTTGATTGGTGTTATGGATTTTGTCTCCTGTGAATCACTGCATATTTTTGCTGTTATCTTCCTATGCTATAGTCATTCTCTTTGATTTTTAGTTCAAGTATTGTTCAAGTATGGGTACAGTTAGATGGCTTCTGAAGTTCTTTCCAACTCTGAGATATTCTGCTTTTTGCTTAATTGCCAGTGATTGGTATCATCTGTTCCCACATCTGTTTTTATCTTTATGTGAAGAGAAATAGATCAAATTCTAGTCCTTGTTTCTTAGGAAACTTTTGAGCTTAAAAAATCCAGTAGAAGTCATATAAAAAACAATTAAGAAAACATTGAAAATTTTATTTTTTTGTATGTAACCATGTACCATTGCATCCTAATTCTGGTATCAATGTGGCATGGGGTGGGTCCTTGAATTCTCAAACTGAACTACATAAATTCTGACAACTTCTATCAAACTGGAAAAACCTTCAAGTATGGGCTCTTTGACAATATATATACTTATCATCTAGAAAGTTGACCAGCGGGGGCTGTATTTTTTCTTTATAACCACAGCAAGTCACAAATACTATTTACTTAGGCTCAGAGGGTTGTGGTATTCACCACTCTAGGGAGTATTCACAGTGACAAACACCATAGACCTTTAATGGTACTGAAATATGGATAGCAATAAATTTTTGATGCTAATCTGGTGGTTTGCCTACAACCTCTTGTAGAACTCCTTTTCTCTTTTCTAACTTGATCATATTATTAAATTAAGACTTCTTATAAACTCAATGGTTTTTCTAACTTGTCTCTAGCTCTTAGTAAGATTTGATTCACTAGTAACAATGGCTTTCCAGTTTATCATCAGAAGACAAATTTAAAGTAGAAAGAAAGAAATCAGAGTATGTTTTTTCACTTTATATTTCTCTTAATATTAATGGAGATCCAGAGGTCTGGAAATAGCAGGAAAATAAGCACATCAATGAGCTTAAATTTGTTCTTTTTTCCAATATATAACACCATTATATTGGATTTTTTTAGGAGTATGTGAAAAATTGTCTTTCATATACAACTATATAAAGATAAACTCTAAGGGTAGAGTAGGCAAATACATAATTCCTTTAAATCTTAGTTGCTGTTTTAAAATTTGGATGAATTTGTTATCTTAATAATGAGAATTTAATAATGTAAGTCATGATCTGTCTATCCCTTGAAATTCTTGTACTTTTTTGAATAAATCCCCCACTGCAGGTCTACGCAACTAACTGAGAATCTTCTCTAATTGATGATACTAATAATGGCCATCATTATTTAAAGTTTGCAATGTCTTAAACATATTATTATTATAGAATTCAATAAATACTCCTATTAACCCAATCTTATAGATGAAGAAACTGAGACTGAGAGACAGAGTAGATGACCTGTCTAAAACCACACAGTTAATAAGTGTCTGTGGAAGGATTCAAATCTTGGCTTTTCATGCTAAGTCCTTCTCTCTGATCACTGCATCACCTAGTTGCCTCAGATCTCTTGATATTACACGGACACACCAATAAAAGAATATGAGGGCTGTCTGACTATTATGTCTATCTTTTACCAAATTATTGCTTTTTTTCTTTTGCAGGCATACATTTCCTAGGGACAGGATAGAAAGAGAGATTTAGATATGCAAAGAATCTTAAAGGTCATCTCTCTGATATCATTTTGCTTAATTTGCTTATTTTGCATAATTTTCCTTGTATATGGTATACCTTAAATAGCTGAAAAAAGACAAAGCCTGCATACTTTTATGACCAAATACCTTATTTAAGAGCAGTCACATTAATATCCTTTTCCCACAGTATAGAAAGAGAATAGAATTTTATGGATGAGCTAAGAGACAAAACACAAATTCTAATTACTAACAAAAACATGCATTTGGAAGTTGTTATTTCCTGAGTGTGATTCTGTAGTTGAATGTAAGAGTTTTACAGCTTTAATTCATATAACTTTTGAATTCTTTACATGAAAATTAATTAAAAATATCATAACTTATGTCTTACAGATGTAGATTTTCAAATAAAAATGGTCTTAGCCTTTAAAGGGAAAGAACCATTTTGAGCTAATATTTTTCAAACATAAAAATGCTCTTTGTAAGAGTTGCTATGTATCTATTTTAATGGCCACTAATCTTATCTCTTCCAGTATACATTTTATTGCTTTAATTAATCAATAAAAACAAGGTAGCAGTATGAAAAAAAATAAAGCAGCATGGCTTTGTGTGAGATGAGTGCTATTATCTTCATTTTGCCATTGAAGAAATTGAGAGGTAAAGAGATTTTCCTAGAATCACAAAGCTCATAAATATTGGAGGCAGGATTTAAAGTGTGGTCTTTCTAATTCCAAGTTCACCATTCTATTCTCTTTGTACTGATAGAACACTGTGATTTCAGAACTAAAGTGACAGATATCCAAAGAACAACGAGGAGACGTATTGTGGTCATCTACAGGTTTTTAGCACATTACCAATAATGCTTTATGTGCAAGAAGTGATATAAAAGGCAGCACAGAGAATACATATAATTAGAAAAAGAGGTATTGATGATATAGTAAAAATAGGAAATAGTAGATAGACAATGCCAATGCTATATTGCTATCCCTTGAGAAATAAATACAATCAGTAGAAGGGATCAGGCATTTTGGGTGAATCTTTTTTTGGAATATCCCAGGAATAACACAGGTGATAACTGCACAGCAGAAAAAGGATGAAGAGGCTACAAGCTATCTTTTTAGAGAGAGTCCCAATAATTATGAATCATAGATTAGATAACTATCATATTCAGCACAGACATACATTGCAATAAAATTCAAAGGCAGCTAAACCCAGATGAAATACAATGGTCAGTTTGGCCTTATAGAACAGAAGATTAAATTTTTCTCTTGTTAAAGTAGTAGGGGGCTACAGGTGCAAAATTTTGTACATTGTGCCAGATGCAGTTTTTGGTCAGTATTGGCTAATTATTTTAATTTAATACACGTTTAATGAGTTGAATTCTTTGCTATAAAAAAAGGTTCAATGTGTATGGCAAACAGACCAAAAAGGGAGAGGTATGGATAACAAAAAGCATCAAAAAAAATTTTCAAAAGTATAGAAAAGCCAATAAGATATATAGCTATTATTTTTGAAGTCAATAGTTAATGCTATATTTTCTTGATAAAAAATAAAATGTGCTATTTAATGTGATTTCTGCATTTTTATTTCTTAGAGATGTGCTCAACAATGAACAAATTCCTTTTCATTTTCAGATTTGACTTAAGAGTTATCTCTGTCAGCTTCTCAGCTGACTTATTAAAATTAATATGAGGAAGGGCTTCTATGTTGAGCTATAATTGAAATTCAAATGCAATTTTTCAAATCACATTCATGCAATCACAATTTTTAGAGTTCAAAGGGACTAAGATGATCTAATATCTTCATTTTATGAATGAGTAAACAATTTCAAAGAGTTCAGATGACCTTGCCCAAGGTTACACAGTAGAAGAGCTGAGATTCAAATACAAGCTTTCTGACCCTACATTGAGGATTCTTTGCCCGAAATTCAAAACTACCTGCATAATAATCTCCCTAAAATTCTTAGCTTTTCCCCTTCTGCAAAATGGTGAAATAATACAAATTCATAGGATTATCATGTCCCTCAAATGAAATATCTCTAAAACACTTTGCAAGCCTTAAAGTTCTGTGCCACAGTTCCCTTTTATTTTTCTACCTCAGTTTCCCTAATTGGTCTTGCCTCAGTTTTCCTGATTGTTCTGCCTTAACTGCAACCTCCCCCTCTCCCCACCATTTATTAGGACCGATATAACTCAGCAGTTATCAATTGTCAATATGTAAACTTAAGATAAGGGCGAGTTCAGACTTCCCGGCTCCTAAATCCTCTAAGTCATCAAGAATTTATGGTTCTACCCCCTTTCTGTCATTGTTCTTTTTTATCCCAACTTTTCAGAATGTCCAATGCCTCCCCCCCACTCTGTCAGAACTGGATTGATAGTCCTGTTCCCGCCCTCAGTGCCCTGACTGCCTCTGTCTTGGTTTATCTCTGTAGCTGAGCCATGTGGGTATATATATGTCATTGAGAACTCTCATTGGTTGCTGGATGCTTTGAACATCAGCCCTGGGGCATCATGCCCCCAACACAATTCTCTCTTTCATATAAAATATTAAAAACACTCTAATTTCTATCTTGCCTCAGTTTCTCCGATTTTATAAAAGTACCATATAAATTCCACCTTATTACTCTTATCTCATCTTTCTGTTGTTGTTGCTAAGTCACATACAACTTTTTGTGACCAGATTTGGAATTTTCTTTGCAAAGATGGATACAGGGTTAAGTGACTTGCCCAAGATCCCAGTATCTGAAATCAGATGTGCACTCATATTTCCTGACTCTAGGACTTGTACTCTACCCACTGTACCACCTAGCTGTCTCTATTTTATCCCTGCTAGGTTATAATGTTTCTTGAAAACAAAGACTGATACTTTTATTTGTTTATTTCCAATTCCTAGCACACTTCCTTAAACATACACACAAACATATGTATATATAGTCTAAGCTATAATTTTATTGACTTGTTGAACTTCTGCTGTGGAAATTATTTCATTAATGCATATAGATAACTTGTTTGTTGCCTTAGAGAGTTTCCTGGGCACTGAGAGTTAAGTGACTCCCCCATGGACACCCCCAATTTTTCTCATTTCAAGTTGCCTTTTTATTCCTTTAACCTGCTACATAGCAGTAAAGGTGTTTTAGTATATGTTTAACAATTTTCAGAAGAGGTGAGTATTCTAGACACACTTTTAGTTAAATTTGCATTATTACCATCCTCTTCATAACTTTCTTAAATCTAGACAATCAATAAAACAATAAATCAAACTGATTTGTAGCATTTGCCAGTTTCTGAGGTGTAAATAATTATACACTGAAAATTTCATAATTGGTGAGGGAATTGGTATGAGCTGTCTCCAGCATACCTTTGCATAGCAGATGGTTAATCTTTGCAGAATAATAGAAATCACTGTGATTTTGGAAGACAATGTCTCAACTATCATCTGGTTTTGCTTTTTTTTTTTAAGCTTTGAGTTTTAAGGGAACTCTTGTTAGAGCTCTAAAGAATTCAATTCTTCAGCCTCATGGACAGATTGTTAAAGGCTGAATTGCACAAAGCTTTGACCTTTGAATCTATTTAGTCAGGTTCCAATTGTAGTCTGTCACTTTTAACAAATGGTAGAAGCTGAGCTCATAATTGTCCTTATCCGGGGTTTAATTGGAATGGTAAAAGCTGCTATTTTTTTCTCTCTCAACTCTTGAAATGACTTGTCTGCTGATGGCAGCTTCTGCAAAGAATTCAAGTTTGATCCATGCTTACCCTTCATAGCTTATATTGCTGCCAGGTCTGTAAACACTGATGTCCCTTTCTCAATTTCCTTTAAATTCAGAGAGCTTTCATTCTAATAAAAGAACTTCTTTCCACAGTAAGCTCTTCATCTTCCGCTCCCATATTTGGCATGTTTAAATGAGAAACTGTACTCAACATGCAAAAAAATTTCAGTTATTCCATATATTCAAAGTCCTCATTTCCCTCTCTTCCTCTGACAGAAACACCTTCAGTTGTTTGAGAGAGAAATGAAAATTTCTTCTAGATGTCACCTCTGCAGAACCATCATAACTTGTTAGCCAGGAGAAACTTGGGACATTGACTGTAGGCTTCTTGTAGAAATGCTCACAATGGTCTACAAGGGTAATCTCCTTAATTTTGTTGGCAAGATATAGGGCTAAAATCATTCTCCTGTTATTTCCTTTAGCAATATTTGCACATAAAGTGCATCTGGTGAATTATGAAGGGAAATAGAATGCTCTTTTTTTTTTTTTTAATAAAGAGAGGAAA
This sequence comes from Antechinus flavipes, assembly GCF_016432865.1. Classification (NCBI taxonomy): domain Eukaryota; kingdom Metazoa; phylum Chordata; class Mammalia; order Dasyuromorphia; family Dasyuridae; genus Antechinus; species Antechinus flavipes. The sequence goes on along the minus strand of NC_067403.1, from coordinate 87,647,406 downwards.
CATTTACTTCCTTTATTTTCAGAGCCCTATCAGTAGCTATAGAAAAAGATGTACTGATATCAATTTGTTTGTTTTAAACACTTGTGGTAACAGTATTATTAATTCTTCATTAGGCCCTTAAGCATTAACCTATTTATTTAGAAGGTAAACCAGCAGAATGTCTTCTAGCTCCCATGATATATCTCATGCAATAGAATGTGATGCCACAGATTTAATCTGCTGGTTGGTAGAAATAAATATGTTTATATTAGCAGAATGTAAGGTCTCTGAGGGCAGGAACTATTTCACTTTTTTATTTTTTTATATCCCCAATACCACATAGAGCGCCTTGTATATGATAATTACTTTAGGAATAGTTATTAAATTAAATTATCTCCAATAGTTTTCACAGATAATTGCTTATCTTTTAATATTTGAATTATTTTATTTTTAAAAATTTCTGTAAAGATATTCTAATATATTGATAAAAACATTTTTAAGCATTCACAATTTGTGAATGATTTCCCATGTTTATAGCAGTTTCTTGGACCGCTGACCTTCTGGGAAGATAATTTTATCCAATTAGCAAATATAGATTTTATTTGCTCTTCTGCTGTTTTTTTCCTACGAATAACTAGCAACATAGTTTTTGGCAAGCTGTGCTATGATTTTTCATGAAATGTTTTTAATATTTGTTTTTCAAATTGCTGGACAATTTCTCATGGTAAATGAGATGCAGTGAAAACTGAATTAGCTTTGCTATAATTACATGAAAATGGTCCATTCCATTTGAAATTTCTGATGTTCACATTATGTTACTCTGATCATATTTACTTCTTAAAACGTTGTTCAAATGCCATTTGTCATCAGGTTATGTAGAACAATTGACAATTGTTTACAGTAATTAGGACCATAAGGTTTAGAGCTAAAAGGGACATAAGGGATAATCTAATCCATCCTTTTTATTTCACACAGGAAGAAACTGAGACAACGAAAGGTGATATGTCCCAAGTTTATCTAAATAATAAGCCAGTAGAGCTAGAATTTAAGCCTGGGAATGCTGACACTAAATGTAGTTTCACTATTACTGAGACATTATCACCATCTTGGGACAATTTAACCAGATTAGAGGTTCTGTTTCCTCTGAGAAGTAACTAAATCTCTTTGCTCTTACAAAGCAAAAATAAAGAAGTAACAGCAATATTACATAGATATTTCAGTCCAAATTCTAAAAAGTATATTCATCCATCATTCAGAAAAATCTTTTCCTGTATGAATGGCATACATTGCACTGTTGTTTGTTGCCCCAAATCTTTATGTTTGTTTATGCTTTATGGTCAGAGGACTCAAGTAAATTTTAAAAAGTTTCATGGTTTCCTATGATATAAATTTGAAGAAAAGTCCAACACTACTTTTCCTAGGAGTTCTAGCCAGTGAGAAATCTATTTCTAGAACTGTTTGTTAATGTCCAAAATAGAACTTTGAGCTCCCTCATCTCTTAATGCTGACTGACATTCTTTAAAGAGCAGAAAATAGCTCAAAAGGCTGTGTTCACAACAGATTTTGCTGATTTGAGATCCAAATACATCATAGTTTAAAACAACAACAACAACAACAATAACAACCACAAAATCCAACAAAACTATAGAAGAGTTGTTTGGGGATGACATACCAAACTGCTTTAGTAGTGAACTTCAAATGAGTAAGAGTAATTGGGTACATGTGTTAAGATTGATTATCAGACATCTCTCCTTTAGTCTTTTCCTCAGCGAATCCTTACTAGAATGTTACAGACTCATATGAATAAATCCCCTGAATTTTTGTACCTCTGTGACTTCCCATGGTGTGCCTTCCATACCTCTCTCTCTTCCTGAGCTTGGTTTCATTCCAACATATCCTTACTCGTTTTAATCTATAGATCAAAGGAGTTGATCTGAGTGTGTGGGCTTATTGCCAATGTTTGAAATATGTAATATCAATGTAGAAACATTTGGGGTGTTCTCAATGCAAACACTGCTGCTCCTCAGGATTGTGTCCTATCTTTTTCTTTCCTTAGACAAGCTAACTGTGTCTCAACATCTTTTCTACCAGGATTTCTTGTTTTGCCTCTATTTTAAGAAAGATTTGGGAAAGACTAATTAATGGACCTATTATATGAAGGTATAAATATCCTCATTTCTATCTCATTAACACCTTAGCACAATTCAAATATTTCCTCCTCTGTGATTCTCCCTGTCGTTGGGGTTTTTTTCCCTCCTGAAATTACATATTATTGACTTAACTACATTCACTTGTTATTGTCTCAGTAGAATGTAAGTTCTTCAATGATAGGTAACTTCCCCTTCTTCCTTCTTTTTCTTTATATCTCCTAAAATCTAACAAAAGTTCCTGGAACATATTAGGTAATCAAATTTTTTATTGAATTAAAGCTAATTAATACATGCAAAATGATCTCTATCTAAAATAAAATGGAAAAATATAAAAGAAGTTGATTGAACTGTTAAATCTCCACTGGATATTATAGAGTCATTTCATAGGACAAATATTAAAATCCCACAATTTAATATAATATTTTGAATTAATAGAATTTCAGAATTGAAAGAAACTTCAGAGTCCAATATGTGCCTGTCTGCTCTAACCTCCCTGATATTAGGATTCTAGTCTTTGTCTGAAGTGATGGGGAGCAAAATGACAGCTTTATCACTCATTCAGCTTCTGAATTTTCTCCTTATCTTTTCTTCTTCCTTTTTTCTATTCTGTTGGATTCTATCAGACTGATTATGGATTCTTACTGTCTCCAAAGTATAGGATCATGGTCTGTTCACTTACCGCAATTTTCTTCATCGGCATGATTTCCACAGTCATCCACCCCATTACAGTGAAGTAGCTGAGGCAAGCACTTGGTAGCATTTCCACAAGGGAAATACCCAAGGGAGCACTGGCTGTCATGTTCGGTTCCATGAATAACTGTGAAGGCAAGAGCAGAAAATTTGTACCATTTGTACCATCAAGGTGTGATTAGATGGGCCTTGGGGCATCCATGATGGGATTAATGAGGAAAAGGGTGTTTTCCATACTCTTTTACAAGTTTCCCACCTGTTTGTCAAAAGAATATGAAATAAATACTGTAAGCTGCCTTCATAGTGTTTGAAAATCTAGTTGAGAAGATAGGAATATTAATAACAGTAGATGAATATTCAAAGGATCAGTGATTTCATATGCATGAGACACTTTTGGTATAGAAATTCCTTCCACTAGTGGAGTTAGTGAGAGGCAAATTTCAAACTCAAGTGACATCTGACTTCCAGTCTTCCACACTATCTGTTACTCTTTGCTGCCTCACAATAACAGCAGCAATAAGAGCTAACTTTTTTGGCATAGAATTTGGGGCTGGAAAAAAATAGTTGAACTGTGAAGGTAAATTTAATGCCTGGTTAAAGAATTTATTCTTGTTTAGTGGGCAATGACTAGCTATTGAAAATTTTGGTATAAAATAGTGACATTATTAGTGTGGCATATTGGTCATATTAGTAACTAGGATTATAGGGAAGTGGGACAATAGAGCTCTGAAATTGAAGTTAGAAGACTTCAAATCTGGATTTAGGCACTTATTAATTGTAGGATTGCATAAGTCATTCAACTCTTATCTACCTCCATTTCCTTATTTGTAAAATGGAGATAATAGCATCTACTTCTCAGGGTTGTTGTGAAGATCAAATAAGATAATATTTGTAAAGAGCTTAGCAGTACTTGGCACATAGTAACTAAATACTTAATAACAACTTAGGTAATTATTATTTTTTGCTTGGGTACCTCTGTGAAGGATGGTTTGAAGATAGAAAAGGCTGAAGGCAGAGAAGAAAGTTTATGAGGGCCTTACTTAGGAAGATTATTTAATAAATGATTGTTGACTGACTAATTTACACTGCAGAGCCTATTACAGATCTAATCACTTAAAAGAGTTTACCTATCTACCCACATAGAAAAGATGAAATCTCTTGTCCAGATTTTAGCATGATTAAAATGGACACCTGCTAAAGCTCATCAAATAGTTTATATATTAAGAATGATGAGGAGCTGAAAAAGAACAGATCAGAATGTATTGCTTTCAGGAAATTGCAGTGTTTTTTTTTTTTTTTTTTCTGACTTCACACTGTCTGAGCAGATAGGTTTTTTCAATAAGAACATTTTTCCAGTGTTATTGCAGGCAGTGGGGCAGTTAGGTGGCTGGACTTAGAGTCAGGAAGATTCATTTTCCTGAGTTCAAAACCAGCCTCTGATACTTACTAGCTCTGTGAAGCTGGGCAAGTCACTTAATCCTGTTTATTTCAATTTCTCATATGTAAAATGAAGGAAATAGCAAATGAATCTAGTATTTCTGCCAAGAAAACTCCAAATGGAGTCATAAGGATTAAAAGATGCCTGCAGTGACTGAAAGACAATAATTGTAGAGTATCAAGACTGCTAAAATGACTGCATCCAAAGAACTAAAGATGAGTATACAGAAACAATTGGGGAAAAAGCATGGTGAGTATGAGCAGGTTACAACAAATATCTAATGAGTAACTCAAGGATGAAGAAGAAAGCATATCATTAAAGAATCAAGTAATTCAGGAGAAGGTAGGTTGCTCACATGGTGAGAACAAGAGATGACAGGTGAATGACTAGAGCGTTGTCTTGAGAAATTCACAAAGTGGGGAGAAAGTGAACAAAGTCTTTAGAATATTGGATAGAATCCTTGTGATGAACTCTTGGGAGAACATGAATAAGAGTAACAGAGGATAGACAGAAAAGGATGAATGGTCACCTCCATTGTTGAAGGAAACTACCAGATTAATGAGTAAACAAATACATTTGAGTATTTGAGAAAGAAAAAAATTTTTGGAAGACAATAAGTCCAATTTTGGACATGCCGAATTTGTGGTCTTGGTGGAACGTCCAAGTGATGTACTTTTAGAAATGTGACTCTGAAAGTAATCATGGCTGGATGGAGGATTAGGAGTTACCCTCATGGAGATGATACCTGAGGTCATTATAGTGGATGGAAGAGCTAAGAGATTGCAGGGATAGGGTGAGAACAGAATCTAGCTTCTCAATGCTTTTTTAGGAATTATGGGGGATATAGATGTGTGACAAGTGTGCTTTCACTTCAAGCAGTTTGCCATTTGACCTGGACTTGAAATTAGAAGATGGAAGTTCAAATATTGGATCTAAAACTTGCAGTATAAATATAGGCACATTGTTTTTCCATTTTGTGCCTTACTTTCTTTATCTGCAAAATGGTGATAATAATACTTCTCCTGCCTTTGTTATAAGATTGTTGTGAGGAAATCATTTTGTAGATGTAATATTATATAAATGTGAACTGTTAACATGTGAGATTAACATACAAGAAACAACAGCAAATAATAGAAAACAACATTCAGGCCCGACAAATACATTCCTTACATATGACAAGTAGTCTTAACTGAAGTGTTTTAGGATTTTTTTCTTAACTTGAATACTTCTGGGACTTACCTTTCTTATTTTTTTGTCCCTACTTCAGTAATTCTTTCTAGCCCCTAAAATACCCCTTTTTCTTGTTTCAAATGCCGCATAAATCAATTTGGACCCCTGGAGATGTTATTTATGGATTCTACTAATCATAGCTTTCTTAACTAATAGATCAGTTTAGGAATTAATCTTGTCTTATCTTGAACAACAATAAAAGTTATAAGGAAATAAGAACAGTATTTTGAAAAGTCAGGAAACAGCTAGATATTACTAAATCTATTTTCTGATAAAACTGGCATGATATTGATAAACATTCCCTGAGACCTATGTGGCGAAAAAGTATTAGGATCCTGAGGTATCCCGTGCTGGCTAAGGCAGTTTGGACAGTTACCCCTTGAGCAAAAGATGCTGGGTTTTAGAAATCTATAAACTTTCTTTCCTTTCTCTCTGCTTTCCGAGACAGGGTAGTATTATTTAAAGTTATAGAGATTTGTGGATTTACTCAATCAGAAACTGACTCTTAATCCCTACCCACCGGCAAACATTGCTTCTTTCCTGTACTAGTGCTACTTCAGGGATTCTGTCTTACTGCTCCATAAATTTGGACAAATGTGCTTGAATACTGCATATAGTGTTTTTCCCCTTACAATGCAATTTAAGAAGTAAAAAGATTTTACATAATAATAAGAACATAATGCAGAATAAAACATCCTTAGATGTTTAGTAAGAAGCTGGTTTGGACTAAAATCTTCAGAAGTACAGTTAGAGTTTATGCAAGTTCTTCTCATGCCTGTCCCTCCAGTGTGCAAGCAAAGCAGTATAAACAATTTAGAATATTCAATTCATAAATCTAGCAGGGCCTAAAGTCTTAGAAAATGGAATCTTTACTTAACTAAAGAATGTGATTTGGGATTTGATGTGATTTAGAGCTCATGACTGTTGATGTCTTCTTTGGTCTCAGCTACCTAGTTGCTGATTAGAACTTCAACCACTTTTTTCTTCAGATAGGATAAGTGGAATCAATAGCAAGTAGAAGAAAGAGGAAGTGCCATCATCATGCTGTGATGAGCATCATCTCTGTGCTCATAATTGTGTCTTTTCTTATCTACTTCCTCCTCCTCTCCAAAAATAAGACACAACAACAGCCCTGTTCTTCAGTTCATGGAGAGGAGAAGAGTATAGAATGGAGAATATTGTACAGGTAAGTGATTAAAGCAGGCATTCTCTTCCCTCCCCCTTCTCCCCACTTAATAGTATTTTATTTTTTTCCAATTATATATAAAGATAGCTTTCAACATTCACTTTTGTAAGATTTTGAGTTTCAGTTTTTTTCTCTCTTCTTTCCTTCTGTCCCCCCTTCTCAAAACAGCAAGCAATTTGATATTGGTTATGTATAGTGTATATGTGTGCTTATACACAATAATTTAAAACAAATTTCCATATTAGTCATGTCATGAAAGAAAAATCAGACCAAAACCATGAGAAAGAAAAAAAAAACAAACAAAAAATAAAAATATTACGCTTCAATCCACATTCAGTCTTCATAATTCTCTCTCTGGATGTGGAGGGCATTTTCTTTCCTAAGTGTATTGGAATTGTCTTGGATCACTGTATTGCTGAGAAGAGCCAAGTCTATCATAGTTGATCATTACACAATCTCGCTCTTACTATGTACAATGTTCTCCTCATTCTGCTCTCTCATTCAGCATTAGTTCATGTAAGTCTTTTTGGGTATTTATGATATCAGCCTTTCCATCATTTCTTAAAGACCAACAGTATTCCATTGCATTCATTTACCACCAAAGCAGACATTCTTAAGCAGGCATTTGCATCTTGGGCTCTGTCAGTGTGATGAAACAACATATCCCCCTTTTAGAATAATGTATTTAAATGTATAAAATAATAAATAATAAAATAAATAATATGTATAATATGTAAATAACAAAGACAATATATAAAATAAAATAATAAAATTAAAGATTACATAGCAAACCAATTGTACTGAAATAAAGATGTAAATGTCCCTCATACAAGTCCAAAGACTGAAATCTATCTATGGACCCAACAGATGATGGACTCCTAATTAAGAACACTTTGAGTGAAGTAATGGAGCCTTGGTCATGTGATAAGAGTGAGAGATAGTTAATGCAAAACAGTCTGTGGTCTTTGTTGATATCCTCATGATGTCAAGATAAAGCAAGGAAAGTCTGCAGGATATTGGACCTGACAGGATCCCTTGTCATGAACTGATGGGAAGAACTGATAAGTGTTCAGAGTTATGGAAGACAGTCAATCACACACAGGATGGGACATGCCTTGTTTGAAGACTATTCATATCATCCAGATTTATTTGAGTATTTTATCTAGGTGGGAGAGAAATTAATCTGCCTTTTACCTTTTTCCTTTTGTGATTAAGAAATTGCTAGTAAAAGTTTAACAACTAGTTCTCTGAGGATTTAGGGAGAGTACACATAGACACTAATTTTCATTGTCACTTTCTTAAGTCCGGGTAATTGACAAAACAATAAATTAAGCACTGGATAACATTTGCTGTTTTCCAAGGTTTAAGTGCTCACATTAACAATTTAGCAACTTATCCTTGGTTCAGCTATCTCCAGCACACCTCTGAAGAATGAAACTTTGTAGACAGAGAAGACTCATACTTATAAAAGGCCATACTTATAAAAGGGTCTGATTCAAATCTGTGAAATCATGAGTTATAATGGCATGTTAGTACTTTTGAAAAAATTATCTTTGAATTTATTTCTCAATCTTTTAATATAAAATTAAAACAATGAATATATTTTTAATAAACTGTAAATATAATGGATTCCAAATAATAGACTGTCTCAAACCTGCATTTGATTTGTACTGAAATTTACTTTCTTCATTTTTATTTTATTTTAAAAATAAATAAAGACTCAAGGTACTCATAATAAATCTTTGAAGGACTTAAGAGCCTAGTTGCAGACCTTCAGCCTATAAGATATTTTAACTAGTACTACTTTACTGGTTTCTTAGTGTTGCCCATGCATACCAAATGACTTCTACTGCATGTTTTCTGAAGCTTATTTTATATCCCAGAATTTTTTGAATAGCCATCACATAGAATTACTGCTGAAAAGAGAATCTAATAATTTTTCTTGTGTACCATCTATACATACTCTTGGTCATGCCTTAGGTAATAAACAGGCCATAATAATAGCTCACATTTATATAATGCTTCAAAGCTTGAAAATCATTTTACATCTCTTTTCTCACTTGAAATTTACAACAACTTTTCCCCTCCTTCTCTTCACCCCCTCTCTTAGATGGCAGGTAATCCCATACATGATAAATATGTTAAAGTATATGTTAAATACAATATATGGATACATATTTATATAGTTATCTTGTTGCACAAGAAAGATTGGATTTAGAAAGAAGGTTAAAAATAACCTGAGAAGAAAAAACAAAAATGCAAGCAAACCATAACAGAAAGAGTGGATATGCTATGTTGTGTTCCATTGGAACTGATTTGGATCCTCTCATTGTTGAAGAGGGCCATATCCATCAGAATTGATCATCATAGTATTGTTGTTGAAGTATATAATGATCTCCTGGTTCTGCTCATTTCATTTAATATCAGTTCATGTAAGTCTCTCTAAGCCTCTCTGTATTCATCCTGCTGGTCATTTCTTATAGAACAACAATATTCTATAACATTCATACACCGCAATTTATTCAGCCATTCTCCAATTGTTGGGCATTCCTTCAATTTCCAGTTTCTAGCCACTATGAAAAGGACTGCCACAAACATTTTTGCACATCAGGATCCTTTTCCCTTCTTTAATATCTCTTTGAGATTAAGGGTGGGCACTGTTAGTATTCTCCACTTTATATGCATAGAAATTGAGACTCAGTGAGTTTAATTAACTAGTCAATAAGCAATTATCAATTTTTACCATGGGTCAGACACAATGCTAGGTGCTGGTGAGTATAAAAACAAAATGAAAGCAATTTCTTTCTGTCAAGAGCTTACATTTTAATAGGGACACAACCTGCATACCCCAAAGTATGTGCAAACTACCTACAAAGCAGAAGGATGAAGGGTAAGGCTCTACTTCAGGTACTTCATACAGGTAAAGTTTTTCAGAAGGTCAATAGAAATGCAAGATAAAATTTCAATGAGATTCTGGAATTAACTAAGAAATTCATTTGTTAAAATCACATAGTCTCAGTGATAGCTATTTTTCTCTCTTTCACTCTGTCTTTCTCTGTCTTTCTATCTCTCTGTGTCTCTGTCCTCTGGCCTGTATTTGTCTATCTTCCTTTCTCTCTCTCTCTCTCTCTCTCTCTCTCTCTCTCTCTTTTTTTTTTTTTAAGAAGGAGTGCACAGCTCAAACATACTAAGTTAGAAAAAAACTAGAATTTTATGTAATTGTTACTAAGATTACTGTATTGGGACAGAATTGTGTGTATTAGAAGGAGAATTGCTCCTAAATAGGTCATTTTGGACAAGTTTCTGAAAAAAAGTATATATTTGAATAGAATCTAGTGAAATTTCTGGAAGGCATAGAATTAAAGAAATTCATAATTCCTTCAATTACAAAAAGCAGCAGATAGAGCTTTTAGATCTGAATGAAAATACCAATCTAGGCAGTAAGTATTTATTAAATGGGAATGGTTGCAAATTCGTATTAGTTTAGGGACAGTTAGAATGGGACAGTGGAAAAATCTCTGATCCTGAAGTTAGGAAAACCTGAGTTCAAATCTTACCTCAGCCTTAATCTATTGAAGAAGGAAAATCTGAGTTCAAATCTTGCCTTGGAGACTTATTAAATTTTTTTTTATGTCATTCAGAGCAAGTCATTTAACCTCTATCGTCAGAATCCTTATCTGTAAAATGGGGATAATAATAACAGACACTTTGTAGATTTTTTGTGAAGATCAAAGAAGATAGTGCATGCAAAAAAGAACATTGCAAATCTTAAAGAGCTACCTAAATTCTAGCTATTATTATGGTGATATGTAAATGTTAGATATTAATGAAAAAATGAAGATTGAAGCAGGTGGATGGAGTAATGAATATAGTCAGGAGGATCTGAGTTCAAATCCAATCTCAGATACTTAATACTTACTAGCTGTGAGCCCTGGGCAAGTCACTTAACCCAATTTCCTCACACACACAAAAAAATAATGAAGACTAAGAAAAGATCACTGGATGAGTCAATCAAAGATGATTTTCAACCTAAAAGAAAATCATTTAAGGTAAATGCTGAAGTTGGAAACCAGATCCCAAATTTCTGAGAAAAGAGGAAGGGAACTAGAGACAGTAAATAGGAACAATTTTTTTAAAAAATAGGATTTTTACTGTAAAAAGTAGAAGAGATACATAATGTCTTGAGCGTGTAGTTGGGTCAACTTGTATTTTTAAAGATGGGAAGATATGAATGCATTTATAGGCAGAGAAAAAGGAATCAGTCTATAGGGAGTTATTGAAAATTAGAGAGAGGGTTGATAAAAGGAATGCTTGTAATTTTAAAAACAAACACCATGATAAGCCAGGGCCCATGAACCTACAAGGCTACAGCAGTTAAGCTATGAAGGTAAATTAGAAAATCATTTCTAATAATCATAATCTCACTTATTAAGTCATTCATAAATAGGAACAATTTTTGTTGAATGATATATATATGTATACATACACACATAAAATACATATAAACATAAATATGTATATGTATCTATAGCTATATAAATATGACTATCAATCTCCAAATATATACATATACATATGTATTTTTGTGCATATATTATATATATTTATAAAATACAAATTTTTGTGAACTCCCAGTGACACCAAACATTACATCAGATACCTAGACTTAAGAGTAAATGCACCACAGAACAAGTGGTGAAGTCTTTCCTCTGATAGCCAATAATTTTTGATATTCTCATGTTTTGGGGGGAAATCTATCTAGACTCTTTCAGAAGAATATAAATACTTTGAGATCAGGGACTGTTTTTTTTTTTTTGTTTTATATTTGCCTTTTTATTGCCTTGAATCTAGTAGGTACTTGATAAATGGTTGATGAATTGGCTTGACATCACTTGGCTTGGTTATATTACATTGTGAATTCTTTCTGAATTATGGTGAAAGGGTTAAGAACAGGAACAATCTGCTCTCTGGGTAGGGGGATATTAGATTAGGGCCTCAAAGCATTATCTAACACAACCCATGGCTGGAAAGAAATCTCTCTACAATAGGATTTTTAACCTATAATTCATGAATTGATTGTTTTATATTTTGATTTATTGTATTCCAATATAATTGGTTTCTTTTGTGATCCTTCGTGTTTTATTTTATGTATTTAAAAATATCATCCTGAGAAGAAGTCCATAGATTTCAACAGACTGCTAAAATAGTCCATGGCACAAAAATGGTAAAGAACCCCTGTTCTATTTCATTCTTCATATCTACTTGAAGATCTGCAGTTAAAGGGAACTCATAAGCTTTTTCAGCAGTCTATTTCACATTGGGCTGTTGTAATTTTTAGGACATTTTTTATTTATCCAAGAAAGACCTGAAAATTCTACCCTTTGTCATCCCTGTGGTCAAAAAGCATCCTTCAAGTAATTGAAAACACATATTTCTTATGACTTCTTTTTTCTCTAAGTTAAATATTTTTAGTTCCTTCAACCAATCTCCATATGCCCAGGTTTCAAGTTCCCTCATAATCCTGGATGCCCTCTTCTGGACACATTATAGTTTATAATGTTCTTTCTAAAATGTGTTATACAGAACTAAACACCAAATGTAATTATAAAATGGAGCATGAGTGAAAATGGAGGAATTCCCTTAATAAATTTTTGTGTTGAGAGAAAGAAGGAACATTCTTTCAGAGGAGTCATTATCATATATCCTAGTTTACAGTATGTATAGCTTATATATTTTAGAATATGCAATTAGATCCATTGAATACTCAAATAAGTATGATAATGGCCTTATTTTCCAGAAGAGGGGGAGAGAGGAGTGACTTTAATAAATGAAGACTAAAGGCTTTGCTTTTTGACATAAACATAGCTTTAATGTAAAAAGAGAATCAATGAAAGCAGTAGCTTATCAAAGCCTATACCACACTTATAATATTCTAATTTTTAATAGTCTCATCTCTAGGGACAGATATTTTAAATGCCATTTAAATAAGATGATTTGAAATGAATTGAGTCATTGAATTAAAGTCATTTAATGGTTTTGTTAAAAAAAAATTCTCAGGATGCCTAATTACAGGGTGAATAAAATGTTCCAGAGAACTTTGGACAGGTTATAAAAACTTAGATTAGAGCTTCGTTATATTCAATGACTTCCTTCTAGTATTTAAATCCTGCCTATGATCCACATCAACTCTATAAGGTTTCCATTTTTAAATCTTGCTTATGGTCCACATTGACTCTATAAGATTTCCATTTTTTATAAGAAGTATAATAAGATCCTAAATTTGTAGCTGTTTTGCTGGATTATGTAATACTTCAGGGAATAACTTTTCAACCTGTTCTTCCTCTTCCTTGTGCTTTTTCTCCTCTTGGCCTCCTAAATGAGCTTGACTTAGCACAAGACACATTGATTTCTTAAAATCATTTCTTTCCCATTAAACATTTCTATAGATATAATTATTTAAAAAGACATTCCTTGTTATTTATTCTGCATTTTCAGTCTATTCCAAACTTTATTTTCTAAATTGTGAGTGATGTTGAATAATTCCTTCCTTACTCTTGCTGTGCCCATCATTGGGCTAATAATTCTGAAGTAACTGGTCTAAATTACCTCTTCCCTACACTTTTTATTATTGCCTTTATTGATTTTACTTTATCCTCTGCAGTACCTCATTTTTAGAAATATCAATTAAGGAAGAAAGTAACATTGGATAAAGGCAGAATCCCTTAGTGGAAATTACCCAGTGTCCCAAATTACAGAGTGTGGCTCCATTCCTGGATTTCAACATCATCATTCTTTCCCCCAAAGTTCTGGCCACCTCATCTCTACTTTTGTGTCATCCTTTTGTTCTCCCCTAATCTATACTCTGACTACAGATTCCCATATTCTTATTATCAGGAGGGAATGCTTATTGCCAAGAAAGTAGAGGGAATATTACTCATTTGAAAAAGAAACAAACAAATCCACAAAGCTCAGAATGAATATGGGCGATAAAGAGAAACATGGAAAGATATACATGAATTGATACAAAGTGAAGTAAGGAAGGCAAATCACATGTATAGTGGCTACATCAATGCAAATGGAAATAACAAAAAATGGAAAATGAATTCTGTGCCATTCTGTCTGGAAAAGGAAATATGAGAATTTGTCTTCTTTCTTTTCAGAGTTGAGGAATCTATGGGTATAGAACAATATATATACTGTCAGACATGAATAATGTGTTGGATAATTTTTTTGAGCTGTTTTTTCCCCTTCCTTTTACTTTTTTGATATGAGATTATTCTCTGGGTGGGGAGCATAAAGGGGCATATTGAGAAATAAAGGTGATGTAAAAACAACAGTTTATCAATAAAATAAAAACAAAACTCTTAAGCTTACCCACATAGATAGGCCAGATAGGAAAATATGAAACTTCTTGGTTGGTTAATTATTGATGAGAAGTATTCATTTCTAATGTTAATTAGTTTGTTTTGGGGTCTTATGCAACTTGGTACATAAAGTGCTGGTGAATGGAATAAAAAAAATTGGAAATGGAGTCATTACTCATGAGCTCATTCATGGATAAGATATTTCTGTGATGGCTATAGGAAATTCTGTAGTTCATTTTGTAAAGATTCTAGAAACGAGTGGATATTGTTAGACATGGAATAATTAATTTCTTTAAAAGTGTAAAATTTAAAATAGAAAATTTATGTAATAGCAAAGCTATTTTTTACACCAGAATAATACATTTCTAATCTTCAACTTTCCTCTGTTCTATCTCTCTATTAAATGCAAAAAGAAAATTGACAGATAACCAAAGGGAGTGTTGAGTTTGATGAAAGGAACAACTTATTGAGGGAAGATTATTAGCCACTGTAATGAGTTACTGAGACATCGTGGACAAGCTGTGAAAACCATATAACTTCTTGTTTGGTTGTTGAAATGTTGTATTGTCAAAGAGGGTGGGCTGGGGATGAAGTGAGCTTCAAACACAAATATTTAAATGTGGCCCATTACCTATAGTGCTATTTTCAGTCTCATATCCAAGATGGGGCTTTACTTTGTAAAGGGTGTATATATAGCATCAGTTCAGATGCTTTCTCAAAGCATACTAATGTGTGTAACAATCACTTAATATGCATGAATAATGTCATGTTGTTGTTTGGTTCAGTTATATGTGATTCTTTTGACCCCAGTAAGGGTTTTCTTGGCAAAGATATTGGAGTTTGCCATTTCCTTTTCCAGCTTATGTTCCAGATGAGGAATTGAGGCAAACAGGATGAAGTGTCTAGTTCAGGGTTACACAGCTAGTAAGTGTTTGAGGCTGAATTTGACAAAAGTCACAGAGGACTTTAAATTCCGAAAGAGTTTATATTTGATCCTAAAAACAATAGTCCATTTGATTCTCACAGCCTTATGGGAGAATTATTTGAGGTATTTATAAATGAAAAAGGAGAGCACCAGAAAGGTTCAATGACCAACTGTCTGTTGGCACACAGCAGTAAGACTGTGTGATCAATATGGAGTAATGTCTGCCTCCAAGTCCAGCATTGTTTTTGCTGAACCATATTCTATTCTCTATTCAACTTCCTTTACTCCTGTAAGACCTAGTACAATGTTATTCAAATCATAAATCTTAATAAATTACTGTTTATGAATGAATATGTTGGAGATTGAAAACAGATACTTATAAATCTTTCTGAGATTTCCCCATGAAGTCTTTACATGATATGAAGGAGAAAATAGTTTGTCACTATGAATGGATGGAAAGTCTTTTCATTTAGATGTTCTATTTTTGTAGAAAAAATAGAAACAAATACTCAGGGATATAGAGCACTTTAGTATTTTCTGCACTTGACAATCACCATGCATTTAGTTATATATTTTTCTTTGCTACTTTCAGAGATGTGCAAAAAAGTATTGTTTGTGTTTTCCTAGGGAAAAAAATCTTTTTTAAAAAATTAAATCACAGATTTAGAGGATTTGGGATCTGTGGAACTTGCTAGATTTCAGGAGGTCTGTGGAGTTGGATAGGGAAGAAAAATTACATCTATATTTTCATGAATATAGAACTGAAAGTTAGCCTTTCTACTATAAATATTGGTAAGAAAACATTATTCTGAGGATAGGATCTAGTGGCTTTGCCAGACTGAGAATGGGGTCTAGGATACCAAATGGCAAAGAACTTTTCTTGAGCTAGAAGTGACTATGGAGGCTATAAAGTCTAATCCCTTTATTTTATAAATGAGGAAATAGGCCCAGGAAGGTCATGACTTGCTCATAGTTTCACTAAAAGAATCGACAGAAACAAGATTTGAATCAAAATTTTTTTGACTCAAAAGTTAGTGCCATTCCATCGCACCATGATGACTTGCAAGGATTCTACTTCATGTTTAGCTGACAATTCCTTTTTGGGATAAGAGAAATGACTGTAGATATAATATATGACAGTTATACATGTTAGCACTTCAAATATCTATGAATTCATTAGTATAGGATGTCCTTAGCCTAAAGTAGTATACTCAATCATATACATAAATGAATAGTAGAGAGAAGATGTCCTAGATTCCTACTATATCATGCTGCCTTCGGGTTATTTATATATAAATTTCAATCTAGGGAGTATGTAAATAAGAACCAGGATTTCTGAGCAAGCCTAGTACTTTACTCAGTTTGCCCCCTAGGTGCCTACACACATGCATACATTCATACACCATACACACACACACACACATACACACACACATCCTTGCACACCCATGGGTGTGTTGGAGCCAGCTTGTATCAGCCTGTTGATAAATTTCCAGTATAAGCATTTATATCTTGGAAATCAGCAGACATCGCAAATTAGGACTTGATTTACTGTTTTGTTGATTGTCTAGATTTAAGAAAGTATTAGAAAGAAATGTTTTTAATGTGGATTAAACTTAAAAGTATATTAAACATAAATTTGTATTTTATCCCAAAAATCAATTGTTAAACATTTACCAGAATATCAATGTATGTATGTGTATTTATGCATATAAACTGATATATATTAAAATATATATGTGTATATACATACATTGTATTCACCTGGTTATTGTTAAATATTTATAAGCACATATATTAAAATAATATATAATGATTATATAACATAATGTGATTTAATATACAACATAAAACAATATAAAATATATATATGAGGCAGATCTTGATGCCAGTCTCCTTTACTCTAAGACCAGTTTCTCTATTTATGGAAATGTCCTATCTCTCTGCCAAGCTTAAAAACACACATTTCTGATAGAATGTCTTGTACTTTATAAAATAAAAATACACAAAAATGATAACAAGAACAAGAAAAACAACAATAACCCACTTGTTTGTTAGATTTGTCCAAACTTAGGCTTAAGTATGTAGGTCTTTGCCAACTTTTAACAAGAACTTTGAACAAATCTGTATTTATAGCTGGTTGTATCTATTATATTATATGAGAGACAGTTCAGAGTGGTGGATGGAGGACTGATCCTGTAGTCTGAAGACTAGAGTTATAATATCATCTCTAATACCTATTAATTCTATAATTGTAGACATGTTAGTGCAATTTTCTACGATTTTACATTACAAAGACATTTCCTCAATGGAGGGAGACCCATATAAAGAGTTCTTTTGTTGTTCAGTTTTATGAATTGTGCCTGACTCTTTGTGATCCCATTTGTGATTTTGTTTTGTTTTGTTTTGTTTTGTTTTGTTTTGATTTTTTTTGGTAAAGATACTGGTAGTTTGCTAATTTCTTCTCTAACTCATTTTACAGATGAGGAAATTTAGACATGAAGGGTTAAGTGACTTGCTCAGGTTCGTTCATACAACCAGTAAGTGTCTAGGACCAAGTTTGCACTCAGGTCTTTATAACTCTAGATTCTGCATTCCAGCTATTGGATCACTTAGCTACCCAGAGTTCCTTATACTGATACAATTTTATGATTAGACCATTTAAAAATTATTCCACATGCCTTCACATATGTGTGCCCAGTTTCTAAATTGATCGACACAAGAATAAATAGTCCTTTTGCTATCCCTCTTCCTCAATTCTCCTAGGATTAAACATGTAAACATATGAAGATTTTTAAAAAATACAAACAACATCATTTATGATTCCCTTCATCACAAATCATCTGTGTATTGATGGAGTTACAGATCTCTGTGAATCTAATATAATGGCTTTTAAATCAAAGGAAGAGTGGGGTATCTGTTCTTAGCACATAGATTTCCTAGGATGCATCAGAGAAGGCTCATGGCTTATTGTGAGTGTGATCTCTCTCCAAAGGGAACACACTGATCAAGCCCCCTATGAGGACTGCATCAAACAATTGCTTAGCACAGGGGGAGCTGGCAAATTGTCTAATAGCTAGCTGTGTTGTTTTTGGTGCAAAGCTGCTAGCCTCTTGGGATGGCTAGTCGGGAGTCAACTGTTATTCAGCAGCTCTACATTTGGCAGTATTTGGGTCAGTTTTACTTTTTTTGCCAATTTCTCAAGAAACTTAAAAGATGGATTTTCGATTATACCCATAAGACACATATATGTAGTAGGAATCACTATGAATTGTGAATCAGAAAGACCTGAGTTCAAATATCACTACTGATGCTTGTTCAAATACCACCCCTGTTGTTTTGTGACTAAAACATATCACTTGGCCTCCTCAGCCTTAGTTTCCTTTTCTGTAAAATGGGAATAATAGTTATACCAACAGATTCATAGGGTTGTGGTGTGACTCAAATGAAAAAGAGGTATGGAAAGCACTTTGTAAGCTACAAAAATATTTTATCATGTCAACTATTATCATTGATATTATTATAATTATTATTATCTCATTCTCCATTTGAGTTCAGTTAGAAATGGTATTGGGACAGACTGATATCCTGTTACTATTTTCTCATTTGCATTATCCTGCATATTTTGACCAGGTAGACAAAATGATTGCTTTTATAACTTACTAAAAAATAAGGTTGCAAGCATCTTCTGTAGATTTATTGAACTCATCTTCAGATGGGGAATAATATGATAATGATAGTGGTGATGATCACAACAATGGGAATATATTGTTTTCTTATTGCTTATTCATGATAGATATTGTATATATAGTATATATAAATAGTGAATATATATATATATATATATATAGTGCTTCCTAACCAAATGACCTTTTTCTTCACTTATTGGTTCCTCTAGTTTCAACAAACTTTCAGTGCTAAATAATTATTCCAAATTATTGTTTTGCCTTTTTTTGTGAGTAATTAATAATTAAGTCTTTATTTAAGAACTACTTTCTGTGAGGGACTGTGCTTGGTGTTAATTATAATATCTCCTTCCACAATGTCCCAACTACTACATCACTAATGCAGTCATACCTCAAAATTCATTTAGATTGTATTAGATTTTAGTGTTAAATTTCTCCTTATGTAAGATAAGAGTTAGCCATAGTAATTCTTACATTTCTAGCAGAATAATGTTTTAGGCTTGTTTAAAATATAACACAATATCCAGTTCATTTTAAACCCAGGGGCAATATAATTTTCCCTAATGTTCACATAGTTACCTCCTCTTCAATTTCAAGTAATTTTTTAAGACAAAAAATTAGGAGTTTAGTAACAAGTCACTCCAAGCCTCCAGTCAGGAAAATTCCTAACATTTAGATAGAAGTTGGGCTCTCTACCAAACATTTCATTTATATTTATTTCTAGTTTATCCTTTTATGCTTTGAGGGTGAGACAAAACTCAGTTTACTGGAAATATCTGAGTAACAAAATTATAGATTATATTATAGTATCTGTGAATGGACCAGGTAGGTGGGAAGTCCTTTTCTTAAAACTTATCTTAGCTCAGGTCTTCTACTCAAAGGTGTGCATAAAATCTATGATTTTCCTAAGTATTTTCCTTTTCTGCCATAGTTTAGTTCTTTCTTTGTTCCTCAAGTGTATGTAGGAATGCTAAGCTTATTCCAACCACTGAATGAATGAATGATTTCTTCCAAACACACTTATGGCCAAATTTCCTCAACCTATCTGGACACAATTCTTGGGCAATGCTATTCTACCTGGGAGGTTTTTTTATACTTATTTTAAAGTCTGTTTTTGAACCTGATTGTAAATCTTGTTTTTTAATTTATGTGGAGTGGGTCATCGTAAAACAATCACCCCACCCCTATGTAAGTAAAAGTTTCCTAACCATTAGAGCTGAATTCAAAAAGGGGACGTTGGGAGGTACAGTACGTTCCTCACCTGTCTAGAGGTCTTCAATAGGACACTGAATGATTACTTGTCATATCTTGTGTGGGGATTTCTTTTTGTCCTTGTTTTGGTCTAAGATGTTTCTTTCAACTCTGAAATTTTGTGATTCTGTGATATATCACAGTCTTGAAAAAAGAAGGAAATGAAGACAACAAAATAAAAGAAAAAGAGAGAGAGAGAAAGAGAAAGAGAGAGACAGGGAGAGAGAAAGAGAGACAGAGAGACAGAGACAGAGACAGAGAGAGAGAGAGAGAGAGAGAGAGAGAGAGAGAGAGAGAGAGAGAGAGAGAGAAATCACATAGGAACAGGAAGTCACTCATTAGCTAGAGTGGGATGGAGGAGGCCTATCTGGTCTTCTGCTGCACAAGTTCAATAAACATCATCTAGCGACTGATTTCCTGTATCGGTGTATCTGCATTGTTACATTCAGAATGAAATAGGGGTCAATAGAATTGAGCTGGATGAGCAACCAGAAGCATTTCAGTCCCCATACATTCAGACATTGGCTCTTATATAGCCATCTGTATACATTTTGAGTAAAAATGCCTGCTGACTCATCCATTTGGATATGGTGCCCAGATCAATGGAGAGACACTTCCCCAGCAATGTGATAAGAGTGAACAAAATTTCTTCAGAAGTAAATTACTAAGCAAGAAGGCTTACTTTTATGGCTTGCTTTCTCTCATTTTTTTTGATTCTCCCTTTTTTGTCTTGTCTTGTCTTCTCTACCTCCCTTCCTTCTCTTCCTTCCTCCTATTCCCTCACCCTGCTAATCTTCTTGTATAGGAAAGCAGGCTATACTACTTATATATTAAGTAGCATGGTATAGAGGAAAGAGTATTAGACTTGGAGGGAGAAAGGACATGGGTCCCAAACCTCATTCTAATACTAGATTTATGACTCTTTATCTCTGTGATTCCAAGTTATCTCAACTGCAAAATGTAGAAAATAATGAATACACCTCACAATATTTGTTGTGAGGAAGAATATGAATAAGAGTCTTAAAGTGCCATTATTATTATTATCTTCAGTAAAATGAGATTAATAATCAAAAATAACCATTTCACAAGATGGATTTGAGGATCCAATGGGATAATGTAGATAAAGGGCTTAAAGCACTTAATAAATGACAACTATTATTTTGTTGTATTTTTGTCTTGTCTTTTAGGCCAAGATTGCCAGCCAAAGTAAAAAGGGAAATTGTGCAAGGATCCAGGAATCTGAGACTTTTCTAGCAATATTTTTAAAGGAGTATGTCTTAAAGATGTCTCTGGTATGACATGATAAGCGGGTTTTTCCCTTAAGCTGTGGCTCTAGTTGAATCAGGTCATAATTTTTACTGCCAAGTGGCTGCTGAGTGGCCACTAGGATTTGGAAAATTTCTAATTCTTGATCTTAGCTCCTGGCTAGATAAAAGAGGAAAGGGGTGCACTTGGGTTGAGAGTAAGGAAAGAGCTATAGAGAGAAAACACAAACCACCTATCACAACCAAACTTGGTGGTAGTAATGAACTTCCATCTTTAGAAGCTGTACTTTGTTATCAGAGGCCCCCCATTTTGGAGAATATCGTCTGGATTTTGTTTCTAGAGCACAAATCTGCGCCCATCTAGATTTTCTGTATCTGTCTCTTGACTCTGTATGTTTCTTGATTCTCTCTCTGTCTTTCTCTGTCTCTGTTTTTCTTTCCTTCTTTGTCTAATTCTGTTTCTGTCTCTTCCTTTGCTCTGTCTCTCTGTGTCTCTGTCTTTCTCTGTCTCTGTCTCTCTCTTTCTCTGTCTCTGTCTTTCTTGCCTCTCTGTTTCTCTCTGTCTCTGTCTTCTTTCTCTCTCTCTCTTTCTCTCTCTTTCTGTCTTAGTCTATATTGCCTCAAATAAGATACTTGTTGACGTGTCTAGAATATGAGTTCCTTGAAGACAAGGGAATTGTATATCTTTTACTTTCTTCATATTTTCTGCTCTTGGCACAGTGCCTGGAACATAGTAGGTGCTTCTTGGTATGGATGCTCTGAGTATTTAATGCTCCGTGCTGTGAATCAGTAACCAACTATTAGTCATGATTCTTTGACATCTTACATCCTGGAGGTTGAATTTTAGATTTCAAAGAGGCCTAATTTACACCTAAGGAATAATTTAGGTGGTAGAGGAGTTTAGCTGATTAGAGGTAAAAATAACTTAGTGATCTTTCCATAGGTTCAGCTGAATTTTAGTTAACCTCATGGTCACATTTATTTTTGGTCCCCATTGGCTAGAATAGTTAAATAATTAAGAGTTCCATGGGCAGCCCTTGGCAACAGGTTTTGCAAATGACAAATACCATTTGTTGAAAAACTCTGTGTCCTACACATATGTGCTTAGTGGAATACGTAGTTAATGATTACTTGGGGAGCCACAGTTAGTTGGAATGAGTTGTCCTCATTTATAAGGTTTTAAACAATGGTTGGGACAAAGCTGTGGAGCAGAAAAAAAGATTGTTCCCTAGGAGATTACAGACTGTTTTAGGGAGCACAAGATGCATTGGCAAAGTGGGGGATATAGGAAGTGAATTTTACAAGAATCTTCTTGGATCTTGTGACAATGTCTCCCTTTGTTCATTTTTCAGGGGTCCTCAAACTACGGCCCCCCGGGCCAGATGCGGCAGCTGAGGACGTTTATTTCCCTCACCCAAGGCTATGAAGTTTTTTTATTTAAAGGCCCACAAAACAAAGTTTTTGTTTTTAGTATACTCCTGCCCTCCAATAGTCTGAGGGACAGTGAACTGGCCCCCTATTTAAAAAGTTTGAAGACCCCTAATCAGATGCTCAAGATTGAAGATGCCATGTGCTAAAGGGATGATCAAGGAAAATAAAGGTTTGATTGCTTCACCTATATGTAAAATATGACTTGATTCAATGAAATTTAGGAAATATTTTTGAAGGCTCTTCTTTGGGTAAAGAAAAGGTAGCTTGGAAGAGTGGATAGAGAATCTCCAGTATTCTGGAAAAACTGGGTTCAAGTTCTGCTCTGGAGACATACTGACAGTGTGATCCTGAGTAGTCACTTAATTTCTTAGTGTCCCTCCTCCATTCCCAAGTCACTAAGACTGTAGGCTGCAAAGCAGCTGTAGATCTACCTTGTTTGAGAATTTCTTCACTGTCCCTTCCATGTGTCCTGTGCTTTTTTCCCCCACCTTCCCTCCCTCCATTAATTTATAAAATACTGTGCTAGCTTCTAGGAATATAAAATCAAAATAGTCCCTACTCTCATAAAGCTTATGCTTAATTACTGGGAAGATATAATAGACACAAAGATAAAAAACACAATGGAATTTCTGATCATACCTCTTAAATCATATTTAAAAGTTGCTTGTGTTTTGAATGACTTCAGGAGTGATCATATTTTCTTCCCTTATTGTCCTTCAGTTAGCAACCTACTCTGTAGTTATATTTTGTCTAAGTATGTTTGCAAGTGGAGTATGATTGTCTTAACCAGTATGAGGAAACAATGTTTTCAAAAGAATGGAGAGGGCAAGAATTGGGAAATACAGTCAGTCAAAAAGGTAGAGTCCAAATGACACAGATTTTGTTTGAAATGAGAAATAAAGATGTGAAAACGCAGAACCAAAGGAGTGAGAGATGCATAAAAGCTATTCTTGAGGAATGGAGGTATGGAGTATACATTAGCACTGGCCAGTCCTGTCCAATTTCATATGTTAAGAAACAGACTTTCAAGGGAAAGGGACCCACATGTGCAAAAATGTTTGTGGCAGCCCCTTTTGTAGTGGATAGAAACTGGAAACTGAGTGAAAGCCACTCCATCAGCTAGAGAATGGCTGAATAAATTGTGGTATATGAATGTTATGGAATATTATTGTTTTGTAAGAAATGATCAGTGGGATAATTTTAGAAAGGCCTGGAGAGACTTACATGAACTATGCTGTGTGAAATGAGTAGAACTGGGAGATCATTATCACTTCAACAACAATACTATATGATGATCAATTCTGATGGACGTGGCTCTTTTCCTCAGTGAGATGAACCAAATCAGTTCCATTTGTTCAATAATGAAGAGAACCAGCTACACCCAGTGAAAGAATTCTGGGAAATGAGTGTGAACCATAACAACATAACATTTCCACTTTTTCTGTTATTGTTTGCTTGTATTTTTGTTTTCTTTCTCAGGTTATTTTTACCTTATTTCTAAATCTGACTTTTCTGGTGCAACAAAATAATTGTATAAATATGTATACATATATTTAACACACTTTAACATATTTAACATGTATTGGTCTACCTGCCATCTAGGGGAGAGGGTGAAGGGAAAGAGAGGAAAAGTTGGAACAGAAGGTTTTGCAATTGTCAATGCTGAAAAATTATCCATACATATGTCTTGTAAATAAAAAGCTATAATAATAATAAAAATAAAGCATGATTTTCCCAATCAAAATAAACACATAGACAAGTGAATCAAATTTGTAAGAATATAAGTCATTTTCCTAATTGATAAATGGTTAAGAATATGAAAGGCAGTTTGCAGATGAAGAAATTAAAGTTATCTACAATCATATGAATTAATATTCTAAATCACTATTGATTAGATAAATACAAATTAAAACAAAACAAAACAAAAGAAACAGATTTTCAATTAGATTTTTGTACAGAATTGTCTATATAGTGCAAACTCTATTAAGGCAGAAAAAAATCAATAAACACTTATATATTATATACATATATCCTATTATAATTAGATATATCAATATACATGACAATATATGTAAACATGCTATGCTATATATCATGTTAAACAGAGCAACATTATATGTATATATATTTTACATACAGCATTGCATGTTATATATATTTTAATATAACATACACATATATACATATATATTTATTAGATCCTCAGAACCACTTAAAATAAATTGCTATGCATACTTTCTTACATATGCTAGCTAACATTTAAAACTTTGCAAAAGAGTCACAGTTTTTAGAAATAGATAGCTAGACTATCAGCTTCTTTGACAGCTGTATCGAAGGAAAGGAGATTCTGTCCCCCAGCAGAATTACTTGGAAGCACATGGCTGTTGCTGGCTCAGATCTATTACCATCAAGGCCTGCCCCATTGTGACAATAGTCAGCATAGAAAGGCTATGTCATAGTTCACCAAATCTGTGGATGTCACTGCGAAGAGGCTGGCCATGCTGAATGAAAGAATAAAGGCAATGGAGATGCCTTCTGCTGAGGGCGAGAAAAAAATTGTGGAGCTCAAGGGACTGTATGCTCCCAAAGAATTTAAAAAAGATACAGTCATTGGAGAATACTAGATTGGTAGTAGGAAACCTTTTTCCTTCTCCTTTTGAGAAGTAGGAATATGTCAATCCCTGGATCTCATTTACTCCACTTAGGAAGAGCAGAATGGGGAGCAGATTGGTAGGAGTCAAAGAAATTCTTAGAATTTATTCTCCTCCCTCTTTAGGCTCCATCCTCTCCTTTACTCAGTCTGGAGGAGGCCCTTTCCCATTAACTATGCCAGAGTCAACAGACAGGAATCAGCCACTATTAAGCTGCGATCCAGGTGCAAGAGGCAACCTAAAGGAGGTATGACCAGCTATCCATTTCCAAAAGACCTTGACTACCACCTGAATACTTGCACTGGTCTTGCTTAAAAATCTTACTTGGAAAAAGAGAAAGCCTGTATTCTACAGATAAAAACTTCAAGGTGCAAAGGTTTGTTTGGAAAAGGCTAATTTTAACCTTGGAAAGTGCCAGAACTTGGGCTTTTTAAGAGTTCCCTGAACATTTCATTGGGTGCTTTGACCACTTAAGTAAGCCATCTGATTAATGGCAAGATGAAGAACATTATTATTTTTGGCCAAGTTTTTTTTTGTGTATATATGTAAAGAGAAGACTATACATTCCAAAATAGGAAACTTTCTGAAAATTAAAATGAATTTTAATATGAATGTAAATAAGGGTAATAATATGTCTAATTAAGGTCTTTGAATCAGGATAGATTTTTTTTTTGAGATACTTAATAGTTGTGAGATCATGAGGACATTCCTTTACTCTCTAGGTCTCAGTTTTTCCATCTATTAACATTGGGGATTGGACTTGAGGGCCTCTAAGATGACTTTCATGTCTAAATCAATGATTTTTAAAATTTAAAATACTTTTAAACTGTAGGTATAATTAAATTAAAGGCAAGCTAGATGATAATGTAGATGGAGTTTTGAACCTGGAATCAGGAAGACCTTAGTTCACTTAGCTGTGTGATCCTTGGCTATACATTTAATCTTTGCTTGCCTCAGTTTCTTCATCTGTAAAATGGATATAATAATAGCATCGATTTTCCAAGGTGATTTTGAGGATAAAATGAGATAAGATTTGTAAAACACTTACCATAGTGCCTAGTATATAGTAAGTACTAAATAAATGCTTGTTTCCTTCCTTCCCTTCTAAAAAACCACAAGTATCATGACTAACAAATATTTGTCCAAAATAGCCAATTTCATTATTTCAGGATTGAAGAGCTTGCTTTGAAGCTAAAAAAAAAACAAAGTTCAAGTTCCATTTTTGGGGCATATAACTGACTGTTAAGACTTTGAGAAAGTTTGTTTTTCAGTGTAAATCTAAGACTTCAGGTGCTGTTCACATGCTGATTTGTCTTGGTACAAGGAATTTTCTTTTAGGACAATTCCCTATATCTATGAAATCACTGGTACCTTTAAGGAGGTACCTTAATGAATAGGAAATCAAAGGCAGGGAATAAATCTATAAACCTTCAAGCCTATTTCATTCCTCTGAAAGTGTGGTAACAAATTTGTGTAATCAATGAGAGTTATTCAAATTCTTGACCTAATATCTCAGCAAAATGTTTTGCAAAAATCCATTAATACTGATCTAGTGTTTGGCAGTTACCAAAAGTGAGGGTCAGTTCTTAGATGAGGAATTAATTTAATCAAGCAATTGAATTGGATTCTATCAGAAATGTTGAGGGTGAGTCTCAGGGCTTTAAATTCAACAAGTGTTTGAGTGCCTACTCTGTCCCAGGTGCTCTGGTAGGCAGTGGCAAAAAACATGTACCCGCAGGAAATTTGCAGATTTGGGACTAATGCCCTCATGCTTTAGAAACCATAGTAGTCTCCAAAATTGTAATTAGAGTTATTTAGCATAGTAGCATAGGGGAAAAGAAAGATAAGAATAGAGAAGGGAGATAAAAATAAAAATGCACAGCATGTGCACAGATATGCAGGCATATTTATGTGAAATGAGTGGAAAGAAAACACAAACCAGTCTGGACAATTGTCTTGGAAGAATAGGGGAAAATGTGATAAGGAGTGTATAATGGCTTCAAACAATGTAGGGATTGAGTTAGAATGGCTGAGCTATTTTACATACCTTGTTCCTCATCACTACCTTTTTTTTTTTTTTTTTTTTTTAACATTTAACCATTAACATTTTAAACATTCTTTCCCCTTCCTACTTCCCCAAAACGGAACTTCAGGTGTGTAAAGTCCCTTGATTTTTAATTTGCATAATTTAAAGAATTTTCTGGAAACCCTGAAGGATGGTGGCGGGAGGAAGGCTCAATTGGCTTGACCCAATTACAATTAGTAAGGTAAGCCCACCTGAGGCAGGACTTACCTCAGATGATCCTGAGTTCAAAGCCAGTCTTCTACCCATTCTATCATGCTGCCTTTCATGCATCCCAAAATAAATAATTCTGTATGAATAAAAATTATAGTGTTTGATTTCAATGCCTCAGGTCTTGGTACAAAATCAGAGTCTATTTGTAACATAAATAATCATCCTCTCATTTATCAACTGTGTAAAAATTGACCTTGACTGATGAGGTTTTTCTTAAAAATGGGAATGAATCTATAAATCTTCAAGTCTATTTAATTCCTCTGAAACTGCTGTAACAAATTTGCATAATCAATGAGAGTTATACATATTCCTGACTTAACATCTCTGCAAAATGTTTTGCAAAGACCCGTTAATACTAGTCTAGTATTTGGCAAATCCATTGGCATAATTGCCAAAGGTGATGGTCTTATGTCCCTTCATTCGATCTGGCTTTCGTTTTTCTATTTGTTGCCTGCTGTGTCTTGCCCTGTTTCTTTCTGTGAGAAATCGGTATTGCTTCAAAGCAATCAAGGCGGAGTAGCATTTCACTCGCTTTCCTGCCTCTGATCTGGACCTTGGCAGGAGACACTGGTACTTTGCCTGAGGGCACTGAATTTAGAAGGCTCCAACAGCATTTCTGGTGAA
Organism: Antechinus flavipes; assembly: GCF_016432865.1. Lineage (NCBI taxonomy): Eukaryota > Metazoa > Chordata > Mammalia > Dasyuromorphia > Dasyuridae > Antechinus > Antechinus flavipes. The sequence goes on along the minus strand of NC_067403.1, from coordinate 87,619,240 downwards.
ATCCTTCAGCAGAAGGATCAGGAGCATTTAGCACCTAGTTAGCAATAATAATTAATTAAAATGGAAAGCTGCCAGATGTGTTTCTTCCTCTCCTTCCGGGTTGACAGGTGAGGTTCCTTACTTGGCTCCTCCTGGAGTCTACTTCCTGCTTGTTTCCCTTAAGCACAAAATCCCTACTTCTAGTTCTGTCAGTTTTTCCTGATCACTCATGGATTTGAATCATTTATCCTTTGGCCTCTACAGCATAGAGTTACTTGATTTCTTTCTCATCTATTCTACAACTATATTTTTTGCACCATCCACTCCTGTGCTATTTTAATGTTGTAATTGTGCTGCTTGTAAGCTTTCTCATGGTCCCAACCCACCCACCTGACTCCAGTCTCTCTCCCTATTTCATTCCATTTTTTGCATTGCAATTAGAACAATTTTCCTAAAGTAAAGGTTCATCTGTGTCACTTTGCCCTACTCAATAAACTTTAGTGGCTCCCTCTTACCTTTCTGATAAAATATAAATACCTCTGTCATTTGATGTTCTTTACAACCTGCCACTAACTTACTATTCCAGCTTTTTAAAATACTAATTCTGTTGAGCCCTGGATAAAAACAAATCATAACCCCTCCCCCCTTCCCCACCGCTTGCCGTTTAGGTCTGGAAATTGAGTTTAAAAAGAGCCCAGGAAAAACCTTAAAGCTCTGACCACTTTTTACATACCATTGTGTCATAAAAAAATCCAGGTCCATTATCTGGATCCTTGCTAGGATAATTCCTCCTCCTTTTGAATATTGCCCCAGCCTCACTGTCTTCTGCCCTTGACCTTCTTATCTTGACCCCTGTCCTGTCAGGATAAAGTTATGATCCTTTCCTGGAATTATGGCTTGTCTGTCCTCCCAATGCTCTTGCCCCTCTTAACTTCCTTTGTTTCCCCAATAAGATTGTATACTCAGGTTAGGTATTCTGTTTGCAAACCCTAGTTAGTTTAAACCCTATATAAGTTCCCTGCCTTGGTTTATCTGGACTGAATGGGCAAGAATCCCACTCCACACTAAAGATTAAAAACCAATCTCTGCTTGCATCAATTTCTCTGGTATTATAATTCTTCTCATCCCCCCCTCTCCCCACCTCATTCTACCTATACTATCTAGCCAAAACAGCCTTTTTGCTGTTACTCTTCCCTTTTATTTCTATGTTTTACATTGGCTATCCCTCAAGCCCAGTGTGAATTCTTTCTTCATCTCTATTTCTTAGAACTTTCATTTCTTTCAAAACCTAACTTAGTTTCAAAATACTTGGGAATCCTTCTGCCAAGATTTAACAGGAATTACATGAACACAATTATGAAATATTTCATAAAAAGATAAATCTAAATAACCGTAGAAATATTAATTGCTCATGGATAGGCTGAATCAATATGATGAAATGATAATACTATCTAATTGCTTTTTTTGGTCAGTGCCATACCAAACTATCAGTGCATAAGAAAACCATACCAAACTACTTTATAGAGCTAGAAAAATAACAAAAAATTGTCTGGAAAAAAAAATGACAAGAACATCAAAAGGGTTAATGAAAAAAGTTGGAAGGAAAAGGGACTTAATGATATTAGATAACAAACTATATTGCAAAAATCATAATCAATTATCAAAACAATTTGGTACTGGGTGACAAGTTCAACTGTGGAATAGCTTAAGTATATTACCTAAATAAACAAACAGTACAATAACTTAGGGCTTGATAAATCTAAAGATCCCAGCTACTGGGGCAAGAGCTCACCATTTGACAAAAACTACTGGGAAAGTAATAGAATATTACAGAAATGAACAAATCAACATTTTCTACTGTATTCCAAGAGAAATTACAAATGAGTAAATGAGTTAAATATAAAGGAATTCTTCATAATTTGAAGAACATGGAAGAAATTTCCCTTCAGATCTATAGATAGGGGAAGAATTCAAGACCGAACAAGAAATAGAGAGGTTCACTGGAGATAAAATAGAAGATTTTGATTACATAAGATGAAAAAGTATGTGCACAAGCAAAACCCATTTAGCAAAAATGAGAGATTCAGGAAATTGGGAAAAATATTTATAGCAAGCTTCTCTGATAAAGATCTCATTTCTAGGATATTTAGAGAACCGATTAAAATGTATAAGAATAGAAGCCATTTCTCAATGTATAAATGGTGAAAGGATATGAGTAAGCAGTTTTCAGAGGAAGAAATCTAAGCTATCAAAAATCATGTGAAATTTACTCCAAATCAGGGGTGTCAAATTCATTTCAGTCTCCTTAGCAGAACCAGATTAAAATGTAATTAGTGGATATTTAACAAGATAATAAAAAAAGTAGATGATGTTAATTTGACATTTTGAATATCATTATTCAATGACAGGGATCCCTTTTTATTTATTCTTATTTTATGACACTAAATAAACACTATGGAAGAATGCAAATTAAAACAATTCTGAGGTTCACAACTTGGCAAAGTTGGCTAAGAAAAGAAAATTACGAATGTTAGAGAAGTTGTAGGGTAAACAAGTAAATTAATGCTATATTATTGGAAATATGAATTAGTCTAATAATTTTGGAAAGTTGTGTGGAACTATGTCCAAACTGTACCTACATTTTGGCTCAGTACATTTGAATACAGTACATTCAGTACTGTAACTGAATCTCTACTCTGAAGATAGAAAAGAAAGAGAAAAAGGACCCATGTCAAAAAATATTTTTAGCAGTTCTTTTTATAGTAGCAAATAGTTGGAAACTAAAGGAATGCTTGTCAATTCGGAACAAGTTAGTGTATATATGAATAGAATAAAATACTATTGAGCTGTAAACAATGACCAAGGGGATTGTTTCAGAGAACACTGAGAAGACTAGTATGAACTGATATAAAATGAAAAGAGCAGAACCTGGGGAACAATTTATTATAGATATAAACAACTTTTTTTTTTTCAAGACAGAAGTGGTTTACCTAGAGGTGATGAATGAGGCTGAATTTGAATTCAGGTCTTCCTGCTGCCAGAAAAATGAACAACTTTGAATGACCGAGGAACTCTGATGAACAAAATGACCAACCACAATTATAGAAAACTCATGATGAAGCATGCTGCCCACCTCCATTTAGAGTGGTGATGAAATCAGCGTAGAGATTAATGTGTATGCACATATACATACAGAGTATATTTTATATATGTATGAATATATGTGTATATATACATATACATACATGCTCACACATATAAGACAATTCTTAGTATAAATTCTTACAGTATTTAAATATTTACATTACATAAATAAATATAGTATTTAAATCTTACGGTATATAAATATTACAGTATTGTAAGAATTTGTTTTGTTTCACTATATATATAGATATATATTTGTAATGGGTTTTGTTTTTATTGTGTTCTGGGGCGAGGGTGGGATAGAGGTGGGAAAGGAAGATGAAATGAATAGGAGAGAATGCAGACCTGAAAATAAAATAAAATTGAGCTAATAAAAACTATCTCAAATGCCATGTTTGAATAAAACCTTTCCTGATTTCCCTAGCTACTAGTGTCTTCTCATTTTGCCCTGGCTCCTGTGTCCATTTCATATATACCTGTTTATTTTCACATTCCTCTATAAACTCCTTAAGAGCAGAGAGTGCATTTTTATCTTTGTATCACAGGATCATAGACTGAGAGTTTCAAGAAAACTTAGAATGTCTCTGATCAAACTTCTTCATTTTTTAGATGAAGAACTATGATTCAGAGAGACTAAAGGGCCTGTTCAGTGCCAGGCAGATTTTACAGGGTAGAGGAAGGATCAGATTCTGATTCCAAAGCCAAGACTCTTTCTATCATACTACCCCATCTTAGTGCCTAACATACTGCTTGGTATATAGAAGGCACTTAATAAGTGTCTAATCAATTTCAGTAGTGCTAAAGGGGACAGGTATCTACTCTATTTATTTTTTGCTTCCAAAATATAGAGAATATTTCTTGCAATTAATTGCTTAATAATTGTCTTCATAATCACAAAGGATAATGGTAATGATGTAGAGGAAACTTCCTCTGTGTGTTAATGAAGGAAATCTAAAGATAGCTGGATAAGACACGCTAGGAAGAAAGCAGGAAAGAATTTTCCACTGACATGGACTTGATAAGAAACGACTTACTTTTTGGTAGCTTCAGGGCTGGCTGCTCAGTTTTGGGAAAATGCCCTGAAACACAACTCACAAAAGCAAGCTCTTATGTCTGAGAATTTGATTTCCTGTGCAGCAAACTTACCAGAGTACTGTTGGGGATAGCAATTATTAGGATGGAAATTAGGCTCTAAATTACTTGCCAAACTAGTCAACCACTTCAATTAATATAACGATATAATGAAGGAGGCTAAGGGAAGGGAAGCTAACCAAAAGAAAGGAGACAAACATTTATTAAATACCTACTATGTATCAAACATGTGCTAAACACTTTACAAATATTCTCTCATTTGACCTTTACAACAACTTTGGAAGGAAAATGCTAAACCTACTCCCATTTTACAATTGTGGAAACTGAGGTAGACAGAGGCTAAAGTGACTTTATTATGCTCATAAAATAAATGTTTGAGGAAATTGGAATTTAGTTCTTCCTGACTCTAAGTCAAGAGCTCGATCCACTATGATACCAAGTTGAATGAGCAATGTTTTCTATTCTAGTTTTAAAGTATTTGGGGAAATGGAAATTTTGATGAATTTAATTTTGGCCTTGGGGTCTCCAGAATGGTAGAAAAATTAAGAAAGCAAGATGGCCATAGATGAGTGAAAGGTTTCCAGTCTGATCTGGGAAAAGACTTAAAATATAAAGAGATTGAAAGAGAAATGAGTCAGTTTTCAGCCCAGTTGAAGTAAGATCTAATGTACCCATTTAGTATGGAAAGAAGGATTAATGAAGGGCATGGGAAAAAGAAGGGTGAGAATCAGAGGTTATATATAATCTTACATAATGAGTGACAATGAATAATGATTTGTTCCAGAAGCTAATATCCAAGGACCTTATTAATGATGTTTGATTATTTTTACACTTGGAGCATGTGTGGTTTGGATAAACTCACAGATCACTTAATAGATAAAAGAATCTGATTTCTCTGCAGTCAATTCATGGACATTTATTTGCATATTTTAAGAATAAATTGAAACTAGTTCATATCCATTTGCATATTCTATTCCATCAAATTCCAATTCCACTTTGGTAAAATGGAATAAAGTATATCATCACCAATTATTTCTACAAAGCAGAAGTGACATGATAAGCATTTGAAAGTGGGTCCTTCTGTTGCCAAGGTGAGGAGGGGCAGAAAGGCCAGGGGAGGACTTAGAATACCAGCTCAGCAAAAGAAGCAAGTTAAGTAATTTATCACAAAGCCAGGACACTTTGTTGATTAGTTTTAACCCAATCCAACAAATAGCCAAGCATCTTGCTTCTTAAGGCCACGAAGACAAGGACAATACAGTGCCATTCTTAACTTCACATTTTAGTGGGGATTTAGAATACTTATACAAAATATTTCAGGGGAGTCAGGAGAGACTTTGTGGAAGTTGTGGTGTTAGAACTGAGGCCAGAAATAAAATTAGGATTTGGAGAAGTGGAGGAGACAAAGGGAAGCACTTTAGTCTTCTCCAGAACTTAGACTGAGGAGTTTTAATTGCCAGGCTGCAAAAAGGAATGACTACTCTGACTCTAAGGTTGTAAAGACACAAGAGAGATGAAAAATAGCAAAGGAAAAAACTCACTGCTAATCTTAGCAAGTTCCTTTGCTAACCTGACCTCATTTCCCCATTTTAAAAATGTTTATAATACTTGTAGTACCTGTCTTACAAATTGTTTGAAAGGAAAGTGCTTGGTTTTATCATTTGGTTTATCCTTTTTGGGCTCCTTTTTCCAGAGGGAATTGAGGGGAATACCAAGAACTTTACAGGTCAATTAATTATAATTATTTTAAAATTCTCAAACCCTTGAATTTTATTTGGTCCATTCAGACTTTTCATCTAAGATTAGTATCCCAGAAATAGCCAGATTGATAGAAGAATCACTACATGCAGTTCCTGAAGACAATAGAATTCTATCAATCCCTTTATTTTTTTCTGTTCTATTCCCAGTGTGTTGAAAAGTGGCTGGCATCTGCTTACCAGGAATTGGGGAATGGGAAAGGGCTCCAAGTCTCCTTATTAATTTAATATGATCTTCAATTTTTCACCCCAGTTGAATCAGGTTCATTACATAAAATTCTGATTTTTTTTCTATTGGGGGGGATAGTAAGACAATTAAAAATATTGCTTTATGTCCTGGAACTAAAACAGATATGGATACCTTGAGGGACAATGAAGCAATGAGACAGGCACATTCTCAAAATACTTTTTGTTTGTTTTTGAAATCATCAATAAGCCTCCTACTTAGCTTTATTGCATGTGACCTCTAAGGCCACAGTTGTGCACTCTGGGCAAGTTTCAGTTTGCAGGTAGAGTTGGTGTGGGCCATGAAGCAAATATACTGTCGGGAGCTCTAGGCAGTGACAGCTTAAACAATACCAAGGATTTAGTGAGATAATCATAAATAGACCAAGAGAAAGGCCTGTGGACCATGCTATATTTCCTCCATCCCAGGAGAGAAGGGCCTGCCATCAGGTAGAGGGGGGAGAGGAGAGCCAAAGAAAAAGACACTGAGAGAAGGGGGATGACTTTCTTCTAGCTTACAGGGACAGTGAGAGGGTTAAAACTTGGATTAAAAATTCCTTGAAAATAGTGGGCCTCCTTTGATAAGGAAGTGGAGGCTTAGGGAGAGAAGAGGCAAGGAGTACAGAAGCTGGGTGAATAAGAGGAGGTGGAGACAAAGATAGAGACAGAAATACAGAGAGAGAGAAATATACAGACTGATACACAGAGACTTCAGAGATAGACAGAAAGGGAGAGGCAGAGGACAAACAGCACAAAATCACAGAAAGAATCAAAGTAGAGGCAGAGACAGGGAGAAAGAACAGTGAGGGACAGAGGCAGACGCAGAGGTACCAAAGAGCTATAAATATCATAGAGCCATGAATTGAGGAGGAAAGCCATGTAATTGCCGTCTCCTTCTCCTTTTCCTTGTCCTTTCCCTTTTTCTACTCCTTTCTCCTCTTCCTCCTCCTCTTCCTTCCTCTTCTTCCTCTTTCTTCCTCCTCTTTCTCCTCCTCCTCCTCTTCCTTCCTCCTCCTCCTTCTCTTCTTTCCTTTCTTCCTCCTCCTCCTCCTCTTCCTCCTCCTCCTCCTCCTCCTCCTCCTCCTCTCCTCCTTCTTCTCTCCTCTCTCTCTCTCTCTCTCTCTCTCTCTCTCTCTCTCTCTCTCTCTCTCTCTCTCTCTCTCTCTCTCTCTCTCTCTCTCTCCCTTCCTCTCTCTCTCTCCCTCTTTCTCCTTCTCTCTCCCTCCCCACTACACTTATGATTTCTCTCTCCACTACATGTCAGTAAATGCCCTAGTTAAAAATGATTCTTTCTTCAAATATCCAAACATTCTTAATTATAATTCATTCTCTCTTATTTTCTTATTTTATGAGTTTTATTTTGTTTTTGAATTGGGTGACCTCCATATGGCTCATATAGATCCTTGAACAAGGTGGGATCCACCAGAGATTAGAGGGACAATTCTTAACATCCTCCAGATTGAAGAATTTTCTCAACTGTCAGTGGACTCAAATACAAGCACTTTTCTGCTTCTTTTTTGGATTAAGTTAAATAAAACTCATTTCATACTTGTTGTTTTGTTCACCTTAGAGCTCATTCAGAAGCTGGAGCTGGAGTCCTGGTTTTAGAAAAAAATTGACTAGAGTTTCCCTGGAAGGGATCAAAAATCAGAGAGATGTGAGACATTGAAGTCATGCCCAAATCTGTTTGGTCAGGATTTGATACATGGGTTGCAAAGTTTCCTACCAGCTTCTAGCAAGATGTCATCCATCTACCTGAGGAAATTTTATCTGAGTATATGGGAAATTTTGGCAGACTTTCTTTTTTATTCCAGGAAAGCCATCAGATCTCTATCTTGATATTATCTTCACCTGTGAATTAGCACTCCATCTCTCTTTCCAGGCTGTAGAACACTCACTGAGGGTTCTGTGTGATCACTTTAGGTGGATGGCTTTAAGATCAAGTATAGTAGACAGAAAATTTAAAGCAGAATGAAATGAGGGGAAAATAAAGTATACTGTATACGTACAAATACACGATAAACTGCATGGAGTTGGTTAGATTAGGAAGAGCTCAACCCCACTGTTTTGTTACTAAGAGGCAACAGAATTCATAAAGCTCATTTCCTTATTGAAGATGACCTGTATTTCTCTGGATATGTTTAATCCCAGTGAAGACTAGTGAACAGGAGATGGAAAGGAGGTGCTCTGGGGGACTGCAATGAAACATTTTTTCCATCTGACTCCTTTCTCAGCTCTGTGCTATCCCTGTTCTGATGAGCATCTTCTCTTTTAAATGTCACTAAATGAAAGTGGTAAATGGGGAGCACTCTCAAGTTTGCAAGATTTTATCTGTACAATCATAGGATTTGACTGCTTTGTAAAAAATAATTAAACTCGGAAGTGTGTATGGACAACCCAGATTACTAAAGCCAACGATAAACTGGCTAAATTCTTTTGTATTTTAATGTGGCACTGCCTCCCTTGCCCCATTCTGCCTTCAAATATGTCTTGGTCTTGAATAGACCTTGGAATTCAGAAAAAAGGCAATTCAAAAGAAAACAAAATTTAGGAAATAAAAGAGAATAAATTATAATTAAGAATAGTTGGATATTTGAGGAAAGGATATTTATAACAAAGGATTCACTGAGAGGGAGAAGGAATAAGAGAGATACAAAGAACAGAGAGATAAAGGCACAGAGACAGAGGAGAAAAAAGAGGAGGAAGGGAAAGAGGGAAAAAGGAGAGAGAGAGAGAAAGAGAGAGAGAGATAGAGAGAGAAGAGGAGGAGGAGGAGGAGTAAAAAGAAAACATGAAGAAAGGGGAGGAGGAAGGGTTGAAGGGGATGGAAAGAGAGAGAGAGGGGGGAATGGAGGAAGAGACAGAGATAGAGATGGAGAACCACAGACAGAAGTGGAGAGAAAAGGATAGAGGGAGGAGAAAGGAAGAGAAAAAGAGTGAGATAAAGAAAAAGAGAAGGGGGAAGGAAAAGGGATAAGGGGAGGGAAAGCTCAAGAAAAAGAGAGGAAGAAGGAATGAGATAGAGATACAGAGAACAACAGAGAGAGATAGGCAGAGAAAGAAGAGAAAGAAGGAAGGAGGAAAGGAAGGGGAGGGAAAGAGGAGAAAGAGACAGAGATAGAGACAGGGACAGAGAGACAGAGACAGAGATAGACAGAGACCAAAATAGAGAGAAAGAGAGAGACCGAGACAGAAAAAAGAAAAGGAGATAGAGGGCAAGAGAGACACACAGAACATAGTGAAAAAAATGGTGTAATAGTAGCTTTTTGCTAACTGTGTGAACAAATCATTTAGGTTTTTCGGGTTCTTTGGGTTCCTCCTCTGTATGTTCACTTAGTAAGCGTTTTAAAAATTAGTGGTGATTCATTGATCAGTTAGTCATAGGAGCATAGAAGTAGAGCTGGAAGGGATCTCAGAAGCCATTTGGTCTAAACTTCTCATTTCACATATGAGGATGAAGTTTGTGACTAACTCTAGATCACCCAAGTTGTAAATGCCAGAGGCAGAATTTTAGATCTGAAATCAAAAGGTTAGACTACTAGATCTCTAAGCTTTTTCTGGCTCTAAATCTATATTCCTATGATTTGCTAGTGAAGCAGAAAGTTGAAAACAGAAAAAAAGTTTTCCTTTCCTTTCTCCTCTCCTCTCCTCTCCTCTCCTCTCCTCTCCTCTCCTCTCCTCTCTTCTCCTCTCCTCTCCTCTCCTCTCCTCTCCTCTTCTCTCCTCTCCTCTCCTCTCCTCTCCTTTTATATCAAGAAATTTGATGTGATTTTAACATACACATAGGAGACAGCTTTTTAGGGAAGAGTAAAAACAATTTAAGGTAGTTAGATGTCCTTCCTTCCTTCCTTCTTTCCTTCCTTCCTTCCTTCCTTCCTTCCTTCCTTCCTTCCTTCCTTCCTTCCTTCCTTCCTTCCTTCCTTCCTTCCTTCCTTCCTCCCTCCCTCCCTCCTCTTCTCTCTCTTTGTAAAAAGAAGTTAAATTCTAATAAGAAATGCATCTGGAGGCAAAGCAATTAATTTATTTTCTTTTTTTTTCCTTTTTTAAAAATTATTTTTTATTTTTGCTGAGGCAATTGGGGTTAAATGACTTTCCCAGGGTCACACAGCTAGAAAGTGTTAGTATTTGAGGCCAGATTTGGACTCAGGTACTCCTGACTTCAGGGTTGGTGCTCTACCTACTGCTCCACCTCCAACAAATATTTGTTATTCATTTACTATATGTAAGGAAAGCCCTGTGTTAGACACTGGAGACCCTCATAGAAACAAAACTGTCTTTACCGAATAGTTGACTTTCTACAGTGGGTGAAATGGGATAGAGAGAGCGAAAGTCACTTCAATTTTATGAGTATGGTCTACTTTATCTGTTAAATGACAAAGTTGATTCAGATAACCTTGAAGGGTATTTGAATTTCTTCCTCTCTCTAAAACCTATATTCTTATAAGCATGTAAACTTGTCCATAAACACAAAGGCAACTGCTCACAGAGGTCTAGTGGACTCCCCAGCATGCTTTTCCTACAAAAGGATAATTCAAGGTTACATAGGTATTGTTAAGCCTCAATTAGTTGGAGCATAAACAGTTCTTATCTACTTGTTTTTTTTTTCCTTCCATTTCTCTTTTATGAAAATCAAACAATAGCAAGCTGATCTCTGGTATTTATTCAAATAAAGCAACTTTCAAGGTTCAGCCCAATCTCCTACACCTTTCAATTTGTGCTTAATACAGTATTGCCCATTTGTCATTGCTACTCATGATCATGACCATAGGACATTGAAAAAATCCAGGTCATTAAAAACATGTGGTTTGTTTATAATCTGGGATCTATGGCTTGGTAAGATTCAATAGAGTTTGTTCTTTGAGAAGCCAAGGATTCATTGAATGAGGTTCTTATTGAGCTCAGATGGTTGATCCGTGTAAGATGATGGACTGCTCTCTGAAAGCCAAAATGATGAGGCTAGTTTGAGGGACTTTGTAGCTGGCCAAAAAGTGGACAGGAAAGTTTTATGGATTTTGATCTGCATTGGTAAAAGAAATTACCACAATGTTGAAAATAAAGCTCTAACAAAGCATTTGAAGGATTTTATGTTTTATTTCAACAAAAGATAATCCTTTAAATTCTATTAAGCCTAATTGAAACAATTGATAGGTAAATGATGTTGGCAACATGGTCTTGGGATGGTACCAGGAGGCAGGACCCCTGCATTTGGATCTCCATTCTCTCCCTTATTTTCTGTGTAGTTTTGGATAAGTCACTTAATAATCTGTCTTATCTCTTGTTTTTTTCCCCATCTATTGAATGAGCCAGTTGGATTAGTGACTAAGGTCTCTTCCATCCCTAAATCTATCCTCCTACAATTTTTCTTGCCCTGTCTAGGAAGCTGGTACAAATGGTCTCTTGAGGTTCTTCTAATTTAAAGATCTTTGAAAAATATTTATTAGCAGGAACAAAACCAACAAGTATATATGGCTATCAAGCATAACACTTTAGGGAGAAAATCTAATTAACTAGAACATATTATTCCATAAATATTCCAGTTAATTGAGTTTTCCTTAACTATTTTTTATTTTGTTTTGATCCCAATCCTGATGTGTAGGAAGTTATTTACTTCACAAATATAATATCATACACTTCCTTATTAATTTAATTGTGCAGAAGAGAAAGTGCTGATAATGATATTCTGTGAAGATTTCTCAAATTTCCTTTCTCCTTGAAGATTAAAAATATGATTATGAGTGAAAAGACTGAGCACTACAAAATTTTTAGCATAACCTAAGAAAAACAGAAAAGTAAAATTCAAGAAGGAATGTATCTGCAGTTTTTCTTTTAAAAAGAAAATATTTTATTTTTCCTTTCCTAGAATAGTTAACTAACCCAATTTTCTCTTTTTGCATGTGTTAATCAAGATAAGTTGCATTCCTGCCCAGGAATGCCTCCTCCCTATTCATGACTATGAAGGATCATTGCAAGCAGCCAGACTAAACAGTGGACAGAGATGCCAGTGCTAAAAGATAAATTTCCTAAAAGGAATGAAGTGGCCAGAAGGTAAAAAGAGGAAATCTGAGTGAATAGGATAAGCTGTAGCCTAACCTCTTGTATGATCTTCTACTTTCTGAGTTAATGAGCTCTTGAAAGCAGTGGCAGCCCCAAATTTTGCAATAGGCTACTTGTCTTGGGAGCATCATCTCCCCACTTTCTCCTTCCTCTCCTACTAGATCTCCTTTTCTACTTTCTAGCTTCCCACAAAGGCTCCTTCTTGGCTTTTCTAGCACTATTCCATGTCCCATTTCTGCTAAATCCTGCTAGGGTTAACTGACAAAGGCTTATGGATCTCATGTGGTGGCAGCCTCCTTTAGTAAGAAGAATCCTGAAAGAGGAAGGAATCAAGGGACCTGGCTTCAAATTCTAACTCACTTACAATCTGGGTGAAATCAGCAAAACCCTTTGCATTTTCTCACCTCAGAGTCCTTTGTAAAAAGAGCCCATTTGACTAAACCATCATCTCTAATATCTCTTCTATGCTTAAAATTATGGTCCTGAGACATGGAACTTCTAGCCTCAATTCAGAAATAATCACTGTGCAATCTTATAAAATGTCATTTAACCTTGCTGAACCTCAGTGTTTTTTCTCTACGATGGGGGCAGGGGGCAATAGTATCTCTCTTGCTTATTTTGCAGCACTGTGATGGCTGTGGTGCTGTGGAAACAGTGTTGGGATGGTAAACATGTTCAAGTATGCCTTAGTCACTTACCATTAGTATGCCCATGTAAACATCACTAATTCTCTGTGAATCTCAGCAACCTTATGAGTTGAATGGGAGTAGGGATCTTTACCAATCAAAGTTTTCAAGAAGGAAGAGTTTTGTAAATTATAAAGCTCTCTATATATGAGTTTTTATGACTATTAATGTAAATATGTTTTAATAAACTATGCAGACATAAGATAATATTATTAATAAGAAATGTTAATTTAAATATGGCATCTTGGAAGCCTGAAAAATTTTCACGACTTAAAAAGAATGTAATTTTAAAGTTATATTTAATATTTCATTAAGAGGGGAACACTCAACACCCTCCCAAATGACATTTTGAACACACTTTCCTTTTTTTTTCTGGTTCCCCATTTTACCCCTCTTGAAGACCCCAAGAACATATAGGTATTCATAAAGAGTGAACAACTGGAGTCAATGAATACTTCTATTTTGTACTGTGGCCACTAATTAGAAAGTAAAGAACATATCCCCTCCTTCCCTAAATAATTGTTATAGGGTTTGACAGATGAAAACATTTTCTTACTTAGCTTTCCTTTATTCATTCAATGGATTTTGAACCCTACTGGATGTGAAGCCCAGAAGGATTGGTTTAATTCATTTAGTCAAAGTTGTTTCTGAAATTGTCCCTAAATCTTTCAAACAATCCTGAATTCTTCTTCTTCATCCCCACTTTCATCATTATCCTTCACATTAACATGGAACTTCACAGTAAAGGAAATTCATTTTCTTCTTGGCAACCCAAGAATTAGATGATACATGTAGGATTTGCCATTTTACAAACGAGACTGAGGTCTAGGGAGTTGAGGTCACACATATACTAAATAGTACAGTCAGGACTGACTTTCTGACTCCAATTCTAGGCCTTGTTCCATTTTATATCATTGCTATGTTGTATGTTAAAAAAAAAAAAAACTTGCCTATTTAACTTGTGCATTTAATGGAAAATGTATATCAGAAGAAACTGGAAAATTCATTGGAGATTTATATGCTGCTACTGATGTCTCAAATATTATCAAAGGCTTTTCAAACTCTAGTTTGTAACCAGAAATCTCTCTATCTCTGACATGGAGGTCTCCTGTGTGACTTTGGGTAAATTGCTGACTTCATTGTCTCTCAGCATCTTTTCCTGCAAAATAGGAAGTTGGACTAGATGAAGAATTATTAACTTGGGGTCCATGAACTGTGGAAAATACATAAATAACTATTTCAATATAATTGGTTTTCTTCTAAATTTTATTTTATGCAATGAAATACCTTCTTCTGAGAAGAGGCTCATTGGTTGTACCACACTGCCAAGGGTCCACAATCCAAAAATAGCTTTGGACTAGTTGATTTCTGAGAGCCTTTCTAGTCTAGATCTATGCTCCTATGATCTTTTGCTATGTACCTTGATTTTTCTGTATGTTAAATGGGAGTGGCAATAATTAAGATGAAGTTGTGCTGTGGTGGTGCTGACAAAGAGCTTAGTAAGGTTTTTCTTTTACCATGATGGAACTGTTGATAAGCCTGTGTTGACCATATTTCTTCTACGTTGTCCACCTTGTAGCTCCATCTTTGAATTGGATAAAATTCAATCCAATTCAAATTATCCAAATTCAATTATCCTCATTCATATGAGGATGAGGATAAAATGAAAGAAAAGGGGGAAAGGAGGGAAAAAATGGCAAAAAGGACCCTTGATTGCCTCTAATCAGAAGCAGGGAAATGAGATTAAAAACAGCTAAAGAACAGTCTCTCGTCCTTGTCCCCGCCCATCCTATTCCCCAAGTCCTGGCAGTAATATCATCCTCAGTGTTAAGAATGAATATATAAATCAAATCTTGGCCACTATAAGAAGGTTAAATACAGAAATAGCTACAATCTTGTGAGTTGTGAATTTCCTAAGATCCAAACATTGTTGGCTAGCAGGTATTCAAGGTGCTGAGAAACTTTCCTCCACTCTGTCGGCTGGCCCTGCCTACCTTGCCATCTGTCTTTTAGTGCCTTTTTTTCTAACATAGAAATGAAATCAGGAGTATGATTCTATAGGGATATCCACACTCAGATGTAGTTCATGAAAAACAGAGCTTTCCCCTCCACTGAAAAGGTTTCCTGAAAAGTAAATAACTGGCTAGAGGAAGCACAGTTTGCCTTTATAACAAAAGTGAAAGAACTGCTCAGAGCTTACGGTGATTTTTTAAAAGATTCCTGTTGTATTACCATTTTTCTGTTAAATGGAGAGCGAGAAACTGTGATTTAGACAGAGGCATACATGCAGAGGTCCTTCCAACAGTAATCACAAATAAGATATTAAAGTCATAAAGAAGGGGATAAAATAAGACAGCTCCCATTAGAAACATTTCTGAACATTTATCCCGGCATGAACTATCAGTAATATTGCTTGGATAGAACTCCTTCAAAGATCTTTACTCTTTTTTTTTTTAAATAAAGGCATTTTCTTATCAATTACAACTAACATAAAGTATACAAACAGACAGGTACGTGTAAAGCATTAGATGGATTTTTAACCTTGCTTACAATGATCGACTCTGACAGTACATCACAGATTAAATAAACATAGAAATTCATTAAAAAGAATAATCTTAAAGGGAGCAAGTTTGAACATTCTCCCTATTCTCTCTCATGCATTTTTCTAACATAAATGTAGTCATAAATATTCATGTAAATGTGCCCAGTTCATGACATGCTAAAGTATATATAAATAAAATGCTAAACATACTTACAATATTTCCCAGTGATTAAGATGTAGAAGAAGATGGAAACAGCTGTCATTTCTTTCCCTCTTAGTAACTAATTAATAAAAGTGAACAAAATCTGGTCTTGGCTTCTAGATAGCTTACAGCTCACGGTAGTTATTACATATGCTATTTCTGACTGCAGTCGTAGCAGCTATAAAGCAGTCTTTCTTCCTTTCTTTCCCATCCCCTCTCTCTTGTTCTCTCTCATTTCCTCTCCCTCTCTCCCTCCCTCTCTTTTCTCTCTGACTCCCCTCTGCTTTTTTTTCCCCTCCCTGCTTTTTCTTTCTCTCTTGTCTCCCCTCTATTCTATTCTTTGTCTCCTTCCCTCTCCTTTCTGTCCTTCCCTATCTTCTCTCTCCTCTCTCTCTCCTCTCTCTCTCTCTCTCTCTCTCTCTCTCTCTCTCTCTCTCTTTCTCTGTCTCTCTATTTCTCTCTCTCTCTCTCTCTCTCTCTCTCTCTTTCTCTGTCTCTCTCTTTCTCTGCCTCTCTCTCTCTCTCTCTGTCTTTCTCTCTCTCTCTCTCTCTCTCTCTCTCTCTCTCTCTCTCTCTCTCTCTCTTTCTCTGTCTCTCTCTTTCTCTGTCTCTCTGTCTCTGTCTCTCTCTCTGTCTCTCTTTCTCCCTTTTTCTGTTTCCCTCAATCCTTTCTCACTTCTCAGTCCTTTTACTGCCTTTCCCCCTCTCTCTTTCCCCACCCCTTTTCCCCATTCCCTTTCTTCCCATTTACCTGAAATCTTTGTTCTTTTCTCCTTTTTATGTATCACTCCCTTTCTCTAACATACACACACACACACACACACACACACACACACACACACACACACACACACACTCCCCACTGCCACACTCTTGATCTCTTTAAACTGAAATGGGAAAAAAAAAGTTTCAAATGGAGAACATTCAGTCTTTGCTTGATTACTCTGCAGATCTTACTTTTGTGTTTTGTTAAAAACTATGAGTGTGTGTGTGTGTGTGTGTGTGTGTGTGTGTGTGTACTGATAAATATCTGAATCATACTACTATAAGGAATAAAAGCCAAAGGTACACAAATCAAAATGTTTCTTTTTAAAGTGACTTCGGGTCAGGAAAAAAAAAAGAATGATCTAATAGAAACTTAGCTTAGCTAAGGCAAAACACCACCCTAGAGTTTGAAAAGTAATTGCCCAGTGAAAGGATAAGTGTCAGAGCAATCTCATTTTGGGTTAGCATATAATTATAGTCATGAATTAGAATAATGTCTTTTTCATGGATCAATAAAAATGAGAAAATAAATCATGAAATCTTGTAAAGAGGCAGGTTTTCTTCTAGTGATAGCTATTGTAAAGATTATACAGATCACCTGAAAGGAAAAAGGATTGAGGAGTGATCCCTGAGTAGTACATATATACTGTTGCCTCTTGAGTGCCACAATTGAATGCTCTTGTGAAAATTTACTCGGGCTTCCAACGACTCTGCAGGTAGAATCCCATTTTATTGAATGTTGTTACAATGTTCAGTTCAATACATGTAAGCTAGAGCTGGGTCCTGGTTGACAGCTTTACTGATGATTATTGGTTCATGTGTTTATGATGAAATAGATAGAATAACCAGTCTTGTATTGACACATTCAAAAGTTCCCCATTCAAATAGAAATCAATTCAGTTAATGCTGTTCCTTTGGAAAACATTTGTGTTCTTTGGAACAGAATTTATAACTGAAAGGAGTGTTAAAGATAATCTGGTCAATTCCCTCATTATATAGATGAGGAAACTGAAGCTTACAGAGATGACCTTGTCCAAGGTCAAGTGCTATTTGGATAAGAAGCAAAGCCAGGATTTGAACTCAGGTTCTTTGGAGTGCTCTTCTATTATATTACGCAACCCCTCTATATAATATTTTTATTATTTATTTATTGTATATTTTTTTTACTTATAATATTTTATATATGTTTTCAATTCCTATTGCTTAATTAAATATTCTGAAAACTATTGGGAATGCTTTAAAAATGTATTTGTGCTATTAGTGATTCCATTGCTTATTTATTTTTCTGTTAATTCATTCATCCATCCATTCATTCACTCGCTCATTGAAGAATGCTCTGGGAAAACTGCCAGTATCATGAAGACCCGGAGATAAGTTAAGAAGTGCTTTCAGTTTTTTGGTGAATTTGCTATATCTAAATAAGCTGACCAGAGGGTAAGTCACAGTTTCATATGCAATCATCTTTTTTTTTTCTTTTCTATTATATAATGGAAATCCTTGTTTTGTTTTTTAAGCTGAGAATAAAGTAAATTAAACAAACAAACAAAAAAGGAAGATGGAACTGCTCACCATTCCTCAATTTTGCTCAGCTGATACCTGTCTCTGTGACTTAGAGTGCCCAATGCTCAGTTTCCTTTCATGTCTTTGTTTCTGAAATCTTATCCTTTCAAAGTCCAGATTAGGTGCTATCTCCTCTATTACCATTTTCCTCATCTCCACAGTTAGAAATAATCCTTCCCTTTCCTTCTCTTACACTCCTCAGATTACTCAAACTGCTCTCTAGGGACCTCTTCTACGCACTTCTCTTAGTAGGACTGGTGTCTTTCTTACTAGAAAATAAGATGCTCTAGAGTTGCCTTTTTAAAAATTGACTAGCTGGAGTCTAGTCCAGTGATGAGCCATAGTAGATACTTCAAAAACATTGAAAGCCAGAGTTTTGAAGAGAGTAAAGTGGAGGAGGGGAAGTGGAAACATTCATTGTAGTTGGTTTTCTTAAAGAATTTAACTATGAAAGGAAGGAGAGTTCTAGGATGTTAGCTAGAGAGATGGCTAAAGTGTTGGTTTTTTTAGAGTAATATAAAGATAAACAAAACATGTGTTTTAAATTTCCTCAAATTGCCAATCCTACATTTAAAAAATAATTGCTAATTTTATTTTAAAAATCCATATTATATTTTTAGAAGGAAAACCCCAAACTTTTACTCTTATACTGACACTATTTTGCAAGTCAAAAAATTAGAAAAATAGACTTTTAATATGCCTTATTATACAACACATGCTTTGATTACAACTATAACTAGCATTTATATGGAAAATTAAGCTTTATAATAAGATTAATATATAGTATCTCATGTATTCCTCATAATACCTTTGGGAGATAGATGTTATTATTACCTCCATCTTACAAATGAGGAAACTGAGGTAAATAGAAAAGTGACTTGTCCTGGGGCACCTAACTAGTAAGTGTCTAAAGCTACAGTTGAATTCAGCTTTCTTGGGTTTGATCTAGCATTTAGCTGCTCTACCACTTGGCTTAGATTTGAGTACAAGTTTGATATCCTATCAAATACAGGGAGGATCTGTGAGTTCTAAAGGATAGGGATTTGCCTACCACCACACCTACCACATTCAATTGATTACAAGTTTTCTTGATTCTATCTCTGCCATACACTGTGCTTAAATTCTTCACCGCTCCCCAGGATCATAACCAAAATTCAGTTTTCATCATTTCTAGTTTAGATTTATCAATGGTCTCCTTATTAAATTGCTATTTTCCTCTCTTCCTCCCTCCCTCCCTTCCTTCCATGAACATATGTTAAGTACCCACTATATCCCAAGCAGCATGCTAGATGCTGAGATACAGAGAAAACAATATGGCAAGAAAAATGAAATACAAAAGAGATATTAAATAGATTCCTGAGGGGAAAGTACTTGCAACTAGATCAAGGTCAGACTGGGGAGAATCAGGGGAGGCTTCCTGTGGAAATTAAGACCTGACTTGGGCCTTGAAGGAAGCCTCTGAGAATTTTTGAACAAGAGATATAGTCAGGGTTGTGCTTTATGATGGTTAATTTAGCAGTTGTGCAGACCGGAGAGTGTGGAGACTGAACACTCCCCTATTCTTCCAGGCTTACTGATTACTTTTTCATGTACTCTGCATTTTAGTCAAACTGGCCTGCTCACTGTGTTCCATTCATAATATTTCATCTCTTATCTCCACATCTTTGCCCAGTCCAATCCACATGCCCAAAATGCACTCTATTCTTACTGCCACCTTAGAGAATCTCCCTTTTGTCATTGCCAGTTTGCTGTGTATGAAGTGAAAGTAATTCAGAGTTGTTTTGATTTACATTTCACTTAGTGATTTGGAACATTCTTTCACATAATTACTAATAGTGTGCGTTTCTTTTGAGAATGGTTTGTAGTCTTTGAACACTTATCTATGGCTTTTGATAAAAATATTTCTTTAGTTAGTAATTATTTTTCATTTTGTTTGTGTATCTCCAGTGTCTAGAATAGTACCTTAAATATACTAGGGGCAGAGGGATGGACTATTACTTCGTACTGGTATGCTTGATTCTTTCTTTCTTTCTCTCCCTGTCTCTGAATTGAGGGCGTCTTTGTTCCCTCTTGCCTCAGATGTAAAGATTCTAGTTATAACTCTATACTTAGTTCAGTGCCTTGTATATCATAGGTGTTTAATAAATAGTTTTTGAATCAAATTAGAAGCCACGAGGTGATGTGTCTAGCAAGCTACTCCACCATATTTTATTCATGTTTTAGGGTCTCCATCTGCCCTTATCCTCTTTTTTTCCTCAAAGAGGGCAATGTTCCTGCCTCTGACCTCTGAGGCAAAAATTCCTCAATATTGCTCTGGTTTGAATAATCTCATTAGTTTTGTCTGATATGTGTGCATTTCATTTTGTATTAAAAAACCTATGATTTAATGATTATAAATCCTCTCTCTACCAAGAGAGATTATGCATCACCCTGTTTATACCTAAATAGTTGGTTGTTGTGAGTTGTTATGATTGAAAAACCCATTCCTCTGTGACCAACTTAGTGATGACTTTCCACATTTGTCAATCCTGGGTCTTCAAATAAGGCCCTATTACTTCTAGCTAACCTGGATTCTTCCAACAACTTTCTAATTGGACTTCTATTTTCATTCATTCATTCATTTATTTAGTGAGCATTTATTAAATACCAATGTATGTTTGTAGAACAGGGGAACAGTGTGTTATAGTGGAGATGGAATTGGATCTGGAATCAGAGACTTTGAATCCTGATTTTGATGATTTTTTTGTTTTTATGACCTTGGGCTGGTAAATTAGCCTTCCTTGACTTGTTTTGTCACCTGTAAATGAAATGGTTTAACCAGATGGTCTCCTTCTCATCAGACACTATATTTATGTTCCTTTGAACCTAATTTTGGACCAAAGTTTTTGCAGCAATGCCACAGTTCATACTCTATTGATTTAGCCTTCAAGAATCCTTCAAGAACTATTATCTTCACATCATGAGAGAGACTTTGATGGAGGTAGAGTATTTGTATAGTCTTTATTTTATTTTATTTTTTTAAAATAACTTTTTATTGACAGAACCCATGCCAGGGTAATTTTTTATAGCATTATCCCTTGCACTCACTTCTGTTCTGATTTTTCCCCTCCCTCCCTCCATGCCCTTCCCCAGATGGCAAGCAGTCCTATACATGTTAAATAGTTGTATAGACTTTATACCCACTCTGTAAAAGTGTCCTCTGGAGGACATGGTATTCAAAACACTGGATTTGGAGTAAGAGACAAAGCTCTGCTACTTGCAATGTAATGGATAAATTTTTCTCAGCCTGTTTCTTTCTATAAAATGAGCAGATTGGAATTAGTGTCCTTCAAGATTCTTCCAGCTCTAAATCTATGATATTAGTATCCTGTGATTCTCATATTAGAAATGAAGAAACCAAAATAAAATAAGTTATCTGAGATTGTACAATAGTCTTTGGCAAAATTCAGATCCTCTGAAATAGTCTTTCACTATTTTCATTACCTCACTTTAAAATTAGATAGCAGTATAATAGATGAGGCTGTTGCTCAAACTTCAAAGCCATCTTCATCTCTCATCACCTGCCTTATCTTTAAAGTTAGCACTAATGCTAATAAACATTCATGGTTCCTTAATACTTTAAAGCCTACAATGTGCTTTCTTCTCAACTTCCATGGGAGATAGCTAGAAGTAGCTGTATTATTAAGCATAACAAGATTATTTGTTTGTGAAACTGTACTACATGTTGGGATACAAGACACACTAAGGTGACTACAACATCAAAACATTTTAAAGTATCTATTGTATGCAGAACTCTATGATAGACAATGGAGATATCAAGTGTAGATAAAACATAGTCTCTGCCCTCAAGGGCAGCACATGCCCTGAAGGATGTTCAGTCTAGAAAGTAAAGACATAAACACAGGTAACTATTATGCTTAAAGTAATATGATGTATTCATTAAAGAGTTATAAAGTTAACCTTTATCTATATCTGATATATAGGTTGATCTTTGAACTGATATGAATTTTTAAATCTTTCAAAGTTGTTTATTTTTTACAATTTTGATGTTATAGTATAAATTTCTTTCCTAGTTCTGCTTACTTCATTCTATATCAGTCCATACATATCTTTCTGGGTTTTTCTGAAACTGTCTCTTCATTTTTTACAGCACAGTAATTTTTCTTTACATCTATATACCATACTTTGTTCAGCGATCCCTCAATTGAAGGGCAATCTTACTTTCTACTTTTTTGCTATTAGAATTGTTCTAAATATTTTTGTTCCTATAACACCTTTTCTTCTTCCTTGTTTTTCTTGATTTATAGCAATTCTTTTTTCCTACATAATTAATTGACGTTCATAAACTTCCAAGTAAGTGAGTTCAGTAGAAAAATAGTAAAAGTCCAAGAGGCCCTGAGGAATATTCATAGTTGATGGGTATGAGTAAAAAGGGAAATTCATGGAACAGACAAAAAAAAAGTGAAGGAGTGACTAGAAGACTTATAAGTGAGGCATTAACTCCTATAAACTAAATTAGGCTGTGGTATCAGTTGTAATGCCAGAGAAACTGAGGCAGGAGAGAGATTAGAGAGTTTTAAATATTTTATTAATGGGAGAGTATAATTTATTGAACAGGACTCTCATCTCAAATTATCCAGTCAGACAGAGATAAAGATATACTGGGACCAAGGAATCCATGTGGGTCCCAGGGCTGGAGAAGACTGTCATCTCAAAGAATCCAGCCTCCAGCCTCCAGCAATGGAGGAGACTGTCATCTCAAAGAATCAGCCTCCAGCCTCCAGCCTCCAGCAATGAATGGAGGAACCCCAACTTCTTAAATACCTTTTCTCTAAACAAAGGAAGGGGTAAGAAGCACGGGAAAACTTCTGTTAGGGGAGGCCATAAATTCTAGAAAACCCAGAGACAGGATGTCTGAATACACAGAAATAAAGATATCAGTGAGGTATCTTGGAATATTTTAGAGGGATATTGTAAATTCTTGAGGACAGAAAAGAGCCAGGAGGTCTATTCTCTTGTTTCTCTTGCTAACAGTTTATAACCTTAGAGCAAATAGTCCTCAGTCTTAATGTGCCGGAAGGGGAGTTTACTTAGGGGATTGAGACAGAACAGTTAAAGAAACTGAGACAAGAGAAACTAGTGCAGGGAAACTGAGTCAGGACAGTTAAAGAGAACTGTGGCATAACACAGTTACCAAGGGATGTTCAGTGAAGTTTGTGAGGAATTGTGAGGAAATTGTTTGCTATAGTCTTCATTACCACAAAACATTCATAAATGTATGACACAGAATTTATGTGATCACAGGATTGAATGTATGATTTGGGGGGAGACGAAAAAGGATCTACTTTTGTCATAAAGACCCCTTTTTCTGTGTGAGGTAACACTTCAAGCTATCCCACTGAAATGTGAAAGTGTTGGGTGGAAGAGATTAATTTCCAAAACAAAAATGTATCTGCCACTTCCCATTAGCTTGTCTGTCACTGAAGTCCCGGGGCTTGTTAGATTTCTAAATTATGTTGTGGGGACAGCTGTTCATCTTGGAGTGTTGTGAAATAGCCACAGGAGACTTGTCAGCTCTTGTGTCTCCTGGAGAACACGGAGATGGGGATGTCAGATCGTTAACCATGTCTATAACCATGTTTCTTTGCCTTACCCCTGTCACTGAGACTCCTACTAGCATTTCAGGATTGTGAACCAGACATTTCCATAGGTTGTGGCATCTAAGTGGAACAGTGGATGAAATTTCGAGCCTGGAGTCAGGAAGATTCAACTTCCTGAGTTCAAAACTGGTTTCAGATACTTATTAGAAATCTGATCCTAGGCAGGTCACTTAATCCTGTTTGCCTCAGTTTCCTCCTTTGTAAAATGAGTAGAAAATGAAATGGTAAATCACTTGAGTGTCTTTGCTAAGAAAACTCCACTGGGGTCATAATTAATAATTCAAAACGGAAATGACTGAATGACAAAATTCCCCCAGATTATCTATCTTTATGGCTCAAGCTCTTACCTAACTCTCTGGCTATATGCCTCATGTAGTTCAGTCCCACTAGGAGAAAACTTTCATTAAATATAGAGCTGGGGGGGTGGGCTTCATAATGTCATAAGATCATAGATTTACATTTGGCAGAGAACTCCGAGGTCATCAACAGAGAGGTTACATGTTGTGCCCATGGTCACACAGGTAGTATCAGAGATGTTGAATCTAAAACATTAATTTCCAAAACCAAAATTTAGTTGCCAATTTTTATTAGCTTGCCTAGCACACTGATCGAGGGATACTTTCAATTCAAATGCAGTATTCCATCTACTTTCTAGTTCCAACTAGGCTGCACCTATAATAATTCGGATATCTGAATTCTTTTTTAATCACCAAGAAAGGTCTTCTATTTTGGGAAACCTTTTCCTATTTAATAGCCCTTATTGTCTGAATAATTTCCTTTGCAGTTAATCTTAGTTCCTCCTCATAAAGTTAGTTCATTATCTCTTGCTGTGTTAAGGAACAAATTGGCCGCATGGTGGGTATAATGTAGAATTTGCAATAAAAAAGGCCTGAGTTCTAATCTGGTCTTAGATATTTATGAATTGTGTAATTGAGTATAGTCAGTTAAACTCTCAGCTTTAGTTTCCTCATTTGTAAAGTGCCTTTAATAAAAATACCCACCTCTCAGGGTTGTGATGATAAGATGTGATAATATTTATAAAGCATTTTTCAAACCCTAATGTGCTATCTACAATGCTAATTATTATTATTATTATTATTTTATTTTACACATCTCTAGTGAACTTAAATGGTTTATGATTGCCATCACCATTCAACATTTTTAAAGTTCTCACATGGTATGGATTACTATTATGATATAAAGTAAGAATTTAGTTAATATATTCTTATATTCCATAGAGATGTTAATATAATAGGGGTGAAATTGAAAGCATACACAAATAAATACATACTTAAGACAAAATTTAAGTATATATATCTTGTCTTTTTGTTAATGTGATTCTGGATCAATGTAGGGACACTCACTATTGATTAATTTTTATTTTAGTCTTTAAAAATAGGAGAATGGACTGAGAAAGAAAAAGAAACTATCCCTTTTAATTATTGTGGTTATCTAAATAAAGGGCTGGGAGAGAGAAAAGAGAAACTCTATATCTATGAAGGGGAAAAATAATCACATTCTCTCTATACATATTTTTCTTAAGTCAGTAATAAATGTAAAAACCAATTCATTTGTACATTTGAAAATCTTATTGCAACTGTCAGTTTCATTTATTTATAAAATAGTTATGAAAACCTAATAGTACTTTACTTAAAATCATTTAGTGGCAATATGCTAAAATTCCAGCAGGTGGGAATGTTACTTCACAAAAAATCCCCCCAAGTTCCCATTTTTTGGATATATAAATCAAGATATAACACTTCTCACTTTCTAGTAATAATTTATCTTCTTTTGAAATGCTAAGGTTGAGAGGATCTGCAAAATGCCTGCAGAGTGTAACACTTTCTTTAAAAAAACAAGTTATAGCAATGTTTTCATCTCTTAATCTAGAAGGCTGACATTTTAAAAATAAGAACAATACCATTCATTAATTAGACTTTTGTCACTTGGGGTTTTGAGAAAAAAAAACAAGTTGTGTTCTTGCAAACTTTGGTGGAAGAAGGTCGTGTTTTTCACTTTGTAAACTGACCGTTTTCATCGCTATCCTCCCCAAATGGTAATTTTGCAAATGGTACCTTAATATGGTAAATCTATGACAAAACAGCTATGTGGTACAGTGAATAGAACATTCAGTTTGGAATCCGGAAGACTTATCTTCATGAGTTCAAATCCAGGATTCAAATCCAGTAACTGTGTGCACCTGGGGAAGTCACTTAACTGTGTTGGTCTCAATTTCCTCCTTTGTAAAAATGAACTAAAGCAAAATAAATGACTCCAGTCTCCATCAAGAAAACCCCAAGTGAGGTCATGAGTAATCAAACTTGATATTGAGAGTCAGACAAAATGATTTGAAAACAACAACTAACCTTAATGTGACATTTCAGCAAAAAGTAAACTAATCCTTACCTTATCTCAATTCAGTATCACATGTATTTACTTATATCTAAATTCTAAATTGAGAGCTTTGTATGGTCATTCGTATTTCAAAAAAAGGTTCCAAAGTGCCTGAAGATGTTTGTGTTCTGACTGCTAGTTGGACATCTGACCTCAGATTTCTGAAAAATAAAATTTTGATGAAAACCTCTAAGAATTGTCAGATCTTTCACTTCAGGTCATAGGATCATAGAGTAGGAATGAGAAGGAATCTTATAAATCATAGAGCTCAACATTTTCATTCTATAGACAAGAAAATTGAAACCCAGAACAACTATCTATATCTCTATCTATATCTTATATCTCTATCTATACCTGTATCTGTATTTGCATGTAAAATTTCATAAACAATTTAATATATAGGGAACCTATACTCATACATGACAGCTCTCAGAAATATTGTCCTAAGTTCAAGATACTCTGTGGATCTACATTCATACAAAACTGTAGCTCCCAAATCTTGACTAATATATTTGCTTTTATTATTTAACCAGAGAAAATTGATTCAACATTAAGATTTTTAGCGAAATATAAATAAGAACCATTTCCTATCCTCTGCCACCTAAACCTAGTACATTGTTTTCTATTAATAGATATTTTCAGTATCTATTATGAATAGATATGGATAGTATGGATGTGATATGGATGGTATGGAATATAAGGATCACATATGAGAGGAATACATATGTAGGCTAGACTAATCATGTCTCCCTCAGAGCTGCTAGTATCTTCTGATGATGTTATGAGTGATCCTCTCACTGGGTTTTACTCTATTCTGGCTTATTTCCTGTGAGACACAGCTCTCTGCCACTTATCCTTCTTTAGGATTTGTATACTATCCAAGGGGTATGGGTAAGTTTGCTGTTTTCCTACCTTTCTTTGTGCAGTCATCCATGGGGCTTTAACTGGAGTCCTCAGCTGAGCTGTTTCGTCTTCTCCCCAAAACTACTATTTCTTTTTAGTTTAGAGCTCAGAGCATAATGTTTGGCTCAGTCACCTGATAGCCATACTAACTCTCATGGAAGAAAAAAGTCTCAGAATTTGGATGTAAATCCTACCTTACTTCAATTCCTCTGAACTCCAGTTTCCTCATCTGTAAAATGAGATACTAGTTTGCCATTTCCTTCTTTAAGGTCACTTTACAGATGAAGAACTAAAGCAAAGAGGATCACACAAATAGTAGTGCTTGAGGCTGAATTTGAACTCAGATTTTCTTTTTTCCAGGGATCCAGTGCACTACTCTCTGAGCTACATACACATACATATATACATATGTACATATACACACAGCACACATATATATCCATATATATACGTGCTAATTAATAGAATCGAGTTTTACTTGAAGGTTTTTTTAAAAATCTGTAAAATTATATTGGGGAAAAGTTGAAGTCAATCACTTTTTGTCTTATTATAAAACTACTCCATTTAATTGGATTTTTAATATCAAACACAATATGTTCTTTGAAAAATAGCCTCTGAGTTAAAAGCAAAGGAAAACGATAGTGTTTATGTAAGTAACTTATAAAAGAAAAACCCATGTGGAATAGATTATCATAATTTTAGATGTAATTTGGACATCTGAAAACATGACATGAAATTGTAATCCTGTTCCTTTCTGAAAACTCTAATAGGAAATCTGTTCTGCTGGGCGTCAACACTTAGCTTTATGTTACCATTATATAGTCAAAAATGGTTTTAGTTTTTAAAAAATAGTAATAGTTTAAGTTATGTTTTCTGATGCTTATTTTTTATCCTATTTTTTTTTTTTTACAAAGAACAAGATGGGAAAGTGCCTCTGGCCCCTAGCTTATTGATTTTGACAGGAAAACCAGACTTTTGACAGTAAGGATTAAACTTTAATTCCCAGAGTTATACTAAATGATATCTTAGGGGCACAGGACAAGACAGAAAATTCTTCTGTCTAATAATGTGAATTTCTAGGGAAGCAGGTTATTGCTGATTCTTGAAAAGTACATGCTATCCTACAATTTTTTTCCCAAATTCTCTCTGAGGTAATCCAATTTTGTAGGATTAGAGCTGGAAAAAGAACTTAGAAGTTATATAGGTTATATAGGTCAACTATCTGATTTTGACAAATGAGCAAATTAAAGATTCTCAGGTGAAATGCCTTGCTCAGGGTCACACAAATAGCGTCAGAGGTAGGATTTGAACTTGTATCCTCTGAAGCTCCTGTGTACTTTTCTCTGCACCATGCTATACCTTAACAGGGAGTGGTTAATCCAGGAGATTTTGAGTCAAAGATACTTGAGAGGCAGTATAAAGAAGCTAGCTTCTGAGGGCAGTTAGATGGTGCAGTGGATAGAGCACCAGCCCTGAAGTCAGGATAACCAGAGTTCAAATCTGGCCTTAGACACATCACGCTTCCTAGCTGTGTGACCCTAGGCAAGTCACTTAACCCCAATTGCTTCAGCAAAAACGGAAAAAAAAAAAAAGAAACTAGAGTCTGAGTCAGTGGACTTGGATTCAAGGTCTCTATTTTAATGAAATCTAAACAAGTAACTTCAGCTCACTGGACTTCAGGTTCCTCATGTGTAAAAGGAAGGAATTGAATTATATGATTGCTCTTAAGGTATCTGAAAATCAGGTGTCTGAACACATATTCAATGATTTCCCAATTGGATAGATGCAGAGAGATAGAGAGAGATAATAATGAGATTTGCTCAGTGTTCATGGATTAAATGCATGGTCTAGATGCAGTGGTTCTCAAAGTCTGGTCCAGAGCATTTTGGGAATCTCTGAAATCCTTTCAGAGAGTCTACAAATTCATAATAAGTTTTTATTTTTAATGTGATAAATATCTATACCTATAAACCACATAAACAAAAACTCTTTGGACGGATCCTCAATCATTTTTAATAGGATAAAGATATTGAGAACAAAAGTTTACCAATGGAGTCTTGGATGATTTAATTGGCAGTTATTGAGCATAAAAAAGTGGAAGAGTCTGGATTTCAATTTGTCGTGGTTCCAGAACAGCTAAAATCAAAAGGAAAAAAATGATTGGTACTTTAGGTATATCCTGTGGAATATTGAAATGTTCTTCATCCTTCTTTAAAAAAAAATACTAGGTATACTGCTTTCTCATATGACAGTCAAGAATTGATATCATTGCTTTTTATTCCCCTGCTTACTAGAATAAAGAGCCTGGATTTGAGTTCCTGAGACTATGCATTCTATTTAAATCCAGAAAAGAGACTCTTGGAGGATAAAGGAGAAGGTTCAAGGAATCTAAATGGAGTTGTTTATTTACTCAGACTTTGAAAAACTACACATAAAACTTATAGTTTTTATGGTGTCTGAGAGATGAGAGAACCCACAAAATAACCATAATAAATACGATGTAGTTCCCAGAGAAAAATAGAAATAAATCTCACATTCAATTCCTTTTGGAGAATAGAGAAATGAATTTTCAGAATTCCAGAATTCTGGAGTTGAGAGACCGCAGTAACAATCTGGTCTAATTTATGCCTTAAATGAATCCTTACTACATCATGTCAGACAAGTGGTGTCCCAGCCACTGCTTGAAAACTCTAAACAAGGGAGAATCCATTACCTCTCGAAGCAGTCCATTCTATTTGGGGGTGGGGGTAGCTCTAATGCTTAGGAAGTATTTTCTGACATCAAATTGAAATCAACCTCTTTGTAACTGTCTAACCAATAATGAGAGTTTTGTCCTCAAGGGCAAAATAGAACAAATCCTCTATTGGACAGTGCATCAGATGCTTGAACACAACTGTCATGTTACCCTTGAATCTTCTCTTCTTCACCCCCAGTTTCTTCAACTGATCTTCAAATGATATGGACTCAAATACTTGCACCTCTTCTGGAAATTTTCCAGTTTATCAATGTCCTTTTTAAACTACAATTCCCAGAACTGCCAAGAGCAGAATACGTAGAATTATTCCTTTCTTTTTCTGGAACTATGTCTTTCATAATGCATCCCAGTTGTCAGTAGCTTTTCTTTTTTGGTTACCACATCACACAGCTAATTCACCTTGTGGTCTACTAATACTGCTAGATTCTTTTCAGAAAATTTCCCATCTCTCCATGCTTTTTTTTATCTTGTATTTGTGAATGTTATAAACTTTAAAGTCCACTTTAGATCTCCTTTTCCTCTCTTTTTTTATCATTTTATGTTTACTTTCTTCTGAGCTTGCTGTAGAGGGGATTCCTATACCATCTTGGAAATATGACATATAGTTAATACTCTTTTTTGCTATCCAGAGAAGCATTTTTCTTAGAGTTGGTAGTTAAAAGCTGAACCTTCCTTGGAAACATCTAGAGAACTGGAAGCTTGTGGATTAGACTTAATGGATCAAAAGTATTCATCATTGCAGGTTGTGAGGACCATCTGGTTGTACATCTGTGGTTGTCAACGTTGATTCAGCTGATAAAGTCTGCTAAGCAGGTGCCCCCTTCTTCCCTCACCATAGTTCCACACATTTCTTCCCTGAAACTGTGGCTTCCTTGAAAAAGACATTCTGTCCCTATGGAAGAATACTGGACTTTAGTGGAAATCATAGCTCACATTTATCTACCCATTTCCAATTTACAGAGTAAATGACTTTCTGAGGTGGGCTGGACAAGTGCCACTAACCTCATTTCACAGATGAGAAAATTTCACAGAAGATTTCACCCATTTCACAGGTGGGAGTTCAGAGAGTGTAAAGGATTAGCCCAAGACCAACTGGCTAATAAATGTCAGAGCAAGGAATCCAAATGTGGGTCTTCAGGGTCCAGGGCTGCTATATTCTCTATGCCTTCTCCTGAGAATAGTTTACAAGGAACTATGCTGCCAATTTAGAAACTCTGCTAATTCAGGATTCTTGATACCATATTTTTTGACTGTTCACAAAATTCATAATATGGTATTGGGGGAAAATTTAGAAGAAAATGGGACTTTTACTCTCTACTGAGAAATGTTATGGTATAATTGGTAGAATGTAGGACCTAGAATCGTTAAGATCTGGTTTCAGATTGTATAGCTGTGTGATCATGTGGAAGTTCACTTACTGATTTTCAATTCTCTCATCTGTAAAATGGGGATAGTGCCCATGTCATGAGACTTAGATTGCTTGACCTACATAAAGACAGTTACAAACCTTAACATGCCCCGTCAATGCTTTGAAAATAACCATAATTATTACATTCATCTGAAGGCAGGACTCTTTTCCATAGTTTAGTCTAGCTGATTGCAATGACATTGTGTAGACCATGTTTCTTTGCACAAATTATAAAGAAATCACTAATAAAGGAGAGGCAAATGAAACAATTGCCTTTAGGGAGTTGAATAACATTTTTTTCTACAAAATCAGTGATTGATAACCACTTCTGGCTATGGCTAGAGAGATTGTGGAGATCAAACTCACCACAAACTAAATTGGGGGGGGGGGAGGCTGCTAAGACTGAAGTTTAGTTTGAAGATGTCCAGCATGGCTCTTTTCTGGTCTTTAAAAGAATCCATGAAATTAAATGCTAAGGGGAACGCAACCTCCGTAAGAGAATTTTCTGTTTTATATTTAGTTCTTTGTTGCTTGGTAGTGGAGTGCATGGCACATCATGAATGCTAATAAAAGCTTGCTGAATTGAATTGATTTAAGTGGAAAATAAATGAAGTAGACCCAAGGGAAATCAAATAATGACTTTTAAAAAATATAAGCATCTATAAGTGATTCAGCAGGTAACAGTGTTGGACTTGGCATCAGAAATCCCACTGTGGACATTTAGCTGTGAGATCCTGAACAAATCACTTATAGTAATATTCTTATCTTTAAAATGAGAATAATATTAGCACATAATTAACAAGGATACAAATAAAATAACCTGTGCAAGTGCTTTGAAAATCTTAAAGTGCTATATAAATGCTAGCTTTCATCATTATTAGAATAGACCCTCAGCCATATTTATTTCCTTTTGGGAAGACATTGTGATGAGGCTAAATGTTGTAGATTCCTGAAACTACTTAGAATGTATTTTGTTAACCTAATAGAGAGTAGTGAAAAGTATATTTAACTGTGGAGAAGGAACTAAATAGAATTTGGAGGAAATCACTGTTTTTTTTAGATCTTAGAAAAAAATCTAAGCTAAATTTCTGTCAGTGCCCAGCTTGCTCTGTCTTTAGCTCTGAACTAAAACTTATTTGCTCATATATTAGATAGATAGTTAGATAAAGTATTTATTAAGCCCTTAAACTATTTCAGGCTCTGTGCCTGGGGGCACCAGCATAAGTGAATAAAACAGCCTTTGTTTTCAAGGTGCTTATATTCTAATACAGGAAGACAAGACATGAAACCCAAAGCTTACTTCTCAGAATCAGACATCCCAGAGTTGTAGTCTGTCTCTGGACTCCAGAGAGTTGATGGCTAGAGTTCACGCAGCACAGTGTGAAGACAGCAATTATGATGGCATAGAATAAATGTCTTTGTGAAGCTAGGCGGCTGAAGGAGTTGTATTCCTCTGTGAAAAGTGACTTTTTGTTATTGAATCCAGAGAATCAGGATTCCTTTGCTGATACTCATGTGTGTGATCTTGGGTGAGCCACTGAATCTTGGGGCTACAATTTTCTCCTCTCTAAGATGGAGGGATCATATCTGCGATCCCACCTGGCTCTAGATCTATGGTTATATGATGCCATGTAAAGAATCCAAACTAATGCCTTTTTTCATGATTTTCCCTTAGTCATGTGACAGAAGGAGCTAATAAAATGTTTTTAAGACATGATTCTGTTTACCAAATGCAACTTTTAAATATATACTTAAAGTTACTGAAATTGATTAACAATAGGAGGAAGCTAGCAAGTGAGATTACTTCCCAAAGGGAGACCATTTGGCTGGTTTAGTCCTCAATTGTGGAGGTTTGGACTCTAGTAAAGCAATCTTGAATGGGCTCAGGTTTGGGCTGTTCTCATAGATTTTCAATGGTTCTCTACTTAAGAGTCTTGCCTGATCTCAGAATGGACTCCTCAGTCTGAAAGATTTAGCTGTCATCTTTTCTTTTCATTGACCACTGACAGTATGGGGAGCGATGGTCAGAAGTTAGGTGGTCACAGGCAAAATAAAGTGAACACCTTACCTTCTGCTCCTGCCTTCATGTCTTTATCTCTGTTTGTACACTCCATCTACACCACCATGGATCTGCCTAAACTTTTCTGGTATCAAAGAAGCTCAGAACTGGAAGAGAACATAGAACCTATTTAATCTTATTCATATCTTAACAGAATCTCTTACACAACATATTGGACAAGAGGTTAGGAAATGCTCAAAACCTCTTATGAAGAGGAATCTGCTACATCTAGAGACAAGACATTTGGCTTAGCATTTTCCCTATATTGAACCCAAATCTATTTCTCTGCAATTTCTACTTTTTGCTCCTAATTCTGTCTCCTGAGTCTACGTATCTTTTTTCGTCTGGTTCCCAATTATCAATTGCCTGCTGACATTTGGACATCTCACAAGCACCTCAAAAGTCAGCATGATCAGAGCAATTCATCATTTATCTCCCCCAAACCGTTTCTATTTCTAATATAGAAATTTCAAGTGTACCATTATTCTTTCAGTCACCTAGCTTTTCATTCTAAGAATCATCCCCAAATTGTTCACATCCCTTCCCCTTCTAATCTTTTCACTGTGACTCCCATAGTATGACTTACTTTTATACCATTCTTTTTACTCATATATCCACCACTCTGGTTTGAGCTCTTATTATCTATTGCTGGGATGATTTCAAGAATCTCTCAATTGTTTTCTATGGCTCCAGTCCCCAATCCATCTGTATTGCCAGCTAAATTCTACCTGCTTTGTCTTCAACTTTCTCCTGGGTTCCTTTTCCTCTTTTCCTGTTGTTGTTTTATGGACTGAATGAGAACCCCCAAACTCCCAGTGACTCATGTTTTACTTAAAAAGCCACAACTCCCAAAATTTCCCCTATCAAACTAATTTTAATCATACCTTAGTTTCCAGATGGTTACATAATTTCTCATTTTAAAACATTTTTTATCCCTTTAGTTATAAAATATGTCTATGCAAATAAGCTAAGGTGCTTGTTATGTTTTGCTTTGGAGTCTTCAACAATTCTTCCTCTTTTTGATCACCTTGAAACAGTTTTTCTATACTCATATTTTTCAATTTCTACTAAATAAAGGATATTTCTTCACCTCTTTATGAGATTAAATTATTCCCAAATAAGGAAGGCATCACTTCATCTTTTTAAGAGAGATTCAACTTCTCATATCTATATTATAATACTTTTCGCTTCTAAAATTAAAAAAAATCTCCTCTGAAAATTATGTTGTATCATATTCATGCATTAACTACATATATTAAAAATCCTGATATAGAGGTCAATTAACAGGACAGATTAGATTCTGGTTAAGAGATAAAAAGTGAATTAGTTGGATAGACATAATATATGGAAGTAGAAGAACATAGTAACCTAGAATTTGATAAACTTAAACGTCAGCTATTGGAGAAGGAAATCATTTTTTGACTGGGAAATGTCCTGGGAAAATTGGCAGAAACTGTAGCTGGGCAGTCTGGCAGAAAGTTAAGACTAGAGTAAGATAAGCTCCAAATGAACATATGACTTAGATATATTGAGTGATATCATAAACAAACTAAAGAATCAAGGAAGAAATTACATTTCAGATCTATGAATTTGAAAAGAATTCATGATCAAATGAGAGAGAGGAGGATGACAGAAAAGGACAATTTTGATGACATATTATTAAAACTATTTTTGTATAATCCAAGCAAATGCAGCTAAGATTAAAAAGTAAAACGTGGAAACATCGTTGCATTGAGTTTCTCTGATAAGGATTTAATTTCCAAGATATATAAGAAACTAATTTAAATTTATAAGAATGTGAACCTTTTCCTAAAGGATAAATGGTCAAAGGATATCTAAGGATATGAATTCGCTTTCTAAGGAAGAAATTAAATCTATCAATAGCTACATGAATGCTCCAAATTATTAATAATCAGGGAACGTAAATTAAAGCAAGTCTGTTCCCAAGACACAGAAGCTTAGAGAATGTTGACGCATTTATACTCAGGTAGAAGGCAGTGAGCACTGATAAAAGAACTTATCAGATTGGCAAAGATGAAAATGAAAAGGAAAAATAACAGATGTTGGAGGGGCTGACTAACAGACATCTCAGTATACTGTTGTAGGAGCTGGGAGTCAGTCCAGCCATTTTAGAAAGCAATTTGGAACTATGCCTCTAATGTTACTAAATTGTGTATATTCTTTGCCTTAGTAATAACACTGGTTAGTCTATACAAAAGAATCCACATGTATGAAACTATTTATTTTTTTTGTGGTAACAAAGTTATGGAAATGAAAGAGATTCTCATCAATTGGGAAATAGCTTAATAAATTTTGCTATATCACATAATGGCATACTATTTTCTATACTGTGTAAACTAATGCAGAATGGAGTGAACAGAATCAGGAAAGCAATTTATATAATAACAATATTATAAAGACAAACAACTTCGAAAAATCAATGTGATGACCAACCTTAGCTCTAGAACTCTGATAATAAAGTCCCATACCTCCTTCCTGAGAGAGAGGTGATTGACATGGAGATAGGAGAATTTCCTTTGTTTGACCATATATGTTTGTTACTAAGTTTTTTCTTTTTCTTTCTTTCTTTATTTTTATTAATTTTTTGCAAGGCATTTGGGGTTAAATGACTGGATCAGTCACACAGCAGACTCAGATTCTCCTGACTCCAGGACTGATGATCTATTCACTTTACTATCTAGTAGCGCCTCCTCTTTTCCCAATGGAGAGGGAAGTGAGAAGGAAAAAAAAAAGATTTTTGTTTATTAAAGAAAAAAGTTTTAAAATTCCTTTTCTACCCATATCAAAATGTCTTACATATTGTTTGGTAATTAATATACATTTCTTCTTTTATGTAGAACATTTTTTTTCCTTTTTTCATCATCATCTATCCCTAATAATTATTAAACTTGGAAAGACTTACATGCACTGATGCTGAGTGAAGTGAGCAGAAGCATTGTACACAGTAACAGCAACATTATACAGTGATTAAGATTAACCATGAAAGATTTAGCTCTTCTCGGCAATACCATGATTCAGGACAATTCCTAAGGACCGATGATGGAAGATGCTAGCTAACTCCATAGAAAGAACTCATGGAGTCTGAACGAAGATCAAAGCATACTATTTTCCTTTTATTTACTTTTTGTAGTTTTTTTCCTTTTATTCTCTTCTTTTACAACATGACTAATGTTTGTGACATGATTGAATATGTTTTACATGATTACACATATGTAATCTGTATCAAATTGCTTATTGATTTAGGGAGAAGGGAGAAAATTTGGAATCCCAAAATTTGTAAAATAAATGTTAAAAATTGTTTTTATATGTGATTGGAAAAAATAAAATACTATTTTAAAAAGAAACTTTAAAGAGATAATATACCCTGTACATTCTTCACACAGATGTAAATTGATATTTCTAAAGCATATACGTCTGACCAAATAATTCCCTTGCTTAAAAAGCTTTGGTACATTTTTGTTGTCCCTAGGATAATACACAAATTTCTAAGCTTGGCATTGAAAATGTTTCAGAATTTAGATCCAAATTCTCTTTATAGCTTGATTCTACATGACCTTCATCTCAGAGACTGTCATCTACAATTTCTATGTTTTTTTGTGTCTATACTCAAAATAATCTCTCTTCTCACCTCTGTACATTTGGTAGAGAAGATCTTTCCTGATCTCCTAATTGCTAATATTCTTATCTAACACATATAGAATTATTTTGAATTTACTTATCTAGGTACATGCTGTTTCTGCTTCTTGAGGGCAGGATTTGTCTTTTCTTGATTTTTATTTTCTTTTCTTTTTGTCTTTCTTTTAAAAATAATTTTGATTTTTGTATCTCCAGCACATAGTACAGTGCTGGGAGTGTAGTATGCTTAACAAAAACTTGTTGAATTAGTTAAATTGAATTGTTTGGAGAATAACTGCACCAACCAAAAAGATTTATTGTATGTTTGGTGGACGCGGGACATGGTAATTATCATTCATAGTTACATAGTTCTTTAAGGTTTACAAAACACAATTATGTATATAGTGCCAATATTATTAGAGTTGCAAATAGGAAGGTTACAACTAGGTGACAAGATGGAAAAAATGGCATGCCTGGAGTCAGGAAGATTTATTTTCAAGAGTTCAAATCCAGCCTCTGACACTCACTAACTGTGTAAGCCACTTAACCTTATTACCTTCAGTTTTCCTGTCTGTAAAATAAGCTGAAGAAAGAAATGGCAAGCCCCTACACTATCTTTACTCCAAAAGGAGTCGTGAAGAATAGGACATGACTGAAATAAATGAACAAAAATGCAATAACAAAGATGGGGTAGGTTCCTAGTACCTTGAAGCTTAGAGAGTACTGATAGCATTTATATTCAGGTAGAAACTTCCAAATTTATAACAGGTTACTAAGAAGTAATTACTTAAAACAAGATGATACTATACATTAAGCTTCCTCTGTGTCTTCCCTGAGAGAATTATCCACTATTTTTTTCTCCACACAGTCTTGTGTCCAAAAGGTCATTGATCTAGTTTATTGATATTTGAGGACAGTTAGTGTAGGGGCGTCTGGATAAACGCCAGAATTCTTGGTTTTGTCTCTGAATATCATTATATCTGCATCTCACATATATGGAAACTGAAATTCAAGGATGTTAAAGTGACTTGTCCAGGGTTTAAAACTCCATCTTTGAATCAAGTCTAGTACTCTTTTAACTAAATCACATTGCTTCTCAGTTAATTGCATTTAGTGAGATTATGACTCAAATGTTGAGTCTTGTCTAACTTGGCTCAAAGATAGTTTTTGTTAGAGAAGAAATAGTGTGTTTTAAAATTAAAGTTAAAATGTATCCTTTTAAAAAAATGTTAAAGATTAATAAGAGGAGCTTGAATTTGTTTATGATTCCATCAGCTGTCTATTATAGCTTTAGTAGTTTCAGACTGTGGAACAATTAATGAATATAAATGCTTAGAAGAAGCTTCAGTACACAGTGCCTATCAATCCCTAAAACCGACTTTAGCAAAAAGTAGTAATCAATACATTGTCTTTTGTAATGAAAAATATTTTCTTACCATTTCTTTAATAATATATCCCAGAATTTTCTCAAGAATTGAAGTCATGTTCACTAGCACATAGTTTGTAAACTGTTTTCTTTCCATTTGTCTTCAAACACAATTTGCTCAATTAAGTAACAGATTCAAAGTATTCTCCTTATCCATCTTTGCTCCCCAAATTGGAAATGCATTTTTTCACAAAAAGGCACAGAAGTCTGGAAGAGTGGGCATAAATGTAAAGTCCAATGGTAATGAAGTACAAACAGAGTAGGGGACACACTTAATCAAAGCAACTCAAAATTTTGGAATTATAAAGTCTCATTATTCATTTTCCTTTGGTTTCTCTCCTCATTTGAGGAAAATCTCTTTTCTATTCTTCTGGTACCTCTCCTTGTTTTCCATGATTTTTCAAATGTACCAGTTTTGGATTAACAATCATTTTTGTGAGTTCTTTTAGTACTTGAGATGTAGTTTATTTAGGCCAAGTGACCTGAAAGAACAAAAATACAGAATGAGTATTTGATTTTTCAAAATAAGTTAGGAAATGGAGAGCCAGTAACCTTTGTCACCAAGGTTGAAATTGGAGGGATTCAAGTTAGAATGGAAGAAGAATTTATTTGCAATAAAATATCTTTGAGATTTATCTGAGAAATCCATGAATCTTTCTTCACGTAGGTATACATGTGTACACACATATTTTAAAATGAATATAAGGTTGATTAAGTACTTTCTATGTGTCTGACCTAGTGCTAAGGAACAAGGATACCAAAAAAGGAAAAATGCCTTTTCCCTCAA
This sequence comes from Antechinus flavipes, assembly GCF_016432865.1. NCBI lineage: Eukaryota > Metazoa > Chordata > Mammalia > Dasyuromorphia > Dasyuridae > Antechinus > Antechinus flavipes. The sequence continues at coordinate 87,580,206 of NC_067403.1, read as the reverse complement.
AGAATTTAAATTCTTAAAAACCCCAAATCCTTATATATCCAAAGGGTTCTGAACATTTGAATAGGTTCTCATTTAAAATGAGCTTTGAGTAGAAAAGGAACAGGAACGTTAGCTGATGCCTCAAAGTGCATAGTAAACAATTCTCTTTCCCACAAATACCTGCAAACCTGAATGACATACTTGAATGGGGAAAAGCTACAATATTTATAGAAAGTTAAGGGATCAAAAGATTAAATACTAATATTCATATTAAAGAGGTCATTTTCTTCTACTGTAATAAAATGATTATTATTTGTTTTCTATAATCTCTAGTGTAAGATTTGCCAAAACTCATAATTACAGACAAGAATAGAAGCAGCAGCTTTGTTGCTAAAAATCGACTAAATGAACATTTCAGGAGACCTGAATTATAAGGCAGATGCTGCTGAACAAAATGTCCCAGGGCATTGAGTCTTTACATGTTTACTGAGGGAAAAGGGGAACTGTTTTATTGGTCATTTGAGGTTATAATAATTTAAGTCTGTTCCAGTTTTAAAAATGATGCTGTTTCTTTCACTTAACTCCACTTATGGCTATCATTTCCTTGAGTAGTTTTAGGGCATAGAAAATGAAAACATTGAATGTGGACACTTGGATTTCTTCTTATCTCATGCTTTCATGGTTTTTCAAATAATGAATTAGGTCATATTTTATGAAAACAACTTTTTAAAGGACCACGGGTACACTGAAAAATAGTGTATTTCAGTAGATAAAGGACCTGCCTTGAACTCTGGAAATCTGGGTTCAAATACTGCTTCTGACTCTATGTTACTTTGGACAATTTGTTCAAGCTCTTCACACTGTAGATCAGTGGTTCTCAAAGTGGAGATCTCTGAAACTCTTTTAGAGTCTTCAAATTTAAAGTTAATTTTTATTTCTAACATGGTAAATATCTATAAATATTACCTACGTTGAAAAAAAACCTCTCTGAACAGATCCTCAATAATTTTTAATAGTATAAAGATTATGAGAAAAAAAGTTTGAGAACCACTGTTGTAGATAATAAATTAAAGGTGAATTGTAGATATGCTGCAGTGGGATGATTTACTGCACTAGAACTACCTTCTTTGATGAAATCACTGGACCAGATTTTTTAAAAAGAGCAAACTTACTCCACTATATCTTTGATTTCATCAGTGCAGTGAGTCCTTTTTCTCCTGAAAGTAGATCACAATCCTTCTACCCTTTGGAAGTTAGTATGATATGCTGATGTGACCAAAATATCACAGAGAATTTACAGATCCACATTGCAGCTCCTTATGCTAATGAAATCACAGGTCTTGGCCAAAACAAATAACCAACTATAAATTGAGAAAATTAGTACTTTGAGGTAAATGATATCACGCTTTTTTTGGTTGTTGTTCATAGAATTTCAAATAAATTAGACTGTGATTGAATGTTATTAAAGTTTGGGCTCCAGAGACAAATAATACACCATCAAATCCATCTGTTAGCCAGCAGTAAAGCATTTATTGAATGTTTGCTAAAGGATAGGTGCTGTGAAGAGTTGATTATAAAGGAAATATAAGAGAACCTTTGCCTTCAAGGGATCTGTAGGTTTGATTAAGTTTATTTTTATTTGATTCAATCCAATATGCGTTTATTTACTGAACCCCTATTTTAGGCAAAGTACAAGGTGTTAGGGATATAAAGAAAGCAGTGAAACAATCCTTAACCTTAGGAAGCCTGCATAGAATTAATAATAACAAGAAGCATTTTTAGAAAAGGCTTTTTCTAGTGGACAAAGGATATGATCAGTGATATGAAATCAAATATGAAATGCAAGTACACTTCTGAAATCCTTTACTGATCTTATTTGAAGATAGTTTTTTTGTATTTATATCCTATATTAGGTACTGATTATCAGGGACTATTTTTGCCTTTTTTTATGTATTCCCAGTACTTAGTACCTATTAGGTACTTAATAAATACTTGTTGATTTGACTGCTAAAGATCAAATGAAAGAAAACCCCAAATAAGTAAGAGTGGTGAATCTTAAAACAACTCTAAAGATTCTATTATCATCTGGCAAATTGGCAAAGATAACAAAAGGTGAGAATTCTCATTGTTGGAGTGGGAAAGACAGGTAAACAACTAAGGGGAGGAGCAGAGACAATGCCATAGGCTAAAATTCTGCAGTGGAAGTCAGACCACATGGAACAGAAGATGCTTAAGAATGCTATTTGGAAGACACAAAGAGAAACATTTTCAATGAAGAATAAATGGCGTTTGAAGATACTGATGTGTGTGGACAGGAATATCAGCAATGAGATTTTTTAAAAAAATGTGTAAAATATAGAAGCAAGATGATATGAGAGGATGAATATGAGAATGTGGCACATTCCTGTAAAATAGTGCCAGGGTGCCAAGGCTCAGAAGCTAGAAAAGTAAGCTAAGGAAAACAAAAAGGATTTTAAACTATACTGGGAGAAATTGGATGTTCAAAGATTGGCTAGAACTATTGCTTGATATGTTGTTATAACTGACAACAAGGAGAAGGTAAAGTTGATGAACTGTAATTTTGTTTCATTTTTTTTCTGCCAAGGAGGGAATAGCCTTTGTATTGGAAATGACAGAACAAAAATGACTAACAGGTAATTGATGTTCAAGATGAGTAAGGGGAGAGTTAGATGAGTAAGAGAGCACTTAGCTGTTTCTGGTGACTACTTACATGGTATTCAGCAGTCTTATACTCTGATCTTTTGAATTGCTCTTTTAATTGGTCCTTAGTCATTATTGAGAAAACTGTTTCTTCTATTCTTATCTGTGACTAAAGATTTTGGATCACATTAAACTAAGGATTATGGAACATAAATAATAATGATTTTATTGCAATAGAAGAAAACTGCCTATTGAGTGTGAATATTAGTGGTTAATCTTTTGGACACTTAGCTTTCTTTATATATTATGATTTTCTTCCATTCAAATGTATCATTTGTGGTCACAGCTGCTATTTTGGGGAGGATTGTGGATTGGAAGGCACTTTGAGGCATCAGCTAGTGTCCTTACCATTGTTCAACTAACAACTCATTTAAAATGAGAAATTTTATTTTTGAGATCTGTAGGAAAGGATATTTCACAACTTTCTTAGACTGATGTTTAAGAACTCCTCCTTTTTTAAACCAGTAAATGCTTCCTTGCCTCTAACATATCTCCTTTGCAACAGCAGAATTCTTCTTTCTCATACATTGTCAGTTGAGGAAGAGTTTCTATCTGTTGACTATTCCTCTAACCTCCAATCACTAGAAGACAATTATTAAGTTCCCCAAAACAATTTCTGCATCAGAAAAGAGAACACTAGAGCCATTGGGCCCATTTCTTAGGGGTGAAGGTAATTGTTTAAGTACTTTTTAATAGGAGAATTGCTGCAATAGCTAGTTGTCAGGAAAGCTACACTTTTCTCATCTTTAAAATAGGAATATCATTAAATATAGTGCTTCTCACAGAGTTGTTGTGAATATCATTTTAGGGTTATAGATTTAGATGGCAGTTGTGGAATTTAGAGCTGGAAAGCAACATCAATGATTGATTCCAACCCAGGAGGAGAAGAATCTTCCATGACAACAAACCCAACAAATGGTCATCAAGCCTTTCTTTGAACATCTTTGGTGAAAGGGAACAGCCCCTTCTCATCTCCTCTACAAGTCCATTGCATTTTTTAATAACTCTAATTTCTATTAAGAAGTTTTTCCTTTTATCATGCATAAATCTGCCTCTTTTGCAATCACTACTCATTGTTCCTGTTTTCTCCTCTGGGACAAAATTGCATGTCTAATCTCATTTCCTCATGGCAATGTTTCAAGTGTTTAATGATAACTATCATGTATGCCCTGAACCTTCTTCACACTAAGCATCTTCTTTTTCACATTAAGCACTCTTAGTTTTTTACTGAGAAGGATGGTAGAAGATTATGGGAATTATTACCTCATAAAACTGCTAGAAACAATGAAGGGAAAAATAAATTCAGAGGAAATTTGGGGCAAAATTCAACTAAGCTCACTCGTCCCAAGAGTATTTAAAGATGAAACTAGAAAGAAGATAACAAACAGATGACCAATGAGGTAGATTGGCATTTATATGATATGTTTCTCCATCAATGTCAGTGAAGCAATCACATTTCAGTTCCAGTATCTCACTGCCCTATGTATTAAGTGGACATGGAAGAAAAAAAAACCCCAAAACTGTTGAATTTAGCCAAATATATGTGATAATAATCTCTTAATGGACACATTCAATGACCCTTTCTCAACCATTATTGTCTTGCTAGATGTATAGCTTTTGGAACTTTTTTTGACTCACTCTCCCCATTTTTGGACACTGCTGACTATCTTTCTTTTTGGACACTCACATACATGATGTTTTGTGAAAATCAATTCAGCTTCTGGAAGAGAAACATTTTACTAATCTCTCTGTAAGGATAGTTCTTGAAATTGTAATGGGACTTTGAGAGACACTAAATTATCTAAGATGGAAACACCATGTGAGAAATATTAGGAACCTGATTACAAGAGAAGACATTTTTCATTGTCATTGGTTCATCCAGGTATGTATTAAAATCTCATTAAAATTATTTAAAAAATCATTCCATAATGGAAAACATATTGTACTGGGAGTCAGAAAACCAGGATTCTTGTCCTAGCTTTGCTATCAAGTAGCTATGTGACTTTGGCCAAATCGTGTCCCTCTCTTGGTCTCAACTTTCTTATCTCTAAAATGAGAATAAGGTGGGATTGGACTAGATAATTTGTAAGGTTCCCTTTAAGTGCTAACATTATATGATTCTGTTATTGTGGTACATATAGTTCTGTGCAATTGGACTTTCTGTAGTGGCTTTCTTTCTCTTTCTCATCTTCCTCTGCCCTTCCCTTTCCTTTTTTGTTATTTCATCAATGTAAGAATTCCTTCCAGAAGTTCATATCACAATTTCTTGATGAGTTAATAGATGGCCTTTTAGAATTACAGTGTCAAAACATTGATTACTGTAAGGTTAGTCTCATAATGAGCCTCTTCCCCACATTGTTTCTAATCACAGCAGGAACAGAAGACTTTTCACAGGGAACTAAACAGTGCTACTTCTTATCTTTGAGCCTATCTTGTCTTTGACAATCATCTCCAATAACTGTTTATGAGTAAAGAAAAATAAAGAAACCAATGAAATGTGAGAACCATAGTCTGATGGATAAGACCCTAGGGAACTGATCTTCTTGACTTTAGCTGAACCTTTTAAAATTTATTTAAACTAATTCTGATGTTCTTTAATGTTCTGTTTAAGTTTGACCTGGAAGCTCCCATACATCTTTGAAATGGAAATTCTACCTCAGTTTGAGGCTAGCTGGTTGCTCATTCTTTCCTTTGGAGACCTCGAAATGATGAAGCTCTTTCTTAGACAATGAGACCATCAGGAATTAGGACATTGGAGCTTTTGGGGAAGTGATATTTTTGGTAAATGGAAAAAAGATTAAATGGAATTGGGGGGGGGAAAGGGATTTTATTCAAGGAAGTATAAATACTCAAGTTTAGGCAAATCTCAAAACCGTGGGATGTTTCTCTGCTATATGTAATCAACATATATTTTTAAAAAAAATATTTGGTAGAATTTACTTTTTTCTGGTTATACACATACATTCTTTTTAAAAAATACATTTCCTTGTGAAACATATTGAGAGAGAAAATTAGAACAAAAAGGAAACTCATGATCAAAAAACAGAAGAAAAACAAAAAGTGTACATAGCATTGTTGATTTACATTGGGTCACTGAACTACTGAGAATAATCACTTCTTTCTTAATTGATCATCACACAATCTTGCTGTTACTGTGTACAATGCATTCCTGATTCTGATTGTGTAGCTCACCATTAGTTTTTGTAATCCTTTCCAGGTCTTTCTAAAATCAGCTTGTGTAACCAATATTTATCATGCACCCACTTTATAAAGAACATTGCCCTTAGTTCTGGGGGAGGAAGTACACTATTTAGATAAAACCCAGTCCCTCACTCAATCTAATACTCAAAAGCCTCTTTCTCACTATGTTTAGATCATTGAGAGGAGATGGCATGACACACGGACTATGGAAGCATAGTGTAGTAGAAGGAATATGGTACTTGGAGTTAAATAATTTGGGTTCAAATTTTGGCTCTGGTTGACCCTGGACAAGTGGTTTTGCTTCTTTGTTGCTTCAGTTTCTTCATCTGACAACTGAGAAGGGTGAACAAGATGCTTTTGAAGGCACTTTCCCTTGCTAAACCTACATTTCTCAGACTTTGTTACATATAAGCTCTTCCTGTATTTTAGAATTGCCTGAGTATTTGTGTGTATCAAATATATGCTTTGTCTCAATTCAGTAATTAATTCAAGATGGAAGGATGAGAACTTAAAACACTGAAGCATCGAAAAACGAATAATACAAGCAATAATGTTAATTTCCCTCCTTCCTCCTTTCAACCATAGGCAGTTACCAATTTCTTTTTGATTTATGGCAAATTATCCTAATTCTCTGCTAATTCTATCAATGCTTTAACTTATAGCAACTAAAGCAGGCAGCACATGAACTAGACAATCCAATAAATTAGCTTCTTGTTGTTCTCTGGTGCACATTACCATATATCCTAGCCTTAGATTTTAGGTAGTATCATTTGAATTGCATAGCTATTCTTTTTTCACTTTCAAGAATAAACCTCAAATGAGAAAATATTTGCAAAGTGATTTCCAAACCTTAACATGTTATATAAATGTCTGCTTTTTTTTTTTTTTTTTTTTTTTTTTTTGCTATAATGTTATTATTCCTAGAGTTTGTGAGGTTGTTTCTTCCTGGATTCATATCCCTCTTCTCTTTTCTATATTGCATCTTTCCAGGGGATCTTTCAAATGTTTTCATTCTTCAGTTGACTCTGTGATCTCATTCCTATGAGTATGCCCTCCATTGGTGCAGAACACCAATGACTTCTCATCTTGTGTTCTTTTGTCTATCATTATCCATAGGTCCTCTGGAGAGGTTCAGCATGTGGTAGTTTTCTAGGACTTTTTTACATTTTGAGGATGAAGCTGGAGAACTTAGGCTTGTCCATCTGGTAATGTTCCCTCTCCCACTTGACTAGCTCACCCCCTTTTTCATTCAAACATTTTCTTGGTGATTGATAACACTTCTTCAGTTTGGGTAAACATTGGATAAATATATTACAATCTATTTGCTCTTATTGCTCTTTTGGTCATTTATAACTTAAATTCTTTAATGTTTGAAATATTCCAAAATTTGTAACCATATAGCTCTAGTGGATTCACATTTATAAAAAAGATGGGCTTTTACACTGGGAAAAAACCAGGAATCCCTCTTGCTACCTAGCTCTTTCTTGCTGTTCAGTTCTGAGCCAAACTCAGTGTCCACTTGAAGTTCCTCTTGAGAAGCATATATAGATATCCTAACTCAACAATCACCTACCCAATTATATGTTATATGTAGTCTGAATAATAGTACTTTTTCATCTATTTCATTTTTCCTTTATATATATTTAAATCATCTCTTGAATAAATAGGATAATAGAATGAAATGTCTCATTGAGGAGATATTCCCAGCATGGTGAAATAAACACTGTATTTTCTCTAAGTAGAAGCATCTGGAAAAACTTATCATATTCAGAGAGTACCACCTCTTCTTTTTAGACTCTGTAGCAATCCTTCATGACAGGGGCCAACACATTTGTTTATGTCCCATTTGAAGTGAATAATTAGAGGTTTGTTAGATAGTATTGTCCCTGAATTTGTCAAGGGAGGCTTACATCATTGTAACTTATGCATGATTCTCTCTGTTAAAGATGGAACTTTTAGGCTAAATTTGACCTACATAGCCAAAAGTATTTTTTTATTGTTCTCATTAATCAAGCAAAAAAAAAAAAAAAAAAAAAAAAAAAAAAAAAGCAAAGCAAACCAAGCCAAAGCAATCCAACAAAACCAACAATGAATTTTTGTTTTCTTTGCTTCTTTTAAATAATTATGTGATTATATGGAATTTTGAATTGTAGATAATCATTCGTAAATGTTTGCTTTTTCCTTTTCATTTTTTTTTCATTGAGGACATATTCAATACCTATTTAGATCATTATAATGAAAACTATAAAGATGAGAAAGCAGTTGAGGAAATAAAGTATGACTAATTTTTACATTTCCTTCTTTATATACTTCCATGGAAATGACAGCTCATCTTTGTCAATATTGCCTTCAAAGAGTAGAACACAAATTTTTACTCCTTCTCATTCTGTGTATTTCTTATACAAAGTGAAAATCTTATCCATGTAAAATTTACCCACTTTATTGAAAATCTTTATTTTAGGCCTTTAACAGAATTAACATTTACCTTTGCATGAGGAGTTCATTGTCTTGGTTTATCAATACATTACTTGACTAGACATTGTTCTGTAGAAGAGGGCAAAGATTACATTTATGAAATTTTGCAACTTCTCTCAAAGATTCCATTGTGAAATTCCATTTCTTCTTTTTCTTGAAACACACAACCTCATCTTTGAAATGCTAATATTCTTCTGCTGTTACTAAGAAAATGCAAATTACAGAATGCTAGTATCTCTGAAAAATCAAAATTGCTAATCACCCAAAGGGAAATGAAGAGATGGTTGTGGGTGCAACTTGGTTGCAACATATTACTAATGATAATATGTACAGAAGTAGCATTACCATTCAGAAGTATGGTTGATAAGGATCTGGACAGTCATGTAGCAAGAGCAAGGGATAATAGATGGAAGTTCTGAGTACAGTGGTAGGAAGTATAAGGGCAATCACAGATTTGTCCTCTTTAACATGTGCACCATAGAAAATTGTATACTTATATGTAGCCAAATACTCCATACATAGCAAGATCTAAAGCGTTCAATATATCCTCCTGTTCTTTATCACTTCATTCCAACTATGAGCAAATACTTTTTAATTTATAGTCTAGACAATAGATGTGTTTCAATAATTAGGACAACATATGATGAGTTCACTTTCATACTGTTAACTGTAGAGTATAAAGTATTTATCTCTTGGACTCCAGTCAAAAGGGATTAGCCTTTCCTCTTTTCTGTCTATTTCACTTGGCAATTTTATTGATTAACATGGTTTTAATTACCATCGCTGGACTGATTCTCTTCTTCTACCTATTCTGCCCCAACCTCTTGGCTCACCTCCAGTCTCACATCTCCAATTGCCTTTTGGACATCTTGAACTAAATATCCAGTAGACATTTAACATATTATTAGACATAAGCCAAACATGTCCAGAACAGAATTTATCTTTTCCCCTAAGCCTTTTTCCCTCCCACCTTCCCCATTACTGTCAAGGGTAACACCATTCTCCCAATTCCTTAGGTTCATAACTTAAGTGTCATCTTTGACTCTCACTGTCTCTTTCTCTACTTCACTCCATCTTCCATTTAGCCACCAAAGTGGTTTTCTTAAAACACTGGTCTGATTATATTGCCTCCCTACTCAGTAAACTCCAGTGGCTCCATATTGCTTCCAGGATCAAATATAAAATTCCTGCTTTTTATTCAAAGTTCTTCATAGCCTCTCTAATCTTTCTAATTTCCTTAAATTTTGGTGCTATTACTTCATTTTTGAAAAGGAGCAATGATATCACAAGATAATGTCTTGATGTGTGCATGAATTGGATCTAAATGAGTCAAAGTTGTGAAAAGTCATCAGTTTCCTTTTTTTCCCCAGAGTCCTTGAAGTCTAGTGGCAGGACAAAGCTCAGGATAACTAGTAATGGCCTGGGATATGGTGAATGATCTTGGTGTCTCCAATGTCTGACCAGGTTCTAAGCTCTCCACAGCACTTGCTTCAGCCACCTTCATGAACACTGGAACATATTTTTCTTCATCCATTCCATTGCGGGAAGTTTTCACATGCTTGGGGTAGACACCCCTTAATTTATTGAAGGGTTTGAGACCTGTTGGTTTCACCTGTCTGCCAAGATTACTTACTAAAATGTGGCTGCAGCACATGTTACAGCTTCTTGGAGATACAGATAAGAGTTGGGTGACAGGTAGACACATCAAGGTGGATGAGAAGCCCCCAAAAGAGCTCAGCAAATCCTCCCATTAGAAATTCTCCCAAATACCTCATACCGTACTCTTCCACAAACAAGATATTCTATCTTTTGTTACTGGGCATATTCTTTGCCTTCTCCAATTCCATCTCTCTTTCTCTACTTTGATTACTTATGTCCCTGTGTTTCTTTAAATCCCAATCACAACCATGTATTTTATAGGAAGCATTTCCCAACCCTTCTAAATTCTAGTACTTTCTGTTGTTTCCTATTTTAACAACATATAGCTTGTTTTGTAAGTATTTATTTGTATGTTGTCTCCCTCATTAGATTGTGAACTCAATGTGAAGTAACTTCCTAAGAGCAAGAACTGTTCTTTGCTCTTTTTGTATCCCCAGCACTTAACACAATGCCTGGCACATAGCTGACAAAATGTTTGTTGACTGGTTAATTAACAGATGTAATTATAGCATTAAGGATTTACCTCTAACATAGATCTATAGCAAGAACTCCCTACAGAGTTGTAAGAAGACAGTAACACTTTGCTTCATAATAGAACCATGAAAATCATGAAATTGTATGGTGAAAAGATAGTTCACATATGAATTGCATTTGACTGAATATGGAGCTAGGGCCGCCTACACGTGTTAAAGCCCTCTCTTGCGAAACAAACTTGGAAAAGCTAATGAAACTGATCAAGATATATGGTTTACTACAAGGGTGTAACTTCACTTTGGAAAAAAAAAACTCTCCATGTTTGTGGAATAATTTGAGTTTCTAGGATAAAAAGCATTGTTATAAATTTCTGGGATTTAAAATATTCCGGATGTATTATCATAAATTTTCTCTATTTATAATGATTTATATCCTGGTAAACTTCTAAGAAGCTTTTGGGAGCAGAATTTTCTTGAGAATGAAATAAATTTCTTAAGAATTCTATCTGCTACAGAAAAGAATTTCTTTTGAAGTTCTTATTGATTCATTCAAGAAGTGTTTACTGATTTGTCCATTATGTACAGATTATGTCAGATAGTGAGTGACAGAAAGACATATAATGTCTACATGTTCCTAGTCAAGGGTTTTCAATTTAATTGAGAATATAGGATTTAAATACATGAAACATTTGAGTGTCAGTACAAAGCAGGCTATGATTAATTGCCCAAATTAATATTTTGTATAAGAAATGTGGGCTATTAACATTAAACAAAACCTCATGGAAGATGTGGGATTTATGCTAAATACTAAAGGATGGTTAAAATTTGAAGAGACTGTGGGATAGTCAAAGTATCCTAGAAATAATATAAATAAAAGCTGAGCCAAGAATGAACATGGCATGTTCTGAGAAGAAACACGTTTGATTAAAGCAAAGACAGAGACTAGAACTCATCTCCTGGCTAGCAATTTGGCTACAGCTTTTATAATAAATTGCCTATTTTAAATGACAGTAGCGTGGGTGAAAAGAAAAGGAATGAAGTGAAAGGCAAGCTGAAGGAAAAAATCAGTAGTATTTAATGATTGATTAGATGTGGGAGGATGATAAAGAAGGAAGTCAAAGATAATTCTGAAATTTTGAGATAAGTACTAATGATAGAAATGAAGAATGAAGAAGTTGGGAAGGGAGCTTATTTTGAGTGAAGAAGAAAAGTCTGCTTTTGGACATGCAGAGTTTGAGGTGATAAGATTTCTAAATGGAGATGCCCTTTGATCTTTTAAAATGATTGATACATTGGTAAGTCAAAGCTGAAGATTTGAGTAGTAGCATAGAGATCATAGTTGAAGCCTAAAAAAAAGGAGTGATGAACTTACTGATGGAAAGATTATGTAGAAAAGTGCTTTAATATGTCAAGAAGCATTTTTAAAGTACCTTCTTTGTGCTTTTCACTGTGCTAAGCATGGGAATGCAAAGGAAGTCTAAAACCATTTTCTTCTCTCAAGAAGCATACAATCTCATCAGGGAGACAACATACCAAAACAAAACAAAAACTAATCAAACTATTTACAAACTATATACATAGCATAAATTTGGAGATATCTTAGAGGGAAAATAATATTATTGATAGTATAATTCAATGGATAAATATTTCTGAGCATGAGGAAGTGTTTTCAGTTTTATGTATTTTGGTGGGAAGCACTCATAGTTAGGAAGCATAACCTATATCTTCATCCCTTCTTTCAAAAGAAATTAAGAAAGAACAGTCCACCTAGAAGGAGATAATCCAGGAGAGAACAGTGTCACAATAACTTATAGAAAAGAGAATATCAAGAAGAAGAGCATGATTGACAGTGATGAAAACTAGAGGGAGCAAGAAAAATGAAGATTGGAAAAAGATCATTTGATTTAGCAAATAAGAGCTCATCGGTGACTTTGAAGAGAGCAGTTTCACTAGAAGGTTGGAAGCCAGATTTTAGATAGTTAAGAAGACAGTGAGAAGAAAGGAAGATTTCTTTCTTTAGGAGTTTAGCCACAAAAGAAGAGATATGGAACAACAGTTAACAGGAATAGATGGTGAAGTGAGAACTTTTTTAAGTGTGGAAGAGATATGAGTATGTTTGTAAAAGGTAGAAACAGCCAGTAGGGAGGAAGAGTTTGAGGGTGAGAAAGGACAATATGCTGGAGAAGAGGAATTGGAGTGGGAACACTTGTCCATATGAAGAGGTTTACGTCGGTAAGGATAAGTTCCTTTGTGTGAGACAGGGAAATGGGAGGAGGTAGTGATAGAAGAAATCTGTGATGTGAGGTGAGGAAGAGGGAAGAAAGAGTTCTCATAAAATAGCTTCATTTATTTCAGTGAGATACAGAGCAAAATTTTCAACTGAGACAATTGTGGGAAGGAGAGTTAGGGGTTTTGAGGATGGATGAAAACTTTTAGAAGACCTGTGGTAAATAGAATAGTGAATTGATTAGGGGTATATACAGAGATTGCTTTGCTATAATCTCTTTTCTGTCTTCCTCTGAATGTACCAAGATTATTCCTGACTCCTTCCTTTTATTCTATTCGTAGGATACTTTGACCCAGTTGAGATTATATAACATAAATTTGAGGTACATCCCATCAGCACAATTTTGTAATTTTCTCCAATTTCATTTAGTATCAAATGAATAAGAAAATGAAAAGTAGTTATAAAAGAAAGGATTAAAACTTAGGTAGCACCCCAAGTTGATGGGAAAAGAAAAGCGAGATAGCAAAGAAGGAATAGACAGAAAAGTAGGAGTCAATAGTGCACTGCCATTGGATTCAGGGGAGAACTTCAAGATTTGACCTCTAAGCAACTTTTAACAATTAAATGAGGATGAATAAATGGACACTGAATTTGAAAAGAAGAAGCAGATAGAAATTGGTTGATTCCCTGTGGGGCTCACAGGGGAAAAAACAACCCCCAAACCTGCAATGTGGTAGAAGTAACAGTGGGATTTAGTATCAAAGGTTTTTTTTCAGTCATTGTTCAATCATGCCTGACCCTCTGTGACACATTTGGGATTTTCTTGACAAAGATACTGGAGTGGTTTTTGCCATTTCCTTCTTTAGCTCATTTTATAGGTAAGAAAATTAAGTAGACTTACGTGACTTGTCCAAGGTCAAAGAAGCAGTAAGTGTTTGAGGCTGGATTTGAACTCAGAAAAATGAGTCTTACTGACTCCAGGCCTGGCATTCCATCTACTCTACCACCTACTTGTTCCAATATCAGAAATTCTGGGCTCAAATCCCACCTCTGATATTTTTTAATAAATGTGTTAATAAATGACCATAATAGCATGGACCCATACTTAATACCATATACCAAGATAAGATCAAAAAAAGTCCATGATTTAAGCATAAAGAACGAGATTATAAATAAATTAGAGGAACATAGGATAGTTTATCTTTCAGACTTGTGGAGGAGGAAGAAATTTGTGACCAAAGATGAACTAGAGACCATTACTGATCACAAAATAGAAAATTTTGATTTCATCAAATTAAAAACCGTTGTACAAACAAAACTAATGCAGACAAGATTAGAAGGGAAGCAACAAACTGGGAAAACATCTTCACAATTAAAGGTTCTGATAAAGGCCTCATTTCCAAAATATATAGAGAATTGACTCTAACATAAGAAACCAAGCCATTCTCCAATTGATAAATGGTCAAAGGATATGAACAGACAATTTTCAGATGATGAAATTGAAACTATTTCCATTCATATGAAAGAGTGTTCCAAATCACTATTGTTCAGAGAAATGCAAATTAAGACAATTCTGAAATACCACTACACACCTGTCAGATTGGCTAAGATGACAAGAAAAAATAATGATGAATGTTGGAGGGGATGTGGGAAAACTGAGACACTGATGCATTGTTGGTGGAGTTGTGAATGAATCCAACCATTCTGGAGAGCAATCTGGAATTATGCCCCCAAAGTTATCAAACTGTGCATACCCTTTGATCAAGCAGTGTCTCTACTGGGCTTACCCCAAAGAGATACTAAAGAAGGGAAAGGGACCTGTATGTGCCAAAATGTTTGTGGCAGCCCTGTTTGTAGTGGCTAGAAACTGGAAAATGAATGGATGCCCATCAATTGGAGAATGGCTGGGTAAATTGTGGTATATGCATGTTATGGAATATTATTGTTCTGTAAGAAATGACTAGCAGGATGAGGCTTGAAGAGACTTACATGAACTGATGCTGAGTGAAATGAGCAGAACCAGGAGATCATTATACACTTCGACAACGATATTGTATGAGGATGTATTCTGATGGAAGTGGATTTCTATGACAAAGAGAAGATCTAATTCAGTTTCAATTGATCAAGGATGGACAGAAGCAACTACACCCAAAGAAAGAACACTGGGAAATGAATGCAAACTGTTTGCATTTTTATTTTTCTTCCCAGGTTATTTTTACCTTCTGAATCCAATTCTCCCTGTGCAACAAGAGAACTGTTCAGTTCTGCACACATATATTATATCTAGGATATACTGTGATATATTTAACATGTGTAGGATTGCTTGCCATCTGGGGGAGGGGGTGGAGGGAGGGAGGGCCAAAATCGGAACAGAAGTGAATGCAAGGGATAATGTTGTAAAAAATTACCCTGGCATGGATTCTGTCAATAAAAAGTTATAATTATTAAAAAAATAAATGATCATAACATAATTAACATTGTATAGGCTTATCTTTAGGTAGAATAATCAATAATTTAAAACATTATTTTGAAAATTTTGCTTTCTAAAACTACTCTGTTACTTTGTAATAAACTTGAATCAGAAAAAACATTTTTAATCTTTTGCTAGTATATTGTTTGTAAAGAAATGAAAAACTTATTTAAAAATTTTAATTGCACATTTCAATTGAGCTGAAACATATTTTGTATGATTTGTATATACAAAAATGATCATCACAAAGGTGAATAAAATAAACTTATTTCCATGATTATACTGTATATTTTTGTATTTGTCTATGATTATAACTTTTATGATTTGTATATTTGTAAGTGATTATATTTGTATGTGATTATGAGTTTGTATGTAATTCATATATTTCTATGTGATTGGATTTGTATATTTGTATATGATTATAATTTTGAATGGCTGAATTTAAATAATATAACCCCTTTACAAGATTTATTATTATGAGCTAATTGGCACCAGACTGTACTTCTGTTCTTGTTATGTCTTTGTAGTAAATATTTAATTTATTTATTTAAAATGCTTTAAAATGTTGGACCCTCATAACAGTCTTGGGGTATAGGTGCTATTATTATTCTCATGTTAGAGACAAGGAAACAGGCTGGCAAAAATTAAGTGACTTTGTCAAAGTCATCTAGCAAATAAAATGAATGAGAGAGTTCAAACTCATTGAACCATATACAGCAAAAAAAAAAAAGTGTATGAGGTGGTGTTCAAACTCACTGAACCACAATATTTTTTAATTTATTTAAAAATTTAAATTTTTATTTAAATATTTAAATAATACTTTTTATAAGAATCATTCTGGAGATGGTAAGTCTAGGGTCATCCCAGTTCAATTACAATTCAAAAAACATCTAAGTATCTTTATTTAAAAAAAGTTTTATTATTATCAATTCTGAAATGAGGAAGTTCCACAAGATGCTTCTTTTTACTGCTTGATCCCTTTATGGGAACATTTATGCCTTTGTGCTGCTATTATAAGGTTACAAGGATACTTGCAAAGGGAAGCAAGTGGTTATAGTTCCATGGAAGAGCATTTCTGAGTATCAAAAAAGTGCGTTCATCTCTAGTATGCATTATTGATAGTTTATAGGTCAACATGAATAACACTGCAAGTAAAGCAGCATGTAAGGTAGGGGTTATGAGGACAGACTGTTATGCTTTGGGAATTTGTATGAGTGAGTAAATAAATAGGAGAGATGTTTGAGGTGAAAATAGCTGGGATTGGTTAATTTTTTTTCTCTTTTTAAAAATTTTGTTTCCATTTTAAGTTCTGAATTATCTTCCTTCCTCCCTCCCCACCCTCCCCTAGAGAAGACTATTATTAGATACAGATTTATAAATATATGTAAAACCATACCGTGTATGCTTCTATTAACTTCTTTCTCTGGGGATGGATAATATCTTCCTTCATGCTACTTTGTAGTTGATTTGAATATCTATAATACTCAAAATAACTTAGTTGTTCCCATTTATTTTTTGAACAATGTTGTTACTATGTACAATGTTCTTTTGCTTTTGTTTATTTCACTTCATTATTTCATGTAAGTCTTTCTATGTTTTTCTAAAATCAATCTGCTCATTATTTCTTCCAGCAAGATTATTAAGGAGTGATCTGGGTTCAATTATCAGAATGAGAGAATATGGAGGCTGAGTAAATCCTCAACTTTTGAGTTCAGAGGGGAATGATATGAAAACAGATGGTTATAGATAGTAGCTGGGTTGTAGAGTTATGACCTGGTCACTAGTACCTTCCCATAGTCTCAAATACAGGACATATATTAGGATGGAATGAGTGATGAAAAAAAAAACCTATAAGAAAGAGCAGATTCTTTCTCTTAAAAAGCAAGTAATGAAATCCCTCCGTGCTCTGGATCTCAATTAGAAATGTGTGTGTGTGTGGGAGGGCACTAAATCATACATAAGGATATTTGCAGCTACATATTGACATGATTTTAAGATTGATGTTATTTACCTTTTATTGTATTTTCTTTTATTTTAAAACATATTTCCCAATTATAATTTAATCTGATTTGTGCCATGCTTTTAGCCTTTGGTATTGGATATCTCTGTCTCACTCTAGGCAACTTTTTAAGGTTGTGTTGCAGAGAAGGCTCTGTTCTGCTTTGGTAGAGAGTGATCTTTCACCTGGAAATTTAATACCAATGAAAGTCACAGATCTAATTCCCAATTCTAAAACAGGGGGATGTTAATCTATTTACCATCTTTCTCCTTATCCCTCTTCTTAGCTCACCCTATTCCCTTTATGCTTTGGACATATTGTCTTGTGGGTGTGGGAATCAAGGTCATTGGGTAACCTTGCAGAGGGTCTTTGGTAAACTCCAATAGAATTATGAGTGTTCAAATCTGAGCTTTGTGTTTCAATGTGTTTGTGGTTCAGTGAGTTTGAACACCACCTCATACACTTTTTTTTTTCTGTATATGGTTCAATGAGTTTGAACTCTCATTCATTTTATTTGCTAGATGACTTTGACAAAGTCACTTAATTTTTGCCAGCCTGTTTCCTTGTCTCTAACATGAGAATAATAATAGCATCTATACCCCAAGACTGTTATGAGGGTCCAACATTTTAAAGCAAGTTACAAATCCTAAAGTACTATATAAATGCCAGTTATAGATTGAAAAGTTAAGGAGAAATTTGATGGTGAACAAATAGGAGTAGAAAGTAGGAAGTAACCTCTTGTTTCAAAAGTTTAGCAGTGAAGGAAAGAAGAAAAAGCAATGATACCTAGAGAGAGCAGGTTGGTCAAGTAGAGGGATATGGTATGGATTGGGATGGTGGTGGTAGTGGTGGAGGTTTTGTGTGTGTGTGTGTGTGTGTGTGTGTGTGTGTGTGTGTGTGTGTGTGTTAAGGTTAGGAAGGAGTTTGAAATAAGAGAACAAGGAATATGCAATGGATGTGGAAACTTAAAGTTTTGTAGAGTAAAAAGGTAAATGTGACAGAAAGAAGCTTCAGTAATTCAGAAGGAATATGATAGCTGGGGAATAGATGAAAGGTTTTACTGTGCTAAGAAGGAGAGAAATCTCTTCAACAAAGATTAGAAGGAAGGATTGTATAGTAGAAAAAGCATTAGATTTGGACCCCAAGAATTTTGGTTCAAATTCTTTCTCTGTCCATTCCTCTCCAAAGGATCTGAGAATTCTACCTTGAGGAGAGTAGAAAGAGGGACTATGAAGCTGGCCACTCTATTCTCCTCTGAGAGAGAACATCAGGTTTGAATTACATTGATATTATATTCTCCCTGGAATTTTGCTGTTCTAGGGACTTGATTTTTAGATTCAAGATTGTTTCTTGACTTGGGAAAGGAACTATGAAGCTGAACTAAAGTTGTTAAAGAAACAGGATATTCCAAGATACAGACTCCAATTTTTCTCCCATCAAATGCTAGTTACAAAAATGACCATCACAAATAGTGAATAAAATATTTATTCCAAATAGCAAGCAAACAGAAATGAAAATTTAGAAGTCAAGATTTGCCAGAAAATATATAAAAATGAATAAGTGTTTTAGATGGAAGAGACCTGAGATCTCACTCATCCAAGAGAGACTTTCTCATTTAAGAGGAAATTCCTTGAGGTCTCTTTGAAGGAAACTGGAAATCAGGTTCTTGTTGAAATATTGCTCTTCCCCATGTATGTCGGTTCCCAGATGCAAAATTTTTGCATCAACTTTACCTCGAATGTAGCCACACAGGGTCACAAGAACACCAAGATAAGAGTCAAGACCTAAATCAAGTTCTTTGAACTCCTAATTTGGACATCATATTGACAGAACAATGTGGGCCATAGATTGGACATCCTTGTCCTGGTGCATATTTCCTTTCTAGCCTATGTGAGCTGCAGCAAGGTGGTGCAGTAGAGCTCTGGGTCTGGAGGCAGAGGAGGACTTAAGTTGAAATTGGCCCTCAGTCTCTTACTAGTTGTGAGACCCTAAGTAAGTCACTTAACTTCTGTTTGCCTCAGTTTCCTCAACTGTAAAATGGGGATGATAATAGCACCTACTTCCCAGAGTTGTTGTGAAGGTCAGAAAAGGTAATATACAAAGCACTTAACACAGTGCCTACCACAGAGTAAGTACTTAATAAGTGTTTATTCCTTTCCATTTCCTTACCCTACAATATTCATTGTGAATTATAGCTAGGAAATTCAATGCAACACAGTATTCCCAATGATTAATGCCCTGTCTGATACATAGACAATAGACTTTGAATAAATATAAAAATTAATAGAAAATCAGAAGAATAAAATTGAGAGAAATATGATGTTTAATGAAAATGAAAATAATTCCAATATGACTGGTTTAATCAGGTTATTGAGCTTAAAATGGGAACTGGATAGAGGAAAGGATATCAACACCAAATATAATAAATTTCTATAGAAATTAAAGCCATATAAATCAATTACCATAAGGAAGAGTCCAAAACATAACCCCTAGCCTTCATCTCTTGGGTTCTAATAAAGATACTTAGATGTTTTTTGAATTGTAATTGAACTGGGATGACCCTAGACTTACCATCTCCAGAATGATTCTTATAAAAAGTATTATGTATGTGTTTCCACAGACATATTTGGAGGCAAAAAAAGATAAAACATGACAAACTGTTGGTTGTTAACCTTAAGGTCTCTTCATTTTCTTTAGTAATCCCACAAATATGCAAGATCCCACATGTGAAACTAATTACAGCATGTAGGGCTACATAGTGCAGAAGTAGAAAAGGCCTGTGTTTATGTTATTCCTTAAAAACATAAGTATAGGAAAAATGGCTCATTTTCACACAACTCATTTCTGACAGACATCAAAAGTGCTACGTGTAAAAGTTACCACTGTTAAAATGCCCACCTTTTGCAATGAAGTAAATTCCCTTAAAGAGGCTTGTCTTTTCAAAGATCTTAAGCTTATTTTATTTCCCCTTTTCACCCACTTCCATCATCATATTGGTTTTTAACCAAATATTTTATACATGCTGTTTTCTTTTGAACATCTGCTGTCTTTGACATGCCATTTTCCTCTCAGAACTCATCTTCCAATTTTTCTCTCAGTGAGCTTCCCACTTAATTGCTTACAGACATCCATATTTTTAACAGGGAGGGAAATGAATTAATTTACTGGCTTTAAGGATGAACACATTAATATTTGATACAGTTGCATAATATTTATTTGAGTTTAAGTCTCAGTAGTGCACCAACTGTATGCTACATGGTGTAAATCTTGGTATGTGACTGTCCATGTTGAATCAGAATTGTGTCAGGATGGATAAGAACGAGGTGCTAATATTCTGATCTTTTTTATAGTATGTGATAGATGAAAGAATCTCATTCAAGCTAGAGGTCATAATTAGAAGGAGATGGGGGTCCTTTACTATAATAAGTGGAACTCATTGGATACTATAAATACAATTAATAAAGCTGAGATCAGAGTTCAAAGTATAAGCCAGGAAACAATATGTCAGCAAACAGCCTTTGAAGGTGAACTCAGGATCAATGCAACAGGTATTCAGATTGAACCAAAAATCATATGGCAGAAATGGAATATGAACATGCAGGCAGGATTCAAACTAGGCATAAAACGGGTGGAGGTATGGCTCTAGAAGTAAATTCTAGGAATGTGAGATCTGTTAGGTTCTATGCATGCTAGCAAAGCTTTGATTATAGTCTCAGCAACAGATTGTGGCTGCTCTCTGGTAGCTCTTTACCAGAAGGTTGGCAACTTAGTGATAATTTTTTTGGCCAATCCTCGAAATAAACAAAAATTGTAAAATGACCCTCATTCTTATGTGGCCCACTTTGCTTTTGTAGTGATCGGAGAAGAAGATAAAAAGGACATAGCAAAGACTAAGAATCACAGAGGCTTCTTGATGTTTTTCGAACATCAACTTAGCTATTGGCATTTCACATGGGAGACTCTTGTTCAGTGATGTACTACTGGAAGAATTGAAAAGACAGAGATAATTAATTCATTTATTTAATGCATTTACAAATGTCATTCTGAGAAGGAATCCATAGTCTTCATCAGACAATTAAAGGGGATGATGACACAAAACATAATTTGCAGGGCATACATAATTATCAACTTAAAAACTCAGGCAGGGGGAGGTTGTTGTGCCTAGCTTTCAGTTCATCATCTCCTGTGGTTGCCTTGGCAGGGTAGAAGCATATGATTTTACAGGCCTTATATGGCCCTCAAGCCAGATGTTCCCCACTCCTGCTCTAGCGGGTAAGATCAGAGTAGAAGTTAATTTTTGCTGACAATATTATCCTGATTGAAACCCCAGAATGTTGCTGTGCATCCTAATGAGATCCATAACCACTCCAAAGAGTTGTTTATTCAATAAGGAAAAAACAAGTGGATGAAGAACACTTATCGTTCATATTATGATATACAGTTGAACCCATCTCATACCTGTATAACTCAGTCATCAGCATCATAGAAAAATGAAATAAGCTGGGCCCAGAATTGAACAGTAGTAAAGGGAGTAGGGTGAATGGCTTTGGGAAAAAATTTAAAAATAATACTAAACTTCTTTTTAGAATGGACTTAAAAAGAACCACTTTTTAAAAACCATTTTTCTTTGGTGATGTTGCATGTCTATGAATAATGGAACACTGCAGAATTGAAAGAGTTGAAATTCAGGGGTAACAAGAAAGGCTCTTGGTTTATGTGATCAAGTTGCAACATCACTAAATAAGAGGTAATAAATAGGGAGTTTTCAAAGAAATGTGTAATTGAAAGAGGAGATGGAATAGTAGTAGTACTATTTCTATTCCCATTTTACAGATGAGAAAACTGGGCAAGTGGAGGTAAGGGACTTGCTCAGCCAGGATCACATAGCTAGTGTGGCTGGAATTGAATTTTTTGAATTCTGGATCCAGCGCTCTATCTACTTCACCATCTAGTTCCCTAATACTACTGCACCCAGCACTCTTATCTACTTTACCATCTAATTACCTAATACTACTGCTTTTAGAAATGCTGAAATATATTTTGTGTTTGTATTATAACTTCTCCATCATTGCTAAATTGTAAGTTTTAGGAGGACAGAGACCATATCTTAATTATAAATGTGACTCTTTAAGCACCAAATGCAGGACCTCATTCATAATAAAAATATCTGGTTGCTGAATGAATTAATGAATACATCAATGAATGATGAAAGTAGCTGAGTATCATAATTGTAACCCCAGGATCGGACAGTTAAGCCAATGATAGGGACCAGGATAAAGTCCACCAGAAGTTTGCTGCTCCTTGACTGGGGTGAGTTTGGGTTCTGCAGATGCTTATAGTAAGTCATTACAGTGCTTACTGAGGGTTATGTTTTCTGGAAGAATGTACAGAGTTCCCCAAATATTAATTAATTAAATTGAAATTAATCCTTCATTTTGTACCTGGACTACACCAATTAATCCATTATTAATGTAACTGTAAATTTAAGGCATGGACTGAATCCAGAATATGCCCTAAGGTATTTCAGATTTAAACTGTCCTGTATTTCATTAGCCAAGGTGACAATGAAAATCAGCACATTTGAGGGAAAATGCAATGGCTATATCGTACTTCACATTTAGCTTAATAATTCAATGAATGAGGTATGGTCATTGGAAATCACCACTTACATTTTATCATTACATCAACAATAAATCACTCTTAATAGTCATTTAGACCAGTATTAGCCTTTTCACTAACATCCTTCTAACTTGGATAGGAGCCTTTAAATGGCAGTGGTTTTTAATGGTAATTGAGGCAAATTGTTTATAAGCATATTGTGAATGTCATGTAGTATCATTTATTTATCTATTTATTGCAAAATTTATCAATTTTGATTAAATATTGGAGAGCAATTTTGAGGACAAATAGAAGGCAAAATGACATTGTGGGAAAAAAAAAACTCAATTTGGAATCAGGGAATCTAAGTTTTACTCCCAACTCTACCATTAACTACCTATATAACCTTGGTTAAGTCAATTAATTAATTCTCTGAGTCTTGGTTTCCTGATCTGTAAAATTAAAGTTTTGGATTAGATGATTGCTAAAATCTCTCATAGCTCTAAATCTTAGGATCTACTAATAATTTATTGTAGCTAACATACTAAATAATACAATGCATAATGCTAGATAGTTCTTGAAGAGCCTTTGAAGGAAAAAGTTATCAGTTCTGGTGGGACTAAGAATATTGTTGTTTAGACATGACTAATATAGACATATGTTTAGTATGCTATACATGTATGACCTATGTCAGATTACTTGTTATCTTGAGGAAGGGAAATAGAGAGAGAGGAAGGGAGAAAAATATGGAAATCAAAAATCATACAAAAATAAATGTTGAAAATGGCATTTACATGTAACTAGGAAAAGATAAAATGCTATTAAATGAAAAAAAAAAAGAATGTTGTTTAACATAAAGAAATGGAATTCTGATTGGACTAGAGGTTTAGCACATGGACTAGTACATGGAAAAAAAAAGATTTCCCATTGTTATGTCTGGTGCTTTCAAGGAAGAAACACTATGTCATTTGAAAAAGGGTACTACATTGAAATCATAGGAACAATTCAGATCCAGACTCTGCTATGATATACCTGCTGACAATGGGCAAGGTACTTTTCTAAGGCCCTCTATAAAATAAGAGAGATAGATTAGGACTTCACATTTCTTATTAGCCCTATTCATCTTGTGAAGTTTAATTTTTTTTAAAATTTAGATACAATACTAAATCCTATCTGTGGGGAAAAAAAAACCTTGTATTAGAGAACTCAGTTGAAATCTACATTTAAAATTCTTTTTTGATTTGATTTTTTATTTCTATACCTAGCAGGTAAAATTAAATTTTCTTCAAAGTGACATAACAAATATTAATTACTTTTTACACATGGAATAATTGAGGTACATATAGATAGTAAGTGATTGAATTGTTAGTCAATGTTAATTATTAGGAAAATTAGAAATCAAGCCCAAGCTTCCTACTTTCTGGGATAATTTCCCTGATAGTTAATAGTTTGCATAATTTTTCTTTTTCAAAGGTATGATTTCTTATTTATGCTGCTTCTAGCCAGTGATTCTTGCCAATGTTTATATATTATTATTGAAGGGAAAAGAGAAGAAGCCAAGACTCCTTTAAAGTCCTGTTTTTGGAGACTTCCAGGATGAGTGGTGGGATTTATTCCTTTGACGTAGGTGAATGAAAACAACATTCATTGCTGATGTGGAAGAAATATATTTCTGTCTAATAAACTGAATAAATTGTTCAGGGACAATTCATGTTTACAAAAAGCTAAATATGATGTTTTTCCAAGGCCTGTTTTTTTTTTTTTTTTGAGCCATCTGTTATGCCTGTCAGAAGACAAATGGCTTAAACAAACACTTGCATTTTCCCCAAACTTCCCATTTTGGATCCATGATTTGAGTTGTTGACCTCTCGCTGCTGAATATATGACAACTCTAATCTTTCCAACCACATATTATGCCTTGTTTGAGAGTTTTGGCACATGCTAGACTAGCAACTACTGCTTAGGTGGAGATTCCTTCAGGGAGATGAATACATGTTGTTTTGAAATTTCCATGACAGGTCTCATTATTTGTAAAGTAATGCATTTGTTTGTCACTCCTAACATAGAACTTGGGATACAGAAGAACAAAATCAAATGTTTACAAGAAAGGTAGATATTTGTGCTTGAAATCATGTGACTTATGTGATTCAAACATACCATAATCTGTCATGAAAGCGAATGGTATTAATGGAACTGGTGTCTTCTATATCGTTTGTAATTTTTTTCTCAGGATATCTTACTGACATTTGTATTTAGGAATCAATTACTCCAATAGTTCTAGGATCACTGTTTCATTCATCACTATGAGTACTCCCTCCAGCAATGCAGACCTCAATTGCTCTAGCATATGTGTTTTTGTGGCTGAAAATTATTAATAATAATAATTACAATCGGCATGCATTAAACTTTACAAATCACTTTACAAATATTATTGTATCCTCACAATATCCTTGGGAGATAGGTGCTATTATTATCTTTGATTTACAGATGAAAAACTGATTAGACAATGGTTGAGTGTAATTAAACTATTAAGAATCCGAGGCCAGAAGTCAGGTCTTCCTGATTTCATTTAGTGCCCTATCCATTGAGTTACCTAGTTGATAGCCAATTTTTTGGTGATGAACCTTTTCTCACTTTTCATCTGGAAGTTTTGGCATGGTAGGGAAGAGAATACACATTTATTTAACATCTATTAAGTGTCAGGTCCAGTGCTAAGCACTTTTGAAGATATTATCTCATTTGAGATCATTGTTTGAGTCTTGGTGATGATTTCTCCCAGCATCCTGGAAGGTTTATTGGATGAGGTATCTGCTATGTGTTTTTTCTGCATTACTAGAACAACTGATATAAATAATAATTTCCTATTTCCTTATCAAGATCTTTTGGCAGCAACAAATCATAATAAAAAGAGGGTAAAAGCACTTTCTGAAAATTGGAGTCATTTTTCTTGTAAATAATGGACAGAAAATTATTTTAAAAGTATAATCAAGAACTTCCTTGTTTACCATCAGAGTCGATTATCTTTTGTAGAATTTGTGATACGATCTTTGTAAAGAAAGATGGCAGCCTGTTAGTTATAAGAAGCATAATAGCAGATTATCTTGTTCTCTGTAGTGGAATTTTCATTCTTATAGATTTGTTTGCCTCTTTGAATGCAAATAGCCATCCACAACCTTTAGATTAAATCAGATTTTGTAGCCAATTGCTAGAAAAGCTCTTTGGTAGCAAAATGTTGTAGTCTACTTCTTTGGATCCTCTGTGTCTCTGAGCAGACTTGCTTCCAGTACTTCCATGATTTGTTTTGCTTTGTCCTATTTTGGTTAGCAGGACACTTGGAAGATAGATTAGCTTAATAAATACTTTTTTGGTTGATTGATAGACTGATATTTTTCCTCAAGATATGGAAGGGAATGAATAGGTTCGAGAGATATCTGGAAAGAAAATAAACAAATGTTTTAAAAAATAACTTAACATGCTATTAAACTTCCTGTTCCTCCCATACTTAAGAACTTAAAATGATTCCCTATTTGAAATGATTTACTTAAAATTATATCCTCCCTGTTTCTAAATCTATCATGCCAGAACATTCACATCTCTAAAAATGTTTATGAGAATAATCTGCATATACATTAAGGCAAAGCATCTTAAACAACTATGGATTGCCACCCAATATAGGGTCTTGTAACTGAATGTGGAAATTGAAAAATTATGATTTGTAATGTTAATGTTTGATTTGTACATCTATTTTATATATCTATATATCCAGGATTGTCTAAATTTTTTTTGGAGAAAAGAGGTCACAAGTGGAAAAAGTTTAAGAAGCCCTGCATTAATGTATCCTTGATGAAAATATGAGAAAGGGACAGTTTTTGTTATCAGTATACTTTGGCTACATCTTTATACTCAGTCAACTGACCAAAAGATATAGATAATTTGAGAACCCACTATATTTATTCATTGTTTTAAAAAAGCATTTGATTCAGCAGATGTCTTCCAACAAAGTGATGTCCATGTATATATTAGATTCATACAAGATTGGCTGGGCTGGTGTTGCACTCCTGCAATTCTTGCTCCATTGGAAGCAGAAACTGGTAGATTCTCTTGAGCTCAGACGTTCTGAGCTACAATGAGGTAGGTAAGCCAATCAGTTGTTTGCACTATGTGCAGTTAATATAGTGGATCTCCTGCAGTGCATGTGGAGAGACCAAATTGTAAAAGGAGGGGCAAATTGACCTAGTCAAAAGTGAAGCAAGCCTCATACTGATCAGTGTAGCACAGGTTTATCAGTGGTATTTATATTTCCAGCTTGGGTGGAATCTAGTGTTTGAGAGATAATAGTTTTAAGATGCCTTCAAAGATGAAACATCAGAGGTAACTTTATTTGAATACCTTTTTTTATCATTCCTATCTAAAAAGGAAAATACATTCAATATGTGTGTTGGCCATTTCCATGGAGTATATTCAATTAAGAGTCTAATTGGAAGAGAATTTTCTCACAAATGGTGAAGTCTTTTAGATACTCTTTTGGTGGAAAGCATTGTGCTGATTGTATCAAGCTCTGAAACATTTCATTATAGAGCCTCTTAATTGAGATCCATAATCACCAATGTGTTTTGCCTAATATCCACACAGGAAAATCCAAGTGGTTGAAACATATCTGTTATCCAAACTATGTTATAGAGTTGGCTATATAACCCACAAAGCCATCTAATCAGTGTATTTTGTCTTGAACAAATGATGTGGATGTAAAGTTAAATCAATAAGTATGTCTAAGGCACCTAGTATACAATAGGTATGGAATTAAGCAGTGAAGATACAAATAAAAGCAAAAACAGTTCTCTGCCCTTATGTTTTCTTGAGAGAGACAACTAGATAAATACAAGATATATACAGAGCATTCAGCAGATAATATTACAATGAAAGGCTGGATGGAGACCAGGAAAGGCCTTCTATAAAAGATTAAATTTGAGTTAATTCTTGAAGAGAGACAGGAATATGAAATAGAGCTTAAGAAGAGAAAATTCTTTCTGATGAGGGACAGCCAGGGTAGGAGAAAGACCAAGTAGCATATTTGAGGAATAGTAAATGGACTGCTATAGATAGATTCTAGAATTCATAGGAAGAATGCGTAAGAAATAAGGGAATGCCATTACTAGGTCAGACCCAAAAGTACCCAAGAGAAAGAGAACAAGCTGGATTGCTCCATTTAAGACATTGCCTGGATGTCAATGACATTTTTCTCTCCCCCCCAATTCTCCCCAAAGCAAAGGTTTCATGCTCTTAAAATCTTAAAATCAACATTTCTTTGGCAATGCTGGATGAGTGTAAGTCATGGAAAATCATGGTTTCCACAGATAAAGGTGTAGTTGACCCCCCAAAAAATCCATATTGGACATAGATAGACTATAAATTGTTAATTTATCAATGAAAAATTATGTAGAAACGTCAGGAAGTATATCATGAAAGATGTAATATTTAGAAAAAAACAGAGCAGAGATTTTATAATTGATGTTGTAAATAATAGAGCCATATATGTAGCCACTAGAGTGCACTGAGCAGGGATATGAGTCATATAGCAAGAGTGAATGATTCATGACAGAAGGTCCCAAGGTCAGTTTCCTCATCTATAAAATGAGCTAGAAAAATAAATGGCACAGAATCTTTTTTTTTAAAATAATTTTTTATTGATAGAACACATGCCAGGGTAATTTTTACAGCATTATTCCTTGCATTCATTTCTGTTCCGATTTTACCCCTCCCTCCCTCCACCCCTTCCCCGAGATGGCAAGAGTCCTTTACATGTTGAATGGGTTGCAGTATATCCTAGATACAATATATGTGTGCAGAACCAAACAGTTTTCTTGTTGCACAGGGAGAATTGAATTCAGAAGGTATAAATAACCCGGGAGGAAAAACATAAATGCAAGCAGTTTATATTCATTTCCAGTGTTCTTTCTCTGGGTGTAGCTGCTTCTGTCCATCTTTGATCAATTAAGGCTCTCTTTATCGAAGAGGTCCACTTCCATCAGAATACATCCTCAAACAGTATCGTTGTTGAGGTATATAATGATCTCCTGGTTCTGCTAACCAGCATCAGTTCATGTAAGTCTCGCCAGTCCTCTCTGTATTCATCCTGCTGGTCATTCCTTACAGAACAATAATATTCCATAACGTTCATATACCACAATTTACTCAACCATTCTCCAATTGATGGACATACTTTCATTTTCCAGCTTCTAGCCACTACAAACAGGGCTGAATGACACAGAATCTTTACCAAGAAAAGCATACACTGGGTCATGGAGAGTTGGACACTACTGAAAATGACTGATCAAACAAGATCAAGAGATTTATAGGAAAGCTCTTAGCACATTGAGGATGCTTCTGTATAGGAATTATGGGAGTAAATAAAAAAGAATGAGAAACAATTTGAAGTAGATGAGAAAGTGTAGACATTTTGTGATCTCTACTGTAGGAATGGGTACCCCATGATATAAAATCATAGCTCCATTTTCTATACCAGCATTGTGTACAAGAATGTTATGTAATTAAACTCACTCATAAAGAATATAAAGTTGTATTAATGTGTCTTTCTAGTGTGAAAATGAGGGAATAAATAAAATTTCCCCCATCAGTGGTTGTCATTTTTGGACAAAGGAGAGAGAAGGTAGAGAGACAGTTCAAGCCAAGTGCATTAATGAATATATTATATCTTTTATTGCAATTGAAAAGTTGTATCCACCATTCTTTAAATGGAGAGATCTATTTGATATAGGATCCTCATATAGTATTGATAAATATCGACAACTACACTTCAGAATCTGAAGAGGTAACTTCAAATGAATCATCATTTATTGGCTGTGTAACCTCTCTGAGCTAGATATTCCTTATCTGTTTCCCCTTCCTTTAACAGCTATCTGGCACAGAAAATAGATGCTGGTCTAGAGTCAAGAAGCCCTGAGTTTAAATTTAGTCTTAGACACTTACTAAATGGGTTACTCTGGGCTTAATGTAACACTTAATATTTAACTTTTGTTTGCCTCAGTTTCCTCATCTATAAAATTTGATTAATAGCAGCTATCTTTCAGGATTGTCATGGGAATCAAGTGAGATCATAAAGTAGTAAACACAGTTTGTAGTACATAATAGGTGCTTGATAAAATCTTCTTTCCTTCCGTCCTATGCTGTCCAAGAAAAAAAAAAACAAAACATTTGTATTAGCTACTTCACAGGGGAATTGAGAGACTCAAATGAGATTATATACATGTATGTACATGCATACATATAGATACATACATATATTCTTTGCAAATTATGACGTATTATATAAATGTCAACTTATATCAGTAGCAGCAGTATAGCATAGTAGTTATAATGCTATATCTGGAGTTAGAGGTCCTGTGTTCAAATGTTCTCCTAAACACGACCAACTATGACCCCAAGTAAAACAGGAGCTCTCTTTGCAATAGTTTCTTCATCTATAAAATGGGTATATTAGTTGCCCCTGCCTTCCAGGGTTTTTATAAGAATTACATATAATAATATATATTTAAAATACATTGTAAAATTACTTTTTAATTAATACATATTAGCTATTATTACTAACAAATATTTGAAAGCTGTCCATTCTAGGAGTGCACTGTCCTCTTAGTTCTACATCTTACATCTCTGGTTGCAAGACAGCTCAGATTCCAGCATGTATAAGATGCCTGTCCTGATGCTAGTCCTCCAACCTTACCCTTCAGCTACCAGTGCCTCCCCCCTCCCTCAGATTGCCCCTCTCGACTTTGTACATATCTACCTAAATATATACATGTTCTCTTCCCATGAAAACCTATGCTCCTTGACAAAAGGGACTGAGAGATTTTGGACTTTCTCCAATATCTTTTTTTTTTTTTTTATCACAGTGCTATTACATAGTAAGTACTTAATAAATATTTATTGACTGACTAAAATTTTATTGGTTGAACAAATATTTACCTTCTAGTATGACACAAACATCAAAATGTCTTTCTCAAAAACAGGGACCTTCTAGGTCACTGTTGACATAGTTTGAGAGAGCTTTTACATGTACCAAGATTGCCTATTTATGGGAATGGCAATGCAGGAAGGAGATTATATCAGACAAAGTAAAATTAAATGATTTCCCAAACTTTCTTATTTACTGTGGCCTATTTTTATACTTACTATTATTAAAAAGATGATCTTTGAAATCATAATGTCTATCATTTCTTGTTTTGTTTTGTTTTATTTTGTATTCCTTTTCTGTTTTCATTTTTTCTTATTTTTAAATAAAATGAATCATACAGAAAAGAAATCACAATGTCTGACGAGACAGCATGCTGTAGTAAATGTAGTATAGAATAGTGGTGATAATAATAGCTAGCATTAATAGAGTGCTTTTTTAAAAACAAGGTACTTTACAGGATCTCATTTTATCCTCACATCAATCCTATGAAGGAGGGGCTATCACTGGCCTCATTTTTACACATGAGAAAACTGAGTGACTTGTCCAATTTGCACAGCTAATAAGTATCTGAGGCAGAATTTGAATTCATCTTTTTTAAACCAACTTATTGATGGATCCATTGCAAGTTTCTAGTTGCCCAAAGGTCTAAATACTGGGCCAAGGTAAGAAAACAAAACCCTTCTTCCATTGGCAAGCTGATAAACCTGAGCAAATTATTTAATATCTGTAATTGGAAGTAACATGGTAGAGTGAATCAGCTTTAGACTTGGAGTCTGAAATACTATGGTTAAAGTCACACTTCATGCACTTAGTAGCCATGTGACTGTGCAAATTTTTTGACTTCTCAGTACTTCAGTTTCCTTGTTTGTAAAATGAAAGTTAATCATATAGACACAATCTCTCCCATATTTTTGCTGTTGGGGAAAGGTTTGTGAGCTTTAACACAATAATACTTCACCTGTACAATGTTGAAAACTACCTTAGTATGTATTTTGAAAAATAAAAAGCTATTATTATAAAAAATAAGAGAGCCCCCAGAAGTCATCTACACCATTTCCCTCATTTTACAAATGAAGAAACTGAGACCCGGAGAAACTAAGGTCATATGGATGATTAACAACCTCAGAATTTGAAGTGTAGGGACTCCGAATGTATCATTCTTTTCATTGCATCACTGGCACTGGAAATAAAGATTATATAAAATTTAAATTCATTCTATTTTTTACTATAGTTGTATTTTGGGGCAACCATAACAATAACTAGCATTTATATAGCACTTTAATTCTTCAAAGCATTTTGCATGCATTTTCTCAGTTAAGTCAAAACAATAATTTTATCAGATACTATGTTTCTTTCATAAAATTTTTTAATCTAATAACCCCTTTTAATGTATTCTCTGGAATTCCCATTCCATAGTGAACAAAATCTTCCCTATCCTGAACCTTTTCACCACCACTAGGACCTGGCTTCTATAAGATGATGTTGCCTACTTAGCAATTCTATCCAGCGCTGTCTGTATCTTCTCACAAATCTTCTTTCCCCTTTCCCACCATATCCAACACAATGGTTTTGGAGGAAAAGTTGGAATACTCCTTACTTTCTGACTGTCTTTGCTGCTATTGTTCAGTAACTTGTCTTTGGAAATCCACAAAATCAAATTTTCCCACCTATTCTACTCATGGTGGCAATTGGGTATCAGCCCCCAACTCATTGCTTCTTTCTTTCTCAAAGAGTTTAGCACCTGGCTCACTGTCTTCTTCTCTCCAGTTCATTCTCTTATATTGGGGTATTTCAAAATCCATAATTTTGAATCATGGAAACTCCTTAAATTTCAAATTCCTCAGTCTCCTTCAATATAATGTTCTGTTTTTTCATTCCACCTCCAGAGTCTCCAGATTTCTTCCACAATCAAGAAAAAAACAGTGCCTTAGAGTGAACTAGAGCAGTTAAAATAAATAAGAGATAGAGAAGAGCAGTGATCCTCCTGGGATAACTTCATGTAAAGTGTAAGCACCTCCATGCTAACTCTATTGGAGATGGAGTAGCTGCACTGGGAGATAAACTTGATTCTGGTCACAGGAATTTTCATCTCTGTGGCAATGCTGGGATCTGAACAGAGGAACCTTCGAGAATAAGGGCTACCATTCCCAACTATGCAACCAACACATGGTTTTGGGCAAGTAGGGGGTGACTGCAGAAGCAGTGGGGCAGGGAATAAAAAAGAGAGTGAGAAATAGGAGGGCGAGGTAATAAAGTTAAAAGAGACCAAGAAATAATAAAACAAAATATAAATAATAAAAAATAGAAGAGAATATGAAACATCACATAAGAAAAACAATTTCTCTGGAGAAGAGATCAAGAAGAGAAAACTCAATAATTAGACACCTGAATGCTATGATCAAAAAAGATTTTTGATACAATAATACAAGAAATAATTAAAGAAGATTGTCGTGATATGTTAGAACAAGAAAGGAAAGGAGAAAGAAAAATATATTTAATCATCACTTTAAAGAGATCCTTTGATGAAAACCCAATTAAATATTATAGCCAAATTCTAAAACTCCCAGTAGAAGCAAAGCAGAGTAGTAAGGAGGAATGGGGATAGGATGATGAGGATAGTGAAAAAAAAGGAAAGAAGAAAGTAAACAGCAAGTAATTATAGCTTAGAATGTGAATTGGATGAATTGCACCCATAAAATGGAAACAGTAGATTAAAAATTGAACTCAACAATATGTTGCTTTCAGGATATGTAACAAAAATGAGATATAGACTAACATAAAATATAGAATTAGTAGTAGAATTTATTACATAAAAAGTATGGGTGGTAATCATGATTTCAAGCAAAGATAAAGCTAGAGTGCATTTAATGAAAAGAGAAAATAGGGAAATTATACTATATTTCAGCTATTTTGACCAATTTTGCTTTAAAGTATTTAAAATACTTAGACTATAAAATTGGAATAGTGCTATGGAATAGAAATGATGATCTGGTGGATTTAGAAAAATATGGAAAAACTTGGATTTATGAAGATAGATGCTATCTACCTTCAGAGAAACAAAACAAGGAGAAGTTAAGTATAGTATGGTATTTTATATATGCATATGATTATATGTGTATATATGGGAATGATTATAGATATCTATTACAAGGATATGTGTGTACGTATTTAAATCCACATCTGTCTGTCTATTTATCACTATATCTATCTGTGCTTAACTTAGGGGAAAGGGGAAGGGAAAAATAAAGTAGAACTGCAGAGGACAAAAGAAAACCTACAAGCAAGCAAACAAAAATATGAATAGCACTGAACACAATATGTAGTACTGATTATATAGATTTTCTTGAAATAGAAATTAATTGCTTTATATTTTGAATACTCTAATGTTCTGCTGTGCAATGGTTTTATTTCTTTTTTTATTTTATATAAAAATTTAAATAAATTTTAAAAAGAAAAAAGGAAAAATTCACTTTTTTTTCCTTTCTCTCTTTGACATCATCTCACCTTCTCTTCTCTTTTCCTTTTATTTCTCATAATAAGGTGGCTATTTTCCTTTCCAAGGACAATTCTTTTGCCCACATGCTTGATCCTATCCCTTCTCCTCATTTACTATTTTGTTCCTTCAAACATCTCCTCATTCTCTAATCTTTGATTTTTTCTCATCTATTGTTTCCTTCTTTGCTGTCCTTAAATATTCCCATATACTATTCCTTTGCTGTTGTTCTTAAATATGGTCAGATCTCTCCTGTACTTAAAAACCTTCACTAGACCTTACCACCCACATAAGTAGAGCTTCTCAGTCTGCTTCCTGTGTACGTACTCATTCAGGCATAGAAAAGACTGATGGGGACCTTGGCAAAAAGGTCACATCTAGGAAAAAGATCACATTCATGGTGGCCACCTACTTGTACTTATCTCTCATTGTCCACTCTTCCTTACTTTCAACTTCACACTAGTCCTTAAAACTTCATCATCATTGGGAAGAGTCTCTACTTAAGGCTCCAAACCTCATATGGGCTGGACTCTGGTGGGAGGAAGATCACCATGGCAGTTATCATTTACCCCATTCTTTCCACCTTCAAAATTTAGAATTTTGAGTACAAGAATATGTACCTTAAACTACTGATGAAAATGCGAATTACTTCCTGGGTAAGCTCTCACCAGATATAGTGGCAATATAGTTCCTCCAACAAAATCTTAATATAAGGTTATCTGTCATCATTTGTAAAAAAACTAAGCCCTTGGTGAAGAAATTCTATGGTTATTAGAGATTTATTGTGGTTATTGTCTATACTTGCAATTTTGTAAATGTAGGGAACTAACTTCTGGTATGGAAACTCCCTCCACTGAGGACAGAGCAGCACCTCATCTGGAACTTATTATTATTATTATTATTATTTTTAGGTTAAACATGTGCAATTTTTAAAAACATATCCCCATATTCTTCATGTTGTGCAAGAAAAATCAGATCAAAAGGTGAAAGAAACACAAGAAAAAAAAACCAAACAACAAAATAAAGGTGGAAATACTATGCTCTGATTCATATTCACTCTCCATAGTTCTTTCTCTGGATGCAGTTAGAGCTTTCCATTTCAAATCCATTGGAATTGCCTTGATTTACCAAGAGCCACATTCATCAGAATTGATTATTGCATAATCTTGTTGTTGCCATGTATAACGATCTCCTGTTCTATTTACTTCACTTAGCATCATTTCATGTAAGTCTCTCCAGGCCTCTCTGAAATCATCCTGCTCCTTATTTCTATAGAACAAAAATATTCCTTAACATTTATATACCATAGGCCTTGGTCCGGCCACTGCCACCTCCACCGCCACCCAGCAGGGAGGTTGGAGGAAATGTGTAGCCGCATCCCGCCCACCCCCAGTGCCGATGTGAATCATTGAAAAGAAAATGGCACAACGAAGCACTGTACTCCCATCCCTTGTTACCGAGGAAAGGCGAGTTAGAACCATGCCACGACACAGCCAGTCTTTGAGTGTGGCTCCATATTCATCTGCAAGCTTAGTGGAACAGTTCAAAGATAGAATTCTGTGCCATGAGAAAACAACTGCAGCACTTGTGGAACATGCTTTTCGTATAAAAGATGACATTGTTAACAGTTTGCAGAAAATGCAAAATAAAGGTGGAGGAGATCGATTGGCTAGATTATTCTTAGAAGAGCACATCAGAAATATCACGGCAATAGTGAAACAACTTAATCGTGATATTGAAGAAAGAAGATTTCACAGCTATTTTTGTATCCATGACTGTATTTGATAATAGAGTCTACATTTAAAGCTGTAAGGGACCTTATGATTCATCTAGTCCAGTGCTTTTCATTTTATGGATGAAGGAACTGAAGCCCAGAGAGGTCAACGATTTTTCAAGGAAAAATCATACAGGAAATTGCCAGGTCAAAATTTGAAATGCTGATCTTGTAGCTCCTGGAAAACCCAAGGCTCTTCTCACTGTTCCATGTTGCCTGTAATATTTGTCATTGTCTATGCTCTTCATGGATAATCCAAATTTCCTTTGGATCTTTTAAATAAGCTTCTTTTTGTTGGTCCATGGAGAAAAAACAATTTTTTTATAAGAACTTTACATACATTGAACTATTTATCATCTTTTCTTTCACTAGATTAAGTAGTATTACTTTTCTTACTGCTTTATCATAGATTTCATTTTCCAGCTTACACTCATTGTTAGTACTTTACTTAAATTCTCTTCTAATTTTTCCAAATGTCTCCTAAATGAACATAGTGACGACTGATAATGGATTTTTATAATCAGTAAATATTCATGAAATATCTACTGTATGCAAAGCACCAAAAAGGTGACACAAAGTTGTTATCTTCTAGTTATTAAACTCTAGTTTGGAAACGATCTGATAAGTAAAGACTTATAAGTACCAATTGTTAATATGGTATTAAATACTTTATGCATAATTGTCAAATATTTGAATAAAAGGCATAAAGAAAATTACCAATAAAAAAAACCATTTATATACCATATCTTGTTCAGCCATTTTCCAACTGATGGGTATCCATTCAGTTCCCAGTTCCTTGCCACTAAAAAAGAGCTGCTACAAACATTTTTGCATATGTCGGCCCTTTTCCCTTTTTTATGATCTTTTTAGGATACAGGCCCACTAGAGACACTTCTGGACCAAAGGGAATGCACAGTTTGATGGCCCTTTGAGAAGAGAAGAAGCTCTTAAAGAGCTCTCTGGAAGCAACTTGAGGTTAATCAACTTGATCAGAGTCACATAGTCAGCATGTGTCAGAAGAAGGATTTGAACTGGGTCAATTGATTATACTATTGGACAACTTAAGGGGTAAATTATATTTAGTTTATAAAATTTTCACTTTATTTACATTGGAAAACTGTCTACTTTTGTAAGAAAGTGTGTATTGATTCAACTTGTGTTGGATTCAATTGTATTAATTTGGGGAAGAGCTAATGATATATATATATATTTGTTTCTCATCCTTGATTCCTCTCCAATTTTCTTGACACTGAGCCTTCTCAATTGATTTCATCCTTTCTTGGCCTCCTGCACTACTTGACTGCATCCTTTTCTATCTCTTTGGTTACTTTTTTATCCTTTTTTTCCCTTTCCATAGCCTAATCATAAGTATTCCCCAAAGTTCTACCTGGAGTTTCCTTTTCTTCTTTTCTTTTCGTGTATCTTCTTTGGTATTCCAGTTCAGTCCAGTCCAGCTCCATGGTTTAAAATCACTACTTCTATGCAGATGAGTCTCCAATCTTTATCTGTGCTCCCATTCTCTCCTCAGAGAATACATATCAACTGCCTATTTGATATTCTTACATAGGTAGGTCACCAGGATCCCTAACTCAATATTTCTAAAGCATTCATTATTAAGTCTATTTTTCCCTAAAACTTTTCTTCTGTTGATGATACTACCATCTCTTCATCCATCCATACTCAAAACCTTGAAGTCTCCATTCCTCAGCCAGTATCAGCTAGGTTCTCCTGACAACACTAGAGTTTAGGTTCTCATCTTTTCTTTTCTAGATTATTTTAAGCCCTCCTTATAGCTTTCTGCTTCCATTCTGTCTCCCCTCTAAGTCTGCTATCTGGATTTTCAGGATTTGCTCTTCTTCATAGACCATCTCTTTTCTTGGTTCTTATGGGTTTTGTTCATTGATGTTTCCTTTCACTATTTGGTTTGTCTCACGCATGTCTGTGTTTGTAGTTGCGATGTATTCTTTGTGCCTAATTGCTTCTCTCTCTCTCTTTTTTTAAAATTTTATTTTATTTAATAATAACTTTATATTGACAGAATCCATGCCAGGGTAATCTTTTACAACATTATCCCTTGCACTCGCTTGTGTTTCGTTTTTTCCTCTCCCTCCCTCCACCCCCCCCCCAAGATGGCAAGCAGTCCTATACATGTTAAATATGTTGCAGTATATCCTAGATATAATACATATTTGCAGAACCAAACAGTTCTCCTGTTGCACAGGGAGAATTGGATTCAGAAGGTAAAAATAACTCGGGAAGAAAATCAAAAATGCAAATAGTTCACATTCGTTTCCCAGTGTTCCTTCTTTGGGTGTAGCTGTTTCTGTCCATCATTTATCCATTGAAACTCAGTTAGGTCTCTTTGTCATAGAAATCCACTTCCATCAGAATACATCCTCATACAATATCGTTGTCAAAGTGTATAATGATCTCCTGGTTCTGCTCATCTCACTTAGCATCAGTCCATGTAGGTCTCTCCAAGCCTCTCTGTATTCATCCTGTTGGTCATTTCTTACAGAACAATAATATTCCATAACATTCATATACCACAATTTACCCAGCCATTCTCCAATTGATCCATCCATTCATTTCCATCCATTCATTTTCCAGTTTCTAGCCACTACAAACAGGGCTGCTACCAACATTTTGGCACATACAGGTCCCTTTCCTTTTTTTAGTATCTCTTTGGGGTATAAGCCCAATAGAAACACTGCTAGATCAAAGGGTATCTAATTGCTTCTCTCAAAGCTACATATTCAATATGGGGAGGGAAAGAGGAGAGAGAGATTTCAACAGAAGTCTCCTCACAATTGAGAAGTGGAAGCTTTCCACTTGTTCTCATCTCTAAAGTTCTGAAATTCTTCAGTAGACAATTTAAACCCTCAGAGGAATAGCTAATTTGTTTGGTTATCCAATCACTTGTTCCCATTGTGACTCAGTATGAAATTTAGGTGAATTTTTACAGTCACTTTAATAATTTGTGATTCCATTCTGCTCTTTCTGTCACAATGTTAACTGAAGTGGGAAAAGGAGCACTAGAATTCTCTTTCTAATGTCTTGTCATGACTCTGTCTTAAAAACTTACAAACTTCAAAATAAATTACCTGCAAAATAAAGTTTAGATCCCTGGTCCTAGCTTTCAAGGATTTATACAATCTGATTTTAATTTTCCTTTCTATACATTAAAAATACTTTTACACATTTTAAGTTCTAGTCTGTACTTTGTCCTTCATTCTTAGTCCATCTTTGTCACCTTATTCCCACCATGCTCCAGGCTCCAAAGAGTTTCCCTTTTTCTAACCCCACCTTTGCTCTCCACTTCCATCTGTTAAGATTTCTTTTTCCTTCAAGGCCAATTTAAATACTACCACTTCCTGAATCTTCCATGACTTGTCACTGCTCTATTCTTTCCCTTACCCATAAAAAGTGATCTCTCCCTTCTCAGATTTATCATAGCATTTTAAAATACATGATCCATGTATTTCCAGTACCTAACACCATGCTTTGCACATTGCATGTAATTGAAAAATATTTTGAATTAGTAGACATCCAGAGTCCAATAATAATTTCCTCCCTGTGATGTATCAATTATTATTTATGTGCTTATGATGTACAGAGCTCTGCTCTAGGCTGGAAGTGGGTGGGGTGGAGAGTGATAAAACATTATTAAAAACAACTTTTGATATACACTGATTAAAACTGTTTGAAGGTTAAATTAACAAACATGTGAGATGAAAAAGCCCAGTAACCTCATGGAAGACTTGTTTTGGAATAGCAAACATTTTCTTAGAAGCACAATAGCCAGACACATGGATTGTAAAATAAATCCTTAGACACATGTCAGATTCTTTTTCCTTTAGCTAGTCACAAATTTTAGCTTTGTGCAGGAAGGAAAATAAAGGATGAAATAGGAGGAGCTGGCTAGGGCATGAAACAGATTGCTTTTGCAAAGCTTAGGGTCTGATGACTTCCAAACTTTGGATATGCTATAGCAGCCATGTGAAAGATAGGAATTTTCCAAATCTCAGAATTCATTTCTATTTGACACATGAGACAAAACTTTCTTGATTACAATAAAAAGACATCCTGTCTCTTTACTAACAAATCAAGGAACACAATAGAATAAATTTTTTCAGATTAAACCCCACTAACATTATCCAAAGATCTAATTTCAAAGAAAAGTATAGGGAATATAGGAACAGAAATGTCAGTTCAAAAGAGTGTTATTAAATTCAGTTATAGAACAGAACTGAAATCTGCTCTCAGATTTTTTATGAGGCTACCTGCAGTCTCTCTAAGCAAAGAATACCAATTGACTTAGAATAGTAGATGGTATAATAGAGGCCCATGCTGAGCATTTACCTGTGATAACCAGCTATTAGAAACAAAGTCGTTTTGGTCCAAATAATAGTGCAAATGAGCTAGGGATTTAGAGGCTGACACATGAAAATGATCAATAGATGAAAAATCAGAAACCATAATTTTAAGCCTTTTATTAAATATGCTATGGATTTGGCAGCATGACTAAAAAATTATCCTCATAGCTAAAAGAATGTAGCTCTGAGCTCTACCTCTGACAAATATTTATTGTGAGACCCTGGTAAACTTAACTCTTAAGTTGCTGCCTTAGTTGAGTCTTTACACCTAAAAGTTCCTTATATTAATCATGACTTTGGTCCTTATTCCTGATGCTCCTTATATTGACACAAACTATAGATGAAAGCAAATCTCTTAGGCTCTCTGAGCCTCAGGCATTTTTCAGAGCCTGTAAGTTATAGATTGCAATTATCAGTCCAGGGAATCCCATAGTGGAATGGATAAAATCACAAATATTTTGACATGTTGATATATTGACACGTTTATACTTTGTATTGAGTTACCATCAAAAGATTCTGGAAAGCCCCCCAGGGTCATATAACCCAAGGGTCTTTTTTATAGAAGAAAAAAAATAGGCTCAGAAAGAAAAAATGACAATAAAGATCACATAGTTAGCTGGTAGCAGAGAATTTAGATCTCCATATGTTTTTTAAAAAGTGTTTTACTTAAACCTTAAAGTAGTTACACTGGTGGGATCTCATCCACTCAGGCACTCCCTCCCAGGATGTAGCTTGCAAACGTGTTTATTCCTGACTATCCCGTATAGCTTATGTTTCTGTCTTCTCCCATAAAACAACCACAGGGAGATTACTCATGCACTACGA
This sequence comes from Antechinus flavipes, assembly GCF_016432865.1. Taxonomy (NCBI): domain Eukaryota; kingdom Metazoa; phylum Chordata; class Mammalia; order Dasyuromorphia; family Dasyuridae; genus Antechinus; species Antechinus flavipes. Next base: position 87,538,967 of record NC_067403.1, on the reverse strand, counting down.
TGCCTCGAACCCCTCAGCTTCAATTTTTTGGAGACTATAACATTCTATGACCTCTGGTTCTATAGAATCACTGAAAGACTATTGGTGTTTAAAAAAAAAAAAAAAGATGGTCCTGTTGATTTCCTTTTTGGCTACAGAGGCTGGGATACATACTATTCAGGAGGTAAAAGTAATCAGGAATTGTCATAGTAGACAAATATAGCTAGAAGACCAGAATAGCATTGACCTTTTACTTCCAACACTTGCCTTTCCCTGCGTGTGTTAAAAGACAATAGATTTTTGCTCAGAGAATTGACAAATTGTCTTCATTTCCCAGTTGGCTACTCTCCTCTTGGATTTCATCATGTCCCTATGAGAACGCTCCACACCCCACTTCAGTTTCTTTTTATATTGTCTTCTCTCTTTAGATTATGAACTCCTTGAGAGCAGGGATGGTCTTTTCCTATTCTTTTCTTTTTTTCACTCCCAATACATAGCATAGTACCTGACATGTGTTAAGTACTTAAAAAATGTTTATTGACTGAGTGACTAAATCCTTGCTTTGAACTGAATACCAAGTAAAATAAGTCTACATATTTTACTTCACATTGATGTAATTGTGGCTCCAAGCAGACACAACATTAGTCTGGCTAGTCTGGAGAACTAGACACTCCAGATGTATTGACTGTTTTGTTCAGTAGAAGCCTATGGGTCCACAATTTCATGGACTTATAGCATCACCAGCATAGCTCTATTCATGGCGTCTTGTTTCATGTTCATGGAGCTATAAGAAATTTCTAATACTATGCCTACCAGGTAACCCTTGATTTTCAATGGAATAAAGGAAGCTAAATGGCTCAGTGGATAGTGCTAGGTTGGAGTCAGGAAGAACTGAGTCTAAATCTAGCCCCAGATATTTACTAGCTTTGACCTTCTCTTAGTTTCTTCACCTTTAAAATAGACATAATAATATTACCTGTATTTTAGAATTGTTGGAAAAATAAAAATGAGATATTTGTAAAGTGCCTGGAGCATATTTAGTGCTATATAAGTACTAATTATTATAAGTATTATAGTTAAATATATCATATAAAATCACATATACAACATTTTTACAGAATATGTCACAGAACACTGTATTAATTATTAGCATTATTATAAATACTATTAGCATATGTTTTTGTTGGAATCCTGGGCAAGATAAGTAAAATATATATTTGATGTCTTCTCACTTCTCTTTCTGAATCCCTAATGTTCCTTTCCTCTTCTCTCTTTCTAGGACTTTCTTTCTCTTATACTTTTTGCTAACCATCCAAAGCCTTCGACTTACTTTGTCCAAACTGATCCTTTTCTAGAATCCTCAAATGCTCCAAAAATGATTTCTTCTTTACCTTTTTCAGTTGATATTCCTGTTTCTGAAGATCTGAATTAGGTCTCAGTGTTCTACTTGATTGAAATAATTCACATTGATTTATAAACAATCAACAGGGTTGATATACCCAAAATGTATTTAGAGTTTAAGGGAATGAATTCAGATAAAACTCAGTGTAATATATAAGAGGTGATATTTGTAAGGTGAGGTGAGATATTTTCATATGCAATTTCAAATTTTTGCCCTCTATCCAGCTTTCCCCCACCCATTGAAAAGGCAAGAATTATGATACACACTTACATATATAGATATACATATAAATATAAATACACACATTATATATATATAATATATGTATTATATATAGATTCATGCAAAGCACTTTTCAACATTAGACATGTTTTAGGGAAAGAAAAGCAAGAAAAACAAAGTTTAAAAAAAGTGTTTTCATCTGCATTCAGAATTCATCAGTTCTCATTCGGGAGGTGGATAGAGTTTTTCATAATGGGGTCTTCTGGATTGTCCTGGATCATTGTTTTGATCATTATAGTCAAGTCTCTCACAGATTATCATAATAGCAATATTGCTATTACTGTATACAATGTTCTAATTCTGCTCACTTCACTTTTTATGTTCATATAATCTTCCTAGTTTTTTTTTAATTTCCCTTAATCATTTTTAATAGCACAATAGTATTTTACAACAACCAGATGCCAAAATTTGTTGTGATGCATCTCAGTTAATAGGCATCCCCTCACTTTCCGATTCTTTGCCACAATAAAAAGAGCTGATATATATTTACATATGAATCCTTTTCCTTTGTATTTGATCTCTCTCTAAAGATAATCTTGTAGGATTTCCCTTTTATCCCCCTTGCTGCTCTGCTCTTGATTTTTCTGTTTATTAATTAAATTTCTATTTCATTATGATCAGCAAAAGGATGTGTTCATCATCCTGATTTTTCATATTTATTTATGAGTATTTTTTTAAAAAACTTATTGACAGAGCCTATGCCAGGGTAATTTTTTACAACATTATCCCTTGCACTCCTGTTCTGATTTTCTCCCTCCCTCCCTCCATTCCCTCCCCTAGATGGCAAGCAGTACGATATATGATAAATATGTCGCAGTATATTCTAGATACAATATACGTGTGCAGAATCGAACAGTTTTCTTGTTGCACAGGGAGAATTGGATTCAGAAGGTAAAAAATAACCCGGGAAGAAAAACAAAAATGAAAATAGTTTACATTCATTTCCCAGTGTTCTTTCTTTGGGTGTAGCTGCTTGGGTCCATCATTGATCAATTGAAACTGAGTTAAGTCTCTTTGTCAAAGAAATCCACTTCCATCAGAATACATCTTCATATAGTATCGTTGTTGAAGTATATAATGATCTCCTGGTTCTGCTCATTTCACTTAGCATCAGTTCATGTAAGTCTCTCCAAGCCTCTCTGTATTCATCTTGCTGGGCATTTCTTACAGAACAATAATATTCCATAACATTCATACATCACAATTTACCCAACCATTCTCCAATTGATGGGCATCCATTCAATTTCCAGTTTCTAGCCACTACAAACAGGATTGCCACAAACATTTTGGCACATACAGGTCCCTTTCCCTTCTTTAGTATTTCTTTGGGATATAATCCCAGAAGTAACATTGCTGGATCAAAGGGTATCACAGTTTGATAACTTTTTGGGCATAATTCCAGATTGCTCTCCAGAATGGTTGGATTCATTCACAACTCCACCAACAATGCATCAGTGTCCCAGTTTTCCTGTATTCCCTCCAACATTCATTTTTTCCTGTCATCTTAGCCAATCTGACAGGTGTGTAGTGTTATCTCAGAGTTGTCTTAATTTGTATTTCTCTGATCAATAGTGATTTGGAACACTCTTTCATGTGAGTGGAAATAGTTTCAATTTCATCATCTGAAAATTGTCTGTTCATATCCTTTGACCATTTATTAACTGGAGAATGGCTTGGTTTCTTATGTTAGAGTCAATTCTCTATATATTTTGGAAATGAGGCCTTTATCAGAACCTTTAACTGTGAAGATGTTTTCCCAGTTTGTTGCTTCCCTTCTAATCTTGTTTGCATTAGTTTTGTTTGTACAAAGGTTTTTTAATTTGATGTAATCAAAATTTTCTATTTTGTGGTCAGTAATGGTCTCTAGTTCATCTTTGGTCACAAGTTTCTTTCTCCTCTGCAAGTCTGAGAGATGAACTATCCTATGTTCCTCTAATTTATTTATAATCTCATTCTTTATGCCTAAATCATGGACCCATTTTGATCTTATCTTGGTATACAGTGTTAAGTGTGGGTCCATGAGTAATTTCTGACATACTAATTTCCAGTTATCCCAGCAGTTTTTATCAAATAATGAATTCTTATCCCAAAAGTTAGGATCTTTGGGTTTGTCAAACTCTAGATTGCTATAGTTGACTATTCTGTCTTGTGAACCTAATCTATTCCGTTGATCAATTAATCTGTTTCTTAGCCAATACCAAATGGTTTTGGTGACTGCTGCTTTATAATATAGTTTTAGATCAGGTACAGTTAGGCCACCTTCATTTGATTTTTTTTACATTAATTCCCTTGAGATTCTCGACCTTTTATTGTTCCATATGAATTTTGTTGTTAAATATTTTCTTGGAAGTCTGATTGTTTAGCATTAAATAAATAGATTAGTTTAGGAGTATTGTCATCTTTATTATATTTGCTCAACCTATCCAAGAGCACTTAGTATTTTTCCAATTATTTAAGTCTGACTTTATTTGTATGGAAAGTTTTTTGTAATTTTGCTCATATAATTCCTGACTTTCCTTTGGTAGATAGATTCCCAAATATTTTATGCTGTCGACAGTTATTTTGAATAGCATTTCTCTTTGTATCTCTTTCTGTTGGATTTTGTTGGTGATGTATAAAAATGCTGAGGATTTATGGGGATTTATTTTGTATCCTGCTACTTTACTAAAGTTATGAATTATTTATGAGTGTTTTTATACTCTAGTACATGGCCAGTTTTTCTAGAAGTGCCATTTACAGATGGAAAATATATATACTGTTTAAAATTTCTGTTCAATAGTAGTTGTCAGATGCTCTTAGAAAAGCTAACTTTTCTAAAATCCTCTTCAAATTTTTTAAACTTTCTTGTAATATTTAAGTCTGCAAGAGACACATTGAAATCACTAGTTACCTTTGTTTTGCTGTCAATTTTTCCTGGCATTTCTATTAATTTGATATTTAGATATTGTCATTTGTTACAATTATATTTAATACTGATATTATTCCATTATCTAGAGTGCCTTCAATCTTAATGTAGGTTCCCCAAATATTTCTCTTATCTATGGCTAGTCAAAGATTGAGCAGGATTTTAAAAAGGAGCTTGTGGTTGTAAGAAAAATTTAATAGAAAGGGTGGAACCAAGATGGTGGAGAGCAGACATGACTTTTTGGAATTTTTTCTGATCTTCTTTCAAACAAACTGCAGATTAAGACTCTGAACTGATTTTGGAATGACAAAACCCACAAATATTTGGAGTACAACACATTTCCAGAAGAAGAAACTTTGGAAGAACTTCAGAACTATTCTGTTTCAATCTGGCAGGGACACAGGCTGCTAAGCCCAGATCTCACTGTAGGGAGCCTGAGGCAAGGAGCTGGGGCAGGGAGCCAGGGTTGCACTTGGCACACCAGGGAATTTACTGTGAGGCTCTTGAGCTACTCTGTCCTAGTTGCAAAGGGGTGGTTTAGCAGATTCACTGTAAAACACCCAAAAACAAATAGAAAAGGCAAATTGTAAGCCATTGAACCCCAGAAGAATGGGGGGGCCTGCCCACAATTACCTAGTACTGGAAGTCAATCAGCAGAAGTGCCCAAAGGGAAACTAAAGCAGCTGTCACCCCTTTGCCTTAAGAGCAGAACTCAACTCAAAAAATGAGCAAAAAAAGCAAAAAGAACTCTTAACTATAGACAGCTTTTATGGAGAGAGAGAAGAACAGACCTCAAATCCTGAGATTCCTAAATGCAAATCAATGCCAGATGAAACTCCAAAGGTAGATGAGTTGGTGCCTATGTCATAAAGCTTTCTTGGAAGATTTCAAAAAAAAAGATCTTAAAAGAAAGGAAATGAGATATTTGCAAGAGGGTATAGAAAAGGAAAAACAGAAATTATCTGAAGAAAACACCTTAAAAATAGATATCATGAAATGGAAAATGCATATAACTCCCTACAAAATAGATTTAATGAAATGCAAAAAGCATATAGTTCCTTACAAAATAGATATGAAAAAGAAACCTATTCATTGAAAAACAGAATTTGTGAAATGGAAAAAACGCAATGAACAAAACAACTCATTTAAAATTCAATTGGCCAAGTATAAAATGAACTAAAAAAGATAACTGAAGAAAATAATACATTAAAAATTAGAATTGAACAAATGGAAATGAATGACTCAATAAAACTTTAAGAGTTAGTCAAACAAAACAAAAAAAAAAAATAGAAGAAAATGTGAAAGGATTACTGGATTTCCTGAAAGTCATGATGAAAAAAAAAAAGAGCTTAGACATCCTGTTTCAGGAAATTATCAAGGAAAATTGCCCTGATGCCCTAGAACAAGAAGTAAAGTAGCCTTTGAAAGAATTCACTGATCTCTATCTGAAAGAGACCCCAAAATGAAAACTCCAAGGAATATACTACCTAAATTTCAGAATTATCAGATCAAGAAAAAAAATATTGCAAGCAGCCAGAAAGAAACAGTTCCGATATTGAGGAGCCACAATTAGGATTACCCAAGACCTAGCATCTTCCATCTTAAAGGATTGAAGGGACTGGAATCTGATATTATGAAAGGCAAAGGAAGTTGGATTGCCATCAAGAATAAATTATTCAGCTAAATTGAGCATTATCTTTCAGGAAGAAGATGGACATTCCATGATACAGGTGAATTTCTGATGAAAAAGACTAGAGCTGAACAAAAAATTTGATTTACAAATATGAAACTCAAGAGAAGCATAAAAAGGTAAAAAAGAAGGAACTCTTGAGGACTATATTTCTGTTATGGGTATACATAGAGAGTGCAGGTATAATTTGACTTTATTGTGATAATATGAAAAAAGAAATTATTGGTAGAAAAGGGATTGTACTGGAAAAAAAGAGGAAAATAGAGGTAAAATGAGGAAAATTACATCTTATGAAGAGGTAAAGAAGACCTATTATAATTGAAGGAGAGGAGGGAGAGAGATGAACATTGTATGAATCTTACTCTCATCAGATTTGACTCAAAGAGAGAATATCAGACATATTTGGTTTCATAGAGAAAGTCTACTAGAAAGGAAAACAGAAGTAGTAGGGGAAAAGTGTAAGAAAGGGGAAGGGGTTGTAAAGGGAGAAGGCTGTTTGAGGGAGGTGGTGGTCAGAAACAAAATACTGGAGAGGAGGGAAGGGGGATAGGAAAGAGAAAAGCATACTTTGGGGTAATAAGATGATAGGAAATACAGAATTAGTTACTTTAATTCTGAATGTGAATGGAATGAGTTCTACTATAAAACAGAAGTGGATCACAGACTGGATTAAAAGCTAGAATCCTACAATATCTTGTTTACAGGAAACACATTTAAAGCAGAGTGATTAAAAAGAGAGTAAAGGTAAAAGGCTGGAGCAGAATTTATTATGCTTCAGGTGAAGTTAAAAAAAAAAAGCAGGGGTAGCAATCCTGATCTCAGATCAAGCAAAAGCAAAATAGATCTAATTAAAAGAGATAAGGAAGGAAACTATATTTTGTTAACAGGTTTCACAGATAATGAAGCAAGATCAATATTAAGCATATATGCACCAAGTGGTATAGCATCCAAATTCCTAGAGGAGAAGTTAAGAGACCTGCAAGAAACATTAGACAGCAAAACTATACTAGTGGGGGATCTCCACCTTGCTCTATGAGAATTAGATAAATTGAAACACAAAATAAATAAAAAAGAAGTTAAGGAGGTCAATAAATTTTTAGAAAAGTTAGGTATGATAGATCTCTGGAGAAAATCGAATGGAGACAGAAAGGAATATACTTTTTTCTCAGTGGTTCATGGAACCTATACAAAAACTGACCACGTATTAGGGTAACAAGACCTCAAAGTCAAATGCAGAAAGGTAGAAATACTAAATGCATTTTTTTCAGATCATGATATCACAAAAATCATATGCAACAAAAGCCAAGGGAAAATAGACAAAAATTAATTGGAAACTAAATAGTATAATCTAAAGAAGGAATGGGTGAAATAACAAATCATGGACACAATAACTTCATCCAAGAGAAGGACAATTATGAGAAAACATACCAAAATGTGTGGGATGCAGCCATAGTAGTTATTAGGAAAAATTCTTCTATACTTCTAGATGCTTATTTGCATAAAATAAAGAAAGAGACGATTAATGAATTGGGTTTACAACTAAAAAAGCTAGAAAAAGAACAAATAAAAAACCCTCAATTAAATTCCAAATTTGAAATTCTGAAAATAAAAGGGGAGATTAATAAATTGAAAGTAAGAAACTAAAGAAATAAAATCTCTCTCTCTCTCTCTCTCTTTCTCTCTCTCTCTTTCTCTCTCTCTTTCTCTTTCCTTCCTCACCCATATCTGCCTTCCAGCTTTCCTTTCTTCAAATCTCAGCTAAAGTCTCATTTTCTGCAAGAAGCCTTTCACAATCTTTTCAAATCTTAGTTCCTTCCTTATCTTAAGGGGTAAATATCCAATTGATTTTGTATACTTTATCTGTACATCGTTATTTGTATGTTGTATTCTACAGAAGACTATGGGTTTCCTGAGAATAGAGGCTGTTTTTTTTTTTCTCCACAAGCACTTAGCAGAGTGCCTTGCACATAGTAAATACAACACACAAGCCACTAATAACTAATATATCATTAAAGATTTACAATATCTTGGCAAAAGGATTCTTTTTTAATAGAAAAAATTCCTGTTCAAAGGTGGATCCTCATCATTTTCTTATCTACAAGGTAGCCCATTATATATCACTGTGTTTGTCTAAAATATTAATTCTCACTGTCCAAGAAAGGTGACTATTTAGTCTTATTTCCTACACGGTGAGAACATAGAGCTGACAAAAGTGTAGAGATGATGATGGAATTCCTTCGAGTGTCAAGTGAGCATCTTCGTTTTATATAGATGTAAAGACTCTGAATAGCAAAATAATTTAAACAAATTCTTTTACATTTGTAGGATCATATAACTTACCTGAAAGTGATTTCAGTTTGACTCTTTACCTTGCTCTACTCCTTTCCTACCATTTAATAGATCATGAAACTAAAGACCTTAGAAGAAAATGATTTGCTCAAAAATCAACTAAAATGATTTTGGAGTTTGTGGTAGTTAGGTGGCTTCTAAAGAGTGACATAAACTCAGCTAAGTCTAGGAGGTGCAGGAAGGAATTGTTTTCATTCTTTAGGGTCCCTGGAAATCTTCTCTGATATAGACTTTTAGAAAGCTTATAAGAAAAATCATGTATAGTATACTTATTTCCTTTTTTCCATGGTCATCAAAGTGTCTTCAGTTCAAATCCAGGTTTTACCACTTTTCCCCTGTGTGGTCTTAAGCAGCTTTCTTAAAATTTCTGAATCTCATTTTTTCATATATAACATAAAGGGTTGTACTAGATAGTAACTAGAAGCAGTTAAATGGCTTAGTGGATAGAACTGCAATCTGGAGTCAGGAAGACTTGGGTTAAAATCTGGCCTTAGATACTGCCTAGCTATGAGGCCCTGATGAAGACTTTTCATCTCTGTGTGGAGAAGGAAATGGCACTACATTCCAATGTCTTTGTCAAATAACTTCTTACCATTAAAAATAAAGTCTATGGAGTCATAAAGAGTTGGACATGACTAAACAACAAGTAGATGATATCTAGTGTCCTTTCCAGCTCTACAATCTTAAGTTACATTTGGTACTTCACTGTATGGTGAATCTGTGATTCCTCAGCTTTCTGAGGTGCCAGCTGTCTGAGGCTCTGCCCATCAACATTGGAGAAACTTTTCAAAATGTGAGATAGAACCAAAATTTGCTAGCATTGAATAGATTTTAAAACAGGAAGCTGGTAATTGTGAATTTCATAAGGTTAGTTTTAGGTTCACAGAGAATATTTGCATTTTTCTCAATCTAGTAAATAATTGAGACATCTACAAAATTCCCCCTAGCACTTTAAAAAAAAAAAAAAAAACTTACCAAATTAGCTTAGAATAAAATTGAATTATTTTTCCTTATTCCAACCATGGATCACTAAGCCAGGAAGCTTGACATTTTTATTACCTTGTTTTTGAGTGCAGAACTTGTAAGTTAAATAGGCAGAAATTTTAAGAATCAAATAAAGTTCTCAATTATAGGAGGAAAAATGTTTCTAAAATACTGTATTTTCACACTTGAAATCCCCCTCTAACTGATACACTTGTGGGATCCTATAGCTTTTGTGTTACAGCTGATACCTCTGTTTCTGTAATTATAAAAACTTTACCTTATACAATGGTAATTTGGCAAAAATTGTCAATTTTCTGCTTAATG